>NC_133326.1:96708143-97393143 GCF_042186555.1 Aquarana catesbeiana | reverse complement strand
AAATAAAAGGTTTCATATTGGATTTTTACTTCTCTATCTCTTAACTGATCTTTTATCTATCTATCTATACATATATTCTTTGTTTTACACACAAGTACATGAATGATTTTCATGGCATTATGGATTACTAAAGAGACCGCATAGTAAAAGCAGTTCCCTTTTCAATACTAAAGCGTCTAATAAGTCATTCTTTTGACTCAATAATTTATAAGTATAAATTTCACCTTGAGATACTTATTTTGGAAAATAGGCTTTTTATGGTGGTAAATCAGAAGAGCGAAACATGTGAAGGAGGCCCAAGAGCTCCACCCACTGGCTGAATGCAACATTCATATTAAAATATTTTATATTTATCTCATTAAAAAATCATTTTGATTTTTTTCAGATACACAACCTCTACACATTATTTTAGGTATCTGGCTGTGGAAGAGGCAACATCACTCCTAAAATGTACTTTTTCATAAAATAAACACTTTGATTTAATTTATTAAAATTGGTGGGTTTTGCATTATTCTTGTATAAAGTTTGGAAAAGATAATTTACATAATATTTTACCTGTCCATTAAATTAATTGTAGTTAATGTAAATTATCTTTTCTAACCTTTAGATATGGATAATGCTGAACACACAAATTTTAATCCCCCCATAAAAAATCTTCAAACATATATGATTCCTAAAAAAATACTTTATATGGAAAAACTAAACCCTTAGAAAATTTCTTACCAGTTTGAGACCCTCTCCAAAAGAAGGGCTAGTTATTTATTTTATAGGGGACTTAAAGGGGATTGTATTTGAGTCAACACAACTGTAGTTATACTTTACAAATCACTGCTCATGGGATAGATTGTTTTCTAGGATATGCTCTGTGAAAACTGGGGACTGTAATGCCTGAAAACTCCATATGAGCGGCTGTTTCTCAGATTCACCAGTGGCCATGTCAGGCACATGCAATAATGCCTGGATAACATCTTCCTTAGTCTCTTTTTTGACCAAATAACAGTTAAACTTCTTGACCATGTCTGCATCCTTCTTTCTTCGTTTAGCTAATTGTACTAAGCAGGTGTACCAGATAAGCACCCACATAAGAATACAATGAGAATTGATCATGGACCATGCAACATCATCTGTCTGTGATTGTTTGATTTTAAATTGTTGGCATTCATTTTACTGATATTTTATTGCTGTAAACAAAATTTGGCACTAAAATATTGAATGCAAGTGCAGTACTTACAACAAAACATATAAAAACAAATGACAAAGGAATAAAAGAATAAGTCCAAATATTGATGAAATAATAAAGCAAATTGTAGTTGAAAGTTATCCACCATGTGCAGAAATGATGACATGCACTTCAACGCACAACCCCTACTACAAATCAGAGAAAGCTGAGTAGATTGTTTGTAATGGAGATCTTATAGAGGTGTTTATACCATATAAGTCTGATGAGTGCATAGTTGATGGAGCTTTCACCTCACTGGATTTCCTGACACCTGGTGGAATATACTTTTTTTTTTCCCCAAGATTACTATGTTTTATAAGCATTTGAAATATTTAACTCTGGTGAGTGTATAATAAGATGGGGTTGAAGACCAGGCCATCATTTATACACATGGTGGATATCTTTTAACTACAATTTGTTTTATTATTGCATCAATATTTGGACTTCTATGACGAACAAGGAAGCGGAGGAGCGAGTTCAGACCCAGGACCAGGGAAGGGGTGAGAGTTGTATACACGCCAGTACACCTCGGGTCCGCTGTGACCGCAAGATCAGCTGCTTCATAGATATTGAAAATCTTGCTGTGATCGCTTTTGCAGATTTTAAAGTTTTACAATGTGAGTGTAAATGTTGAAGATTATTTTAATAAACTGATCCTTTACGGTATCACACTATTGGTGCACCTTTATCATTTACATGTGGAAAACTACTGGTTACGCACGATTGGAATCTGGATGCTCATTTGAAACCCTGTTTATGTGGTTTAAAAGCGCCTTAGCCTAACACGAAAGTGCAGGCATTGGATTTCGGTGAGTGCGTTTCTTTAGGGGAATGGAATTAAAATAATGGTCAGGCTGTAAGGCCAATGATGTAATTTCACATAACACAGAGGGGAACATTCATAATTACAAATACTAGGGTCAATTAACCTACCAGCATGTCTTTGGAGTGTGGGAGGAAACTGGAGTACCCAGAGTACACCCAACACAGGGAGAACATGAAACTCCAGGCAGGTAGTGTCATTGTTGGGATTTGAACTGATTACCAAAGTGCTGCTTAGCCACTGTGTTGGCCACACAGTGGAGTGTAGTTGCAGTTTACATACATCTATAGTAACAGGTTCCCTTTAAACCCCATCAACAAGTAAACTGAATCAAATAAAGTTGTAAGTAAATAAGCATGTAAGCCACTTGAGATATGGAAAGATAGGAAAATGAATTATTTAGCTAAAAGGCATTGACACGTGTGATACATGTATGATTGTTTCATTTACTTATGTACAATTGACTTACTCTAGGAGTCTACAGAAAACATCTCAGAAACTTAAGTGGGGGGATTTCAACAGTAACTAGCACAGTGTATACACTATGCTAGTTATTGTTAGAATTCCTCTTAAAGCTGAACACCAGGCAAAGAGCTAACAGACAATACCACTTTACCTCCAACCCATTATCGGCAGCAAACCGATGCACACATCCCTATGCTTATGTTTATCTCTCCTACTTTCAGCATGTTTGTTGTGAGCACAGAATTGGCTTGTAGTGGTGCACCTCTATTATGCAGCAGTTTATAGTAGGCTAATACCATGTAAAGTTCTTACACCAGATACATCAAAAAAATGATTAAATGACTTCCTGGAATTCCTGCATTACTTGGTGCTTTTTATATTTTAGATGAGGAATAAGGGTCAGGAAGCCGAAAACCAGCACTATCTTATTAGGGGGGCGCAATAACAGCGGGGGCAGGTTTTCTAATCTGATTGATCATTCCCCAGGCAATATACCTAATATGTGTTAGGGAGCCTCCAATTTGGTTGTACTGGGCCACTTATCTCAGGTCTTTTGGTCCCTTAAACGTGGTCACAGCTGAAACCCTAACATCATCTATTTGAATGGACTAGCTGTATTCCATTTCTGAAGCATGGGAGTATGGCTCATAGAATGAGACCTAGGCACAGAAAACAGGGCTCATACCTTGGTAGTTGATAGATGATTTAGAAGTAGAAATGGAAGAACAATAAAGTGATATGAAGTACAGTACATGAAGTACAGTCAGATGACTAGTGGTGGCATTAAAACACTGACTGCTGCACTGATCAGTGTTCATTCACTGTCCACTTTACACAAGCCTTGACTACTCCCTGTTTCTATATAATTATCCAATAGCTGTAGGAATGAAATGTATGTATTATATCCATCTAGCTGTATCTGTCAATACTATAATCAAGCTCACTTGGCACCTTGTGTGATACACTTGAAAATTCCTTGGAAATTTTTTACAAGGTAGTTTTAAAGGTCTTTTCTCAACCTTCCCCAGTTGCTGAGCTTTGGAATGGAATGTGGAATGTGATAACATATGTGCATAGCCTATTTGTTTACATCTATATGGGGCACTTTAGACAGGAGCCAATTAACCCACCAGCATTTATGTGGAATGTGAGAGGACCCCCACATGAACACAGGGAGAGCATGCAAACCCCATGCA
Source organism: Aquarana catesbeiana (assembly GCF_042186555.1). NCBI lineage: Eukaryota > Metazoa > Chordata > Amphibia > Anura > Ranidae > Aquarana > Aquarana catesbeiana. The sequence continues at coordinate 97,389,440 of NC_133326.1, read as the reverse complement.
GATAGCATTCTGCCTTAGATTCCAGCCAGGGACTCCACTGCTACAAGGCATAATTGCAAACCACTAAGCCACTGTGCTGCCCAGGAAGAATAATTGATTCATTATTCTATCTTAAACAGCTCTCCCATAAGTTTATTGCAATAATCACATTTCTTCTATTGCCAAGTTTAAATGATCTATCTCAAGGCGCCCCAACAGGCCATGTTTTCAGGATTTCCCTCAGATGAAACAGCTGTGGTAATTACTAAGGCAGTGAAACTGATTAAATCACCTGTGCAAAATAATGGTAAGACTGAAAACATGACCTGTTGGGGCGCCTTGAGGACTGGAGTTAAGAAACACTGATCTATCTTTTGCATGCAATTTGCATGTTTATCTGCTCTATAGTACAAGTATCACCCCCACATCCTTTTCACGTTAAAGTATGCCATTGCTGCTTGAATTCAACTGTCTTTCACTCATACATTAAATATAATTATACACTGCACAACGATTTATACATTAAATCCACTACACTGTGAAAAGAAAGCCAAAGAACATGGATAGTACTGGCAACATAATGCGTATTTCAGCTTTCACATTATAATTAATACATTTGCACTATGGAGGCCTAAGGGTCTTTCTTAAGCTAGCTTAAAAATGCAACATCTATTTTCTGCTGTTGTGTAAATGCAAAGTGTTTATGTTAAAGCCCTTTTGTGATTCAATGTCCTATATGACATGATTGCTTATCCATAGTTTTGTTATTGAAATCAATTTAGAAATGTGAAATTTAGCCAACAGAGGGAGCTATCTCTGCCTCTCCTTAAAATGAATTTATGAGAAAACAAGAGACACTGCCGTTGCTGACCACCTTTTAAAAATGCTAGTTCTCTGGATGTCGTGCTACCCAGAACAATCATAGGGATAAGGAAATATGGCACTTTTCTAATTTTTTATTAACAGCAGGATTGGTCTGGGCCCCCGATTCAAAACTGCTGAAGCCAGGCACAGACTGTCAACTTTCATTTTCTGCAGGAGGCCAGCAATGCCAGCCCCCACATTTCTCTCATGACGGAGTCACTTTAAAATTCATTAATACAGGATAACAGCTAAAAAAGCATGCGTTGCTTTAACCCCTTCTCCCAAAAGGACATCCTCTGGTTGAAGTGGGTATACTGGAGCCACGGCTGCAGCCATGACTATGGTATTGTTTTTTAGCGATACTGAAAACTGTAAAAGCAATCCAAGCTGCTGTAAAGCCACTGGATTGTCTTTATATGTGGTGGAAGGGGGTCCCTTCTCTCGTCACCTTCCACCGCCTACCCAGGCTCCCCTGTCCACCGGTTTACCACAGAGATGATCGAGAATCGGAATTTTCCAGATCATCTCGATGGTCTAAGTAACCAAAAACATCAAGTATTTCGTCACTTCCGGTTTTAGTCTAATGTAAACAAGCTGTTACCAGCCTGTGAATGCATCTGATCAAATTGATCTGGATTTGATCAGATGCCTTAAAAGGGAGAGGGGAGATATGGGGTCTATTAAACCATAGATGTCTCAGTAAAGAATAGTAATAAAGTTGATTAAAAAAAAAAAAGAAAAATTAAATTATAAAATAAAAGAAAATTTTTAAAAGCACCCCATCCCATCGCACTCTCACACAAAGGCGAATGCATACGTAGGTTGCGCACGCATACATAAATGGTGTTTGCACAATAAATGTGAGGTATCGCTGCAAATGTCAGTGAGAGCAATATTTCTAGTACCAGACCTCCTATGCAACTCTAAACTGGTAACGGCTTATAAAGCGTCGCCTATGGGATTTTTTTAAGCCCCGTAGTTTGGCGCTGTTCCACGAGCATACGCAATTTTAAAGCATGACATGTTAGGTATCTATTTACTCGGCCCAACATCCTATTTTAAATTTTACCAAACAATTGGGTATTATATTGTGTTTTTGTGCATTAAAATTCTCTAAAGTGTATTTGAGAAACCGCTGAGCAAATACAGTTGACATAAAAGATTGCAACACTGACCATTTCATTCTCTAGGGCCTATGTTTAAAACATATATAATATTTGGGGGTTCCTAGTAATTTTCTAGCAAAAAATTTTTGATTTTTACATATATATGAGGAATGTCTGAATTGGCCAAGAGTTGAAGTGGTTAATGGCCAACACTCAAGCTTGCACTAGGAGAGGGAGCAGTAAAGCACAATGATGTTGCAGGATGATGTGGACTGTTTATGTAATTAAATATCATTATCATATTTTCAGAAACAAATAAAAAGAATTCTAAATATCAAGTTTGCCAACATCATTTTTGTTGTTTGTCAACTGTCTTCTATTTCTAAATAAACCACTGATACATTTTCTTATATACAGAGGGGTTGATTTACTTAAGATAAATTAGGCTGTTTACTTTGCAAGGGAAGTTGCACTTTGCAAGCAAATTTTCCCCAAAGTTTACTGAATGTGGTAGAATTTCACTTTGCAACATATACCCAATTACACGCAAGGAGAAAAAAAAAACAGCATTCTTGCCGGGATATGATTGGATGATGGAAATCAACAGAGCTTAATCCCATGCACTCAGCTCTGGGGCAAATTCCCTTTCAAAATGCAACTTCCCTGCATTTGCCTTTTGTAAAGCAAGCCCAATGTGTTAGAGATTGTGTGTATATGTATTTATGGCAGTATAGCCTCACATTTGCTGCCACAGCTTGTCACTTATTACATTTTGAATGGTGTTCTGCAAAGACAAAACCCAAGTGTACATGAGAGAACAAGAAGCAGCCCCATCACTGTGATTGCCTATAATATTACAAAATGATGAATTGCCAAAGGCAACTGACCAAACTGAGGAACCTTAACAGATCTGCCACTGCAGTTTGATAAACTGCACAGGCAACATCTAGTCATTACCAGCCTGAGACTTTACAAATGAGTTTGAAATAGAGTTGTAATTACACAGGAATAAGTAAGTGAGTTTTGAAGAGACACTCTCCTCTCTGTGGGCATACTGACCTACAATGGATGCTTTCCATGTCTTTCGAAAATGAAGAAAAACCATGTATGGGTCATTTATAAAAGGTGAAATATTGCAGAGACACATCGAATGCTGTACTTGCTTCTTATCTGACTTAACATACTTATTTCTGCAACGTTAACCGATTTGTACAGTCAAGTGCATGAATGAGTATGTCAAGATGGCACCTTCTGGTGGGGAAGGTGGACTTTCCAGACTGACTGTAATGTGAGTAATGGAACTGAGTGCACAACCAATTATACACGCAGTTTTACTGCTACTGGATAAAATATAAAGATGAAATTTAAGGTCTGTAAGTTTCAGTTTTTAGGCAGCTTGCCTAGTTTTGCAAGTGAGTTTAGAGTGTTTCTGTGTTGCTGTAAATCGCTGTTTAAAGTCACCTAAGATAATGCAGATTACATATGAAAACCAAATTCAAGTACAAATATATAAATATGTTGCTAGGTTTATCACTACTGTGTAATCAGAATTCATCCAGCATTTTCCTGTCTTGGATATAAAGCTTTTTATTTCACTGGTGTTCACCATTATCTGTTGCATTCATATGCATCATATAATCCCAGATATAGACTGGGAGAAGCTGCAATTTTCAAATAAAAAACAAAAACAAAAAACAAAAACAAAAAAAAAACAATTTTACAGTTTCCTTGGAGCATATCTAAACCCCAAAAAACAAAAAACGTATCATGTTGCAGCTCACCAATCCTTAGATGTGGCGGCTGCATTTCCTGGTTCAAACAAACTGTTACCTTCAATAACAGCTGCGCTCAGTGGGAACGCTGTCTAAACTGTATGTAGTATCAGCACTGTGTTTCAGCAGTAGTATGTGGACTTCCGGTGGACTCCTGGAATAATATTGAGTCAAGTTGAACACTGTTCAGCCATTCACATGAAGCTTTGTATTTTCTGAATGAGTACAAGGCTTTCTCTGACGGGCAGAAGGTGGAAAGGTGGTTGGATGCCATCATAGAAAATACAAGGCTTCCTGTGAATGGCTGAGCAACCCTCAAACTGACTCAATTGTTTCATGAGTGGGACAGGAAGACCCCGCCCTACTTCTGGAAAACATAGCACTGTACACAGCTGATGCTACATACGGAAAAAATCATACCCCTTGACATTTTCCACATTTTGTCATGTTACAACCAAAAACAGAAATTGTATTTATTGGGATTTTATGTGATAGACCAACACAAAGTGGCACATAATTGTGAAGTGGAAGGTAAATGATAAATGGTTTTCAAGATTTTTTACAAATAAATATTTGAAAAGTGTGGAGTGTATTTGTAGTCAGCTCTCTTGAGTCAATACTTTGTAGAACCACCTTTTTTCTGCAATTACAGCTGCAAGTCTTTTTGGGGATGTCTCCACCAGTTTTGCACAGCTAGAGAGTGACATTTTTGCCCATTCTTCTCTGCAAAATAGCTCAAGCGCTGTCAGATTAGATGAAGAGTGTCTGAACAGCAATTTCAGATGTTTTGTTGGATCCAGGTCTGGATTTGACTGGGCCATTCTAACACATGAATATGCTTTGAGCCAAACCACTATTTTAGGGTCATTGTCCTACAGGAAAGTAAACCTCCACCTCAGTCTCAAGTCTTTTGTAGACTCTAAATGCCCCGTACACATGATCGCACATTCCGACAACAAAATCCATCTGATTTTTTCAGACGGATGTTGGCTCAAACTTGTCTTGCATACACACGGTCACACAAAGTTGGTCGGAAATTCCGAATGTCAAGAACGCGGTGACGTACAACATGTATGACGAGCTGAGAAAAATGAAGTTCAATAGCCAGTGCGGCTTTTCTGCTTGATTCTGAACATGCATGGCACTTTGTGCGTCGAAATTGTCTACACACGATCGGAATTTACGAGAACAGATTTTGTGGTCGGAAAACTTTAGATCCAGCTCTCAAACTTTGTGTGAAATTCTGATGGAAAAAGTCAGATGGAGCCTACACACGGTCAGAATTTCTGACAACAAGCTCCGATCGCACATTTTCCGTCGGAAAGTCCGACCGTGTGTACAGGTTCACAGGTTTTCTTCTACTATTTTCCTGTATTTGGCTCCATCCATCTTCCCATCAACTCTGACCAGCTTACATGTCCCTGCTGAACAAAAGCATCCCCACAACAACATGATGCCACCACCATGTTTCAGGATGGGGATGGTGTGTTCAGGGTGATGTGCAGTTTAGTTTCCCGCCACACATAGTGTTTTGCTTTTAGGCCAAGAAATACAATGTTGGTCTCATGTGACCAGAGCACCTTCTTCCACGTGTTTGCTGTGTTCCCCACATGGCTTCTTACAAACTGCAAACAGGACTTCTTAAGGCTTTCTTTCAACAATGGTTTTCTTCTTGCCACTCTTCCATAAAGGCCAGATTTGTGAAGTGCATGACTAATAATTGTCCTGTGGACAGCTTCTTCCACCTGAGCTGTGATCTCTGCAGCTCCTCCAGAGTTACCATGGGACTTTTGGCTTCTTCTCTGATTAATGCTCTCCTTGCCCGGCATGTCAGTTTAGGTAGACGGCCATGTCTTGGTAGGTTTGCAGTTGTGCCATTCTCATTCCATTTTCGAATGATGGATTTAACAGTGCTTCATGAGATGTTCAATGCTTGGGATATTTTTTATAACCTATTCCTGCTTCTCCACAACTGTTTTCCTGAGTTGTGTGGTGTGTTCCTTGGCCTTCATCATGCTGTTTGTTCACCAAGGTTCTCTAACTAAACTCTGAGGGCTTCACAGAACAGTTATATTTATACTGAGATTAAATTACACACAGGTGGACTTTATTGATCAATCAAGTGATTAGTTAGGGGTATCAGAGTAAAGTGTGTTGTGTTGGTCTATTACAAAAAATCCCAATAAAATACATTTACATTTTTTGGTTGTAACATGACAAAATGTGTAAAATTTCAAGGGGTATGAATACTTTTTCAAGGCACTTTACAGTTTCTACTGCGGGTGTTCCTTTGGACCAGCTTGATTTAAAGTAACAGAAAGATGGCGTTAGGTTTTAACTACTGTACTAGTTCCATCAATCTGACCACCAAAGCAGACATGGTAAAATCCCACTCTGTGTGCCAACCATGGCTCCCCCATAGATACAATGTAGACATGAGCGTTGACATGAAGGGACAGGAAGCATGTTATTGATAGAGCTCTAGGAAAATTTAAAAAAAAAAAGAATATACAGCAACATCAACTATTGACTGATAAGCAGCAATATGTAATATTTTTGTTTTTGGGTTTAGATAAACTTTAGCTATTGTCCCATTCTCTGCCAGATGAAGTTGGAAATATCTAAATTGTACCAAAGCTTTTTGCTCGCATGGAATTGGATGATGGTAGTCAGCCACGCAATCTCATTCACTAAGCTCTGAGAATAATTCCCTTGCAAAGTGCGCACTACCTGTCAGCAATTTCTAAAAAAAATATGAGTTTAATACCATTTTAAGCTGAAAATAAAACACATTTAAAGTGTGGGAGGAGTTCTCAGAAGAAAACATGTAGCGAACATACAAAATCCAGGCAACTGAACCCACGATGCAGCACTACAAGACCATAATCCTAAGCCACAATACTAAGAATGTCTAGTAATGAATGTCTGATTGTGTATTAATATTTTATATTTAACAGTATTTTATTAGATTACATGCAAGTAAGTCTATGTGTTTTTTTTTTCGGTTTTGTTTTTTTTTTTATACCTTGAGTTCTGTGCCTCACTAGTTTGTAAGTGGAGCATTTTAATAAACAGTTAATGGAATTGCTTAAAACACTTTTAAAAGACAATAGAGCTAATTATCCAAGGCCCAGGTTTTCAAACAGACTATCTGGTACATTAAGCACCTCGTTATTAGAGGATTACTATCCAACTATGTTTATTATGGATAATTGTCTACTTTGATTTCAAATACCATCAAGTAGAGTAGTGGGAAGGAAAATCTTGACTATAAACACAGGCCTGTATGTCACCATAGAGTGGTTCAGCATCATTGAATTGTATATCTAAATGAAAGAATGAAAAGAATAGTGAATGGACTAAGAAAAATGATTTACAATGCAGTCACATGTAATAGACATCTAAAACATATAAATCAATTAAAATATGCCCCTGCTTCTTCTCATCTCTTTTCTACAATGTTCCATTCAAGATCACATAAATTGCAATAAAGGTTCAGCCAATCATGGAGACATAATAGGTTGTTATTAAAAAAGCTCCACTGCCATCAGTATGATCAGTTATTACCTTCTCCACAGGTAATAAACTCTCAATGGCAGACATGTTCTCTCCAGTACCTTTGCCCAATCTCAAATACTCCTGTAAATGTGTCAGGTATTGCGCAATAATCTGCAATTGCAGTGCAAGTTCCATTTAAAATCATATAAAATGACAAGTTCAACCAACCATAGAGACATATGTGGCTGTTATTAAAGCGGAATTTCACTCTCTCAACCAATATTGAGTATTTTTAATCTGTATGCTGCTAACATTAGTAAATGCATAGGACAATATATCATATTTACTTGTTTTAATATTTTTTTTTAGATTTCTTCAGTTGCTTCCCGGTTTCCAGGCCTAGGCAAACAATGTCATGCATCTCAGGAGTCTTCAGGAGCAGAGGAGGAGTCTTCTTAGCCAAGCACACCCTCCTGCCTGCATGCCCAAGCTAAGGGCAGGTGGATTCCAGGAAGTAAATACTACATAATTAATCTTCACTTACTTAAGATGGCCATGACCAGAAATGCTAGGGGGAGTGATTTTCAAAGTAATTTCTCAGTAAAATAAAGCATGGAGATATGGATGGATGGGGGAGTTTGCTTTGAATCTTAACAATTAAATAGCATTTTTGGTTTGTGATGCTCAGATGCAGTGTAGTTCCACTTTAAAAGGTTTCACAGATTCAGGCCTACATAACAGAAACTGCCTTGCCTACAATTGACCCCCAAGAGTCCTCGGACCTAGACAGACCCTTGATGGAACCGTAATTTTTGGGTGCCATCAAGGGTCTAAAACTGGGAAAATGTCCGGGCCTGGATGGCTATACCCCACGATTCTACAAAACATTTGCACCTCTGCTAACGCCATTTCTGGCCCGGGCCTTCAACGTGATCGATAATACTAACCTTCCCTCTAGAGACCTCGTGTCAGTCAATGTATCTATTCTCCTGAAGCCCGGAGAGGATCCCTCACAATGCAGTAGCTACCGCCCCATATCCTTACTAAATATAGACCTAAAGTTATTTGCGAAGGTCCTCGCTAACCGCCTTTCACCACTATTGCCAGGGATTATTCACAGAGACCAGGTCGGTTTTGTCCCGGGCAGGGAAGCCCGGGACAACGCGACTAAAACAATACACCTCATCTCCTATATCCAACGTCACCGCCAGCAGGCATGCCTCCTGTCTTTTGATGCCGAAAAGGCATTTGACAGGGTCAACTGGCACTTTCTGCGACTTTCCCTAGAACAAATAGGCCTCAGATCCCCCTTCATCACCAGAATCATGTCTCTTTACTCGCACCCCTTTGCCTCGGTCTTGGTGAATGGCACATCGTCAGAGGCGTTCGATATGTCAAATGGCACCCGTCAAGGTTGCCCTCTTTCTCTGCTCCTATTTGTTATTGTAATTGAGCACCTGGCGTGTGCCATTCGCCAAAATGCCTCCATACAAGGAATCCAAACACCCTCCGAACACCATAAACTATCCCTTTACACGGATGATTTATTGATATATGCTCGGCAAACCCTATTCGACTCTCCCCTCACTCTTCTGAATTTAAGCGCTTCGACTTGTTAAGTAATTTTAATATCTCCAAAATATATAGAGGTCCCCAACGTTTTAACTACCCGCATCCACAATGCCCTCACTTCGCTCCAACTATTCTTTTCAATGGCAGACCAAGGACATCTCCTATCTGGGCATAACGATACCCATCAACCTTTCTAACCTCTTTACACTAAACTACATCCCTCTCCTCTCCAGTCTCCGGAAAGACTTGGCTTCCTGGGGGGGCACGGCCCTACCCTGGTTTGGTCACATTAACACCCTCAAGATGGACATGCTACCCAAATTATTGTATCTCTTCCAAACCGTACCTGTATTAATCATTAAAACCTTCTTTTCTGCCCTGCGTTCCCTCTCTATTTGTTTTATCTGGAATAGGGGACTATCTAGAGTCAAAGCACAAACTGCTCACATGCCCGAAACTACAGGAAGGCACGGGACACCCTGATTATGAGCTTTACTACAAAGCTACTCTCATGGCGTGCACCCTAAAGTGGTTCTCATGCCCTTTTCAAAAGGCCTCGGTAATCGGCGAGCAGGACCTGACTCCAGTTGACCTACGCACTCTCCTCTGGGGTTACAAAGGTAGCTTCTCTTATCTATCCTGTGCCTCGCCCCTATGACAAACAAAGTTTTGTGGTCTGTTTGGCTGCGCTTCTCCTCCTCAGATACCCTAGGTGGCATGCTCCCCGTCCCTTCAAGCTCAACTCAACCTTTGCCATGATTTTCCCTCAAATATATGACGAAGATCCTCAATAGTCAAGTTATTGTCTTTACACCCCAGGCTCTCCCAGCAGACTCCTTCCCGCCACCCCCCTCCTTCTCTCCCAGTCTTTTCTTTTCCTATCCTTCTTTTTCCTTTCTTTCTCCCCCCTGATCATTCATCGCTTGACATAATATGTATTTATGGATGTTTATGAAAATTTCAGGTGCAAGCACTGCTGTAGGTGATAGCCATTTGGCCCGCTCGTTGCCACTTTGTTTTATTTGATGCATCAATCATATTACTGTCATGCTGTTTACACTACCAATAAAAATATTTTCAACCCTAAAAAGGTTTCACAGCCAATAGTAGGATCAATTTAGCATTCACCACATGTGATTTATTCTAAGTGTCAGACGCAATTTCTCAAGCACTTTACCCAATCAAACATACCTCCTTACATGTGCCAGGCATTGTGCCATTATAACGTTATGATGTGTAATTGCCTAAGAGGTTCAATAACATACAATTCCGTTTGGTTACCTCCACTGTATAGTTAGTCAGAGCCTGCAGTCAGACCTACAGACCTTTCTGCTATAACTCATGTCGGCATTCTATTTTTTATGGTGGCTGCAGACAAAATAGGGTTCCACCTTTACTCAGAGGGTTCAATTTCTACCTAAAAAAGTAAAGAAGAGAGCTTCTCCTTGCACAGTAACAATGCTTTTATTGATGAAATAAAATATTACTTACAGAGTCAGTGTACACAGAACACTAAAAGGACAGTTTCCCAAATGGTAACTATCCATTCGTATCCGACATCCAACTACGGAACCGTGGGGCACCTCCCAACATGATGGAGCAGCGCTGTGCCACCTTCAGGTCAGAGAACATACTACAGCACCTATCTACACGCCCCCCACCTTAGGGGTTTTAGGGCAGCCAAAGATGGTTCAAATCTTAGCCGGTTCAGCAGGTACCAGACGAGATTCGAACCGTGTGTGGGCAGGCTGAATATACCAAGTTGATCAACTGATTAACTTGGGTAGAACCAGCCTGTTGCATTCACTTGTGATAATCGCTAGCGGCTGCTATCGCCACTAGCAATAATCACTGTCTTCTCCTGCCTGCCTTCCCTGCTGGGAGCAGATATTGCACAGTAGGAGGGATTCCCCTGTCAGCACTGTCTGTGTTGATGGGGAAATCTGGCAAATTTCTTTCTTGAGACCAAGGGTTACAGGAAGGAAATTTATACCGTCTATGGCCTGCCTTAGATGTATCTCATATCGGACAAGGTCACTTGCATTAAATGATTAAAAAAATAGTTTGCCAATTACTTTAATCAATGTGTTCATTTTTTATGCAAGGAAAGTGAGCCATCAGTGACAACCCTTTTTGTGCCCTGACTGCATTTTGTTTCTGATTAATCATCTTGGATAGTTCTCAGTCTCTACATAGTTTAAGGTACAGCAAAAAAATATTCAATTTCTGCCTGGCAGCACTGGTGTGAATTCAAATCTGGCAGTATAGCAATTATTTCTCAGGAAAACCTCTCAGTAATTTAGCACAATTGCAGCGGTTAGGATATATCTTGTTTATAAAGTAATATTTTTATTTTTAGTTGTTTCTAGGTTATTTTCAAATTTACATTGAAACAGTACATGACATAACATTATGTTAATACACTGTCGGGGTTGGATATAAAGTAGTGCAAACTGGAAACAGGGCTTTAGCAAAACTCTTCCATTTTGTCTGTAATTTTTCTTACAAAATATCTGGATATTATAAAGCGAAAAGATAAAAAAAATTACATACTTTGGTAAAAATAATATATGCAATCTGCATTATGGAGTCAGGCTTTCAGCCTGTGTTAGCTTCAAGTCTATATGACCGCAAGCAATGAACTTCTCTTATTTGCTCCTTTTGGGTCTGTTAAATATACAGTGGGAAGTGTTTTGTTTTATCTGTTTTTTTTAAGTGAAAAAACAACCTGATTTTGGCAGAAATTTACAGCTCCCCTGTGTCCAGTGCATGCTTTTTGTGTTATCTCATAAAGCCTACTTAGCCCGTTACTTCTTATATTGGACCACAGAATGATTAGTCATTATGTTGTAGAGATTTGAGGGTGGGATGGGGTAGTTTAGCAAAGGACAACTGGGCACGGATGACAACCCTCAATCCACAAAAATACAGGGCTTAAGATCTGAGTGCATGTCTGACAGATAAACAGGTATTTGCCTGTACTTACAGGCTAATTAACCACTTCAACCCCGGAAGGATTTACACCCTTCCTGACCAGAGCACTTTTTACAATTTGGCACTGCGTCGCTTTAACTGCTAATTGCGCGGTCATGCAATGCTGTACCCAAACGAAATTTGTGTCCTTTTCTTCCCACAAATAGAGCTTTCTTTTGATGGTGTTTGATCATCTCTGCGTTTTTTTTTTTTTGCGATATAAACGGAAAAAGACCGAAAATTTTGAAAAAAAATGATATTTTCTACTTTTTGTTATAAAAAAAACCCAATAAACTCAATTTTAGTCATACATTTAGGCCAAAATGTATTCAGTCACGTCTTTGGTAAAAAAAATGTCACTAAGCGTATATTTATTGGTTTGCGCAAAAGTTATAGCGTCTACAAACTAGGGTACATTTTCTGGAATTTACACAGCTTTTAGTTTATGACTGCCTATGTCATTTCTTGAGGTGCTAAAATGGCAGGGCAGTACAAACCCCCCCCCAAATGACCCCATTTTGGAAAGTAGACACCCCAAGTCAATTTCTGAGAGGCATGTTGAGCCCATTGAATATTAATTTTTTTTGTCCCAAGTGATTGAATAATGACAAAAAAAAAATTACAAAAAGTTAAATGATATATTGCTCACACAGGCCATGGGCATATGTGGAATTGCACCCCAAAATACATTCAGCTGCTTCTCCTGAGTACGGAGATACCACATGTGTGGGGACTTTTTGGGAGCCTAGCCACGTACGGGGCCCCGAAAACCAATCACCGCCTTCAGGATTTCTAAGGGCGTAAATTTTTGATTTTACTCCTCACTACCTATCACAGTTTTGAAGGCCATAAAATGCCCAGATGGCACAACCCCCCCCCCCCCCAAATGACCCCATTTTGGAAAGTAGACACCCTAAGCTATTTGCTGAGAGGCATGTTGGGTCCATGGAATATTTTATATTTTGACACAAGTTGCGGGAAAGTGACAAATTTTTTTTTTTTGCACAAAGTTGTCACTAAATGATATATTGCTCACACAGGCCATGGGCATATGTGGAATTGCACCCCAAAATACATTTAGCTGCTTCTCCTGAGTATGGGGATACCACATGTGTGGGACTTTTTGTGAGCCTAACCACGTACGGGGCCCTGAAAACCAATCACCGCCTTCAGGCTTTCTAAGGGTGTAAATTTTTGATTTCACTTTTCACTGCCTATCACAGTTTCGGAGGCCATGGAATGCCCAGGTGGCAAACCCCCCCCAAATGACCCCATTTTGGAAAGTAGACACCCCAAGCTATTTGCTACAGGGCATGGTGAGTATTTTGCAGCTCTCATTTGTTTTTGAAAATTAAGAAAGACAAGAAAAAAAATGTTTTTTTTTCTTTTTTCAATTTTCAAAACTTTGTGACAAAAAGTGAGGTCTGCAAAATACTCACTATACCTCTCAGCAAATAGCTTGGGGTATCGACTTTCCAAAATAGGGTCATTTGGGGGGGGGGGGTTTGTGCCACCTGGGCATTCCATGGCCTCCGAAACTGTGATAAGCAGTGAAGAGTGAAATCAAAAATTTATGCCCTTAGAAAGCCTGAAGGCGGTGCTTGGTTTTCGGGGTCCCGTACGAGGATAGGCTCCAAAAAAGTCTCACACGTGGTATCCCCGTACTCAGGAGAAGCAACAGAATGTATTTTGGGGTGTAATTTCACATATTCCCATGACATGTTTGAGCAATATATCATTTAGTGACAACTTTGTGCAAAAAAAAAAAAAAAATTGTCTCTTTCCCGCAACTTGTGTCACAATATAAAATATTCCATGGACTCGACATGCCTCTCAGAAAATAGCTTGGGGTGTCTACTTTCCAAAATGGGGTCATTTGGGGGGGTTTTGAACTGTCCTGGCATTTTATGCACAACATTTAGAAGCTTATGTCACACATCACCCACTCTTCTAACCACTTGAAGACAAAGCCCTTTCTGACACTTTTTGTTTACATGAAAAAATTATTTTTTTTGCAAGAAAATTACTTTGAACCCCCAAACATTATATATTTTTTTTAAAGCAAATGCCCTACAGATTAAAATGGTGGGTGTTTAATTTTTTTTTTCCACACAGTATTTGCACAGCGATTTTTCAAATGCATTTTTTGGGGAAAAAACACACTTTTTAAAATTTTAATGCACTAAAACACACTATATTGCCCAAATGTTTGATGGAATAAAAAAGATGATCTTAGGTCGAGTACATGGATACCAAACATGACATGCTTTAAAATTGCGCACAAACGTGCAGTGGCAACAAAATAAATACATTTTTAAAAGCCTTTAAAAGCCTTTACAATTACTGCCCTTGATCTGACCTTCGCGGTGATACCTCACATGCTGTTTACATTTGACGCCAGACCGACGCTTGCGTTTTTTTTTCTTTATTTTTTTTTTGCTTTTTTATCTTATTTTTAAGCTGTTCCTTTCATTTTTTTTTTTTATCATTTTTATTGTAATCTCAGGGAATGTAAATATCCCCTATGATAGCAATAGGTAGTGACAGGTACTCTTTTTAAAAAAAATTGGGGTCTATTAGACCCTAGATCTCTTCTCTGTCCTCAAAGCATCTGACCACACCAAGATCGGTGTGATAAAATGCTTTCCCAATTTCCCAATGGCGCTGTTTACATCCGACGACATCTAAGTCATAAAATGCTCGTAGCTTCCGGTTTCTTAGGCCATAGAGATGTTTGGAGCCACTCTGGTCTATGATCAGCTCTATGGTCAGCTGGCTGAATCACCGGCTGCATTCTCAGGTTCCCTGTTGAGACAGGAGAGCCAGAAAAAAACACAGAAGACGGTGGGAGGGAGGGGGGGGCATTCCCTCCCACTGCTTGTAAAAGCAGTCTAGAGGCTAATTAGCCGCTAGGATTGCTTTTACATGAAAGCCGACCGCTGGCTGAAAAGAATGCTATCAAGATGATACCTAAACCTGCAGGCATCATTCTGGTATAACCACTCAAAGTCGTGAATGGCGCACCTGAAGACAAAAAAATGGTTAACAATAAAGCACAGTAAATGGTAAAGTATAAAAAAATTGCATACCTGAAAAGCAAACATGATAAAACATAATAACAATAAAACATTGCAGAATAGAATACAGTAAAAAAGAGCAGAACAATAGAGAGAGAATAGAGAGAGAGAGAGAGAACAATAAAATGACAACTATTTTTTTTTTTTATTTTATATATTTTTTTGTGTTTTTTGGGGTTTTTTTTACACTTTTTTTTGTGACTGTAACTTTTATAACTGTAACCGGTTCCAGGTTTGGGTCTCTCAAAATACCCTGTGAAAGTGTGCCTAGTCTGTGCAATGCTGTACCCTACGCTAATACTCAACTAGTGAATGGTAGCGTTTAAAACATTCACCAATGTAAAGACCAGGATTGTCAGTACAGGAGGGACAATAATAGTGGGTGTCACACCTATATCCGCGCTTGTTGCAGACACGACATCTTTTTTGGGGGGGTTCGTTGGGTAGGGGTACTCAGGAGGACATAAAGAAAATGCCTTGCATGCAGCGACTGCATTTGGTTATAGATGTGAATGGGGGAAGTACGGACGCTGCAGAAGCAGTGGGTTCCCAATTAGGATTGGCGAATGCAGCAGGAAGGCCACTATGGGCACGACCTGCCTGTTTGTTTTCTTCTTGGTGGCAGCGGGACACTACTTGTGCTTGCCACCTCACCAGCTTGAACTACACTTATGGGACTCGCCACGTCACCAAGTGTTACTGCAGTGCTGGTTTGACTACGGCCGGGGTGTATTAGGCCGCTGGTGCTTGCCAGTTCACCAAAACGCTACCAAAAAAACTGTTAGCGATCGCAGGGATCAGGCCTGACTCTGCGAATGCTGCGGTTATGTGTTTAGTGTTTAGTAAGTGACAGTGATCGATACTGCACTTGAGTGGGCTGGGCCGGGCGGAGGGGCAAAACGCAGGTGCTAGCAGGTATCTGGGCTGATCCCGCCAACACTGCGTTTTTGGGGACCCTAAACTGCTGGGGACGCTAGTATAGATCTGATCGGATCAGATATTGATCCGTTTAGATACTATACCACTAAGGGAGGCGTATGCTGCGTGCGTGGGTGTTAGCGGTACTGGCGCTAATCTGACGCTGCCTGGGGCGACGCATATCACCGCCGGGCGATCAGGGGGCTAAACCTTTATTCGGTAATAAACAGCGGGTGCCCTGACACTATAAAACATAAACTAACTAACCAGCGTCACCGGTAACAGTTATACGGTGATCACTGGTGAAAGGGTTAACTAGGGGGCAATCAAGGGGTTAAAACCTTTATTAGGTAGTATATGGGGGTCCCTGACGCTATAAAACGCTAACGGCGAACCTATATATTTACCTCCCTAACTAGCGTCACCAGCGACACTAATACAGCAATCAGAAAAATGATCGCTTAGTGACACTGGTGACGGGGGGTGATCAAGGGGTTAAAACTTTATTAGGGGGGGTTGGGGGGGTATCCTAGACCTAAAGGGGGCTAACCCTAAATGCCCTACCACACTAACTGTCACAAACTGACACCAATGCAGTAATCAGAAAAAAACTGCTTGGTGTCAGTGTGACGGGGGGGTGATTAGGGGGTGATCAGGGGGTAATCGGGGGGTGATGGGGGGTGTAAAGTATGCCTGGCATGTTCTACTGTGTGTGTGTGTTGGTGTAACTCACTAGGATGTCTTCTCTCCTCGGCGCCGGAACGGAAAATACCGAGCCGAGGAGAGGTGACATCACATCCTCTGCCTCTGTGTACTATACAGAGGCAGGGGAAGATTCTCATTGGCTGGGAGCGATCGCGAGGGGGGGGGCCACGAATGGATGGCCTCCCCCTCATCTCTGAACGCTCCCAGACAGAAGCCGACCGCCTCGGGCAAGCAAAACCCCCGCCCGCTGCAAGCAATCACGTACCAGGTACGTGATTTTGCCTGCTCGTGCCATTCTGCCGCAGTATATCTGCGTTAGGCGGTCGGCAGGTGGTAAAACATAGTGGAATGTGCATGTATTGTAGAGATGTATTGCATGTGTTTTATTTTCCCTTGAGCTTTACATGTCCTCCTAATGCAAATTGGAGGAAAAAAAAAAAATACTTCTCAAGATTGATAGAGTATTAAGAGGGTGTAATAATAGGAAAAAACTGTGAGCCAGGCCTTTATCGTCCACATCAGTGCCTAACTTTACAAATGCGCATCTGGAAGAATGGTTGAACATTCCCATGGACACACTCCTAAACCTTGTGAACAACCTTCCCAGCAGTGTTGAAGCTGTTATAGCTGCAAAGGGTGGGCCAACTCAATATTGAACTCTACTGACTAAAGCCTCATACACATGATCAGATTTTCGGCAGGGAATTGTGCAATGACAGACCGTTAGTACGCTCCTTCAGACAACTGTTGTCCAACAAATGTTGGATGGCAGGCTAGTAAATATTCGGCAGACAACGGTCTGTTGTCAGATTTTCGTATTGTGTGTACACAAGTCCGTCACACACAGGTCCAAAGTACAAACACGCATGCTCAGAATCAATGCTCACCAAACATGACATTAGCAAAAGCTGCCCAAAGGATGGCGCTCAAGAGCTGAAATTCCACGTAGTATGTCACTACGTTCGTGTTTGTTGGCCGACAATTGTGTACCGTTAGTATGCAAGAAAAGTTCCTGGCACATGCCCTTCGGACTAAAGTCTGACGCTCTGTTGGCCAACAATCCGATCGTGTGTACGAGGCTTAAGACTGGGATGCCATTAAAGTTCACGTGTGTGTAAAGGCAGGCGTCCCAATACTTTTAGTAATATAGTGTAGGTCAAAATGATTTTTAATGTTTCCCTATAAAAAATAAACAAACATTTAACCCTTACAGTGCAAAGGTAGTTGTGCTTTAGCTTTAAAGCTTCAGTTGTAAACTTTGTGTCACAGTTGTTAGAGTAAGAAGACACAATCCCCACTTTTGACCATTGTCACTGGAGCAGATGTCCTCATTGGAAAATTTCCTTTCTACTCTTCATTCAGTGTCAACTATAAAAATTTCTTTTCAGTCACAGAGACGAGAACCATGATGACAGATAGAGGAGGGCACATACAGTCATAAAAGTCTAATAAGCATTCTAACCTTTCCTCAATTTAACCAGAACTAGTTTGGGATGGAATACATTTCCCCAGGACTCAAACAGCAAGATCTGGCTTACATCCCAACAATGCCCACTCAATCCAGTCAATCATGCCAACCAAACCAACCGAAAACCTAACTATATAGGGGATTTATATGACTTTGAATGTGGCATGGTCTGAGTATTTCACAAATTGATGATCTACAGGGATTTTCACACAACCATCTCTAGGGTTTATAGAGAATGATCTGAAAAAGAGAAAATATCCAGTGAGCGGCAGTTGTGTGGACGAAAACGCCTTTTTGATGTCAGAGGTCAGAGGAGAATGGGCAGACTGGTTCAAGATGATAAAAAGGCAACAGTAACTTAAATAAAGACTCATTACAACCAAGGTATGCAGAATACCATCTCTGAATGCACTACACATCAAACCTTGAAGAAGAATTCACACAGGCTCACCAAGTGTTGACAATAGAAGATTGGAAAAACTTTGCCTGGTCTAATGAGTCTTGTTTTCATAAGAAAAGACAAAATGTTACCCTAGCTCTACTGCTGGATGCCACAGATAGATAATCTTGAATCAGGAAGGGCTGGCAACTCGGATGCTCTTGAATAAAAAGTACTTATTTGCTACATGGGTACATGGGTACAGGTACAGAGTATACACTGATGCCTTTCGGCTATGAAGCCTTCATCAAAGCATTGCTTTGATGAAGGCTTCATAGCCAAAACATGTCAAAGTATACTCTGTACCCGTACCCATGTAGCAAATAAAGTACTTTTATTTAAGAGCATCCAGGTTGCCAGCCTTTTCTGATTAAAGTCTTCATTTCAGCTGCAACATTCAGATGGTAGGGTCAGAATTTGGCGTTAACAACATGAAAGCATGGATCCATCCTGCCTTGTATCAATGGTTCAGGCTGGTGGCAGTGGTAGTGTAATGGATGGTGTGGGGGATATTTTCATGGCAGACTTTGGGCATCATAATATATATATATATATGATTTTATTAACATCTAGAGCAAAACAGAGGATTTGGTATATAAATCTAGTGATACACAAGTGATATATGGTCCTTAGTTTTATTATATCCAAAAATCTAAACAGGAAAATATACAGTGCTCGGTATAAATGAGTACACTTTCTATGGGACACTATACTACAAAATACTCCCACAAATGCGGGCCATTAATTGCAACCAAGATTTGGTAATTTGCACACACACAAAAGTATTTTTCCTAACAAATTAACCGGTTCCCGACCGGCGCACGCCAATGTACGTCGGCAGAATGGCACGGCTGGGCAAATGGACGTACAGGTACGTCCATTTGAATTCCCTGCCATGCCATTGCGAGCGCGCCGGCCGGGAGCGCCGTGAGGCGGGTTGCGGGTCCCGCTGACTCGATCGCCACGGAGATACCTGGTTAACCCCTTCACTGCCAGTGTCATTTACACAGTAATCAGTGCAAATGATCAATAAATGACAATGGTCCCAAAAATGTGTCAAAAATGTCCGACATGTCCGCCGTCGCAGTCACAATAAAAATCGCTGATCACCGCCATTACTAGTAAAAAAAAAAATTATTAAATGAAAATGCCATAAAACTATCCCCTATTTAGTAAACGCTATAACTTTTGTGCAAAACAATCAATAAACGCTTATTGCGATTTTTTTTTTTTTACCAAAAATATGTAGAAGAATACGATCGGCCTAAACTGAGGAAAAAAAATGTTTTTTTTATATATTTTTGGGGGATATTTATTATAGCAAAATGTAAAAAATAATGCGTTTTTTTCAAAATTGTCGCTCTTATTTTGTTTATAGCGCAAAAAATATAAATCGCAGAGGCGATCAAATACCACCAAAAGAAAGCTCTATTTGTGGGAAAAAAAAGGAGGTCAATTTTGTTTGGGAGCCACGTCGCAATTGTCAGTTAAAGCGACGCAATGCCGAATCACAAAAAACGCTCTGGTCAGGAAGGTGGTAAAATCTTCCGGGGCTGAAGTGGTTAATTCAAGACCATGTTGCAAATATGAATACACCCCAATGAAAGTCTTAGGAGCAAAGCTAAGTTTTAGACAACAAAATCCTAATTAACACGAATTCAACTACATGTGAGTCTAAATATTAATTAAACAGGTGTCCAGCAGACAGTTGATTATAAAAGGGTTTTACTTAACTTCAGCCCTGGAAGATTTTACCCCCTTCCTGACCAGAGCACTTTTTGCGATTCGGCACTGTGTCGCTTTAACTGACAATTGCGCGGTCGTGCGACGTTGCACCCAAACAAAATTGATGTACTTTTTTTCCCACAAATAGAGCTTTCTTTTGGTGGTATTAGATCGCCTCTGCGGTTTTTATTTTTTGCACTATAAACAAAAAAAAGAAAAAAGAGCGACAATTTGGGGAAAAAAAAACGCAATATTTTTTACTTTTTGCTAGAATACATATCCCCCAAAAATATATTAATATATTAATATATATGGGTAAAAAACAAATATTGCGCTTACACTAATTGGCATAAGCTGCGACTAAAAAGTAGTAAACCATAAATCATATAAAAATCGAAAAGTCGCGCTAAAGGCTAAGGGTGACAACAGGCAAGTGCCTAGAAAGCCTCATAGAGATATGAGGGTGGGTAGTGATCACTGAGTGAATAAATTATAAAGAAGTGCTGGTCAATATAAATATGAACTATAAAAATAAAATAAAAATAGCATCTAATAAATGGGACACAGATATTGTTTACTATGTCCGTAAGAAATAATCAATATTGCGTGACTCAATCAATGACAGGTGAGTATCTCAAATATCAAAAAGAGTAATAGTGTGACAAATCTTTGACTTGGAAACTAGACCATAATTTATATAGAAAAACAGTACAGAAATAAAGAAAAGTAAACCCAAAAAAATGTCCATGGCTCAAAAAAAACAGTATTGATTAAAGTCCATCCATGCTAAATAACATGCATGAAATAAAGCTTGTCTCCAAGTGCTCTGTGAAAATTGGAACAAAAACTTGCTGTAGTGAAAATAGGGTGCGTAGACAGACCTCCACCTCTTGAGAAAAATGCTGCCTCTTACCAGATAGAGTTGGTCTCTTAATTACAGGAGACCTAAAGGGCGGATGGCTGCAACCCCAGCCAGGGATCTTTAAAGCAGGCGCTCAGCGTCCGAATCCAGGGACTCTCTCCAACTCACATCAGCATAAATGGAAATGTCCCCATGCAAAAAACAAAGTGCTCCACATAGCATAAAATCAGCGTTTTATTGAATATAAAAATAAAGATTGCACTTACAAAATCGTTGTTGTTTAAAAGCGTATAAGAAAAAGCCGGCCGGCTCCAAGGTAACCCGTGTCTTCCGGGTATGTGAATCGCGGTGTCGTCAGGACGTAGCTCCTCCTCCCTACGCCGTTTCGTCACAACAGGACGTGGTCACGGGATGATATATATAAAAAAAAAAATCGCAATAAGCGTATATTGATTGCTTTGCGCAAAAGTTATAGCATCTACAAAATAGGGGATAGTTTTATGGCATTTTTATTTCTATTTTTTTTTTATTAGTAATGGCAGCGATCTGCAATTTTTATTGGGACTGCGACATTATGGCGGACAGATCGGACACTTTTGACACTATTTTGGGACCATTGTCATTTATACAGCTATCAGTGCTATAAAAACGCAATGATTACTGTGTAAATGACACTGGCAGTGAAGAGGTTAACCACTAGGGGGCGGTGAAGGGGTTAAGTGTGTCCTAGGGAGTGATTCTAACTGTGAGTTGGCTGGGCTTCAACACACAGAGAGCAGTGATCTCTCTCCTGTCACTAGACAGAACGGGGAAATGCTTTGTTTACAAAAGCATCTCCCCGCTCTTCCTCTCTGCGACACCACTTCTTGAAGGGGACGTACCTGTACGCCCTTTTACCTACCAGTGCCATTCTGCCAACGTACATCGTTGTGCGCTGGTCGGCAAGCGGTTAACAAAGAAAAACCATTCCCATTCCTTGCTGTCGGCAATGGCACCACATGGCAGAGAAATGTCACAAGGCCTGAGAAAGAAAATTTCTTTACACAAGAAAGGTAAAGAATACAAGAAGATCAGCAAAGCTTTACTTATCAGTCAAAATACTGTAGCAAAAGCGATCCAAAAATTTAACAAAGATGGAGCTGCAAACATCGCACAGAGATGTTCAGGCCCTCCACAGAAGTTAACACCTCAACAGGAGCGTCTTCTGATGAGAAGGGTTGAAGAAAATCACCATGCAAGTTCACTGCAGTTAGCTAAAGAAGTAGAAAGCAAAACTAGGGTGATCGTTTCCCATGACACAATACAGTGTACACTGCAGAGGAATGGCATGCATGGGTGTTGTCCACGAAGGAAGCTTCTCCTAAAGCCCATTCACAAAGAAAAAAAAAAAAAACTACACCTAGAACTTGCCAGGGTCCATGCTGTAAAAGAAGAAGACTACTGGGACTCTGTACTCAGGAGTGATGAGACCTAGATAAATGTTTTTTGGAACTGATGGCTTCAATACTGTATGGCGTTGCAAAAGGTAAGTAGTACAAAGAAAAATGCATGGTGCCTACAGTGAAACATGGTGGTGGCAGTGCCCTTCTGTGGGGCTGCATGAGTGCTACTGGGATTGGGGAGCAGCTTGAAGAATGGAAAAAGATAGTATGTACTTTTTTTGCAAAAATATGAAGGCTTTCCATTAAATCTACAGTCACTTACTTTTCTGGTCCTAATGCATGTTTCCAGATGTTTCCATTAGTAATGTCTTTCTTCCTGATCAGACTTTAGGTCATGACACAGGAAGGAGTTGACCAGCTGACCTCTTTAGAAAACAACCTGTGTCATCCACCCACCCATTCCCAGGTGCACGTTTTTTAAATGAAATGCAATCAATCAGTGATCACCCTTCTCACTAAATACACAATATACAATCAGATTGTATAGTGTATGGCCATGTTTATACACCTAAATTTACTAGTTGCGCTTTCAGTGCCATTAATTGTTAACGGCACACCAAACACAGAAGCAAACACACATTTTGCCATGTGAAAAAACGAGGGACAAATGCTGCAAAACGCACAGTAAATAACTCACAACCCACAAAACGTCAAAATGTCCCATTAACCACATAAAGTGCAGCCAATTGAAATCAACAGGCTGCCCTATGCGTGTCACAGGAAAAACTAGACACAAAATGTGTGCTTCTACTATGCAAGATGTGAATGGGGCCTAAAAGTGAAATTGGTGCAGTAACACAAGAACAATGAGGCTCCATTCACATATGTGCATTTCATTGCATTTCAGAAATGCACTGCATCAAAAAAAAAAAAATTGCAGTAAACAACACACCAAACTCCACTCAAAAAAAAAAAAAGTTCTGAAGCTTCTTTGGGGCGATTGCTGTGTGTAGGGCAGCCCATTCAGGTGGATGCTCCAAAACGCCTCCCCACCTTGCAAAAAAAAAAAAAAAAACGCATGTGGAAATAAGAGTTCCCGTTATGCAGAGTTGTGAATGGGGCTTGACAAGCTGAATGTTTCTGTCCACTCCCTCCTATGTACTTGTATAAAGATGGCCATACACTATGCAATCTGATTGTGTATTTGGTGAGAAGGGTGATCACTGATTGATTGCATTTCATTAAAAAAAAAAAAAAAAACGTGCGGCTGGGAATGGGTGGGTGGATGATGCAGGGTGTGTGCTAATCAGGTCAGATAGTCAACTCCTTCCTGTGTCATGACCTAAAGTCTGATCAGGAAGAAAGACATTGCTAATGGAAATGTCTGGAAACATGAATTAGGACAAGTAAAGTAAGTGACTGTAGATTTAAAAAAAGAAAAAAAGTGTACCCTTTAACCTAATTTATAATGTCAAGCAGTAGCTTTAAAAATGAAATTTGGTTTGCGCTCAGCTACATATGCCATTTATTTGTATATGTAAAAGAAAGATATAACAGAAAGTGATTCACAAAACTAAAGCTTTTCATAAGAAAAATTCACCCTAGAACGTGCTCTAAAGTGCTTTAATGGCTTAAAGCTCATAATCCCGTTATAGTACTGGTACACCTGTTTTGCTTCATCTTCTTTTCAATCTTTGCTTCTCAAATACAGAACTGCACAGTCTATAAAGTTTTACTGGTGCGAAAAGGATAACAGAGAAGTACAAGTCTGACCCATAGACCTGGGGCAGATGATGAAAGTTACAGAACTTTCCCCATAAGAACTATACAGTGCACTAACACCTCTACAGATGTCTGAGATAGCTGTGTGAACCGAGAAGACAAATAGTTCTTGGACAATCCACATTCCCTCAACCTGTCAGGGGAAAAGTTCAGATTGCTGTGTTTCTAGGCGTAAAATGCCCTTGTCCTTGAAGCAATTGCAGCAGATTTGCCGGCTGCTCTGGGGGTCCCCTCGGGGGAAGTACAGAATCACAGCTCATTTTCTGCTCTCCATAAATTAAGCAATACTTGATCTGAAACCAGTAAAAAAAGTAAAAGAACTGTCGATTTGTGCAAAGTCAAAGGATTTTTTAAGAAACCACAAGCAAAAAACATGTGTTATACAGCTGGTTAACTGCTCCTTAAAGAATATGTTACCCCAACATTTCATATTCCTTATATGTGCCTGTTGTACCATGTACTTGTATTAAAAAGTATCCTGTTCTCTTTGCATTGCTTCCTTCATGTGAAATATCTGATCCTACCAGTTCCCCTGCTTTCCGGTTTCAAACTGACCACGCTAGGCCTGCAAACACATCCCTTCTAGGGTGATCAGTCTTTTGAAAAAAAAAGACACAAGTCTATCAAGTCTAACCTATATGGCAACAACTTAATGCATTAAGACATATAGACATGATGAAGACATGACATCTTCTGATGACTCCTTCCAGCAGGATAATGCACCATGTCACCAAGCTCAAATCATCTCACCACTGGTTTCTTGAACATGACAATGAGGTCACTGTACTCCACTGGCCTCCACAGTAACCAGATCTTAATCCAATAAAGAACATTTGGGATGTGAGACCTTTTTGCATCATGGATGTGCAGCCGACAAATCTGCCGCAACTGCATGATGCGATCATGTCAATATGGACCAAAATCTCTGAGGAATGTTTCCAACACCTTGTTGAATCTATGTCATGAAGAATTAAGGCATTTCTGAAGGCAAAAGAGGGTCTAACCCGGTACTAGCAAGGTGTACCTAAAAGTGTCCAGTGGGAGTATATACTAATTTATTAGTACTATGTAACATTAAGTGGTATAGGTAATGCTGCATGTGGGGTGGCGCTTTCCCAGCCAGCTCTGCTCTGCTCTGCTAACCACGACTCCCTGACACATCAGGAAGAGTGGCATCCTGCATACAGCATTATCTAAACCACTGGATGAGCAAGTCAGATGCCAGCACTCTTTACACAAGAGAACCAGGGGGAGAGTGTACTTTTGTTTGATCAGCGCTGCAAGCTTTTCAGATTACAATGTCACATTAATCATATAAGTCAATATTTTGTGCAGATTCCCTTCCTCAGGGTGACATAATCACAACTTGCAATGCAATGAAACATGTATACATACATAAATGAACCCAAATACCCACCCCTAGTGACGTCATAGTGACCAAATTACACAAAAAAAAAATTAAAAAAGACAATGCTAAGTTTATATATAGAAAAAATCCAACTAAGTAACTCTACAAGTATAAAGGGTACACTAAAATCTGGAATGGCCATGCGGGTGGTGAGGTAAAATCACAAATTTGGCACGTAATCGTTGTTGCCTAGAAACCCCATGGTAAAATGTGCCTGCCCATCAATGAGAACAGTACAGGGAATCCTGACAATCTGCTGCCAAGTTAGTGCATGCACATTCAAATTAGAAAATATACGTGCATTCGCAAAAAAAAAAAAATGGAAAAATCACAATGTCTATGGGGGGTAGGGGTGGGGGCACTGGCTAAAAACTCCTGTGTGGGTGCATCTCACATGGAAAATGTATGACATAAAATCATTGGGAATTACAAGGAAGGAAAAGGACCAAAAGGAAAACCAAATTAAAGTTCATAAAGTACATAGATTCTGATGTAGCATGAGTGACATGATATCACAGCAGAACAATCAGAAAAACAATAATTGTCAGAAATAAAGAAAAAAAAAATGGTAAAAAAAAAAAGTGCCCACATGAAAAACATTTGGATGCCAGGTAGGAATGCACCGAATGGGTTTTTTGGGGCCGAAACCGATACCGAAAATAAATCTTCCTTGATCCCGAAAACCGAAACAGCACCGAAACCGAAAGTGACTATTTATAAAAAATATTTTTATACAGGAGATGGTCAGAGACTGGGGACATGGTACAGGAGATGGTCAGAGACTGGGGACATGATACAAAAGATGGTCAGAGACTGGGGACATGGTACAAAAGATGGTCAGAGACTGGGGACACATTACAGGAGATGATCATAGACTGGGGACACATTACAGGAGATGGACAGAGACTGCAGACATGCTACAAAAGATGGTCAGAGACTGGGGACATGATACAGGAGATGGCCAGAGACTGAGGACATGGTACAGGAGATGGCCAGAGACTGCAGACACATTACAGGAGATGGTCAGACACTGGGGACATGGTACAGCAGATGGTCAGAGACTGCAGACGTGGTACAGGAGATCAATGCAGTCTCACCAGTGTCCATCAAATGCAGCTTCACAAGTGCCTGTCAGATGCAGCCTACCAGTCAGTTGTAGCAGCCTGTCTGTGCCCGTCATGCAGCCTCACCAATGCCTGTGTCCATATGTAGCAGCCCGCCAGTGCCCATGCCATGCAGCCTCACCAATACCCGTGCCCATCAAATGCAGCAGCCCGCCAGTGCCCATGCCATGCAGCCTCACCAATACCCGTGCCCATCAAATGCAGCAGCCCGCCAGTGCCCATGGCATGCAGTCCACCAGTGCCCATCATGTACAGCCTGCCAGTGCCCATCACGTACAGCCTGCCAGTGCCCATCACGTACAGCCTGCCAGTGCCCATCACATACAGCCTGCCAGTGCCCATCACATACAGCCTGCCAGTGCCCATCACATACAGCCTGCCAGTGCCCATCACATACAGCCTGCCAGTGCCCATGTTCTGCAGCATGCCAGTGCCCATGTTCTGCAGCCTGCCAGTGCCCATGTTCTGCAGCCTGCCAGTGCCCATGTTCTGCAGCCTGCCAGTGCCCATGTTCTGCAGCCTGCCAGTGCCCATGTTCTGCAGCCTGCCAGTGCCCATGTTCTGCAGCCTGCCAGTGCCTGGTAATGCTATCTCACGCTGTGTGTCAGATCTAAATCATTGTGCAGCCAGTTTCATCCCGGTACGCCCCTCAGAGTCTCCCCTCCCTCCTCCTCCTCCTCTCACTCCTGTCCTACACAGCCTCCTCAGTGCCTGGTAATGAAAGTCACACTCACACGCTGTGTGTCAGAGCTGGATCTGAATCGCCGTGCAGCCGATGTCCCGCCTCCTATGACACACGGCACAATGATTCCTAGCATTGGATCAGAGTGCTGTCTATCACAAGAGGCGGTCTAGGAGGTGGGACATCGGCTGCACAGCGATTCAGATCTCTGACACATAGCGTGTGAGCATGACATTCATTACCAGGCACTGGGGAGGCTGTGTAGGACAGAAGTGAGAGGAGGAGGGAGGGGAGACTCTGAGGGGCGCATGGGATGAAGCATGTGCGGCATGGGATGGCCCCGCCCCTTTTCTCTGCACCAGTATCGGCAAAAATTCTCTTTCGGCTTTTTTGCCGAAAGGGCCATTTTCGGCCGATATGTTTCGGTGGCCGAAATTTCGGTGCATCCCTAGTGCCAGGTCCTCAGTAATCTTGACTGATCAGCAAGGGATAACATAACTTCCATGCATGTGTGGGGATGACATTAGACATGTGCAGAAAGGAAAAATCTGTTTAGTTTCAGATAGATTTGTTATGTTACTAATTTCGTTTCGTTATGGAATTTATTTAGTTTCATTTCGTAATACACATAGGAGAACAAAAAAAAAAATCCCAAGAAATTCTTTAAGTATGTAAACAGTAAAAAAGGGAGGACAGACCATATTGGCACCATAAAGAATGAGGAAGGAAATCTGGTTACAAAGGATGGGGAGATGGCGAAGGTATTGAATTTAGTAACCAAAACTGCAGTGGTTATCCTCATGACATGTCACAGGAAGCACCCTCATGGATAACAGAGGACAGAATTAGACTTAACATTAATAAATCACCGGGACCAGATGGCTTGAACCCAAGGGTACTTAGGGAACTCAGTCAAGTAATTGCCAGACCATTTTTCCTAATTTTTACTGACAGTCTACTGACTGGAATGGTACCAGCGGATTGTAGAAAAGCCAATGTAGCACTTATATTAAAAAAAGGGCCCAAAATACATACCTGGGAATTACAGACCAGTTAGCCTAACATCAATAGTATGGAAGCTCTTGGAGGGGATGATAAAGGACTATATACAAGATTTTTGTAATGAAAACAGTATCATTAGCAGTAATCAGCATGGATTCAGGAAGAATCGTTCTTGCCAAACCAATCTATTAACCTTCTATGAGGAGGTGAGTTGCCATCTAGATAAAGGAAGGCCTGTAGACGTGGTGTATCTGGATTTTGCAAAAGCATTTGACACAGTTCCCCATAAACGTTTACTGTACAAAATAAGGTCCGTTGGCATGGACCATATGGTGAGTACATGGATTGAAACTTGGGTGAGTTCAGAGGGTGGTGATAAATGGGGAATACTCGGAATGATTGGGGGTGGAAAGTGGGGTCCCACAGGGTTCTGTGCTGGGCCTGATCCTATTTAAATTTATTCATAAATGACCTGGAGGATGGGGTAAACAGTTCAATCTCTGTATTTGCGGACAATACTAAGCTAAGCAGGGCAATAACTTCTCTGCAGGATGTGGAAATCTTGCAAAAAGATCTGAACAAATTAATGGGGTGGGCAACTACATGGAAAATTAGTTTTACTGGAGAAAAATGTAAAATAATGCATTTGGGTGACAAAAATACGAATGCAATCTATACACTAGGGGGAAAACCTCAGGGGGAATCTAGGATGGAAAAGGGCCTGGGGGTCCTAGTAGATGATAGACTCAGCAATGGCATGCAATGTCAAGTTGCTGCTAACAAAGCAAACAGAGTATTGGCATGCATTAAAAAGAGGATTAACTCCAGGGATAAAGCGATAATTCTCCCACTCTACAAGACTCTGGTCCAGCCGCACCTAGAGTATGCTGTTCAGTTCTGGGCACCAGTCCTCAGGAAGGATGCACTGGAAATGGAGCAACAAAGTTAATAAAGGGTCTGGAGGATATTAGTTATTAGGAAAGGTTGCGAGCACTGAACTTAATCTCTCTGGAGAAGAGACACTTGAGAGGGGATAAGATTTCAATTTACAAATACCGTACTGGTGACCCTACAATAGGGATAAAACTTTTTTGTGGAAGGGAGTTTAACAAGACACGTGGCCACTCATTAAAAATTAGAAGAAAAGAGGTTTAACCAAAAACTACGTAGAGGGTTCTTTACAGTAAGAGCGGCCAGGATGTGGAATTCCATTCCACAGGCGGTGGTCTCAGCGGGGAGCATCGATAGTTTAAACAAAAACTATTAGATAAGCACCTGAATGACCACAACATACAGGGATATACAATGTAATACTGACATATAATCACACACATGGGTTGGACTTGATGGACTTGTGTCTCTTTTCAACCTCACCTACTATGTATTATGTAATTTTGTTTTCGTTAAATTTCATTTAATTTATATATTTTCTAACAAATTTCAACTTTTCAGAATGATTATAAATTCGGATCGGTCAAAAAGCAATCGACCGATTCCAATTCTGTGTGAAGAAATAGCTGGCTGTTAAGCAGTGGGCCCGGGAGCTGGCCGCCCACGACTTAACAACCATGGGTCATCATCTGTCAGTGGGCTTCCCCACTGACAGATGAATGTAAAGATAAAAAAATGCCGGCATTTGCGCGGCAATAGAAAAAAAAAAAAAAAAAAAAAAAAAAAAAGATGTAGGGCCCCCCCCCCCCCCCCCAGTCCATACCAGGCCAATTTAAAAAAAAAAAAAAAAGAATGACATAGGGTCCCCCCAAAAATGCATTCCAGACCCTTATCTGAGCATGCAGCCCAGCAGGTCAGAAAAGGGGGGGGGGGCAGCGAGCCCCCCCCTCCTGAACCATACCAGGTCACACGCCCCCAACATGGGGGGTGGGTGCTTTGGGGCAGGAGAGGATCTGTGCCCCCACTCCAAAGCACCTTGTCCCCATGTAATGGGGACGAATAAACAGAACAAATTTTAATGGCTTTCAAAAAAATTTGTTACTATTTGTTATTGTTTCTTTCTGAGATTCGGATGTATTTAAATTCGTCCGAAATTTGTATTCAGACAGAAACAAAATTGTACACATCTAGATGACATACTTCCAGCGCATATTTCCAGTGCAGTGTACTTTCTAAACGAGACTGCAAACAGGTAGGCAAGTTTGCCTTATTGCAGAAGGTACATAACATGCGTCTTCTAAGGACAAAAAAAGCAAAAACAGTGTTTTCTAATCTGACCAATGACCATTTCTCTGACTGCTCTCAGCTGGTGTTTGCTTAGACCTTAAAGATATGAAATTGTCTTCAGATCCAATTCAAAAGAGAGGAACCTTAAAACTGCACGTATCCATCAGGACATCTGTTGGCTTAAAAGATTAGGAAATATGACAGAAAATTAAACACCCTGATAGGTTAGTTGTACTTAAAAGTCAGGATCTACCCTCGGGGCAAGTTACTCTATATCTTATGGTTACAGATACAAGAAAATTGACACAATTTACTGAAAATAAAATGCGCGCAAGATTAGTTAATATTATCATCATGGAACACATAAATGCTCACAATAAATTATTCCACAAAATAAGGTATAATTACTATAACAATGCAAACAATATCACACTTCACACTTTACCCATCTACAGTCAATCAAAAGTTCCAAGTAAAAACTTTCTGCCGAAACGTATATAGTGACGAGATTAAGCACAAACCAATAGTAACATAATTCTGATCTGAAAATATAAGTTTCACTCCTGTTTTGGTATCATAAAGACACTTACTTGGGCACACAGCCGGTTTTCTATATGTACTAAAGCAAATGGTGACATATGATAAAACATTAAGAAAAAATATGTTTGATGTTCAAATTAAAGTGGATCTAAACCCAAAGACAAAAACGTAATATTTAGCCTCTTTCCAATCTTTAGCTCTGGTGGCTGCATTAGGCAGCCCATACATTATGCTTTTTTTTTTTTTTTTTTCAACTAGTAGAGCATGTGTCCTACACAAGGCCCACGGTCTGAATTCGGCCCTCCATGCCATTTCATGTGGCCCTCACACCTCTCCTGCAGCAGTGGCACCCCCCTCATCCCTGCCTACACCTTATCTCAGCAGTCGGCAGCAGAGAGGAGCACAAAACTCCTCTGCCAGATCCTGTGCTTCTCCCTGCAGCCGCGGAGAGGCTTGTCTCTACATCCCCCCACCTCCCCCCACCACCATCTCAGCAGCTGGCAGCAGGAGGACAGGACTCCTCCTACAGATCCTGCACCTCTCTGTGCAGTAGAGCACCCCCTTGTCTCTGCCTCCCTCATCTCAGCATTCAGCAGACTCTGACACCTGACTCCTGCTCTCCACTGGTCCTCCTCCAGACCCTTCACTTTCTGCTTCCCAACTCCACCCCAGCTTCTTCCCGGCAGCACAAGGTAAGGGGTGTCAATTGACTGATCAACTTGTGTACTACCAGCCTGCCCATACATGGATTGAGATTCGGCCAGTCCCTGTCGAACCTGACAAATTTTGATCCATGTATGACCAACTTTAGGTTTTTTTTTTCCCCTGGTAACCCAAAAAGATGCTTCCAGTTTTAGGATGGCTACACTCACTCCCCCACTAGATCTATGGCGGAATAACATACCACCTTTGGAGAGCAGAAATGTCAACTTTTGAACGTTTAGATGGACTTTACATACAGTACAAATTAAAGCCCAACTTCAGCTGACACTTTAAGCAGTTACAGAAAGTATTTTCTTTCCTTCTGGTATAAAGGTTTATGAATATAAACTGACCATTGTAAGCACCCCCGTCATGGTTCAAAGGATGGTCTCAGCCTTTAAAAAAAAATAAATAAATAAACAAGGTGGTTGCGGCATTTATCTGATGCTGCATCTGTCCACTGTAGGCTCTGCACTGAGACCTGAGCGATTAAACACAGCTGATTGCTCAGGTCTCCTCTCCACTCTTAGAAATGTTCTCTGCTTCTCCGGCACTCGCTTGAGCGCTGGACTGTGCAGGGGTTGGGAGTGGCTGGTGGTTGGTCTTCCAGCTGCTTGCTGAGAGGCTGAGCCAGCTGCCGGTCCAGGCATCTGGGTGGATCCTAACATTAAAGTCAAGATCGATAGAGAGCCTGGATCAGCTGAGTGACTTCAGCCGACAGCAGACTTTAGACCACTGTTGGCTGAAAATGGGTCACAGGAGTGCAGAACTAACTGCAATCCTGTGATCCATATGAGAAGTAGGGCCAAAATAGCTCCTTTAAAACTGCCATTTTTTCTGAACAGCTTAATCTGTTAAAGGAAGTTTAAAAAATACAGACCTACTGACAGAATCGACAGGTAATAACTGTGTTACAGATGGGATTCAGGAAAATAAAAACTGCTGTGCTAATGCTATTGACGGACTCCGTCATTACACGTCTTTTTTATTTTGCCCAAAGGATGTGACCAGTAGATAAAAACTTGCTCTGTAAGGACTGGTATTGTAACAACTTTTGTTGTAGTGACACATGACAGCTTACATTCAAAATTAAAGAAAGCTTTGAAAAAAGGAAAAAAAAAAAAAATCACTCAAATGGGAATTGATTCAAGTAACTCTATAAGATGTAAATTCACACTACTAAACAACACAATAAAAGCAGAATTTACAACTGAAGAACTACAGCAGTAATATGCTAGCAAAAAAAAGGACAGCATGGATTCAATGGTGCACTCAACATTGATATACTCCAAACTCACAGCGCAATTTTCTTGCCCTTTCAATTGGCTTAAAAATCATAAAAGTGATGAACTGAATCAAGGAAATCCATCATCAATATATATATATATATATCATATGGCAAGGATGTTGATAGATTGCCCTATAGCTTAGCTGCACATCTTTGCCAAGAAAACAGAACACTAAAAATACCAGGATGACAGCCAGGCAAGCAGCATGTTGAGGAAAAAGATAGTAATGGCACCTCACCCATTTCTCTCAATAAGGGTTTATTTTTAAATGCCCAATCATTTTGTGATTTACAGCTAGCTGAAAAAACTGGAAAACTGTCCATGTGTTTAACCAAAAATATAAGGTGGCAATTTCAAGAAACATACAGTTTTGGGTTGATTGATTGTATATCATATACATTTTTTAGTAAAGTGATTATCACAACAGATGTATTTATTCAGAAATATTAGTTCCTGCAACTCGATTTTTGTGGGGGGTATTTCACATCGTACAAATTATCTTTTTTGTCCCAACACCCCCCATCCCATAATAACTGAACTACCTATTCATTGTGCACACAAATATATATATATATATATATATATATATATATATATATATATATATATATATATATATATATATATTTATATTTATATTTATATATTTATTACACACATACATACATACATACATACATACACACACACCTAGCAAATCAGTAAAATGTTCGATTTCCTTTGGTCTGCACAACCAAACCAGTGGCTGCAAATCTATGGTCATCAAACTTGGCCACCAGCAGTGTCTATGGATATCCTCTATAAATGAATGGATGATCACACAATCTACCAAAAAGTAGCTGCTTGCTACCTTTAATAAAACTGCAGAAAAAAATGCGTGATAGGTGTCCATATTATTTGCAGCAACTGTCCCAGAAAGAAAATAAACATCATCATTGTATCCATGTGAATATTGAACAATAAATGAAACAATGCATAAACTAGAAGAACTATAGTCTGTAGCACTAAGCACTGAATATAATCAGATAGCTGGTATTATAAAATGCAGCCTGGCAGTATGAGCAAGTATCTCTTTCTACCACTCTGCACATGTGTACAAATATAGAAGGTTCGCAAAAGGCATCAGCCTTAGGTGCCCCTACTTGGGGGAATCACAAAACAAGTCTGATACCACTTCTCTAGGATCACCAAGCAAGCCATTCACCTGCTATGCCAGGCATAGCAGGACATGTGAGAGATGAGCAGATCCAATCATTGTGAGCAGACATTCAACTAGAACACATACAGTATAGTAATAGAAAACCATGATTTACTCACAGAAAAGCCAGCCCAGAAAGGGCAAGAGTGCCTAACCCTGGCAGACGTCGTGAGAGCCAAAGCTGCGAAGCTGACAGCCACGATGAGACACCCGAGCACCATCTGTGACACCCCTAGAGACAGCATGATCCTGGAGCGGGTGCGATATTCCCGCAGGCGAGACAGGCTCCTGGACAGAGCAGCGGGGCTCAAGGAGCGGCTACCAGGAAGGGCATTTAGGGGCATCATGGACAATCAACGCCAAGAATGTCCTTACAGAAATCGTTGTTCCTCTAGATAAGCTGAAGAAGAAAAATTATACTCAAATCGTGATATAAATCTAGAGCAAATCTGATCAAGGTTAATGTAAAGATTCCAAGTTCAGGCAGAGGATAGAGGTTCTTCTTGAATGAAATGCCCTGTGAACAATCAGTAATAGTAAGGCTTTTTATACTGGAAAAGTTAAAGGTAGCTGTATCTGCTCCTATGGAGCACAAGGGTCCAAGGTGAAGAATGTAGAGGTCAGTGGTCTCCAGAGAGTCCACAAGGAGGGACCTAGCAGCAAAGGAGCTCCAGAAAGGTCCAAGGTGATGGATCTAGCGATCAATGATCTCCAGAGGGTCCAAAGTGATGGATCTAGCGATCAGTGATCTCTAGAGTTTCCAAGGTGATGGACCTAGCGGTCAATGATTTCCAAATGTTTTAAGGCGATGGTTGTAGAGGTCAAGGATTTAAGATGAGGATTGTAGTGGTCAGTGATCTCCAGATGGGTCCAAGGTGATGGATGTAATGGTCAGTGATCACCTGAAAGGTCCAAGGCTGTGGACATAGCGACGAGTGGTCTCCAAAGGGTACAATGTGATGTACCTAGATGCCAGGGATCTCCGGAGGGTCCAAGGTGATGAACCAAGCAGTCAGTGATCTCCAGAGGGTCCAAGGTTGTGGACTTAGCGGTGAGTGATCTCCAGGGATGTACCTAGTGATCTCCAGAAGATCCAAGGTGAGGATTGTAGAGGTCAGGGTGAGAATTATGGTGGTCAGTGCTCTCTAAAGGGTCCAAGGTGGTGGATGTAGCGGACAGTGATCACCAGAGGGATCCAGGATTGTGGACCATAGCGATGCGTGATCTCCAGTGATGTACCTAGCAGTCAGTGATATCCAGAGGGTCCAGGGTGATGGACCTAGCAGTCAGGGATATCCAGAAGGTCCAAGGTAAGGGTTGTCGAGGTCAGGGTGAGGATTGTGGTGGTCAGTGATCTTTAGAGTGTCCAAGGCGATGGATGTAGCGGACAGTAATCCCTAGAGGGAAGTCAGCTCCACACAGTCACTTTCCAGAGTATAGAGCAGAGCCTTCCTAGTGTATCAATCAAGAGTAGAATTCACACAGCAGCCGGTCTTTAAACACAGACAGCTCCATGTGCTGCTCCTCATCCGATCTTCTGATCATGGTCAGATCGCTTCCATAGACAACCCTCGTCTCCTGGAGACCGGTCCACCCCTAGCAGAAGGAAGGAAAACGCAACTCAAGGGCAAGTTAGACATTCAGCTCTCCTTAGACCCCCCCAAGATCAGAGCCCGGATGTCAGGCACACATTCAGCCTTGTATTGGGAAGATCTGAAGATGTGAAGCTGGAGGACAGTGATGTGCGATGTCTCAGCTCTGATCTGGCTGCTGAATGAGATGACTGCAAGTCCTCCTGTATATCAGTCCTTTCCCTGGTGATAGCCAACGCCAGACTTGTTCTGCAAATGAATGCAACTCCTCCAGTGTACTGTCAGGAGGGGAGGGGGATCAGGATAATAATAGCACCTTCCATTCCGTGCGCTATCCCAGCTGTGCTCCGCTGCTGGTGTCTGTCCCTACAATGTCTGTGTCCTGATCACCCCTCCATCATACATCCAATACCCCAACCCTAAGACCACTGACCCACAACCTACCATTCACACAGCCGGTCATCCCTCTCCAAACAGCGTGTATGATACTACATGTACTACTCATCGTCGTCAACTCCTCCCTCACTATTAACCCTTGCAGCTAGACTTCCCCTTCTGCACCTTTACTATCTGTGTTCTATTAACCCTGTACTATCTGTGTTCTATTAACCCTCTACTATCTGTGTTCTATTAACTCTCTACTATCTGTGTTCTATTAACCCTGTACTATCTGTGTTCTATTAACTCTCTACTATCTGTGTTCTATTAACCCTGTACTATCTGTGTTATATTAACTCTCTACTATCTGTGTTCTATTAACCCTGTACTATCTGTGTTCTATTAACCCTCTACTATCTGTGTTCTATTAACCCTGTACTATCTGTGTTATATTAACCCTGTACTATCTGTGTTCTATTAACTCTCTACTATCTGTGTTCTATTAACCCTCTACTATCTGTGTTCTATTAACCCTGTACTATCTGTGTTCTATTAACCCTCTACTATCTATGTTCCATTAACCCTTTACTATCTATGTTCCATTAGTCCTGTACTTTCTGTGTTCTATTAACCCTCTACTATCTGTGTTCCATTAACCCTCTACTATCTATGTTCCATTAACCCTCTACTATCTATGTTCCATTAACCCTTTACTATCTATGTTCCATTAGTCCTGTACTTTCTGTGTTCTATTAACCCTCTACTATCTGTGTTCCATTAACCCTCTACTATCTGTGTTCCATTAACCCTCTACTATCTGTGTTCCATTAACCCTCTACTATCTGTGTTCCATTAGTCCTGTACTATCCGTGTTTCATTAATCCTGTACTATCTGTGTTATATTAACCCTGTACTATCTGTGTTCTATTAACTCTCTACTATCTGTGTTCTATTAACCCTCTACTATATGTGTTCTATTAACCCTGTACTATCTGTGTTCTATTAACCCTGTACTATCTGTGTTCTATTAACCCTGTACTATCTGTGTTCTATTAACCCTCTACTATCGATGTTCCATTAACCCTTTACTATCTATGTTCCATTAGTCCTGTACTTTCTGTGTTCTATTAACCCTCTACTATCTGTGTTCCATTAACCCTCTACTATCTGTGTTCCATTAACCCTCTACTATCTGTGTTCCATTAGTCCTGTACTATCTGTGTTTCATTAATCCTGTACTATCTGTGTTCTATTAACCCTGTACTATCTGTGTTCCATTAACCCTTTACTATCTGTGTTCCATTAGTCCTGTACTTTCTGTGCTCTATTAAGCCTGTACTATCTGTGTTCTATTAACCCTCTACTATCTGTGTTCTATTAGTCCTGTACTATCTGTGCTCGAATAATCCTGTACTATCTGTGTTCTATTAACCTTCTACTATCTGTGTTCCATTAACCCTGTACTATCTGTGTTCTATTAACCCTGTACTATCTGTGTTCTATTAACCCTCTACTATCTCTGTTCTATTAACCCTCTACTATCTGTGTTCCATTAACCCTTTACCATCTATGTTCCATTAGTCCTGTACTTTCTGTGTTCTATTAACCCTCTACTATCTGTGTTCCATTAGTCCTGTACTATCTGTGTTCCATTAGTCCTGTACTATCTGTGTTCCATTAATCCTGTACTATCTGTGTTCTATTAACCCTTTACTATCTGTGTTCCATTAGTCCTGTACTTTCTGTGTTCTATTAAGCCTGTACTATCTGTGTTCTATTAACCCTCTACTATCTGTGTTCTATTAGTCCTGTACTATCTGTGTTCGATTAATCCTGTACTATCTGTGTTCTATTAACCTTCTACTATCTGTGTTCCATTAACCCGCTACTATCTGTGTTCTATTAACCCTCTACTATCTGTGTTCTATTAACCCTCTACTATCTGTGTTATATTAACCCTGTACTATCTGTGTTCTATTAACCCTCTACTATCTGTGTCCCATTAACCCTTTACTATCTATGTTCTATTAGTCCTGTACTTTCTGTGTTCTATTAACCCTCTACTATTTGTGTTCCATTAGTCCTGTACTATCTGTGTTCCATTAATCCTGTATTATCTGTGTTCTATTAACCTTCTACTATCTGTGTTTCTTTAACCCGATACTATCTGTGTTCTATTAACCCTCTACTATCTGTGTTCCATTAACCCTGTACTATCTGTGTTCCATTAGCCCTGTACTATCTGTGTTCCATTGACTCAATACCATCTGTGTTCCATTAGCCCTGTACTAATTGTGTACCATTAAACCTCTACTATCTGTGTTCAATTAACCCACTACTATCTGTGTTCCATTCGCCCTGTACTATCTGTGTTCCATTAACCCTCTACTATCTGTATTCAATTAGCCCTGTACTATCTGTGTTCCATTAACACTCTACTATGTGTTCCATTAACCCACTACTATCTGTGTTCCATTAAACTTCTACTATATGTGTTCCATTAACCCTCTACTATCTGTGTTCCATTTGCCCTGTACTATCTGTGTTCCATTAACCCTCTACTATCTGTGTTCCATTAGCCCTGCACTATCTGTGTTCTATTAATCCTCTATTATCTTATTAGAACGCTAACCCTCTACTCTCTAAGTTCTATTAACCCTCTGCTATCTGTGAGGGAGAGAAGGAGGCCTCCCATGGAGCCCTGGCTCTGGTACCACTCATAATGTGACAGTGGCTGCGAGAGCGCAGCGAGGTATGAGCACTCATAAGATGTTCCATCAGCCATGACAGAGGGTAGCAGGGGTGTCGCTAGACCAAGTGAGAAAAATTAGCTGCACACCAACATCCGTCCAACAGGTTTATTGAAAGACTGCCACCAGGACTAAAACAACAGACCAAGGGGTGCCGAAAATTTACACATACATTGTGCTTCTTCAAAACCTAAAGGAAGACTGACCTACTGAACCTCTAAGTAGAGGACACTCCCACCCCATACAGTTTACAGGCACGGCTGATAACAGAGAGATCTGTTATATAGACGTGCATCTTACCGGTTAAGTGCTATGTGTTGAGACCGCCCTCTATAGGAAACCCCTGTCAGGCAATACATTGCTCCTAGCCCAATAAAGTCATCCCATGCATACCACCGGGGTGTCCCTGTAGGACAGTTTCTGTGCATTAGATGTATTTGCAGTAGCGACTCAAAATTTGAGACAGAGGCTGCTTTAATTTTTAAGCATTTCCTAGCTAGGGGATCCCCACGATGGACGAGGGAGAGGGCATTACAAATAGCAAAGAGCAAAAAGAGGGAAGACTGGTTAGGTCAGAAGAAGAACAGGATGGAGCCTTGTAATGGCAAACTGACCCTTTCTACCACCTTCAGTGTGGAATTTGCCCAGGTTAAGGATATTATTTATAAGTATTTACTCATCCTGAATGTCGATACAACCTGTGCAGACATTCTTAAACAGGGGTTTAACATTTTATCCAGAAGAGCACCAACGATAGGTCAGTCATTAGCTCCAAGTTTTTCAATCCTTGCAAACAAGTGCAGTCATTCACGTGGCTGCACTTTAAAGGAAATTTGAAATATGGAGCCCATGACTGCCCGTGTTGTAACCATATTCGGGGGGGGGGGGGCAATACTTTTCAGGCCACAACTACTCAGAAACAGTTTGACATCTCATCTTTTTACAACTGTAACACCAAATATGAGGTTTACCTGATCATGTGCCATCCGTACCACATACATTACATGGGTAGAACCACAAGAAGGTTGAGGGGCCTTTTTTACAAACATGTGTATAGTGTTCACAAAAATAAAAATACCAATGTAGCGAATCTCATACTGGTGATACGTCTACTATGAAGGTTCAGGTTGTTGAAATGATCCACACTCCTAAGAAAGGTAGGGATATTTTACGTATTTTATGCCGCAGGGAGGTGTTCTGGATTTTTTTGCTCCAGACCCGCATTCCCTCTGGCTTAAATTTTGAGTGGGATGTAAGCCATTTTTATAACTAAGAATTAGCATGTATAATATGGTGTCTCCCCACTCTAACTTCTTGTTCATTTTGGCCCACAGGAGCCCCTTGGCTATTCACCTACATATACTTACCTGTATGTCAGGGGTTGTGATTAGGTAGGTCAGGGTCAGAAGAACATCATGGGCCTGGTGCTGAGGATTTTGGTGGGGCTTTTTATAAATAAAAAAAAATGCAAAAATTTTTTTGTTATAACAAATTAAAAGAAATAGAGAGAGGGAGGATGAGAGAGAGAGAGAGAGAGAGAGAGAAAGGGGATGAGAGAGGGGTGAGGGGTAAGGGAGGGAGGATGAGAGAGAGAGAAAGGGGATGACAGAGGGGTGAGGGGTAAGGGAGGGAGGATGAGAGAGAAAGGATGCGCATGAGCATGTGTGGGTGTGACAGCAATGCATCCCGGCCAAGACAAGTGACCGAAGGCACAGAACCCGGAAGGAAGACCGGGTGAAGATGGAAACGACCAGGACCTGCCAGATTGATCACAGCGCAGCACTGGAGGGCTCAGTCTGACAGAAAAGTGTATCCTAATGTGCTAATATGCTGTGAATACTTGTACACTATGGCATAACCTACCTCAGGGCCTCTAAAACGTAGTAAAGTTAGCAAAGTTTACTACCGCTTTAATATCACAGGAACCCAGGAGCCGCTCATGGGGCCCCCTACTGACCCGGTGGCCTTGGGCAGTGCCCAAAAGCATAGTTGCCAACATTTCAAAAATATTTTCAGGGACACTTTTTTTTACCAGTGGTATATTTAGAGTAGCTGACATCCCCATGTTCCTCTATACATCACAATAGTAATCATAAAATTAAATGAGTACTAATAATGGGCAGAACAAATATGAGGACTGAGAAGATTTCCTTTAGTTAAACTAAAAAAGTGTGTCCATTCTAGAGCTGGTAACATTGAGGATATTTAATATAATTTTAAAGAACTGTTTTTGTGGGTAAGAGGCATAGGGAAGGAGTATGGATGGTATAAAAGTGGGAAGTATGTGCAGGTGAGGGAAAGAAATGTGGAGGGTATAACAGTGGGCATTATGTACAGGAGAGGAGTGTGAAGGGTATGGCAGTGGGCACTATGTACAGGAGATAAGTGTGCAGGGTACGACAGTGGGCAGTATGCACAGCAGAGGGGTGTGGAAGGTATGCCAGTGGGCAGTATGTACAGGAGAGGAGTGTGGAGAGTATGATGGGGCCAGTATGTACAAGAGAGGAGCGTGGAAGGTATTATGGGGGCAGAATGTACAGGAAAGGAGTGTGTAGAGAAAGACAGTTGGCAGTTTGTACAGGAGAGGAGTGTGGAGGGTATGACAGTTGGCAGTATGTACAGGAGAGGAGTACTGAGGGTATGATGGGGGCAGTATGTACAGGATAGGCATGTGGAGGGTATGACAGTGGGCAGTATGTACAGGAGAGGAGTGTGGAGGGTATGACAGTGGGTGATATGTACAGGAGAGGAGTGCGGTGGGTATGACAATGGGCGATATGTACAGGAGAGGTGTGTGGAGAGTATGTCAGTGGGCAGTATGTACAGGAGAGGAGTGTGGAGGGTATGATAGGGCAGTATGTACAGGAGAGGAGAGTGGAAGGTATTATGGGGGGGGGGCAGTATTTACAGAAGAGGAGTGTGGAAAGAAAGATAGTTGGCAGTATGTACAGAAGAGGAGTGTGGAGGGTATGATGGAGCAGTATGTACAGGAGAGGAGTGTGGAGGGTATGACAGTGGGTGATATGTACAGGAAAGGAGTGTGGTGAATTTGACAGTGGGCGGTATGTACAGGA
Source organism: Aquarana catesbeiana (assembly GCF_042186555.1). Taxonomy (NCBI): domain Eukaryota; kingdom Metazoa; phylum Chordata; class Amphibia; order Anura; family Ranidae; genus Aquarana; species Aquarana catesbeiana. Next base: position 97,347,401 of record NC_133326.1, on the reverse strand, counting down.
GAGGAGTATGGATGGTATGAGAGTGGGCAGTATGCACAGGAGAGGAGTGTGGAGGGTATGACAGCCGGCACTATGTACAGTAGAGAAGTGTATGACAACGGACACTATGTACAGGAGAAAAGTGTGGAGGGTATGACAGTGAGCAGTATGTACAGGAGAGGAGTATGGAGGGTATGACAAGTGAGCACTATGTATAGGAGAGAAATGTGGAGGATATGACAGTGAGCAGTATGTACAGAGGAGTGTGGAGGGTATGACAGCAGGCCGTATGTACAGCAGAGGAGTGTAGAGGGTATGACAAGTGAACAGTATGTACAGGAGTGGAGGCTATGACAGCGGGCACTATGTACAGGAGAGGAGTGTGGAGGGTATGACAAGTTAGCACTATGTATAGGAGAGAAGTGTGGAGGGTATGACAGTGAGCAGTATGTACAGGAGAGGAGTGTGGAGGGTATGACAGTGGGCACTATGTAAAGGTTTGCTGAAGGATGTTGTTTTTTTCCAAAACAATCAGTGCTGCCAGTTATGGTTAGCAACACTGATCATTGTATTCTGTGGGTAGGGAAGGCTCCCCACTGGCAGAACACAAAAACACTGCGGGAGTGATTCCCCCATCCACAGGTCAGCAGGTGAGAAGGTGTGTGGGGACAGGCTGGGGAGAGAGGTGTGTCAGCAGTGGGGTGTGAGGTGGTCATGGAGGGATATCAATCAGCGGGTAGGGGGAGTAACTGGAAGTGATATCTTTTGGAGTAGGGTGTGTCATCTGCAGGTTGGAAAATGGTCAACTGTGATATAAGTTAAATGGTGGTGGCTAAAATGGGAAGTGGCTGGGGAGTGACCTGGTTGGTGGTGAGTGTGAAATGGATGATGTGTTTCAAGTTTCTTTCACATTTGCGGTAATTCTTACTGCCCTCCGAAAAGTGATCTGTGGTGGATTGCTCTTCAACGAGTGGTATAGCAGCAGCTGACAGGCATTCATGAGGTGCTACTGGCTACTTTTTACATTGTTGAGTGGTATTTTTACATTTTTGGACTATGCTGCTACTGCGAGCAAATTTGGCTTACAGTTGCAGAGTGGCCCCATTGAAATCAATAAGTGAGTTTGACAGGCAGTGCTGCCTATCAAACTCTGCAGGCTGAGTTAAAGATGCTGCAACTAAAAAAATAAAAATAAAAAAAAGTTGCAGCTGTGAAGTAAATCATCACAGCTACGGCATTTGCACAGTCCTGTCCAAATGTATTTTTAAGTGTCAAGAATGTGCGGTGAGGTCAGTGGCTGGTGGGGCACTGGCTAGTAACAGAGCCAGATACACACAGGTTACATACGTCGTGACCGTTAGAGAGAGAGAGCAATAATTCTAGCACTAGCCCTCCTCTGTAACTGTAATGCCCTGTACACACGGTCGGATTTTCCGATGGAAAATGTGTGATAGGACCTTGTTGTCAGAAATTCCGACCGTGTGTAGGCTCCATCACACATTTTCCATAGGAATTTCCGACACATCAAGTTTGAGAGCTTGCTATAAAATTTTCCGACAACAAAATCCGTTGTCGGAAATTCCGATTGTGTGTACATAAATCTAACGCACACGCATGCTCAGAATAAATTAAGAGACGAAAGCTATTGGCTACTGCCCCATTTATAGTCCCGATATACGTGTTTTACGTCACCACGTTCAGAACGATCGGATTTTCTGACAACTTTGTGCGACCGTGTGTATGCAAGACAAGTTTGAGCCAGCATCCGTCGGAAAAAATCCACGGATTTTGTTGTTGGAATGTCCGATCAATGTCCGACCGTGTGTACAGGGCATAAACATGTAATCTGTAAAAATTTTCACTTATGGAGATTTTTAAGTACTGAAGTTTGGCACCATTCCACAAGTGTGCGCAATTCTAAAGCGTGACATGTTAAGTATCTATTTACTCGGCATAACATCATCTTTCATAGTGTACAAAAAATCATGCTAACTTTAGTGGGTTTTTTTATTCATTAAACAGTTTCTTTCCAAAAAAAAAACACGTTTAAAAATTGCTGCCTAAATACTGTGCGACATAAAAAGTTGCAATGACCACCATTTTATTCCCTAGGGTGTCTGCTAAAACATATATATTTAATGTTTGGGGGTTCTGAGTAATTTTCTAGCAAAAAAAATATTATTTTTACATGTAAGAGAGAAGTGTCAGAATTGGCCTGGGTGGTAAGGGGTTAATTACCATAAGTAAGTAATATACAAATAATTATTATATATTGTTTTTAGGTAATTAAGGCACTGTGAACTTATCCTTTGTCTGCTGCAAACAGTGTGTGCCAGCATGTATTTAAACTGGCCGCTCTGCATGTAGCTTCTGACAGGCTGCACAAGGAGCCACGTATCTCCAGAACCATATGTCCTAGGAAACCCAAATTTTGACCAGTGGTGGGGTAAGTCTTCGGCTACCTACCTACTAAATTCTTTGAGGGTCTCTACGACTCTCGAAGCTCAATTGTTTTTTTTTTTTTTTGGTGGGTTTTTTTTTTTTGGTGAATTTTTTTTTTTGTTGGGCAAATGGTAAGGGGCCTGGAGCTGCAGCTCCAATAGCCCTTATGTTAATCCGGCCCTGAGGTAGGTTCAGGAAACATGGTTTTATTAGGTTGTTAGTTAGCCCAGTACTTACTATATTCAGGTCTGCCATTGATATTTATCAGGGCGTTTTTCACATGTCCCCACATCCTTTTTGTATTGTGCTGACGTTTGGTGGATACTATATATCACATGCGTCTCTTTGCGATTTGTTGTTATCACTTTAGGAGATGCATGTGTTTTGGTGTCCTCCATACAAATATTTTTATTCACTTTTGTATGTACTTCTGTGGTGTTAGTTTTTTAAATGTGGTTACTTTGGCTTTACATTCATTTAGAATTTTTAGTTTTGCTTATCAAGATAAGGGGAGAGCTGATTACACCACCCTACACCTGTGTTATAGAGTGTCCGCTACATAGAGGTTTGATAGGTCAAACTTCCTTTGGGTTTTGAAGAAGCACAATGTATGTGTGAAATGTCATCACCCCTTGGATCGTTGTTTTAGTCCTGGTGGCAGTCTTTCAATAAACCTGTTGGACGGATGTTGGTTAATTTTTCTCACTTGGTCTACATGTTCACGTTTGTGAGCCGGAGCTAGAACCCAGCCTTTCCTTTTTGGTGGATTATTATACTCAGCTGAAACAGCGATCTGTTTCATTTCTCCTAGGTGCGTCGCTAGGGACAGGTCAGATCACTGGAACAGCAGATGGCAGCAGAGACAGCAGACCCAGGACTGGGCAGCAGGTGCTTGACAGGCAGCTGGCAGGTAGCAGGTACAGAAGAACTGACGGCACTCAGCAGGTGAAGGACCAGCAGGGACCAGGTAGCATTCAGAGCAGGGCTAGTGGATAACTGGAGATGAGCCAGGTCAGCAACAGACGGTCAGATACAGGCATGAGTGGTCAGGATACAAGCAGAGGTCAGCAACATAGGCAGATGATCAGGGGGCAGAGCAAATGCAGAGACAGGCCCAGGTCAATAACAGAAGTCAAATAACAGAAGTCAAACACAGGAATAGACACAGGGACACAGGTAATAGCTGTAGATCAGACAGTAATGGGCTGATAGAACTGCTGCAGTTTAAATAGTCACATTGGCTCTAACATTAGTGGTGGGCGCGTGCAAATGCACACGCATCTGCAAATGGTTATGAACAGAAAAATTGGCACCTGCACACCCATGTACATCTTGACTTGAGGCTTCATCTGTATTATGGCTAGTGCCTTCCTTACAGTTCAATTAACCCTTTACTATATATGTTCCAGTAATTCTCCTACTGTCTGTATTCCATTAGCCCTCCACTCTCTGAGCTCCATTAACCCTTCACTCTCTGAGTTCCAATAACCCTCTACTCTTTGAGTTTCGTCAACTCTCTGTGCTCCACCATCTCCAAACTCTGTGTTCCTTCAAACATCTATTTTCTGTGTTTCATTAATCCTCTCTGACAAGCCAGTGCTAAGTATCCACCTAAACACAGCACAGCAAGTTGCTTCTTTTTAAGGGTTGAACAAGATGTTATTTTAAGCCTCTCTTACAATCTTTAGATGTTACTTCAAAGGGTTTACCATTTTATTACAAATTGACAAACAAACCATCCTCAAATTATAGCAGCAGAGTGCAATGGTAGTGAATTCTAGGGACATTTTTTCAAACAGGTGAATCTTGCTTTTGACTGTTGCAAAAGGGCAAATGACAATGATTGCAAGAGTATTAGAGGTCCCTTCCTTTGCTCCCTTCCCCTCTGCCATCCTTCCTTGCATTCTGCCTTCCTTTTTCTTCCTTTCTTCCTTCCTTCTTCCGTTTTTTTCTTAGTGACAACCCAAAATTTTGGATTTTCCTTTACTTTCAGTCTCAGTGACAATGACTATCAGGATTACCAGAAAGGGTGAATCTCTTGTGAAAGGACACAGAGAGCAATAAAAATTAAAAAAACATACAGGGGTTCTAACCCTTCACTACTCTATCCAAAACAATCAAAAACATTTTTACCCTTTAGATACACTCGAGGGGTAGAATTCCCATTTGCAGGATGTAGGTTATGCAGTAAATGTATGTAAAGGTGAGCAGATGTGGTCGGTGCTCAACAGTATCAGCAGACAAATCTATGATAAAACTTTTTATTCGCCATCTCCAAATGATGGATGTACAAAGCAGCACAGACATGGTGGGCCTCTATACCTCTAAACCATATTAAAAATAGGTGAATGACACCGAGATCTGGTTTCACATTGAAGAATAGGGAACCCAGATGCGCAAGGCTCAATCCAATGAGCTTGTAGGCAGTGAAGGTATTTTAAAATTACAGAGAACATTCTAATGGGCTTTCAGTGGCTCATTCTCTGGTTAATAAATATGCTACTTAGTATTCTGAAGCAATATTAATATTTGTATCATACACATATTTTTTTATATCCTCCATGAGATTATTTCACTCCACAGTTATTTCAGTAGCACACTTGGTTTCCTCTTTATTATTATCCATTTTTTCCTCCAGAAAAGATCATTTTTAAAAGTGAAATAAAAAGTATGCAAAATATATAATTGCTACAAAAGCCACATAGCAATTGACAGAAAACTTGTTGTGAAAAATATAGGGCAGCTGATGTATTTATGATAATTCTAGTAGTTTGGATGTGGTGCTGGCACACCAGGGGCGGACTGATAACTCATGGGGCCCCCGGGCAATAGGAGATTATGGGGCCCCCAGGCAATCAGAGATTATGGGGCCACACAGTATACACACACACAGTATACAATCACACAGTATACACATACATGTACACACAGTATACACAGACAGATGTAAAAAAAACACAGATTTATACATACTGTCCCTGGTTTTACTGAGGCTGGCAACCCTGATGGGGCCCCCTATTGGCCCAGGGCCCTCGGGCAGTGCCCGAGTGGCTCAATGGTCAGTCCGCCCCTGTGGCACACTAATGCTGTGTACACACGGGCGGACTTTTCAACCGGACTGGTACAACGGGACAAATCCATCGGACAATCTGACCATGTGTGGGCTTCATCGGACCTGCAGTGGACTTTTTCGGGCGAAAATCAGACGGATTTTAGATTTGAAACATATTTCAAATCTTTCCGATGGACTCGAGTCCGGTCGTAAAATCCGCTCGTCTGTATGCTAGTCCGACGGACGAAAACCGACGCTAGGGCAGCTATTGGGTACTGGCTATCGTCATCACGTATGAATCCGTCGGACTTTGGTGTGATCGTGTGTAAGCAAGTCCGTTCGTTCGTTCGAAAGTCCGTCAAAAGTCCATTGAAAGTCCGTCGGAAAGACCGTCGGACCTTTGATGCCGAAAAGTCCGCCCATGTGTACACGGCATAACATGAATGCTTTTTTTGCTCTAAAAGAAGTATGCCAACATGGAAAACCAGAGAAAAATCATATGGCCTTATCTGCATCTGCAAGGCCCTGCTGCCCATTAGGCCCATTGACGTGGCTGTCTCAGTTTTCACTTATGGAGGCATGGTGGGGGAAGGGAGGTGGCAGCGAGGACAGGGTGTCTATATGTCTGGATGTTTAGCCCTGTTTATGTTTCTGGAATTAAAGACTGTGTGTATTTTTAGAGTACCGTTTCAAAATAATGCTGTTTTAGTTAAGCCAAAGGTGATTTAAAGAGAGTCATTGTAATCATTTGATGAAAATTTTTCTTTTGTTTGTTCACATTTTTTAAAAGTTTTTGAGTCAGTTGATTCCAAATTTATCGGTTGAAACATTTAGAATTGAAAAAAAAAAAAATCGGTCAATTCCAAGAAAATTCAAAAAAGACATAAAACGAATTCCGAACAAGAATTGAATGAATCAACTGAATTTAACAAAACTAATAATTAATGAATCTAAACAAAACAAGTTTTTTCGTCATGCACATGTCTACACAGCACCATTGGTTGTCATTTTACCATCTGCACCACAACAATCAATGACTCTGTACAGTTCACTTGCAAGAGTTCCAACAACCAATGAGGGGCTATGCGGCCACCAACATGGAGCACCAACAAGGTGGGGGGTGACCAAAATGGCCACCTCAGATGTCATCCAGTGAATATAAGACAGCCCTGTTTATCTGCATACTTATTCTGCATCAGTGGCCTAAAATGTTGTAGCCATCAAGTTAAAATGACAGCCAGGAATCAAATACATTTTCAGAGGGGGTGGTCAATAATGACAGTCTCATTGTTATTTTTTCTGAGAGTTTGCTTTAATGTTAAAAAAATTACCTTTGCATTTCAATCTGTACCTGCAGCAATTTCCATAAATTGTCACAAAATTTAAACATTACTTCCATTCCCTATGACAACCTTGAGACGAAATGTTCTCAGAAATGTATGCTTGTGTGGTTGTCTTACTGACTATGTCTAAGCACTATGATACAAACCAACTTTTTCAGCTTCCCCTGTAATAGGAATATAGGCTGTATTCACACCAGGAAGTGCGACCGAGCGCACAGTTTTTTTCCTATGCATCGCGTTTAGGGTAGCCCATTATTTTCAACAAGTTGCTCTATGCATGAGAAATTCACCAAAAAGGTGCCTGCACCATTTTCAAAGTCACACTGCATTAAACCGCATAGTACAGCTGTAACAATTAATGGCACTGCTGCACATTTACAAAGGAGCAGCACATTTTTATGTGTTGCCGGAAAGCGTGCAGTTTTGCACTCAGTTCTGCAACACACTGGTGTGAATGAAGCTTTCATTTTAATTGAGATACTGGACCTGATTGCAGTGATGGCTTGTGCTCCATTTTTTTTTGGGGGGGCGACAAACAAAGCCCCCTGCACCACTGGGTCTGCACTTACCCTATCCACGGTCACGGCTTCCCCTCCTTCTCAGACACCGTGAAGTCCATGCACAGCAGATGGATGAAGCAGTAGGAGAACAGCCAGGTGGACAGAGTCATGCTGCAGCACGCTCCCATGACAGACATCGCCATCTTTCTTCTCCCAGCTCAGAATGCACAGCAACTCTGCCTCTGCACATGTCAACAACGGAGACTGCACTTTCATTGGCTGCCGCCAGCTCCCCTGCATCCTCCTACACTCCTCTACTCCTCCTCTCCACTGCTTATCCGCTCCAACCACTGCTGCACACATCACACAAGTGGGTGGGCTCAGGGGGTACCCTTTTTGAAGCCAATTAGAGCCTTATGCCGCGTACACACGGTTGGACTTTTCGACCAGACTTGTCCGACGGACGCCGACGGACCAAATCCGGCACACAATCCGATCGTGTGTGGGCTTCACTGGACCTTCAGCTGACTTTTCCAGTCGCAAATCTGACGGACTTTAGATTTGGAACATGCTTCAAATCTTTACGTCGTAACTCCGCCGGACCCAGAAATCCGCTCGTCTGTATGCTAGTCCGACGGACAAAAACCAACGCTAGAGCAGCTATTGGCCACTGGCTATCAACTTCCTTATTTTAGTCCGGTGTACGTCATCACGTACGAATCCGTCGGACTTCGGTGTGATCGTGTGTAGGCAAGTCCGGTCATTAGAAAGTCTGTTGAAAGTCCGCCAAAAGTCCGTCGAAAGTCTGTAGAAAGTCTGTCGGACGGGCTGTCGGACTTTTGTAGCCGAAAAGTCCGACCGTGTGTACGCGGCATTAGGCTCTAATTGTGTGCTTCTAAAAAAAAAAAATTAAAATCCATGCATCAGGCACCCTGTATGGAGATTAGGGGCTGGGTGCATGGATTAGGGGGGCGACGCCCCTGCACCCCTAATGAGCGGGCCGCCACTGCCTGATTCACTAAACAAAATAAACAAGAGCAGAGGTAATGGCACACATAGCGAGTGCAATCCTTGAATCTTTCCAGAAAATGGCAATGCATCCCTGGTTTGTGCATGTTGAACATCCTAATAATGCTGTTTTTTATTTTCTGGTTCAGTAAGGTGCATCAAGAAATGAGTGTATTAATTATGTACTTGAATATAATTAATTAGAACTAATGTGACCAGCTTGCAAAGCAATAAAATGCACATAGGCCAAGCAAAGTAGTATGTAAAAAAAAGGAGCATACAGTATGTCAAACTTACCAACTGTCTCAGATTTGCTCAGACAGACCCGTTGTTTATATATACAGTATGTTCCACCATGGATGTATCTCAAGTTATTCACAAGTTACTCTCCTGCGCTTAAGAGCAGAGCTGAGGGGTGTATGGTGTAAAGATTCTTCCTCAGTGCCTATGGCCTTCCTGCCCCCTCAGGTCAATAGGTATCCTTATAGACTGCAAAATGACAAGAAAAAAGAGAAGCACCGACCTACCGGATTATCACAATAAATTTTATTAGAGAGTAAAATCAACAATTGTCATACTCACAAACATGTGTACGCATATCTTAGGCAAAATGAGACCAATCGCCTTCAGGTCTGCTGTAGTCCACCAAAGGTGTGAGAGGACCGTAATGGCTGACGCGATTCAAGGGCGAACTCTCTTCTTCAGAGCCAAAACAATAAATGACTTACGATTCATCTCAGTGCACATTATATACACATATCTAGCAGTAAAGATGCCACTCCCCCAGGAAATTAAGGGGTGGGGGTCATACTGGTATACATATAAAACCTTTGTAAAATAGTTTGATAAAATGCACAATAAATGCTGGCATATGCCTCTGTAGGGGGAGACAAGGAAAGACTAGCCATTTTAGGATAAACAAAAATTAGAAGGTGAGAAAAGAAAAGTGCCATTTCCTAAGTATAGCATTAAACATATTTATGAAATGAAAAACAATAAATATACACTCGCAGTTACAAGATATTGAAAAGCGTATCGATAAGTCTCCAGCAGGTGGTGACTTTCCAGGTGGTCAACGGTGAGAATGACCCTCTGGGTGGATGTGATGTAAGGTGCTTGGAACCACGAAGTTAACCAGAGAAACACCAGGAAGAGCCAACAGAAGCATCAGACTGTGTGTATTTTACATGAATGAGAACCACTGTGGACCTTTACATAGACTATTCTCGAGGACGAAAAAGACACTCTCTTTTTATGTAGTTTATTATTCCATGGCTATTGTTATTTTTGGCAGTTGCACTAGTACCCCCTTTTGTTGTGCCTGCTTACGTTTTGGGTGTTAATGCCCTTTACAAAATCTTTTTTAGCCATTTTAGGATGGGGGACCTATTACTCCACTGTCATACACCAATTTTGGGGAATATTTTCTCCCACTGACCAGCAGTAAGGGGGCACAATAACACTGACCATTGCCCTCTGTATACAGTGCTGTATACTACATCCAAAAAGCAAAAATGTGGCCACTGCCCCCAGCTATAACTGGTCTTTGTAGCCAGGAGCATTGGAAGGGCAGTGTACGTCAAACAAATACAAAGAGATTTCCAATCTCAAACTTAGCAACCAGCCAGAGACCAACTGAATTGACCCATCTAACAATATGCGTTAAGAACAGGGGTTTAGTTGCACACATTTGCAAATACATGGCTAAGTTGCAGGCCCCGCCAAGGCACCCTGTTTTCTGCAGTGCCTAACTTCTGTGAGTCTCCACAATGGAAGTACATGCATTTATAATGAATAGGTAGGGGACAGGTGAGCCTGGAAGGAGCCCATCTCTCCTTAAAGGTACAGGGGCACATTGAACACCCAGCACATAGCACTATGGCAGCGTTGCCTGACCAATAGATTAAAAAAGAAAAAAAGTAGCCACTGCCCCTACCTATAAACTGGTCTTTGTAGCAAAGAGCATTGGAGGGGTGACATATGTCAAACAAATACAAAGAGATTTCCTAGCTCAAATTTACCAACCAGCCAGTCGCTGGCTGTTTGGTAAGTTTGAGCTTGGAAATCTCTATGTATTTGTCTGTATACTACATAGTCCTGACCCCTGCACTGCCTTCACTATATTGTAGAATTTTACTCCTGATCCCTTTAATGAATACCCTATAGTGTACGAATTACCCTTACCCTGCACTGCATTTACTATATTGTACAATATATTCCTGACTCAGCACACACTATGTTGTACATTATACTCCTGACCCTGTACTGTATACATTAGGCTGTGTGTTATACTCCTGACCCCAACACTGTATATGCTATGTTGTAAATTATACTACTGAACTGTATTCATTATGTTGAACATTATATTATTCTGAGTAAGAGTCCTTACTAGTTTAATTACACAGGATTTTTGCCACCTACAAAAACCTTTAACCCATCCCCAGCCACAAAGGGTGTCATGGCACTTAGCAGGCCCTAAAGAGGGTTGAGGTGCAGGGTCCAAGGAACCACCCAGGTCAGATAACCCCGCAAGGAATAATGGACTTTGAATGGATTTAAGTTTGCAGCCCTTTGCTACACTCGGACTAGAAAATCAGTGGGCAGAAAGGAAATGTGGTACACAATCACAGGATGAACTGGCCACGCAAGAACAAATCAGCTTCTGTGCTTTGTGAAGTCAATTTAGAACAAGGAAGAAAGGTGACTGGCAGGATCAATCAGGTACTTAAGATGGAAGAATTACAAAAATATTACAAAAAAAAAAATATTTAGAGTAAAATAATTTACCTTCATGCCCTTTACCTTCATGTCCTGCAGGTAGCTATGCTTCCAACAGATTATGCACACTGTTCAGAGCCCTGCATTGACTGGCACCTGATATTGCCCTTCAAGCCCTTTTGTTTTATAGAGAGGAATATGCCTAATGTGTGGAAAAGTTCTTTACAGCATAAACATTAATCTAACTACTTCGGAAAACCATGGAAATCTTGTTAGGATCACTGGTAATTGTCATACCCTTTTATGCTTTGGGTACACCATGTTTTATTTTTATGACCAGTTTTCTGCATTTTCTATAATATACTTGAGAGCACAAATGCGTTAGCATTGCTTTTCCTTTATTTGATGACTTTCGTTTTGTGGTGTTCTTCTTTCTGTTATATTAGCAAAACAGTCATTATGCAATGACTTTATATTTTACCTTTAGTCTATATTAATGGCAAACCTTCAGTCAGAGACCAACAAGTTCAATAGTAATAACAATAAACAGGGTACGTTTCAGATATGCCCAGTTACAAATCAAGATAGTAAAATGTACTGTTCAGCTTCACTATAAAGTTCTGTTGCAGATATCTAAATGACTGTATTTATACATTAGCACTTCTATTAAAAATCCAAAAGACAATGGTTTGTGAGGCCCTGGGATTCATACCTTTATATCATACGTCCAACTGTGCATCCTGAGCTACTGATCTATGGAAAGAATATGAAATTTCTACATTAAAAGTTTATAACGTTTAATATATCTTTAAAAGTTCCACTCTACCTAAAATGAATGCATTAAAGTGGTTCTAAAGCCTGAAAGCTTTTTTACCTTAATGCATTCTCTGAATTAAGGTGAAAAACATCCAGTGTGCAGTCCACCCTTATACTTATCTAAACTTGATCTAGAGCCAGAGATGTGCACGAGAGCAGGGGCTTTCCCGGCCTTCTCCCTCCTCATTGACTCAGACACAGCAGCAAGAGCCACTTGCTCCTGCTGCTGTCAATCACAGCCAGTGGGGAGGGAGTGGGGGGTGAGGCCAAGCCACACTGTATATCTATGGACACACAGAACCTACTCGGGAGGGAGCACACATAAGCTTGCTATGGAGGCAATTGGCATGACAAGGAGCACCAGCGGAAGACCCAAAAACAGGAAGATCAGGGTTGCTTCTTTTTTTTTTTTTAAATGTTTATAGTCAACTTAAGACAATCCTGTCACTTTTGACAGCCATTATTTCATATAGTTTTTCATATAGTTTTTTCCCATTTCAACTTCACAGCTCTATGGGATCCTATAAAAAAGGAACACTGTGTGCATATCGCCTAGCAACTCCAAAGCTATCACAGCGTGCCGATGCTCCAAGCTAAACTCGCCCAGCCCGGGTCGGCAACCCATCGATTGCGGTCCACAGGTCCACATTGTGGGGGGGATACTAGTTAATTTTCTTTTTTTTAAAAGGCACGACAACTGGTGATCTTCGATCTCTTCCATGTTGTCCGGGTAGATTTCTACCTCTCAAAGGTTACCCACCCCTGATCTATACCATCGGGAAGAAGAACCAAGCTGCACACCAACTGTCAGCCATGTAAACCTTCATGTGGAAGTTGGCTTCAGCTAGTCTCCTCCCATGCCATGCCCCTCTACCCACCCACAGGCTTAATGGTGCCTCTACAATTAAGCCTATGGGAGGGTGAAATGTATTAGGGGGACATGGCATGAGAGGAGACTAGATGAAGTCAATTTCTACATGAAGGTTTAATTGTCTGACAATTGGTGTGCAGCTCTGTACACAGCTCTAGGCCTATTGGATGGTGAATTGTCCTGATGCTAATTCATCATCCATTAGGCAAGCAGTTTTCTCAACAAGCAACAAAACTGACATATAAAATAATAGTTTTATTTTATATGTCCTGACAGTCAGTCAACACCTGACTGACTTGGTGTTGCAGAGATTCTTGAATGACAAGAATAGCTGAACAGATCTGTAAACTCTTTGGCAGGTAGTGTAAACCTCGGGTCATGTGATTCTGTCCACTGGTGCTTATAACCTTATAGAAATGTATAGCAGTGATTTTGGAGATCAGTGTTTGATTAGCTGGGACGAATATTGTAGTCAATAATGTTGTATTGCAAAAACTAGACATAAAAAGGGGCAGCTGCTCTAGCAGACATGGCATACTGTTGGTGCCTTTTAAGTTCCTGATAATGACAGATTGGCCAGGTGGCATCATGGTAAAATGACAAGTTCATATAGAGAGCAACGGTATCAAAGGGGGTGATTTAGATTTAATTTTTTAACATTTTTTTTGGACAGGCGCTTCTTCAGTCTGTGTTTAGCGCAGACTTGTGAAATTGCTTATTGATTTGTATCAGTTATATATGATATACAGTCAATTTTTATATAAGCCTCTAGCAAACTTGTTGTAAAAACTTTTAACTATGATAAAAGATAAGTTTTCCTTCAAGATTCAATCTTCTGATGTGAAAACATACAAACTCTGGGGGGAAAAAAGATTCTATACAAGTATGTATTCTTAAAATGATTGTAAACCCTTACTTTTTTGTTGTTGTTGTTGTTTAGAGCAGCCCCGAACCTCCTCTTCTCACTTCCGGCTCCTCCCCTCCCCCCCGCTCAATGCCCAATAGCAAGTCACTCGCTATGTGCTCTTTGGACACACATAGCAAAACTTGAACTAGCTCCCCGCTCTGTCCTCCTTTTCTGTGATTGACAAAAGTGAGAGCCAATGGCTCCTGCTGCTGTCTCTGAGCTTATGAGGAGGGAGAGAGCCGGTGTTCTTGTGCAAAGCACTGGATCGAGATCAGGTTCAGGTAAGTATACGGGGGGGGGGGGGGGACTGACTGTGCAGTGCAGAGAATGCATTAACCACTTCCTGCCAACTCAACGTCATATGACGTCGCAGACTTTGAGTGGGGATATCTGAATGTTACCTGCAGTTCCAGTCATCATTCAGATATCTTCTTTTAGAGCCGACGATTCTCTTCACTGTAAGAACAATCATAGCGGCTATTCAGCCGCTTAATCCTCCTTACAGGCAGCGGACAACCCCCCTCCCGCCGCTCTTTGGTGCTTCTACCAACTCACCCGTGCGATTGGTGACCCGGAGAAAGAACCGACCGATGCAGGATGTTGTCGATAAAGATGTTATGATGTCACGCCCGACCTCTGCATTTGAAAAAATACTGCCGCCTCGGCTGGGAAACTGAGACCTTTTTATTTTTTTATTTTTTTTATTTCAGGCTTCCCAGCCTAGAGGTGAGATCTAGGAATTTCTGGACCCCAGATCTCACTGTAAAGAGGACCGATCATGTCATATTCCTATTACAAGGGATATTTACATTCCTTGTACTAGGAAGAAAAGGGATTAAAAAAAAAGGATCAAAATTACATGACATGTTAGGTATCTATTTACTCGGCATAACATCATCTTTCACATTATGTAAAAAAATTGGGCTAACTTTACTGTTTTTTTTTAATGCAAAAACAAGGAGAGGGGCGCCTCTGAGTATGTATCATAAAATCAATTTATTAAAACAGAAATATCCACTCACATTAAGGCAAGAAGAGTAGTGTTCTGGTCTGTTAGCTGGGCTGGAGAGATGCAGTGGGACTACAGGTCACAGCAGTTCCTGTAAGGCTGGCTCCAAATAGAATCCAGAGGGAGAGGGGTGGGATGGCTCAGCACGGTGCAGTCTCCTTCAGCAATCCAGTCAAATTCATATCCTAGTCAGATGGGGACGGATGGTGTCCATTATACAGGGATATGGGTTCCAAAGTAGGGGGTGAGACGCCAGAGCTGCTGGCTTGCCGCGCTGCGGCTCTACAGTTGGTGGTTGCACCTCGGTAATGTAGAGAGAAGACACGGCCGTGTAGAGTCAAAACGAGGCTTGGGGAGTAAACACAGCACGGTGCCCGGCAATGACGTCACACATATGCGACGCGTTTCAGAATCAGCTAGCCACTGGTGGACGAATGGCCGCATTCCTTTCTCAAGCATGGGATGTGTAGGGCACATTAAGCATTTTATAGTCTAATAGGGGGCGGGGCCAGGACGTCCGTAGTAATAACAAGGGATCAGCAATATTATGGCAAAGAGAACGTTAAAAAACATAATAAACCAAAACAAAACTTTTAAAAAAAAAAAAACACACAGTGGCCTAGAATAAAGTACACTCTGAGGAATTATTATGAAGAATAGGTAAATAATGCAAGAGAGATTATTTAAAGACAAAACAAAAGCGGCCACAATAAACAATTAATGAATTATGATTAGGCAGCAAACGGGATGATAACTGTAATGCCCTGTACACACGGTCAGACATTGATCGGACATTCCGACAACAAAATCCATGGATTTTTTCCGACGGATGTTGGATCAAACTTGTCTTGCATACACACGGTCACACAAAGTTGTCGGAAAATCCGATTGTTCTGAACATGGTGACGTAAAACACGTACGTCGGGACTATAAACGGGGCAATAGCCAATAGCTTTCGTCTCTTAATTTATTCTGAGCATGCGTGGCACTTTGTCTGTCGGATTTGTCTACACACGATCGGTATTTAAAGGATCGGATTTTGTTGTCGGAAAATCTTATAGCATGCTCTCAAACTTTGTGTGTCGGAAATTCCGATGGAAAAAGTCAGATGGAGCCCACACACGGTCGGAATTTCCGACAACAAGCTCCGATCGCACATATTCCGTCGGAAAGTCCGACCTTGTGTACAGGGCATTAGAGGGCAAGTGAACAAGTGCAAGAGGGTACTTTTTCTTTTTTTTTAATGCATGAAACTGTTTTTTTTTTTTAAACACGTTTGAAAAATTGCTGCACAAATACCGTGTGAGATAAAAAGTTGCAACGACCACCATTGTATTCACTGGAGTCTCTGCTAAAATATATAAAATTATTATATATAATGTTTGGGGGTTCTGAGTAATTTAAAAAAAAAAAAAGATGATTTTGTAGGAGAAAAGTGTCAGAATTGGCCCGGTAGGCAAGTAGTTACGGTAAAAACCTTTAGCCTTTAGAACCTTTTTAACTCAAGGAGGAAAGGAAAGAGATATCCAGCGCTGACCTAGAAGAACACAAAATAGAACTGCTGGCAGACATTCAAGGCTAATTCAAAATAAAAACTTCAAATAGACATAAAATAAGAAAAAGTGCTGCGCAATTCTAAAAGTCCATATCGATAAAGAAAAACACATGAGGGTGAGTAAATGTCCATATAATAAAACAGTCCCAACTAGTGAGTGAAAGGAAGCTGCTAATGACTCAAGTGCAAGTGACACACAAGGCAAATCTTCAATCAGGTGTCTGTGATCCCTCCACCACACAGATTAGCCTCTCACCTCCAGGACTCGACCTGAAACAGGTCACACAACAGTATTGGAACACCAGGCAGGTAATCCTACAGATGGAATATCCAGTACTCGTCCACAGTCAGTGAGATGTTGCAGCATGTGTAAGGAAAAAGACACAGCGATCTAATGCTCTCTGTATGACACTTTATTGAAATATAAAAACAATCAAAGGTACTCACATGTAGCTGCACTCAGTACCGAGTGCAGGCAGACTAGCATGCAATGTTACCAACGAGACGGCCACGGGTGACGTCATGCGTGACCCCTGACCCCCGTACGCGTTGCGTCCAAAGGCGGGACTTCCTCAGCGCGGGGCAGGGTTTTCGAAATTTTCAGTCTTTTTTTATTTGTTGCAAAAAATAAAAACCACAGAGGTGATCAAATACCACCAAAAGAAAGCTCTATTTGTGGGAACAAAATGATAAAAAATTTGTTTGGGTACAGTATAGCATGACCGCGCAATTGTCATTCAAATTGCGACAGCGCTGAAAGCTGAAAATTGGCCTGGGCGGGAAGGCGTCTAAGTGCCTGGTATTGAAGTGGTTAAACAGACAGCGGGCTTATAAAAAATAAATGAATAGATTCCCCCCATTCACACAGTCGAGGTGGATGGGGGAATCTTCCTGGCTGTGATATTGTATTCTGACAGCGGGGCAGTGGCGGCTGGTGAAGTTTTAGGATGGGGGGGTGCCAGACCCCGCCCTTCCTTTTTTACCCCTCCCACTTCTCATAAGCCCTACCCCTTATATAATCCACCCACTCTGTTGCTTCCACCCATGGTGTCAGGAGAATAGAGCTCAGCATCACAGGACAAAGTATAAAGCCCCAGAATCACAGGAGAGAGTATACAGCTCAGCCTCACAGATCAGGATATACAGCTCAGCAATACCTATCAGTGTATATAGCTCAGCCTTACAGATGAGGGTATGCAGGTATACATCATCTGTCCTGTATACAGCTAGCTATATACACCCACCTTCCTTCCTGTATATAGAGACCTTCCTCCATCATCACTGACTGCAGATATACATCATCTGTCCTGTATACAGCTATATATATATAGTAACAGGACAGATGATGTATATCTGCATGGAGGAAGGTCTCTATATACAGAAGGGAAGAAGGTGGGTGTATGTAGCTATATACACTACACAGGACAGATGTACTCACAATTTGTGAGTGCTGCTTGATCCTCCTTATTTACCCTGGGAGTAGAGACACAGGTGCATATTTCTCTATTTGTATAATTCATGTTTTTTGGAAGATGGTTGCTGAGTGTTTATTTATCAAAGCCTTCAAAAATGTATACTTACCTATTTATTGGTGGTTTGACACTCATTATTATTTGTATATGTTGTTTGTGTGTTTGTCGATTTTAGAAGGCCTGTACCTCCACAAAGACAGCTCCCCTGAAGAAGCCCGATCTATGGGCGAAACATGTCGGGTTTTTTATGCTGTCCCATTTTAACATCTTGACAATAGTACTGTACATGCCTGTGTCCTTTGGTTTTATGTATATTTTCTGTTTTGCTCTTCAAGACAAGAAATAAAATATTTTTTATTGAATACATTTGATGTTATCTTGCACCTTCAAAATCCCCACCCCCTTTTTCTTTTGATTTCTATGCTCATTTGGGGATTGGTGCTATTACCTGGCTGTGTCCTCCACGATCAATTATTTGTTCATCCTTATTTAAACTGCTTGTAACTTACTAATCAATAACACGATAATGACGGAACCCTCTAACCACTTCAGCCCCGAAAGATTTGGCTGCTGAATGACCAGGCCATTTTTTGCGATTCGGCACTGCGTTGCTTTGGTGGTATTTGATCATCTCTGCAGTTCTTATTTTTTGTGCTATAAACAAAAAATAGCGAAAATTTGGAAAAAAGAACACAATATTTAGTACTTTTTGCTATAATAAATATTCTCATTTTTTTAAAAAAAAGCAAATTTTCTCAGTTTAGGCCGATATGTATTCTTCTACATATCAAAGGGGGAAATGGGGGGGATGGGATTATTACGGTGCCACAAATAAGTCGAACACTTTTATTATAAAAATCTTTTTCTTTTTTCTTTTAATCGTATCAAAAAAGCTAAAAAATGTACATTAGACATACATATTATAGAAAATTACAAAAACAGAGAAGCACACTATATAATTCACAATAATGACCGTCACCAAAGATGTTACAGGGTGATCGCTAGCCACTGGTTCCCAACTAGTTTCGCCAAAACATTGGCTTCATCAGGGGAATGTACAAATTAACACATGAAGTAAAAACACTAAAACAGAAAAAAAAGAAAAAAAGAAGGATATGTTCTTAGATTAGGTCCACATAATCTGTATCGTTGAGGCGAACCGTCATGTCATAAAACGATCAAATTACTGTCACACCCATGTCCCCGGGCCCCCCAGTCCCCACAACCAGAACATACCATGCAGGAACTCCGGGACACAGGGAGGACACCCCCAGGGCACTGAGAACACTTCGTCACACTCAACCCTGTATTTGGCTACAGGGGAATCAAAAGGAGCCTAAAGGGATGAAGATTAGCATATAAGTATTCAATTATTCATCAATTTGTCAATAGGGGGGGACTAAGCCTCAACCACATACCCTGATTATATGCAAAAAGAACATCCGCTGGTGCACGGGAAAAAGGAAATCACGGTGCAATAGTTGAATACAGGGATCACGAAATTACGTATAGCCAAAAGGACTAGAAAAATGACAAGATAGTGATGATAATCGAATGATCAAGAGTTTATATAAATTAAATAGTTTAATAACAGATGATTATACATGAATTTAGAGAGCTTGTTAAAGATTAATGAATTAGGGATGCTTACCAAAAGGGTGCATATAGCTATAGGCAAAGATGCAGACTAGACAGGAGATTCCGCCAATATATAGGCAAAATATTGGAACCTCCCCCACAATTTCTCAGATGGCATCAACTGAGTTAAGTGATCTAAAAATCCAATGCAGATGGAAATGCTGTCAGCATAAAAATCAACCAACATAGCCACATGTATCAGCAACAAAGAAAATAAAGGGGTTAAAACGTAAAACCGAAGGAGAGAAAGGTGTAAGGTTGTTACCTTTAACCAGCGTCCCCTGAGCGCCACACTTATCCCACAGCAGGTAGGTAAAAATTGCTAGGATTTGGATGCCTTTTATTTCCCCCACCTGATCAGCATGACATACGTCAGCCAATCAGGAGCGGATGAAAAGCGGACGGGGCGCATGCGCAGTGACCAACGCCGCCTACACTACCCAGCGTGCCGAGCGTTGATCGCGTCATATGGCAACAATTGTGGTCATTATTGTGAATTATATATTGTGCTTCTCTGTTTTTGTAATTTTCTATAATATGTATGTCTAATGTACATTCTTTAGCTTTTTTGATACGATTAAAATAAAAAAGAAAAAGATTTTTATAATAAAAGTGTTCAACTTATTTGTGGCACCGTAATAATCCCATCCCCCCCATTTCCCCCTTTGATTACTCATTAACAGGAATGAGGTGCCGTATCTAACAGGACATACCACCTATCACTTATCTATTCTTCTACATATTTTTGGTAAAAAAATTGCAATAAGCGTACATTGATTGGTTTGTGCAAAAGTTATAGCGTCTACAAAATAGGGGATAGCTTTATAGCATTTTTATTATTATTTTTTTTTTACTAGTAATGGCGGCGATCTGCAATTTTTATCGGGACTGCGACATTATGGCGGACACATCGGACACTTTTGACACATTTTTGGGACCATTGGCATCTATACAGCGATCAGTGCTATAAAAATGCACTGATTACTGTAAAAATGTCACTGTCAGGGAAGGGGTTAACACTAGGGGCGATCAAGGGGTTTACTGTGTTCCCTATGTGTGTGTTTCTAACTGTAGGGGGAGGGGACTGACCTAGAGCAAATGACAGATCGTGGTTCCTAGCTATTAGGAACTCACGATTTGTCTCTCCTCACAGAACAGAACAGGGATTTGTGTGTTTACACACACACGTCCCTGTTCTGCCTCTCGTGCCCGTGATCGCTCCTGGGTGATGGTCATCGCGGCCGCGAGCATCGGCACCCCCCGAGTGCAGCGGGTGCACACGCACGCCTGCTATCCCGCTTAAAGAAGCCGACATATAGCTACGACGGCTAGCACGTTCGTGCCGACCTGCCACAGTATGGCGGCTGGTCGGCAAGCAGCTAATGTACGGGTAGACAACCTTTTGAGCAGAGTGTGCTTAAAATATTTTTCTATTTTTCTAAGACACGCTCAATCATGAAAAGGAAATTTTATAACGTAATTTCTGAAAACAATTTGAATAATAGTAATATATACTGCGAGGTAACTCTGGTAAAGTTGAAATGTATAAGCCAGTCCCAATTCCTGCACCTTTACACCTCAGATCAGTCCCAATTCCTTCCCAATCACACCTCAAGGCCTGGTTATTAGCATTTCTCACAAAGCCTGGTATATAGCATTTCTCACAAAGCCTGGTATATAGCATTTCTCAGAATCCTGGTATATAGCATTTCTCAGAATCCTGGTATATAGCATTTTTCAGAATCCTGGTATATAGCATTTCTCACAAATCCTGGTATATAGCATTTCTCACAAATCCTGGTATATAGCATTTCTCACAAATCCTGGTATATAGCATTTCTCACAAAGCCTGGTATATAGCATTTCCCACAATCCTGGTATATAGCATTTCTCACAAATCCTGGTATATAGCATTTCTCAAAAAGCCTGGTATATACAGTCAGGTCCATAAATATTGGGACATCAACACAATTCTAATCTTTTTGGCTCTATACACCACCACAATGTATTTGAAATGAAACAAACAAGATGTGCTTTAACTGCAGCCTTTCAGCTTTAATTTGAGGGTATTTACATTCAAATCAGGCGAACGTGGTGGAAATTACAACAGTTTATATATGTGCCTCCCACCTTTTAAGGGGCCAAAAGTAATGGGACAATTGGCTGCTCAGCTGTTCCATGGCCAGGTGTGTGTTATTCCCTCATTATCCCATTTACAAGGAGCAGATAAAAGGTCCAGAGTTCATTTCAATTGTGCTATTTGCATTTGGAATCTGTTGCTGTCAACGCTCAATATGAGATCCAAAGAGCTGACACTATCAGTGAAGCAAGCCATCATTAGCCTGAAAAAACAAAACAAACCCATCAGAGAGATAGCAAAAACATTAGGTGTGGCCAAATCAACTGTTTGGAACATCCTTAAAAAGAAAGAACGCGCCAGTGAGCTCAGCAACACCAAAAAGACCTGGAAGACCATGGAAAACAACTGTGGTGGATGGCCGAAGAATTCTTTCCCTAGTGAAAAAAACACCCTTCACAACAGGTGGCCAGATCAAGAACACTCTCCAGGAGGTAGGTGTATGTGTGTCAAAGTCAACAATCAAGAGAAGACTTCACCAGAGTGAATACAGAGGGTTCACCACAAGATGTAAACCATTGGTGAGCCTCAAAAACAGGAAGGCCAGATTAGAGTTTGCCAAACAACTAAAAAAGCCTTCACAGTTCTGGAACAACATCCTATGGACAGATGAGACCAAGATCAACTTGTACCAGAGTGATGGGAAGAGAAGATTATGGAGAAGGAAAGGAATTGCTCATGATCCAAAGCATACCACCTCATCAGTGAAGCATGGTGGTGGTAGTGTCATGGCGTGGGCATGTATGGCTGCCAATGGAACTGGTTCTCTTGTATTTATTGATGAGTGTTTTGGGCAATATTATCTGCTCATATTCAGCAAAATGCTTCAGAACTCATTGGACGGCGCTTCACAGTACAGATAGACAATGAACCGAAGCATACTGCGAAAGCAACCAAAGAGTTTTTTAAGGGAAAGAAGTGGAATGTTATGCAATGTCCAAGTCAATCACCTGACCTGAATTCGATTGATCATGCATTTCACTTGCTGAAGACAAAACTGAAGGGAAAATGCCCCAAGAACAAGCAGGAACTGAAGACGGTTGCAGTAGAGGCCTGGCAGAGCATCACCAGGAATGAAACTCAGCGTCTGGTGATGTCTATGCATTTCAGACATCAGGCTGTAATTGACTGCAAAGGATTTGCAACCAAGTATTAACCACTTGCCGACCGCCTAACGCATATATACGGCGGCAGAATGGCACGGGCAGGCAGAATCACGTACCTGTACGTGATCTGCCTCCCGCGGGTGGGGGGTCCGATCGGACCCCCCCCCGGTGCCATAGGCGGTCGGCTCTCGTTCGCGGGCGATGAGAGGTGAGGGGGAGGCCATCCATTGTTGGCCACCCCCTCCCGATCGCTCCCAGCGAATGGAAACGCTTCCTTTCCCTCTGTAATGTAAACAGAGGGAAAGGAAGTGATGTCATCTCTCCTCGAGTCGGTCTTTTTGATCCGACGCAGAGGAGAGAAGACATCCAAGTAAGTGCACCAACACTACACTTACAGTAGAACACGCAGGCACACATTTCACCCCCCTGTCACCCCCCGATCACCCCCCGATCACCCCCCTGTACCCCCTGTCACTCTGTCACCAATAGTAGTTTTTTTTTTTTTTGCATTGGTGTCAGTTTGTGTCAGTTACAAGTGTTAGGGCAGTTAGGTTAGCCCCCTTTAGGTCTAGGGTACCCCCCTTTAGGTCCAGGGTACCCCCCTAACCCCCCCCTAATAAAAGTTAACCCCTTGATTACCCCCCGTCGCCAGTGTCGCTAAGCGATCGTTTTTCTGATCGCTGTATTAGTGACACAGGTGACGCTAGTTAGGGAGGTAAGTATATAGGTTCGCTGTCAGTGTTTTATAGCGACAGGGACCCCCATATACTACCTGCTAAAGGTTTTAACCCCCTGATTGCCCCCTAGTTAACCCTTTCACCAGCGATCACCGTATAAGTGTTACGGGTGACGCTGGTTAGCTAGTTTGTTTTTTGTAGTTTATTACAGTTTATTATAGTTTATTATAGTTTTAGGGCACCCGCCGTTTATTACCTTATAAAGGTTTAACCCCCTAATTGCCTGGCGGTGATATAAGTTAAGTTTTTAGGATCTGATAAGGTCTGCGTCGCCCCAGGCAGCGTCAGGTTAGCGCCAGTACCGCTAAAACCCACGCACGCAGCATACACCTCCCTTAGTGCTATAGTATCTGAACGGATCGATATCTGATCCGATCAGATCTATACTCCCCAGCAGTTTAGGGTTCCCTGAAACGCAGTGTTAGCGGGATCAGCCCAGATACCTGCTAGCACCTGCGTTTTGCTCCTCGGCCCAGCCCAGCCCAGCCCACCCAAGTGCAGTATCGATCGATAACTGTCACTTACAAAACACTAAGCACACATAACTGCAGCGTTCGCAGAGTCAGGCCTGATCCCTGCGATCGCTAACAGTTTTTTGGTAGCGTTTTGAATCAGTCGCTAACAGTCAGGAGCTTTTTTGCCTGTGAGTCTCACTAGTGTACCCCTAAATTTAGAGGCCAAAATGGCAAATCGAAGGTACACTAGTGAAGAGGCCTACAGGATTCTGAGTATGACAGATAGTGAAGAGGAAGTCACTCATCTGTCAAGTTCAGGCTCAGAATACGAACCTGTAGAGGACAGCGGCTCCATGACAGATAGCTCTGACGACGGAGTTGTGGTCCCTGCTAGGGTCAGGCGTACCAGACCCCGAACTTCTTCTGTCCTTGAAGTGCAAGAACCGCAGGGCTCTCGTATGGAGCAGAGAGGTACTAGTGCCGCTACTCCTTCTGGTGAACTGGCAAGCACCAGCGGCCTAGTACACCCTGGTCGTACATCCAGCACTGCAGTATCACGTGGTGACGTGGCGAGTCCCATAAGTGCAGTTCAAGCTGGCGAGGTGGCAAGCACAAGTAGCGTCCCGCTGCCACCAAGAAGACGAACACAGGCCCGTCGTGCCCATAGTGCCCTTCCTGCTGCATTCGCCAATCCGAATTGGGAACCCACCACTTCTGCAGCACCCGTACTTCCCCCTTTCACTGGCCAACCCGGAATTCAGGTGGAAACAGTTGACTTTACGCCACTGGATTTTTATTCGCTGTTTTTCACCGAAGATCTCTATAGATCTATTGTGGACCAAAGCAATTTGTACGCTGGTCAACACATCGCCACTATTCCCCAGTCCTCCCTTGCCAGAGATTGGAGACCAATTACGGTCTCCGAATTTAAGATCTTTCTGGGCCTTTCCCTCCTCATGGGCATAACCAAAAAGAGTGAGTTGCGGTCATATTGGTCCACTGACCCAATTCACCATATGCCCGTGTTCTCTGCCTCCATGGCCAGGGCACGATACGAGCAGATTTTGCGGTTCATGCACTTCAACGACAATGAACTCTGTCGTCCTCGTGGAGACCCTGCATACGATCGGCTCTACAAAATTCGGCCCCTCGTAAACCACTTCAACCAACGTTTTGCAGACTTGTTTACCCCCCATCAAGTTGTCTGCGTTGATGAGTCCCTGATTAAGTTTTCTGGCCGCTTGTCCTTCAAACAGTAACTTCCCAGCAAGCGTGCCAGATACGGGGTCAAGATGTATAAGCTCTGTGACAGGGCCACAGGCTATACATGTAGATTTATGGTTTACGAGGGCAAAGATAGTCACGTAGAGCCGATCAACTGCCCTGACTACATAGGAAGCGCTGGCAAGATAGTGTGGGACTTGGTGTCACCCTTATTCGGAAAGGGGTACCACTTGTACGTGGACAATTATTATACGAGCGTGCCACTTTTTAGTCACTTGTTTGATCATCAGATTGGAGCATGTGGCACCGTGCGACCTAATCGCCGGGGCTTTCCCCAGCGTCTTGTAGAGTCCCGTCTTAGGCTGGGGGAGAGAGCCTGCTTGAAGTATAATAATTTGCTCGCTATGAAGTGGAGGGACAATAAGAATGTTTTCGTTCTTACCTCCCTTCATGCAGACACGACGACCCAAATTACTACGGCGACTGGTGTTGTGGAGAAACCCCTCTGTGTCCACGAATACAACCTTAATATGGGAGGGGTGGACCTCAACGACCAGTTGTTGGCGCCGTACCTAATTGCCCGTAAGGCCAGACGCTGGTACAAAAAAGTGTCTGTTTATTTATTTCAATTGGCTTTGCTGAATGCTCATGTGCTATACAGAGCTTCAGGACGGACTGGATCCTTCCTTAAATTCCAGGAAGAGATCGTCAGAGCCCTTCTGTATCCAGACGGTGCTCCACCTCACCTTCCCCAACCAGATGCAGTAAGCCGGCTGCATGGGAGGCATTTTCCTTATGTCCTCCAGAGTACCCCTACCCAACGAGCCCCCCAAAAAAGATGTCGTGTCTGCAGCAAGCGCGGATTTAGGCGTGACACCCGGTATTATTGTCCCTCCTGTCCTGACAATCCTGGTCTATGCATTGGTGAATGTTTTGAACGCTACCATACACTAGTGGAGTATTAGCGTAGGGTTCAGCACGGCACAGACTAGGCACACTAACACAGGGTCTCCCAAGATGCCATCGCATTTTGAGAGACCCAAACCTGGTACAGTTACAGTTAAAAGTTAAAGTTACTAAAAAAAGTGTTAAAAAAAAAAAAAAATAAAAAAAAAAATACAAAAATAAAAATACAAAAAAAATATAAAATAAAAAAAACCAAAAATAGTTGTCGTTTTATTGTTCTCTCTCTCTATTCTCTCTCTATTGTTCTGCATTCTATACTGCAATGTTTTTTATACTTTGTTTTTTTATTGTTAACCACTTTTTTGTTTTCAGGTACGCCATTCAGCTGCAGAGCGGATTTATTTATCTTGACAGCAACAGCGTTTGCTCCCACGATATATAAAGCCGTGACTCCAGCGCTGTCGGAGGTGATTTCACCACCACAGTTACATACTTCAGCATATATGCCGAAGCGTGGGGGCAGCAGTGGGTGGAGGAGCAATTTGCTCCTGCCTTTTGCGGGAGGATGCCCCCATGCTTCGGCATATATATATTTTAGGTAGGCACAGGTTGCGTTAAATGTTTTATTTTTTACTATGGTTTTTTTTGTATTTGCTTTGCAGCTATGGTAAGTATTACTGTTATACTGTAATGTTACTTTGTTTTTTTGTTAACCATCATTTGCTTAGCAGGTACGCCATTCAGTTGCAGCGCGGATTTATTTATCTTGACAGCAACAGCGTTTGCTCCCACGATATATAAAGCCGTGACTCCAGCGCTGTCGGAGGTGATTTCACCACCACAGTTACATACTTCAGCATATATGCCGAAGCGTGGGGGCAGCAGTGGGTGGAGGAGCAATTTGCTCCTGCCTTTTGTGGGAGGATGCCCCCATGCTTCGGCATATATATATTTTAGGTAGGCACAGGTTGCGTTAAATGTTTTATTTTTTACTATGGTTTTTTTTGTATTTGCTTTGCAGGTATGGTAAGTATTACTGTTATACTGTAATGTTACTTTGTTTTTTTGTTAACCATCATTTGCTTAGCAGGTACGCCATTCAGTTGCAGCGCGGATTTATTTATCTTGACAGCAACAGCGTTTGCTCCCACGATATATAAAGCCGTGACTCCAGCGCTGTCGGAGGTGATTTCACCACCACAGTTACATACTTCAGCATATATGCCGAAGCGTGGGGGCAGCAGTGGGTGGAGGAGCAATTTGCTCCTGCCTTTTGCGGGAGGATGCCCCCATGCTTCGGCATATATAAATGGTGCATGTATGCCCATCATTAGAAGTGGGCGGATGAAGGGAGGTATTCTAATGGTGGGCATACCCACTGATCAATATCTTTTTTTCGTTCAGCCCACAGGCTGCATGAAAAAAAAGTTTACAATACAAGGACCAGCAACGTACTGGTATGTTGCTGGACTTTGAGTGGTTATACCAGAATGATGCCTGCAGGTTTAGGTATCATCCATCTTGGTATCATTCTTTTCAGCCAGCGGTCGGCTTTCATGTAAAAGCAATCCTAGCGGCTAATTAGCCTCTAGACTGCTTTTACAAGCAGTGGGAGGGATCCCCCCCCCACCATCTTCCATGTTTTTCTCTGGCTCTCCTGGCCCAACAGGGAACCTGAGAATGCAGCCGGTGATTCGGCCAGCTGACCATAGAGCTGATCAGAGACCAGAATGGCTCCAATCATCTCTATGGCCTAAGAAACCGGAAGCTACGAGCATTTCATGACTTAGATTTCGCCGGATGTAAACAGCGCCATTGGGAAATTGGGAAAGCATTTTATCACACCGATCTTGGTGTGGTCAGATGCTTTGAGGGCAGAGGAGAGATCTAGGGTCTAATAGACCCCAATTTTTTCAAAAAAGAGTACCTGTCACTACCTATTGCTATCATAGGGGATATTTACATTCCCTGAGATAACAATAAAAATGATTAAAAAAAAATAAAAATGAAAGGAACAGTTTAAAAATAAGAAAAAAAATTAAAAAATTAATAAAGAAAAAAAAAAAAAAAAAAAAAGCACCCCTGTCCCCCCCTGCTCCCGCGCAAAGGCGAACGCAAGCGTCGGTCTGGCGTCAAATTTAAACAGCAATTGCCCCATGCATGTGAGGTATCACCGCGAAGGTCAGATCGAGGGCAGTAATTTTAGCAGTAGACCTCCTCTGTAAATCTAAAGTGGTAACCTGTAAAGGCTTTTAAAGGCTTTTAAAAATGTATTTAGTTTGTCGCCACTGCACGTTTGTGCGCAATTTTAAAGTATGTCATGTTTGGTATCCATGTACTCGGCCTAAGATCATCTTTTTTATTTCATCAAACATTTGGGCAATATAGTGTGTTTTAGTGCATTAAAATTTTAAAAAGTGTGTTTTTTCCCCAAAAAATGCGTTTGAAAAATCGCTGCGCAAATACTGTGTGAAAAAAAAAAATGAAACACCCACCATTTTAATCTGTAGGGCATTTGCTTTAAAAAAATATATAATGTTTGGGGGTTCAAAGTAATTTTCTTGCAAAAAAAAATAATTTTTTCATGTAAACAAAAAGTGTCAGAAAGGGCTTTGTCTTCAAGTGGTTAGAAGAGTGGGTGATGTGTGACATAAGCTTCTAAATGTTGTGCATAAAATGCCAGGACAGTTCAAACCCCCCCCAAATGACCCCATTTTGGAAAGTAGACACCCCAAGCTATTTGCTGAGAGTCATGTCGAGTCCATGGAATATTTTATATTGTGACACAAGTTGCGGGAAAAAGACAATTTTTTTTTTTTTTTTTTTGTACAAAGTTGTCACTAAATGATATATTGCTCAAACATGCCATGGGAATATGTGAAATTACACCCCAAAATGCATTCTGTTGCTTCTCCTGAGTATGGGGATACCACATGTGTGAGACTTTTTGGGAGCCTAGCGGCGTACGGGACCCCGAAAACCAATCACCGCCTTCAGGCTTTCTAAGGGCGTAAATTTTTGATTTCACTCTTCACTGCCTATCACAGTTTCGGAGGCCATGGAATGCCCAGATGGCACAAACCCCCCCCAAATGACCCCATTTTGGAAAATAGACACCCAAAGCTATTTGCTGAGAGGTATAGTGAGTATTTTGCAGACCTCACTTTTTGTCACAAACTTTTGAAATTTGAAAAAAGAAAAAAAAAAATATGTTTTTCTTGTCTTTCTTCATTTTCAAAAACAAATGAGAGCTGCAAAATACTCACCATGCCTCTCAGCAAATAGCTTGGGGTGTCTACTTTCCAAAATGGGGTCATTTGGGGGGGGTTTGTGCCATCTTGGCATTTTATGGCCTTCAAAACTGTGATAGGTAGTGAGGAGTGAAATCAAAAATTTATGCCCTTAGAAATCCTGAAGGCGGTGCTTGGTTTTCGGGGCTCCGTACGCGGATAGGCTCCCAAAAAGTCCCACACATGTGGTATCCCCGTACTCAGGAGAAGCAGCAGAATGTATTTTGGGGTGTAATTCCACATATGCCCATGGCATGTTTGAGCAATATATCATTTTGTGACAACTTTGTGCAAAAAAAAAAAAAAAAAAATTGTCACTTTCCCGCAACTTGTGTCAAAATATAAAATATTCCATGGACTCAACATGCCTCTCAGCAAATAGCTTGGGGTGTCTACTTTCCAAAATGGGGTCATTTGGGGGGGTTTTGTGCCATCTGGGCATTTTATGGCCTTCAAAAATGTGATAGGTAGTGAGGAGTGAAATCACAACTTTACGCCCTTAGAAATCCTGAAGGCTGTGCTGGGTTTTCGGGGGCCCCGTACGCGGCTAGGCTCCCAAAAAGTCCCACACATGTGGTATCCCCGTACTCAGGAGAATCAGCAGAATGTATTTTGGGGTGCAATTCCACATATGCCCATGGCCTGTGTGAGCAATATATCATTTAGTGACAACATTGTGCAAAAAAAAAAAAAATTGTCACTTTCCTGCAACTTGTGTCAAAAAATAAAATATTCCATGGACTCAACATGCCTCTCAGCAAATAGCTTGGGGTGTCTACTTTCCAAAATGGGGTCATTTGGGGGGGTTTTGTGCCATCTTGGCATTTTATGGCCTTCAAAACTGTGATAGGTAGTGAGGAGTGAAATCAAAAATTTATGCCCTTAGAAATCCTGAAGGCGGTGCTTGGTTTTCGGGGCTCCGTACGCGGATAGGCTCCCAAAAAGCCCCACACATGTGGTATCCCCGTACTCAGGAGAAGCAGCAGAATGTATTTTGGGGTGTAATTCCACATATGCCCATGGCATGTTTGAGCAATATATCATTTTGTGACAACTTTGTGCAAAAAAAAAAAAAAAAAAAAAAAAAATTGTCACTTTCCCGCAACTTGTGTCAAAATATAAAATATTCCATGGACTCATCATGCCTCTCAGCAAATAGCTTGGGGTGTCTACTTTCCAAAATGGGGTCATTTGGGGGGGGTTTGTGCCATCTGGGCATTTTATGGCCTTCAAAAATGTGATAGGTAGTGAGGAGTGAAATCACAACTTTACGCCCTTAGAAATCCTGAAGGCGGTGCTGGGTTTTCGGGGCCCTGTACGCGGCTAGGCTCCCAAAAAGTCCCACACATGTGGTATCCCCATACTCAGGAGAATCAGCAGAATGTATTTTGGGGTGCAATTCCACATATGGCCATGGCCTGTGTGAGCAATATATCATTTAGTGACAACTTTGTGCAAAAAAAAAAAAATTGTCACATTCCCGCAACTTGTGTCAAAAAATAAAATATTCCATGGACTCAACATGCCTCTCAGCAAATAGCTTGGGGTGTCTACTTTCCAAAATGGGGTCATTTGGGGGGGGTTTGTGCCATCTTGGCATTTTATGGCCTTCAAAACTGTGATAGGTAGTGAGGAGTGAAATCAAAAATTTATGCCCTTTGAAATCCTGAAGGCGGTGCTTGGTTTTTGGGGCCCCGTACGCGGCTAGGCTCCCAAAAAGTCCCACACATGTGGTATCCCCGTACTCAGGAGAAGCAGCTAAATGTATTTTGGGGTGCAATTCCACATATGCGCATGGCCTGTGTGAGCAATATATCATTTAGTGACAACTTTTTGTAATTTTTTTTTTTTTTGTCATTATTCAATCACTTGGGACAAAAAAAATAAATATTCAATGGGTTCAACATGCCTCTCAGCAATTTCCTTGGGGTGTCTACTTTCCAAAATGGGGTCATTTGGGGGGGTTTTGTACTGCCCTGCCATTTTAGCACCTCATGAAATGACATAGGCAGTCATAAAATAAAAGCTGTGTAAATTCCAGAAAATGTACCCTAGTTTGTAGGCGCTATAACTTTTGCGCAAACCAATAAATATACACTTATTGACATTTTTTCTACCAAAGACATGTGGCCGAATACATTTTGGCCTAAATGTATGACTAAAATTGAGTTTATTGGATTTTTTTTAGAACAAAAAGTAGAAAATATCATTTTTTTTCAAAATTTTCGGTCTTTTTCCGTGTATAGCGCAAAAAATAAAAACGGCAGAGGTGATCAAATACCATCAAAAGAAAGCTCTATTTGTGGGAAGAAAAGGACGCAAATTTCGTTTGGGTACAGTATTGCATGACCGCGCAATTAGCAGTTAAAGCGACGCAGTGCCGAATTGTAAAAAGTGCTCTGGTCAGGAAGGGGGTAAAACCTTCCGGGGCTGAAGTGGTTAAAAAGTGAAAGTTTGATGGATGATTGTTAATCTGTCCCATTACTTTTGGTCCCTTAAAAAGTGAGAGGCACATATTCAAACTATTGTAATTCCTACACCGTTCACCTGATTTGGATGTAAATACCCTCAAATTAAAGCTGAAAGTCTGCAGTTAAAGCACATCTTGTTCGTTTCATTTCAAATTAATTGTGGTGGTGTATAGAGACAAAAAGATTAGAATTGTGTCGATGTCCCAATATTTATGGACCTGACTGTAGATGGATCGAAATTTGACTGGTTCCTCGTGAACTAGCCACATTGTGATCCATCTTTGGCCAGCTTAACAGAGCACTTCAGAACAGCTGTAAATTCCCGAAGCTGTGATGTCACCCATAGGCTCCCATGGCTCATTGGTTGCCAGTGCTCCCTCCTCTCCCCTGCAGCATCCACTCACTGTCACAGATGATCACATGACCAGACCAGACCGGATTAAAGAAGATGTTCTTACATACTGGGTATGCAAGATGGGTAAGAGGAGGCAGGAGAGAACATTTTCAGGAATAGTAGTGTCAGTCCTATATTCCACTTTCACTAGTTAAAGTGTATAGGTTATTTTTGGCGAATAAGGAATTTGTTTAGTGTCACTTTGAATTTCACTTGACCATCCTTCTACAATCAAACAA
Organism: Aquarana catesbeiana; assembly: GCF_042186555.1. Lineage (NCBI taxonomy): Eukaryota > Metazoa > Chordata > Amphibia > Anura > Ranidae > Aquarana > Aquarana catesbeiana. Next base: position 97,315,132 of record NC_133326.1, on the reverse strand, counting down.
TCAGAGTTTTTTGCTTGCGAAATAAGACAAATTATAATGTACTGTTCTGTTTTTTTAATTTCCCAGAAAAAAAATGTTTCAATAGAAAATTACTATTTTTAAACTTCCTTCACCTGTTTCATTCAAAGATGTCTTCAGATCTGTAATTATATAAAATTATTTCTCATCCAAAATGTATTGAGTCCAGTTTTGCCTTTGAGCCCTTCAACATCTTTATAGGGCACATGTGTATATCATTCCACATATTACGTCATGGGTTAATTAAAATAGAGGCCTCCCGTATTTTTACATGAGGTCATTAATTGTATAGATTCAATTTTTGTTTAAAAATGATGGAAATGAAATGGAAACGAGTCTGGCATATCAAATGGCAGATACAGGAACCTGGGCTGTTATCGTATGACCAAGGTCATTCAGGAGCCGAATGAAACACATTTATGTTTATTTAATTCCGCCATCAGATTACATTGCTGACTGCTATTATTACAGGCTGCTTTACGATTAGTGTATAAATTATTGGGCACATTTCCAACGGGATGTTAATACAAAGATGAAATTACTAGTTTGCAGAACAGATGAAGTCTTCTAAATATTTACACACATTCCTAAAATCTATTGGCTTGTTTAAGTCGAGAAAGAACTCTGTGTAATATAATGCTGTTTCTTTTATTATAATTTATTAACAGTGTAATGTGACTATATTTCAGAGTAATGCGCAGTAGTTAAGGTTCCTGTTTTCTCCCAAAAGTCAGTTTTTGCTTATTATTTTCATAAATGCAAGTTGCTTCTAGGTTAATAGGCTTACTTAAAAAAGAGACACCTGGAACTAGACATGAAATATCAGTCTGTTCTGCACCTGTCTGCTGCTGGGGGATACGGGTTGAATTTTGATGTAGTTACCCATCTCTACTCGTTACAATTTATCAAGATCGGCAAACGTTTAAATCTCAGCTACATGCAGACAGATAAATACAATGTTGAAATTCACAGGTAGATTGTTTTACATTTGTATTTTAAAGTCCAGGCAGTTTTGTGATCCAGGTACCTCTGCCAGTATAACTAGGTCAGTGACTTAAAGCAGTATTAAACCCAAAAGCAAACTTTTTTTTTTTTTATACTGCAGCTCACCAACTCTTATGCCCTGTACACAAGACCGGTTTTGCCATCGGAATAAACTCTGAAGGTTTTTCCGACGGAATTCCGCTCAAGCTGTCTTGCATACACACGGTCACACCAAATTCTGACCGTCCAGAACGCGGTGACTTACAACACGTACGACGGGACTAGAAAAAGGAAGTTCAATAGCCAGTAGCCAATAGCTTCCGTCTCGTACTTGCTTCAGAGCATGCATCGTTTTTGGTCAGTCGGAACAGCATACAGACGAGCGGTTTTCCTGATAGGAATTGGCTCCATCGGAAATATTTAGAACATGTTCTATTTCTAGGTCCGTCAGAATTTTAGAAAAAATAAGTCAGATGAGGCATACACACAATCGGAATATACGATGAAAAGCTTCTGTCTGACTTTTTCTGTCAGGCATTCCGCTCGTGTGCACGCGGCATTAGATGTAATGGCTGCATTCGTTTTCGGTTTTCCTTCCTTTATTTTCACCTGTTGATCTGGCCAGTATGTCTGTTATTTCTCAACAGAACAAGCTGTCTTGCAAAATGTAGCAGTTAGAGTGTTTGAGCAGGGGTGGCCCATCCATTAAGGGCGCACGGGCGCCACCCCCCCATCCATTGCCGCCCCCCCCATCCATGCGTCCGGCCCCTTGAAGGACATCGGATACATGAACTACAATGGCGGGTGTGTTTTCTTTAAACACCTGATTAGAGTCAGAGGCTCTAATAGACTTCAAAATAGGGTACACTCAGGGCACAGAGAATGCGAACAAAGCCTACCCAGGTGTGTTACAACAGCAAATTAATATTTGATCATCGCTATTGTAACACTGATCTACCTCCCGGCTAATCAGGAAGCGGGTTTTGAGATCCGTCACCTGATTGGCTGAAAGGACAGGCGATCCTTTTGGACGCCTAGGAGGAGGGGAGGAGCTGCACGCTGGAACCCGCCATGATGGAGGAGAGGACACGGAGCCTCTGTCCTCCACCCACCTAGATGGGGTAAGTGCTGGACTGACTGGCAGACAGTGGGGGGAGGTGCTGCCAGCTGCTCGTGGGGGGGGTCAAACAACCCCAAAGAAAAAACACCAGCTGCCACTGGTGTTGAGACAAGCCATTTAACATTGACATCCAGTGGAAGCACTCTAATACAAGAGAGATGTTACTGGCCAGATTAACAGGTGAAAATAGAAGGAAAAAAGCCTAAAAAAAGAAAACTATAGTAGCCACCACATCTAATGGTTGGTAAACTGTAATATATTACAATTTTGTTTTTGGGTTTAATACCGCTTTAAAGCTGAAATTTTGTGATTTTTGTTTAACCACTTGCCGCTCTGCTCGTGCAGCTTTCGTTCTGGGTGGACGTCATATGACGGCTTCCCAGAACGACCGATCTCACGCCACCGCAGGGTCACGCAGAGCGGTGATCACGGCAACACTGTGTTTCTAGGACACGGCGCGACCCCTATCTCTGTAAAGAGCCACGGCCGTGGCTCTTTAACCATGTGATCGGCTGTGTCCAATCACAGCCGGTCACATGTAAACACAGAGATGCCGGTAATCGGCACCCCTCGCCTGACAGAGTGTGAGGAGAGGAGAGCTGATCAGCGGCATCTCCTCACAGAGGACATCTAGGGATGTAATCAGGGCACTGATCATCAGTGCCCTGATTACAATTAAGTGCCCACCAGTTCCAGAAATGAGTGCCCACCACTGCCAGCAATCAGTGCCCAACTTTGCCCACAAGTGCCAGCAATCAGTGCCCACAAATGCCAGAAATCAGTGCCAACAAGTGCCAGCAATCAGTGCCCATAAGTGATGCCAGTCAGTGCTGGCTATCAGTGCTGCCCATCAATGCCCATCACTGCTGTCCACCAATGCCCATCACTGCTGCCCATCAGTGCCCATCAGTGCCCATCAGTGCCACCTATCCATGCCGCCTATCTGTGCCCACCAGTGCCACCTATCTGCGCCCACCAGTGCCGCCTATCTGTGCCCACCAGTGTCACATATCAGTGCCACCTATCAGTGCCCATAAGTGTGGCATATTAGTGCCTCCTCATTAGTGCCACCTCATCAGTTCCCATAAGTACTTATAACTGCTTGTAGACAAACGGGCCCCCTCCTAAGTACCACCTCATCAGTGCTCATCAGTGAAGGAGAAAAATTACTTATTTACAAAATTTACTGACAGAAACTAAGAAAAACTTTTTTTTTCAAAATTTTCGGTCTTTTTTTTCTGTTTAGGAAAAAAAAAAAAAAAGAAGTGATTAAATACCACCAAAAGAAAGCTCTATTTGTGTGAAGAAAATGATAAGAATTTCACATGGTTACAGTGTAGCATGACCGCGCAATTGTCATTCAAAGTGTGACAGCGCTGAAAGCTGTAAAATAGCCTGGGCACCTGGGGGTGTAAGTGCCCTGTATTGAGGTGGTTAAATCAGCATCAGAGATGGAACTGGGAATTGTCCCTTGCGCTGCTGCCTGCTATGTTTGTTGAAATCTTCAGTCCTCTGCCCACCGGATACCCCCGCATCACCAGAAGATCACAGCTGTGGGGGTATCAGGGGAGGAGGTGGGGCAGAGGACTGAAGATAATAATAATGATAAGTTAATACTGTATGAGTGGCTGGACAGGTGCCAAACTTATCAATAAGGCCATATTTCTATATCACCCAATCAGCAATGTGTAGCTGGTTAGTAACTACAGTGACCAAACCACATTGCTTGATTGAAATGTGCAGAAAAGTTAAAGCTGACATTTTGTATTATATATATATATATATATATATATATATATATATATATACACACACACACACACACACACACACACACACACACACACACACACACACACACACACACTATATTACCAAAAGTATTAGGACATCTGCCTTTACATGAACTTTAATGGCATCCCAGCCTTCGTCCATAGGGTTCAATATTGAGTTGGCCCATCCTTTGCAGCTATAACAGCTTTAACTCTTCTGGGAAGGCTGTCCACAAGGTTTAGGAGTGTGTCTATGGGAATGTTTGACCATTCTTCCAGACGAGCACTTGTGAGGGGGGCCAGTCAAGTTCCTTCACCCCAAACTCGCTCATCCATGTCTTTATGGGCCTTGCTTTGTGCACTGGTCCAAATCATTTGGTGGAGAGGGATCAGTTTGTGGAGTTGTTTTCATGGGTTGGACTTGGCCCCTTATTTCCAGTAAAGGGAACTCTTAAGGCGGCAGCATACCAAGACATTTTGGACAATTTCATACTCCCAACTTTGTGGGAACAGTTTGGGGATGGCCCCTTCCTGTTCCAACATGACTGCACACCAGTGCACAAAGCAAGGTCCATAAAGACATGGATGAGCGAGTTTGGGGTGGAGGAACTTGACTGGCCCCCCCAACCCCAATACTTACACAGCTGTAACTTTACAGTGATGCTAAGGTTAATATGAGAAGCTGAACTTGTCCAAAGCAAGGCACGAGTGCAGCTTTTATGATGGGGGGGTGGAATGGTAGGCTAAAAGCCCGTAGAAAATCTGAAGTTAAACTTCGTCTGATGAACGATTTGCCGATTTTCTGATCATTAGTATGATGCTTTTGACCCTGAATCTGACCCTGCTTACAAGGCTTTAGACCCCATACACACTATTAGATTTTCTGCAGATATTTGTTTTCAGATTTACCAAAACCATATAATACGAGGTCAAACCTTAAAGTGATTGTAAAGGTAAATTAAAAAGAAAAAAAAAAATAACAAAAATATCATACTTACCTCCACTGTGCAGCTTGTTTTGCACAGAGTGGCCCCGAACCTGCTCTTCTGGGGTCCCCCGGCGGCCCTTGCGGCTCCTTCCCACATCTGATAACTCCCTCGGAGAAGCGCTCTCCTGAGGGGTTTACCTTGCGGGCGCGCTCCTGAGTCCAGCATTCGGCATCCATAGAGGCTGAATGCAGGACTCGCCCCCCCCCCCCCCCCGGCACTCGTGACATTGGATTTGATTGACAGCAGCAGGAGCAAATGGCTGCGCTGCTATCAATCTATCCAATCAAGTGCCAAGATCCCCGGGCAGAGAGAGAGAGCACGTCTCTGCCGGGACGGTTCAAGGGTTCAGGTAAGGAAAACGGGGGGGCTGGTCACTGACAGGTGTTTTTTTCACCTTAATGCATAGGATGCATTAGGGTCCTTTCACACTGGGGCGGGGGCGTTGTCGGCGGTAAAACGCCGCTATTATTAGCGGCGTTTTACCGTCGGTATTCGGCCGCTAGCGGGGCGGTTTTACCCACCACTAGCGGCTGAGAAAGGCGCTTTGCCGGCAGTATAGCCGCGCCGTCCCATTGATTTCAATGGGCAGGAGCAGTGAAGGAGCGGTATACACTCCGCTCCTTCACCGCTCCGAAGATGCTGCTAGCAGCACTTTTTTTCCCGTCCTGCTAGTGTACCGCTCCAGTGTGAAAGCCCTCGGGGCTTTCACACTGGAATTAAGGCAGCGGCACTTTCGGGTCGGTTTGCAGGCGCTATTATTAGCGCAATAGCGCCTGCAAACCGCCCCAGTGTGAAAGGGCTCTTAAGGTGAAAAAACACGAACCTTTACAACCTCTTTAAGAGTTTCAATTTGTATCCAATCAGGCAGGCCCTTGCACTACATGGTTTTGGTAAATCTGAAGACAAAACTCTGCAGAAAATCTAATAGTGTGTATGGGGTTATAGTCTACACTTTTGATGAGTGCTAGTGACAGGTCCAGCCGATCGTATTAGCCTGGAAGATCACAGATGTAGGGATGTTTGGGTGGTGTTTAGAGGTCTGAGGAATTTAACAAACATAGCAGCCACCAGCACCCAGGACAATACTTGAATACTGTAAGTAGTGATGTACTTATTGTCTTTGAGGCTGAAAAAAAAAATATATATATATAGTAGCACATATATACAATAGATGTGTGGGGCTCACCCCTGGAGGGGGAGAATCCACAGATACAAAGGTGTATTACTCAGCTTACACATGTATATTACAGAGCACTAAAGCAGATTTGATTAATACATTATCCGTGTCTGCAATACAGCCACTGCGGCTAAAGAAAGGTAATGCAATGAAATAAGTAGATTAATTAGTTGTTCATGTCACTGGCAGTGAAAAGGGTTGTCTTCCCGTTGCCTAGTACCGTAATAATATCACAGTGACCCTGTCTCATTTAATCCTCTCGCTGTCCCTGATGACGCTCCCAGTTAGCGCACTGATCTGCTGTGCATTGTACATCAGGGGACTCCTTCACTCCCTTGTCTTCCTCACTTACATCTCAGTGTGACAGACAGAGGGGCACATGCTTCTTGATCCGAGGCACTAAGGATTTGTATAGGAAGACATTCGGAGGGGGATATACTGTACACTCCTGTTACAGAGAGAGAGAATCCCTGTGGAAGGTGGTGGCGGGATACACTGAATGAGAAGTGTAGCTAGACATCTGTTCTGCAATAGGGATAGAATACACAATGTTTACAGGTGACAATAGAGCAGTATTAAACCCAAAACCAAAAATGTAATATATTGCACCTTATCAATCATTGGATGTGGTGGCTGCATTTGTTTTCGTTTTCTTTTTTTTTTTTTTTTTAGTTTTTTTTTCTTTGTTTTCACCTAGTGATCTGGCCAGTAACACACCTCCTGTATTAGAGCGCCAGAGACACCTTTGAACAACAGCAATGTCATGCTGGAGGAAGGGGAGTGTTATGTTACTTGGACTAGCAGATTGAGCTACACTAACAAATTGAAGCCAAGCTCCAGCTCACATTTTATAAGCAGTTATGCCGCGTAGACACGACCAGACTTTCCGGCAGAAAAGGTCAGACGGAATCATGATTCCGTTGGACATTCCGATCGTGTGTGGGCTACATCGGACCTTTACTTTCGAAAATTCTGACGGACCTAGAAATAGAATATGTTTCAAATCTTTCCAACGGACTCAATACCTATCGGGAAAACCATTCGTCTGTATGCTAGTCCGACGGACCAAAAATGACGCAAGGGCAGCTATTGGCTACTGGCTATTGAACTTCCTTTTTCTAGTCCCGTCGTACGTCATCGCATTCTAAACGATCAGACTTTGGTGTGATTGTGTGTAGGCAAGTCCGTTTCAGCGGAACTCCGTCGGAAAGACCGTCAGAGTCTACTCTGACGGAAAGTCCGCTCGTGTGAATGGGACATTAGAGTAACTTTTTTTTTTCTCCTTTTGTAAGCACCCCCTGGTTTGTCTCAACACCCTTACTGCTCCATGTGCAGGAGAGCTTGTAACGTTGAAAAACAATAGACTTACTGGCTGGATCTCCAGATAGAATTTAAAGTAAAGAAAGCCTAATAAAGAAAACTAATACAGCCATCACATCTAACGACTGGTAAGTTGCAATGAATTAAATTTTTGGTTTTGGGTCTAATACTGCTTTAACTGCTTCAGTTGCAGAAGGTTTACCCCCTTTCATGACCAGGTCATTTTTTGCGATACGGCACTGCGTTACTTTAACCACTTACAAACTGCCCGCCACAGTTTTACTTTGGCTGTTTGAAGGAGGGTATCATTGTTATGACAGCAGGTAGCTGCCATAACTCCGGTATCCTCTTCTTCAGCGGGCGGTCCAAGATAAAAGTGGTCTCTGCGGCAGATTCGCCGCAAGACCACTTTTATCGGCAGTGGGAGAAGGGCCCCCCCTCCCGCCGCGATCCTGGGCCCTCTGCCGCCTACCGGAGCTGTCAGCAGCGGCGATCACGTCTGTTCTCCTGCTTGGTAGGGAGATGAGTGAGGGGAAGATGGCCCCCACCCGTCTCCATACAATTGCTGGGCGGAAGCGACGTCAAAACGTCACTTACACCCACAGCTCTTAAAGGGCCATTTTTTTTAAATGATTTTTTTAAATGACAATTTTTTTTTTTTTTTGTTATTACATTTTAGTGTAAATATGAGATCTGAGGTCTTTTTGACCCCAGCTCTCATATTTCAGAGGTCCTGTCATGCTTTTTTCTATTACAAGGGATGTTTACATTCCTTGCAATAGGAATAAAAGTGACAATTTTCTTATTTTTTTTAAAAACAGTGTAAAAATAAAAAATAAAAAGGTAAAATAAATAAGATTTTTTTTTTTTTTTAAACGCGCCCTGTCCCGAAGAGCTTGCATGCGAACGCATAACGTGAGTAGAGCCCGCATATGAAAACAGTGTTCAAACAACACATGTAAGGTATCACCGCGATCGGCAGAGCGAGAGCAATAATTCTAGCCCTAGACCTCCTCTGTAACTCATAACATGCAACCTGTAGAATTTTTTAAACATCGCCTGTGGAGATTAAGGGTAAAAGTTTGTCGCCATTCTACGAGCGGGTGCAATTTTGAAGCGTGACATGTTGGGTATCAATTTACTCAGCATAACATTATCTTTCACAATATAAAAAAATATTAGGCTAACTTTACTGTTGTCTTTTTTTTTAAATGAAAAAAAGTGTATTTTTTCCAAAATAAGTGCGCTTGTAAGACCGCTGCGCAAATACGGTGTGGCAGAAAGTATTGCAACGACCGCCATTCTTTTCTCTAGCGTGTTAGAAAAACACCCCCCCCCCCGCTGTTTGCCATTCGGTCTGGCACTTACCCCATCACGGCAGGTGGCAGGAAGCGTGGTGCTGCGGCTCCAAGTCATCTCCTCCACGGCGTCTTCCAGCTCCTCCCCTCCTCCTCCTAGGCATCGAATAGGATTGCCTGTCCTTTCAGCCCATCAGGTGACCGGTGTCAAAACCCACTTCCTGAATGGCTGGGGGGGGGGGGTCAGTGTTACAACAGCAAATGTTCATTTGCTGTTGTAACACACCAGAGAGCGCACTCTCTGCGACCCGAGCCCACCCTATGTTGAAGCCTAGTAGAGCCTCTGGCTCTAATCGGTGCAGTGCTCGTGTGCCCTGAATGGACGGGCCACCCTTGTTCAGTTTGCTTTAGATTTGCCTTCAACTATGTAGTGCAAGGGCCTGACTGATTGCATAGAAATGGAAAGTGTTTAGGTTTGAAATCATATTATGTGGTTTTGGTAAATCTAAAGGAAATTTGTACTAGAAAATTGTATAATGTATGGCCAGCCTTATGGCCCCTGGGTAATCTGTTTCAGACAAAAATTCAGTAGCCTGGCATCAGATAGGAATGACAAATCTACTTGGTATGGACACATTTCTGTTTTAGCATGTTGTCTTCTCACAGCCATGTGTAATTATAAAAGGATGAGGGCATTTAAATGAATAATGTGTTGATGCCTTACATGTGCAGTTATTAATTCTTCTAAGTGACCCGGCTATACCCAGGGAGTTCCAAAATTTGCACACAGATATGTAGTCTGTGTTATAAAACACACAGAGTTCTATACGTCTAATTATATTAAATTAAGATGCAATCTTTTCATGCCAGGCCCAGAGGATCCATCTGAAAAGCTAGACGTGTCGGTGGTCTTGTGCATGTTAACACTGTGAAGAAAGGGGTAAGTCTCTCAGAGACCTGGCTGTCATATCGTCTGAATCTAATTAAGACTCATTAAATTCAAACAGTAAAGACAAGAAAGCCTAAAGTTTCTATGTATGAAGTAGAGCAAAGCATATATTTGAAAGCGCCAGAAGATGCAAGATAAGAAAATATGGTTGCCTTTGATTTAAATGGCACCAACCTATTATGCAGAGCAGCTGTTGATTTAAATGTCAGAACCTAAAAGAACACTTTACCTAATACTGGTAAACAAAACAAACGGGTTTGTAACATGAGGCTGCTGATAATTGTCTCAGTGTTTGATGTAATTTGCTATTATAAAAAAAAAAATCAGAGATATAAGCCGGTCCTACATTAGTAGAACTTTGGATAAAAATGTTCATTTTCACAAAGCTCATACAATTTTCTACTAGTTAGTGGGGTCCAATCGACATTAGTTTTTCAACCTTAGTGATGAGATTTAATACAAAAGGAGAAATGTGGATTTTTTTTTTAAGGCACCACACAGACTAGCTAGAAAACCTTAAAATGTCAATTAATTTCAATATCCTTGTCAAATGTGTTTATTGTTTTGTACATATGATATGAGAACAAGCAACAACCAGTATACAGTATATAATGGTACAAAGATGGTTCAGGAAGCATCCAGTTGCCAGTAGGAATTATTAGTACATCAGCAAACTATACTAGGAGTTTATTTCAATATACTGTATTTATTGGCGTATAACACTCACTTTTTCACCATGAAAATTGGGTGCAAATAGCGTGTGCGTGTTATACGTCAATACTTAAATTTTAGCTGCCTCGGAGGGGACAGGGAGGGGGGTGAGATGAGCGCCGTCAGATTACATACAGTGAGAATCTCCTATTTACTTGGCAGCCTCTGTAATAGGAAGTCCCGTCTCCTGGGATGCCATTGGACCACTGTTCTGTCTATCATAGGAGATTCTCACTGTATGTAATCTGTCGGCGCTCGTCCTGCCCCCCTCCCTGTCCCCTCTAGGCTGCAGATGGGCATCGATCAGGCTGCATTGATGGCAATGATGAGGCTGCTGCATTGATGGCAATGGTGAGGCTGCTGCATTGATGGCAATGGTGAGGCTGCTGCATTGATGGCACTTGTGAGGCTGCAGATGGGCATTCCTTATTTAAAATTTTTTTTTTCCTGTCATGGTGCCTCTTCCAGTTCCAGCCAGCCAAGGCTCCACCTGTCCTGTCCCCAAGCCCAGAGAGCCGCTGCCAGGCGGCACGCCATGTTATCTATTCCATGATGCATCCTCCATCCATGTACTCCGCTCCAGTAGTGACACGGCCAGGAGAGCGTGGGGGCGGGGGCGGGCTGTGCTGCTGGACCCACACTGACATGGACACTGTTACTGTAGAGCGGAGAGTGGCCTCGGTGGGGCCTGCGCCGCTGCGGCGTGGGCCTCCGTAACGGAGGACCACAAGATTGCTCTCTAACGCATACCTGTCGGCCAGGAGGGCCAGCAGGTGGCTGTAAAACGAACCCCACAATATGGTGTCTGTCCCATAAATACCCTCGCCCAGAATACAACTCGGAGGACCACCTCCACCGAATTGTCTCCAGGACAGAAGAGCATCCATACGCTTTGACACGTTGCCTTTCCAACACTGACCAGTAATAACAGCGACACCCACCGGTCAGTCTGGAAACACACACAACGTCAGCCAAGCTGGAACAGAGGCAAACTTAACCTATTTAACAAACAAGTTACTAAATTTACCTAACATATGGTAGATCGCAAATCTACCAGCGCTACACTATGTATAAAATATCTATACCTGGTATTCATCTTCAGGGAGTACATAGCTTGAACTTTATTTAGTATTTCAATATGGTGAACATCCACATTTTTTGTTCATATCAAGCATCGTTTCTTACTGAGTGAAAACAAGAAGCAAAGGACATGGTAACTTAAGAGTTTGATTGAAGGAATACTTGGCACAAAAGGAGAGGCTTGTTGGCTCCCTGCCAATTGGATTGCCAGTGTACCGCTACTGTAATCATTTCTTTCACAGTAATGATAATCAGACGTCTGATTTATCAAAACACAGTCAGCAGGGGGCACGGAGGGTCTAACTTTAATAACAAGGAAACACATTGGCATGCTGTAAGGCACAACAATCATTTATTCACTCTCAGTATTGCATTATAATTAAATGAAGTAAATATCTAATGCGATGGCAGACTATAATTAGGGCAGTTCAGGTGGCAGCTTATGAATACATGCTGAGCATGCTTCCCACATAATTGCTTGATGGACGCCCAATACCCATTTCATTGTTTCATTAGTAAACATCTTCCTTTACGATGGCAAATTTCTTAGAATTTTATTCTTGTTCTATAATTATGGCCACGGCATGGTATCACTGCCCTTGTTCTTTCCTGTATGTATGAAAGATGCACAGTAGCACTTCTTTTGTTCTGAATTTCCAGCACTCATCCTCGGTATCTGTCCTTATTATGTATGGATGGGTGCTACTTAATAGCACTTGGCTTGTTCCCTTTTCTCTTGTTGCTGTGTCATATCCAAATATATGTGTCAATATTTTCTGCATTGTTTCTTTATGGTTGGTCTGATTCTCAGTAGCATGGACACTACGCAGTGCCACTGCTTTTGCATTTGCATTCTGTTGTTATTCATGTTAGTCACAGGCATGCGCACAGGGTGTGGCAGGTGTGCCTGGGCACACCCTAATCACCTAGTACACAATAGCATTATTGCTCTGTGTGGGGGCGGGGAGATGGGAAAGATCTCCCTCTTACCTGCTCTCCCATAGGAGAAGTGCTTAAGCACTTCTCTTTCATTGTGCCAGCAGGGAGATTAATGTATCTGGGCCATATACATGTAGACACACATACATGCATGTGAGCTTTGGGGTGCACAACCTAATACTATAGGCTGTGCACACCTATGATGTTAGTGCAAATACAACATCAACAGCACAACATTATTTAAAAGACAACTTCACTTTAAAACTGAACTCCAAGTACAAACTTAATTGCAGTTAGTCCAGCTTGGACTAATATAAGTATGCACGTTTCATGCAGTGCCTTGAAAAAGTACTAATACCCCTTTAAATTTTCCACAGTTTGTCATGTTACAACCAAAAACGTAAATGTATTTTATTAGGATTTTATGCGATAGACCAACACAAAGTGGCACATAATTGTGAAGTGGAAGCAAAATGATCAATGGTTTTCATTTTTTTTTTACAAATAAATATGTGAAAAGTGTGGCGTGCATTTGTATTCAGCCCCCTTTACTCTGATACCCCTAACTAAAATCAAATGGAATCAATTGCCTTCAGAGGTCACCTAATTAGTATTTAGAGTCCACCTGTGTGTAATTTAATCTCAGTATAAATACAGCTGTTCTGGGGAGCCCTCAGAGGTTTGTTAGAGAACTTTAGTGAACAAACAGCATCATGAAGGCCAAGGAACACACCAGACAGGTCAGGGATAAAGTTGTGGAGAAGTTTAAAGCAGGGTTAGGTTATAAAAAAATATCCCAAGCTTTGAACATCCCACAGAGCGCTGTTCAATTTATCATCCTAAAATGGAAAGAGTATGGCACAACTGCAAACCTACCAAGACATGGCCGTCCACCTAAACTGACAGGCCGGGCAAGGAGAGGATTAATCAAAAAAGCAGCCAAGAGGCCCATGGTAACTCTGGAGGAACTGCAGAGATTCACAGCTCAGGTGGGAGAATCTGTCCACAGGACAACTATTAGTCATGCACTCCACAAATCTGGCCTCTTATGAAAGAGTGTCAAGAAGAAAGCCATTGTTGAAAGAAAGCCATAAGAAGTCCCGTTTGCAGTTTGCAAGAAGACATGTGGGGGGCACAGCAAGCATGTGGAAGAAGGTGCTCTGGTCAGATAAGACCAAAACTTAACTTTATGGCCTAAAAGCAAAATGCTATCTGTGACGTAAAACTAACACTGCACATCACCCCGAACACACCATCCCCACTGTGAAACATGGTGGTGGCAGCATCATGTTGTGGGGATGCTTTTATTCAGCAAGGACATGGAAGCTGGTCAGAGTTGATGGGAAGATGAATGGAGCCAATTACAGGGCAATTCTAGAAGAAAACCTGTCTGCAAAAGACTTGAGACTGGGGCAGAGGTCCACCTTCCAGCAGCACCTTAAACATACAACCAGAGCTACAATGAAATGGTTTAGATCAAAGCATATTCAATGGCCCAGTCAACGCCCAGACCTAAATCCAATTGAGAATCTGTGGCAAGACTTGAAAATTGCTGTTCACAGACACTGTCCATCCAATCTGACAGAGCTTGAGCTATTTTGCAAAGAAGAATGGGCAAAAATGTCACCCTCTAGATGTGCAAAGCTGGTAGAGACATCCCCAAAAAGCTGTATGTAACGATCTCCAACTGGTCCAATAAAAGAGCATCTTGTATCCACTAAAAAATAAAAGGCATTCTGCGAATGGTGGAGGGGCCAAGTTACCGACCCCCTTGGCCAGTATGCAGTGGGGAAGCCACTTGGTACAGGACCTGGAAGATTTCGGCAATCACTATAATAGCGAAGACTAATACTTTGCTTTCTAGCGTCTCAGGAAATATGCATGCTACATCGGTCCAAGCTGCAATAAAGATCATACCTGCAGTACAGTTTTAAGCAAAGCCCTCCCTTTAGCCCCCACCACAGTGTACCCAGCAGTGTTCAATACTTAAAGCTGCATTAAACCCAAAAATGTAATATATGACAGCTTACCAATCATCAGATGTGGTGGTTGCAATAGTTTTCATTTTTTAGGCTTTTGCTCACTGTTTTCAACTGGTGATCTGGCCAGTAACACACCTCCTCTATTACAGTGCTTCTGCTCTGCATGAAGGAGCAACAGAGATACCTTTGGACAGAAGCATTGTCAGTCAAGGGCGAGGGGATTGTTAGATTTACTAGCAGATTTAGATGCACTAACACATTGAAGTCAAGATCCAGCTGATGCTTTATAAGCAGTTACTATAACAGTATTCTTCCATTTGGGATAAAGCTTTTACATAAATAAATAAAAGCTGATCATTGTAAGCACCCTTGTCGGTGGTAAATGGTTTGTCTCAACCCTCTAACTGCTACATATGTGGGATATTGTTCGAATGCTGATCATTAGACTGGATCCTAATGAAAAGACAGTGGTACACATGTACTAAAAGTCATCCGGTTCCTGCTGAACCTGCTGACTTTCAGTACATGTGTACCGGGCTTTACTGGCAGGATCACCAGGGGAAAATAAAGGCCAAAAAAATGAATGAAGTCATCACATCTGAGAATTGTTAAGCTGCAATATAATAAATGCTTTTGAGTTTAATACAGCCTTAGCTTCAGCCCCACTCCACAGATTTTGACTGTGCAGCCTTGACCAATGGTGCACACCCTTATATTGGAAATAGTGCTAGACAGGCCATACAATCATTGCGAATGCACCGCACTTGTCCTATCTATTCTTATGAATAGGGCCATGCTCCTACGGGTGGCTGTACAGCTGAGTAGAGCCCGATTAATAGGAATGAAGGGTTTAGTTCACTCAAAGACTTAAAGGACGTTTTTTTTATTCTATAAGGTATATCCAGCACATAGTAACTATATTTTGTGGCATTTTAGACCGTCACACAGCGTGTACTTTAGGTATTACTTGCTGTTTTTATTTTTCTGCGCATCATTTTCTATACACCTCAGGATTTTCCTTTCTTATATTTATAGTTTATTTTTAAAAAATCATATTATATTTGTTATCCAAAGCAGCTAAGAGTGCATTTATTCTTTTAATTTGCTTTGAACATGTCATTTCTGTTTTATACATCTAGTTCTTGATTTACAATCACCAATTTATGGCCTTTTTGGCTAAAAGCTTAAGTTAAATGAAATGGAACAGATCCATTCTTAGCTATTTCATTCCATAGAGAACAGAAATAAAAAGCCTTTCTCTTTTATTACTTTTGTTTTCTCAAAAATGTTATAGGGGTTTTTAAATCATAACATACAAAAATCCATCAATGTATTGTATGTAGAAGTCTTGAATCTTACATTTGATATCATAAACAACTGTACAAAGTGTTGTCTAGAATAACTTACAAAGCCATCCACATCTTTGCCCCCAACTACATTGCTAACCTTGCCTTGAAATACCAACCAAACCATTCTCTTTGGTCCTCACAAGACCTCCTACCTTTTTCTATCACTTGACCCTCCTTTTTAGATCGTAAGCTCTAACGAACAGGGCCCTCTGATTCCTCTTGTATTGAATTGTGTTGTAAGTGTACTGTCTGCCTTCATTTTGTAAAATGCTACACAAACTGTTGGCACTTTATAAATGCTGTATAGAGATGAGCCTGTTGTTCGAGTCGAACATCGGGTGTTCGCCCATTCGCTGAATTTGGAACATTATGGGGCGTTCGCTGGAAATTCGAGCGCTCGCGGAATGCCCCATAATGGGCGCTCTGCTGTGAGAGCCATGTCCCACACTATGTTAGGCTGCTTACATAGCGGCCGTACATAGTTTTATGAATGAGAGCAGCAAAATGACATTTGTAAAGGAAAAAGTGTCATTTAAAACTGCTCGTGGCTGTAATGTATTGCCGGATCCCGGCAATATAGATAAAAATCTTTGAAAAAAAACGGCATGGGTTCCCCCCCAGTTCATTACAAAGCCCTTCGGGTCTGGTATGGATATTAAAGGGAATCCTGCTCCAAAATTTTTTTTTAAATGGCATGGGGGTCCCCCCTAAAATCCATACCAGGCCCTTCAGGTCTGGTATGGATTTGAAGGGAAAGCCTGCACCAACATAAAAAAAATGGCGTGGGGTCCCCCCAAAATCCATTCCAGATCCTTATCCGAGCACACAACCTGGCAGGCCACATGAAAAGGGGGGGACGAGAGAGCGCCCCCCTCCTGAACCGTGCCAGGCCACATGCCCTCAACATGGGGAGGGTGTTTTGGGGTCATTTTTTTTAAGGACTTGTCCCAAACTGTCTACTGTCATTTTTACTTTTTTGACACTTTTTTTGGTGAATGTGTAGGGGTACAATACCCATTCACATAAGGGGAGGGCCAGGATCTGGGGGTCCCCTTGTTAAAGGCGGCTTCCAGATTCCGATAAGCCCCCCACCTGCAGACCCCCACAACCATCAGGCAGGGGTTGCGGGGAAGAGGCCCTTGTCCCCATAAACATGGGGGCAAGGTGTTTTGGGGGTGGCCCTAAAACACCATCCCTATGTTGAGGGCATGTAGCCTGGTAGGTTCAGGAGGGGGGGCGATCTCTCATCTCCTCCCCTTTTCCTGCGGCCTGCCAGGTTGTGTGCTCGGAGGGGGGTCTGGTATGGTGCGGTACTGTTCTAAACACTGGAAAGATGCGCTACTTTACATGCAGACCCCTCCCCCGGCATGTCCGTTTTTAAAACTTTTTTTGTTTAATTGATGCATGTCCCCTGGGGCAGGTCCCGGGTCCCCAAACACTTTTTATGGCAATAACTTGCATATAAGCCTTTAAAATGAGCACTTTTGATTTTTCATGTTCGTGTCCCATAGACTTTAACGGTGTTCGCGTGTTCGCACAATTTTTTGTTTGCAAGTTCTGGTGCAAACCGAACGGGGGGTGTTCAGCTCATCCCTAATCCTGTATAATAACAATAATAAAATTAACAGTAACATTATTAAAAAATCCAAAAATTGTGCAAAACTGAGCCAAAGGCACTAAAGGGTGTAAGCAATAAAAAAAAATAATTGTATCAAAGAATGTTCTGCTGTATGAGAAATAAACAAAGAAATAAAAATGTATATGCAGTGTAAAGCAACTGAAAATTAACCAAAAGAGCTGAATAGATTGTGATTAACAAGTGCAGTCATAACTATGAAACCATATACCCGGGTCGGCAACCCATCGATCGTGATCTACCCATTGACCGCTGGCAGATGTGGGGTAGATCTTGTCTCTGCATTGCTGACCCTGGTTTAAACTTCTCCTCCCCGGAACTGTTAGAGTGAGAGCTGGGCGGAGCAGGGTGAGAAGTTCCGGAGCAAGGTAGGAGAGAGCTGGGAGGAAAAAATCCGGATGGGAGGAGCAGGGAAGGAGAAAGCCGGACGGGAGGAACAATGAAGGAGAAACCCAGATGGGAGAAGCAGGGAAGGAGAAAGCTGGATGGGAGGAGCAGGGAAGGAGAAAGCCGGATGGGAGGAGCAAGGAAAGAAAAAGCCGCACGGGAGGAGCAAGGAAGGAGAAACCCAGACAGGAGGAGCAGGGAAGGAGAAAGCAGGATGGGAGGGGCAGGGAAGGAGAAAGCTGAATGGGAGGAGCGGGGAATGAGAGAGGAGGGAGCAGGGAATTACAAATCTGGATGGGAGGAGGAGGGAAGGAGAGAGCCGGGTGGGAGGAGCAGGGAAGGAGAAAGCCAGACGGGAGGAGCAAGGAAGGAGAAAGCCAGACAGGTGGAGCAGGGAAGGAGAAAGCTGGATGGGAGGAGCAGGGAGGGAGAAAGCCGGATGGGAGGAGCAGGGAAGGAGAAAGCCGCACAGGAAGAGCAAGGAAGGAGAAACCCAGACGGGAGGAGCAGGGAAGGAGAAAGCTGGATGGGAGCAGCAGGGAAGGAGAAAGCTGGATGGGAGGAGCAGGGAAGGAGAAAGCTGGATGGGAGAGGAGGGAGCAGGGAATTAAAAATCCGAACGGAAGGAGGAGGGAAGGAGAGAGCCAGGTGGGAGGAGAAGGGAAGGAGAGAGATGGAAGGCGGAGCAGGGGAGGAGACTTACTGTCGTACTGAGCTACCTCTCTCAATGAAACTGCTGGTGTGGGTTCACTGGTGGTGCCTCGGCTGCTGAAGTATCTTTAGCACTGTGTAACACAAAAAAATAACTGTGAGGTGGTCACAGCAGCCCCAGTGAGCCCACACCTGCTGCTTCAGTAAGAGAGGGAGCACAGTGCAAGAGCAAGTCTCCTCCCCTGCTCCGTATTTCTTACTCTGAGCTGCTCCAGCTGTATTTCCATAGAACACATGTTATCTATACCCTGGGGGGAGGGGAGGGTTTTCTGTACTAAGGCATCTGAACTGGGGGGGGGGGGTCTGTTCTGAGAGGTCTGTACTCCACCTCTTCAAGTGTGCCTACCCCTGCCATACCATTGATGATGTTAATGTTAGGGTCTAAAACACTTGCTGAATAATGCTGTAATAATAGTGAAATTGATATCAAAGCTTCAGTTTTTTTTTAATTAAAATAATGGGGGCGTGTCCTGACCATGGAGGAGTGAAGACGTGTGCCTCCTCAGCTCCGTCTCGCCGCCGCACTTTCACAGCGCTATAGCGGAGAAACGTATCTGTTCCAACAGCTAATTATGTCCCTGAGACACCGGTCATCCTCCCAGCCACAACGGACTGACCAAACACGGGAATCCCAGCTGGACTCCTTCTACTCCGGGCACAACGGGAGAGGCCGTGAGCCTTCCAAGATGGCGCCGGCCGGGAAGACACAGCGTGCACACAAGGCCGCAAAGTCCACCGCTGGCAAGTTTCAGCAGCTGGACGATTCCCCCATACCGTCCCCAGGGTCGGTAAATGACTCGGTTCCCCCAAGTCCCAGGACGGTGATCTTGATGACTTGGATCGCTTGGCTGATACAGATATCAGACGCCACATCATGTCCCTATCCACGAAAGCTGATCTTGAACGCTTTGCTGACAGGGTAGAAAAAGCTTTTAAGGAAGACATTGCACAGCTCAAAGCTGATACAACACACCTGGGAGGCAGGCTTGAATCCCTGGAGCAAAAGTTTGAGGAAACCCTCCCTGTCATCTCCATGCTTCAAGATAAATGCACTATGCAGGGCCACCAGATTGAGGCCCTGTTATGTCAGTTGGATGACACAGAGAACCGTAGCCGAAGGGCGAACATCAGGATCCGGGGCTTACCTGAAGCCACTGGTGCTAGGGACATTATCCCCACTATGGAAGGAGTCTTTAAAGAAATTCTGGGTCTGCCTGCCACTGCTACAATCGAAATAGACCGTGCGCATAGGGCTTTGAAGCCCCCTTCTCAGGATGCGAACAACCCAAGGGACATCATCTGTAAATTACATAAATATACGCTTAAAGACCACATTATGCAGAAGATGAGGGGGAAACCCTATTTTGATTTTGATGGTGCACATTTGGCTTTTTATCAGGACATCTCGAGACGCACCCTTATGCAACGCAGGTCACTATGTCCTCTCCTAGCAGCAATCCAGGACGCAGGCCTAGTATACCGATGGGGGTTTCCTTTTTGCCTCCAAGTTACTAAAGAGGGCAGAACCGTGACCCTTCGCACCAAAGATGACCTCCTGCACTTCTTGACCTTCCCTGGACTTGGATCCTGTTGACTTTCCTGATTGGAGGTGCTCCTCGGACTCTGTGTCTGCTAAGCTGCCTGCCTATCAGTCATGGCAATCCGCCAAGAACCAAAACCGCAGGAGAAACCGCAGGCGACATCTTTCGCAATCTTCATCGAGACCAGCCCCATCCGGGAGTTAATGGACTTACTCTTTTTGGATGGCAAGATGACAACGAGTTCTATGTCTCTTTACATATTGCACTTGGAACCTCCTCTAAACATTAGCCACAAAGCTCTATGTTGGCTCATATGTTCCTGAGTTTTTAGGGTCTCCCTACTTTCTCCATCTCTTGTCACACCATGCTAGATGCGGTGGGCGGAGACAGAGGCCCTCTTACCCTCTCCCTAGGTTGACACACGTACCCCCCGTAGGCTGCCCTATTTTCATGGGTTTTGAACTGCATTGGGATCTTAGGGCATGGTCTGGACTCCCTCCTTTTTTTAAGGGGGGACTCCTCAACATGACCCTTGTTACATGAGCTTGGATGCTATCATCCACACTGTTTTGATGGTTATACTTTTGCCTTTGTTTTTGTTTTTGGCCTCATATATGTTTTGTCTTTCTCTCCCTTCCCTCCTTTGCTCTCTCTTTTCCCTCCCCCTTACCACAGGTTTACTTTGTCTCGCCATCTGCAGCGGGCTCGTCATCAACCTACACACCTTGACCACCTATGTGTCACCCCATGGCTACATTATGGGTAAGTACATATAATGTCAGGGGTCTCTGTTCCCCTTACAAACGTAATAAGCTCTGGGGGGAATTAAAACGACTAAAGACTCAAGTGATCTTCCTCCAGGAAACTCACTTTACGCCGAAATCCCTTCCCAAACTACCCACTCACCTTTTCAACCAGTGGTTTATCAGCACGTCTCCGACCCCCAAATCTAGAGGGACAGCTATCGCCATACACAAGACATGCCCCTTTCAACCCTCGGATCATGAAGTAGACCCCTTGGGTAGATACATCTTTTTGAAGGGCAGTATCGCTGGTCAGAAATACAGATTCGCGACAATTTATGCCCCAAATGCTGACCAACTCACCTTTATTGACAATACGTTAGACCGCCTGGCAGATTTTAGAGAAGGCTTCCTAGTTCTAGGGGGCGACTTCAACGTAAGCCCTGACCCTTTGTTAGATATATCCCATGCGAGGCTCTCACACTCCTATGCATTTCTTAAACACTTCCGTAAGACTATTCAGTCCCATTTACTGACTGGCGGACGCTTAAACCACTAGATCGTGACTTTAGCTATTACTCTAAAGTGCATGACGTATACACCTGCATTGATCACATCTATGTAGACCGTAATATTCTTGAACTCTTATGCCCCGTACACACGGTCGGACTTTGTTCGGACATTCCGACAACAAAATCCTAGGATTTTTTCCAACGGATGTTGGCTCAAACTTGTCTTGCATACACACAGTCACACAAAGTTGTCGGAAAATTCGATCGTTCTAAACGTGGTGACGTAAAACACGTACGTCGGGACTATAAACGGGGCAGTGGCCAATAGCTTTCATCTCTTTATTTATTCTGAGCATGCGTGGCACTTTGTCCGTTGGATTTGTGTACACACGATCGGAATTTCCGACAACGGATTTTGTTGTCGGAAAATTTTATATCCTGCTCTCAAACTTTGTGAGTCGGAAAATCCAATGGAAAATGTGTGATGGAGCCTACACACGGTCAGAATTTCCGACAACAAGGTCCTATCACACATTTCCCATCAGAAAATCCGACCGTGTGTATGGGGCATTACAGCTTGCATCCATTGGCTCCATCTCCATCTTGGATCATGCCCCGGTAACGATGACCTTTGCCATGCCATCAGGCATGCAGAGAACATGGACATGGCGTCTTAATGATAATCTGCTAAATGACGCGGTGGTGATGGCTGAGGTCGCAGACACCCTAACCCATTATTTCAGGGAAAACCCAGTTGGTGAGTGGGGTGAGGGGAGGTTTGGGAGGCTCACAAGGCTGTGATCAGGCGGACACTGATCTCTCAGGGCTCCAGACCTAAGAAGATACGTCAGGCAGACTTTTTGAGAGTACATACTGCGCTTCAGAAGGCAGAACTTAGACACAAAGCTAACGGGAGTCCTGAGGCGTTGAAGGAACTGACAGAGCTATGGGATCTGTTCCTGCGCCTACTCGACCGTCATGAAGTGCCATGAAGCAAACAGTGCCATGAAGCAAACAGTTTCGCTTCATGGCACATAAATACTATGAACACGGGAACAAATGCGGACGGAGGCTGGCTCGTGCCCTCCGGAAACGTCATGCACAGACGTACATACATAAATTACACGATGCTTCAGGGGCCCCGCTCATACATTCCTCTGAAATTGCTGCGGAGTTTTGAGATTATTATGCCGCTCTATATAATTTAGATTCTGACCTCCCCCCCGTCTCACGAGACACTATACAACGTGTGACCCGAGAATACCTGACTGTGGCTGGCCTCCCAGCGCTCACAGATGAACACTCCTTGGACCTAGATCTCCCAAATACTCTAAATGAGCTTTGTGCTACCGTGGACTCCTTGCCTAATGGGAAGAGCCCTGGACCCGATGGGTTCACTAAGGCATATTACAAAGCCTTCCTGACTCAACTAGAGACTCCTATGTGTAAATACTTTAATTCTATTGCAGATGGTGGGACTATCCCCCCAGAGGCCCTTTTGGCCCATATCACCGTGATTCCGAAAGAAGGCAAGGATTCCACCGTTCCCCAGAGCTATCGTCCAATCTCCCTTCTTAACTTGGACATAAAAATGTTAGCAAAAATACTGGCAAATAGACTTAAACATCTTGTCCCCGAAATTGTCCACCCAGATCAAACGGGTTTCATAATGGGTAGGGAGGCCAGAGACAACTCCCTCAGGGCGGTACACCTCATTCACTGGGCTCAAGCCCGTCCAGATCCACAGCCCTATCTTATATTATCAACAGACGCGGAAAAAGCGTTTGACCGCGTCAACTGGTCTTATCTAGCAGAGGTGCTACGGTCGCTGCGGTTGGGTCTACGAATGCTGTCTTCCATTATGGCCTTATATTCCACACCCTGCGCCCAGGTCAAAGTAAATGAGACCCTTTCAGCTCGCTTCCCCATCAGAAACGGCACGGGGCAGGGGTGTCCTCTTTCACCACTCCTGTTTGCCTTAGTGCTGGAGCCATTTCTCCGCACAGTACTCACTAGCCCTGACATTAAGGGCCTTAAGGTTGGTAATACAGAACACAAACTCTCGGCATATGCCGACGACATCCTGTTTCATCTCTCAGACCCCCTGCTCTCTTTGCCCAATTTAATGAAGGAACTGAAGCTCTTAAATGTTTCAAAATCCAAGATTTTCCTCATCTGCTTGGCGCCCCACTTGGCCATGACCCTTAAAGCTGCTTTTCCCTTTACTTGGGCTACGTCGTTCATACGATACCTGGGTGTGCAACTTACGGATTGCTTTGATAGCCTTTATACCACTAATTATCTCCCATTGTTAGCTGTGTTCAAAAGAGACCTCTCCCAATGGATGCAGACGGCCTTTACATGGCTAGGTATAGTGAATATAATAAAGATGAACATTTTGCCCCGCATTCTGTTCTTTTTATAGATGCTACCAATGCCCCTACCTAGACAATTTTTTGACAGACTGTCCAGCCTACTATCAGACTTTATATGGAATGCACGCAAACCTAGGATAGCCCTCCGGGTTCTACGACGTTCAAAACAGAATGGTGGTCTGGGTGTTCCAGACATCAGACGATACTACGGAGCCATAGCTTTGCAGAGGATGCTTAACTGGCGTTTCCATACTCGCTCGAAACTGTGGGTGTCCTTACAGAAATGCCTAGCAGGTAGAAACTTATCCTATGCTCCCTGGTTGTCCCGAGAGCATAGGGGACTGTCGGAGACAACCTCCCCCTTGACGACTCAGGTTCTGTCGGTCTGGGATAAGATTAACCCGCTACTGAAGCTGGCCCCTCCTGTGTCCCCGCTCACTCCACTGGAGGGTTTCCTTTGGTTTCCCCCCCAGGGGAGCAAATAGGCTTCTTTGAGTCATGGGTAGAAGGTGGAGACGCCAGTTGTGGTAAGCTCATGAAGGACGGCAGACTCTTGAGTTATGATGCTTTGTCTATAGGTCGACAGGGCGCACGGATGGACTTTTGGAAGTACAGACAGTTACACCATTTCTTTCAAATACACGGAAATAAGATTAGGGACTCTTCACTTCTCAATCCAATTGAGCAAATTTTCATTGCAGAAGAACCCACACCTCATTTGGTCTCTGAACTGTACAAATTACTAGGCACAGCGCTCCCTCATACTACACCTGCCTATATACGGCGCTGGGAAAATGACTTTGGACTAACTTTTACAGGGACGGACTTAACACATTTATATCATCTCACCCACTCATCTTCGATAGACTCCAAAACCCAGGAGACATACTTTAAGCTACTGTCTCGATGGTACAGAGTACCAACAGACCTGACCCGCTTTTACCCCTCCACATCCGAGTTGTGCTGGAGGGGCTGCGGACAGCGAGGTACGTTAAAGCACATATGGTGGGACTGCTCCTTGATCAAACCCTTCTGGGACGACATACAAAACCAAATTAAAATAGTGACAGAGATAGATGTTCCTTTCTCTCCGACTCACTTTCTCCTGAATGTCCCCCCGATCCCACTCCATAAATATAAGAAAAGTGTGCTGCCTCACTTGTTGAACGCAGTGCGGCACTTGATTCCAATTTATTGGAAGAAACCCAAGATCCCCACAAGGGAAAAGTGGATCACTAGGGTGAGTGAGATCCGGGAGGCAGAGGACTGGGTGGCGACTAAAAGACCGATTTCATAACACTTGGGCACCCTGTACCGAATATACTTCAGACTCTGCCAAGGTGCCTTCTAGTTTAGATGTTGCACTGTTGGAATTGGCACGTAAAGACCTTAGGACAGCGAAGACCCGACCCCTCCGGCCCAACCTTGGGATCTAAATCTACTTATGGACACCTGAACTCAGACACGGCGAGCCTGTTGCAGATGCGGAAGACGCTCGACTTTACTTACAGGTAACCTGATCCAACCCTCTTAGCCTTTCCACCTTTCTCTCCCTTTCTACTCCCTTTCTTCCCCTTACTGTTCTTTCCATCTTATTATTTTTTACCACTCCGTTTTGTTCATTTATAACAATTACTTGGGAAACTCAAATGGGATAATTGGTTAGAAATTGACTAGTAAGCTCTAATGCCCTATGGGATAGATCCTGGGTTTACTAGGAATTCAGCTGATTCCATATGGGCTCAAATATGGCTCTGTGGTCTTCATGGCTTGTGGGGGAGCTGGGGGCGGTCTGCTGGAGGCCTTAGGGCCCCCCCCCCATTGTTCCGGCCGTGAGCCAATGAGCCACGTGCCTCACATACCCCAGAGGGCGACCCATTTTGGGTTTGCCCCTGGGGAACCTTTGGGCTAGTTCTTATAATCCTTATATATCCCACAGACACATAACTTTTATGCTGCCTTTTTGTTGCCCCTTTTGCGGGCCTTCTAGAGTTTTCCCATGATTAGCACCTTTCTTTTGCTATATGGTAATATATGTTTTCTGTTCAACCTAATTACCAAATAATTGTCACTTACATGACCCTGCGTGGTCAATGACTATATGACTTACATTTGTTGGACATGTCTTGTTATGTGTTAATTTGAAAATAAAAAGTGATTATACAAAAAAAAAAAAAAAAATAATAATAAACATATACTTACCGGCTCTTTGCAATGGCTTTGCACAGGGCAGCCCCATTCCTCTTCTTCTGGATTCCCTCATTGGAGCTCCTGGCTCCTCCTCTTTAGCAAGTGCTCCCATAGAAAGTCGCTTTCTATGGGGTAATTCATGCAGGCTCGCTGCTGATCCACCCTGTCTGTCTAAAGACACAGACAATGCAGCTCTGCCCCAGTCCCTCGCTCCCTCATCACTGGATTTGATTGACAGCAGCGGGAGCCAATGGCCCCTGCTGCTATCAATCTGCCCAGTGAGGAGGGAGAGAACAGAGAGAGCCACTACTCTCGTGCACAGCACTGGATGGAGTTCAGGCTCAAGTAAGAATATAAAGGGGGGCTGGGATCTGCAGTACAGAAGGCTTTTACCTTCATTCATAGAATGCAAGGCTTTAGAAAAATTCAAGTGAGATGACACCAGGAATCACCCCAGGATGTGCTTTCACCTTATGGTTTGGCCTCCATTATAAAAGGTCAAACAAGCATAAACAGAGAGATATCTGGGCAAACTTCTTCTTGGATATTCCCAAAGATAAGTGAGGCTTCCACCACTCCCAAATAACCCAAGTGCCGCTTGTGTGCACACGCTCGGAAAATACGACAACAGACATTTGTCTGCGGAAAATTTTAAAACCTGCCATCCAACCTTTGTCCGCGGAAAATCCAACAACACTTGTCCGATGGAGCGTACAAACGATCGGATTTTCCGCCAACAGCCTGTCATCACACATTTCCCGTTGGAAAATCCGATCGCATGTAAGCGGCTTAAAGGACATGAAAAGCACTTTTACATACCCAATCCTCTGCTCCCCCCATGCTTTTGCATGGACTGTCCCTTGGCATCTTCACATCACTGAGCTATTAACCCTGCATTGGGCTTAAAGTGATTGTAAAGGCTTGTTTTATTTTTTTTTAAATACGGTAAATAACAAACCTGTTATACTTACATCCTCTGTGCAGTTGGTTTTGCACAGAGCAGCCTGGATCCTCCTCTTCTCGGGTCCCTCTTTGCTGCTGCTGGCCCCTTCCTCCTTTGAGTGCCCCTCAGCCAGCAGCTTGCTACAGGGGGAACCCAAGCGAGTCAGAGCTCTGTGTAGCCATTCAAACACGGAGCCCGACCTGGCCCCGCCCCCCCTCTCCCCTGATTGGCTGACTGGGTTTGATTGACAGCCGTTGGAGCCAATGGCGTCACTGCTCTGTCTCAGCCAATCAGATGGAGTGTCCTGGATGGCTAAGGGGATTGTGGACATCGCTGAAGAGAGAAGGGGCTCAAGTAGGTAATTAGGGGGTTGCTGGTGGGGCTGCTACACACAGAAGGTTTTTTTATCTTAATGCATAGAATTCATTAAGATAAAAAACCTTCTGCCTTCACAACTCCTTTAATGACATCAGGACTGTTGGAGCATGGGAGAGAAGAGACTGCAGGGACCAGTCTGCAGAGCAGTAGAGGATCAGGTAAGTAGATCTACTTTTCCATGCTCTTTAGATCAGTTAACCTTTGTAGCGTGGGTGCAGCCCCACTACAAGGGAGAATTGTCATGTTTCCTGGAATTCAGCTTTGATATTGTATTGTAACTGTATACTTGTAAGGTGGTGTGCAAACTGTTGGCGCTATATAAATCCTGTATTATAATAATAATATTAATCACAATAGTATTGCATTCTATGCATAAAGTAAAAAACCTTCTGTGTCACGGACTCATCCCCTCACCCCCCTTATACCTGAACCCCATCACAATCCAGCACTTCTGGCTTTGTCCCTCCTCCCTAGGCAGATCAATAGCAGCCATTGGTTCCCGCTCCTGTCAATCAATTCCAGTGTCAATGGACGCAGCAGGAGGCTCGGGAGCTAGCCCCCATGAGTGCCCCCATGAGAATCAGTGCCCTTTTGGAGGCACCAGAAAGAGAGGTGGTGCAGGAGCAGGGGACTGGAGAAGAGGATGATCTGGGCCGCTCTGTGTAATTCTATTGCACAGAGCAGGTAAGTCAAGACATGTTCGTTATTTTAATAAAAATACAAATCCTTTACAACCACTTTAAATGTTAGCATGTGCACCAACCAAAATTGTTTAATGATGGCTGTCACTGAAAAATTCCTTATCAGCAGTTTTCTACACTCATACTCCTTGCTGTCCCCATAAAGGTACATCTGTACACCATCTTCTTTCCCAAAACAAAACTATGCTCTGGGATACATCTCAAGATTAAAGCAGATCTCCAGGCAAAGAGCTGAATACACAGATGAATTATACACATACAGTGGGGCAAAAAAGTATTTAGTTATCCACCAATTGTGCAAGTTCTCCCACTTAAAAAGATGAGAGAGCCCTGTAATTGTCATGATAGGTACACCTCAACTATGAGAGACAAAATGTGAAAACAAATCCAGACAATCACATTGTCTGATTTTTGAAAGAATTTATTTGCAAATTATGGTGGAAAATAAGTACGGTATTTGGTCACCTACAAACAAGCAAGATTTCTGGCTCTCACAGACCTGTATCTTTTTCTTCTTTAAGAGGCTCCTCTGTCCTCCACTCATTACCTGTATTAATGGCACCTGTTTGAACTTGTTATCAGTATATGTTATCTCCAGATCTCAACCCCATAGAAAACCTTTGGAGGGAGTTGAAAGTCCGTGTTGCCCAGCGACAGCCCCAAAACAACAGTGTGTGACAACCTTGTGAAGACTTACAGAAAACGTTTGACCTCTGTCATTGCCAACAAAGGATATATAACAAAGTATTGAGATGAACTTTTGATATTGACCAAATACTTATTTTCCACCATAATTTGCAAATAAATTCTTTCAAAAATAAGACAATGTGATTGTCTGGATTTGTTTCCACATTTTGTCTCTCATAGTTGAGGTATACCTATGATGACAATTACAGGCCTCTCTCATCTTTTTAAGTGGGGAAACTTGCACAATTGGTGGCTGACTAAATACTTTTTTGCCCCACTGTAGGAGCTCCTGCAAACAAATTATATTTTTGTCCATCCAGGTTTGAGATTTAAATAGCTACACATCTCAGTCTGTCTAGCAGGGGAGGAGGTCCTGATTTCTCTCTGTTGCAGCCATGCAATACTTACAGGTTGTATCCCTCCCACATCCTGTGACTAGATAATGAATTGAGAAGAAGAAGACTAAGAAGCTTGTCTCCCTCCTCTGCCCTGTCACTCTGCTCTCTCCAAGCCTGTCCCTTGTTAGTCCAAAAGCACTGCAGCATAAGTGACCAGCTACATTTCCGCTTTTACCTCTCCCAGTCTTGGATCTCCTGTAATGGGGATTGCAAGAGAATGATATTGGGTTTACTTCAGAAATTTACACAGTGAGCATTTAACAAAAATACATTTAGGTATGTGTTAATAAATATAAGCCCCGGTCAACTGGATGAAATGCATCAGAGGGATGTGCCTGAAGTCGTTCACATTCCTCTCCATCTATTGAGCTAGCAATGTCCTTCATCCCTTCATGCAATAAATATACAGCGCTGCATTACATGTGTCTTGGATTTTACCTTTAAAAAAAACTTGAACAAAATCCAAAAACAAAAACTTTATGTGGTCAGATCGGTCATGTGCTGCTGGAGACAAATCAGAATCACTCTGATCTGTCCTGGAAGCCCTACATAAAGAAAGGGAAAAAGAGCAGGGATTTCCAGTCCCCAGACCACTACACCAGCTGTGTGGGCACTGACAGCTCATGACCCACGGTCAGGGACTGGTGGGGGTTTGGGTTGGTGGGTTGGGGACTTGATGGGTGTAGGTGTAGGTTTCACCTATTTTTTTAGAATAAACTTGCATTTTAAGCTTGGAAGACACATTTTAATCTTCTTTGTTGGATAGGGACCGACCTACTCTGTAAAAAGGTGCATAATATAGCAGTGCTATATAAATAAGTACACGCATATAAATATTTAAAAAAAATAAATGAGATATATATATATATATATATATATATATATATATATATATATATATATATATATTGTACAAGCATGTCCCTGCTGCTTTTGTGTACCTATAAGATCAATATTACTTTTGAAAGATAAGAACAATTGTTGTTTATGGCAGACTGTTTTGTATTCCTCACTATACAGTTTGTTTTCATACAATAGTTTAGGGTCTATAGTTTTGTGTGACATTTAACTATTAACCTGCAGGTGGCAGCCTACCATACTGCAGTAACCCAGCAGTGTTCTATGTTTGCTTGCTCTTGCACATATTCCTGATGAGATAATACAATATATTTTATAACCTGTAAATTAACTAGTGCTTTTGTCCCTGAGAGCCTCCACTGAGCCACATTTTGTACATGTTCTGCCTGGGCTTTTTAAGCACTTGAGATGTCAAAAGTGACAGCAGTGGAAATAGAACACGGCTGGAGTGTGGGATTTTAAATCAAATAATACAAATTGAACAGAAGAATCTCCCAAAACAACGCAATAGAAAAAAAAAGGAAAAAGTCTGTATAATACTGCTGTTTCAAGAAAAAAAATACATTGTATGTTAACACAAACATAGCTGTGGTATAATGAGCTCCAAATTGTATTTAAAGAGCCCTTCCTCTAGTTCCACTAATCAAGCAGGCTCCACGAAGACCCAAAGCAATACAAAGGGCTAATTACATGTCTACCTTCTTTGCATGACCAGGTAATTTATGTACAATATTTATATTGTTTTTTTTTTTTCTTTTTTCAAAAAGATTTTATTGAAAGATGTAAAAACCATACAGTTTATGACAAAACTAGTATTAGCAACGTTTTTACATAATTAGTAATAAAGGTAATAAAAAAGGAAAGAAAGACTAATGTTTTTTGATAGCAATTTGAGTGTGACATGTAATCCCAGGGTTGTGTATATAGTTACATGAGGCAGGATGGCGACATATCTAATTAATCGTAACTCAAATACAATAGCAGTCATGTAGAAGGGTAACTGGATGGAGCTGTTATAGAGGTTTCCTAGGACTACGAGGAGGAGTAAAGGACTACCAAGGAGGAGGTAGGGGCTGTGGGAGAGGGATGAAAGAAAAGAGAGGGGTGGGGGGAGAAGGGTGAGCACCGAGTTTTTTTGTTATGGAGGTAGGAGGGAGGGAGGCACCAGAGCACTAGCTGAGGTATAGTGTCCAGCTGAAGATTGGGTTCCATCGGTTGAGGGTTGTTCCGTAGGAGATAACGGTTTTCCTGGGGGTGTAGGGAGAGACCCAAAGTAGGAGAATGAGCACTGTTTGAAGTTAGCCAGGTCTGCTGCAGTAAATGATGAGACCATAAAACCTTCTGGAGAGAAAAAGGTTTTTTTCTGGCAGTTTCATGTGTGAAATCTGTGTGTGTCTGTCCTTGAATAGTAAGTGTAGAAGCTCTCGTTTAACTTTGAGATTTTAGGACAGAGGGTGGAGGTCCAGTTTTTCAAGATAGATCTTCTGGTGATTAAGAGACAAATCAGAGACCAGTCTTTAAAAGGGGGGGGGGGTATTTGGGGACCAAGGCAGTAGTTGAGGGTCCCAGTGACCAAAGATGAGAAGTAGGGGGTCTTTGGGCAATTTCAGCTCGGTGATGTCGAAGATGTAGGATAGGACCTGATCCCAGAAGATGGAAATGTAGGAGCATGCCCAGAAGCGGTGAGTCAAAGAAGGCCTGGGTTGATGGCAGAGAGGGCAGGTAGAAGTGACCTGATCCTTGTTGTTTGAGAGAAAGTGTATGTAAGCCCGGTGTATAATCTTTAATTGGGTTTCTCTCCAGGTTTCGTTAGGGATCAGTTTTTATTTAGACCTTGTAGGAGTTTGTCTACCTGTGCCGTATCCGGAAAGTCTTTACCCCAAATGAGGATGCAAGAGTAGGGGTGGTCTTTTGTAAAATATATCCAAGATTTTGTACGACCCATCTTTAAGGGGTAGATCTGTGATAGTTGGTTTGAATCTTCTGTTGTCCTCTCTGCATGCATTTTTTATGAAGCTGATGCATTGCCCAAAGTAAAAGGCGTGAGATTGAGGGAGTGAGAACGTATCGGCTATGGTTGAAAAGTTAAGAGGGCGACCCGTTTCCACATCACATAGGGAGGAGAATTTCGTGAGGCCCTTACATTGGCAGGTGCCATATGGCTGATGTTCCAATCCTGGAGGGAAGGTTGGGTTTCCTTGTATTGGAAGGTGGTTGGATATGAATGGTGAGAGTTTGAGGCTTTATCTAACTTCTATCCATGATGGCTGTGTCCCATAGCAGGAGTTTGTGTTGAAGTTGAGGTGCAACAGACTTCCACTTACAATGACGGAGGGCTACTAATGAGTAGGGGTGGGCCATTGCGGATTCCATGGAGTAGTTGGAGTAGCGGGATGCTTGAGCTATCCAGTCCAGACCTGTCCTCAATAAACATGCTAAGTTATAAGTTCTAATATTTGGGAGACTAATGCCCCCTTCGCACCTGGGAAGATATAGTTTAGGAAAAGCTATGCGTGGATGTTTGTTTTGCCAAAGGAATTTGGAGATAGCTGTATGGAGATTTTTTACATCCTTATGTTGTAAAAGTAGCGGAATAGTTTGAAGTGGGTAGAGTAAACGGGCAAAGCTGACCATTTTCACTCAGTTGCATCTTCCAAGGAGCGAGAGAGGCAGATCCATCCAGTTGCCCAATTCCTGTGATATTTTTGTGATCAGAGGGGGGTAATTTCTGCGCAGGCCCGAGCATAGCTTGAACTCATCGAATGTTGATTTGATTGTGGACATGTCTGCGGAGGGGTTTGCTGTAAACATGAGAACATCATCAGCGAAGAGGGGTGTGCGTAGTTCATGTTTGCCCATATGAATGCCATGCAACGGGGCTTTTTGGGAAAGGTACCTGGACAGAGGTTCTAGTGCGGTGTTAAAAAGTAGCGGGGACGGGGGAAACCTTGTCTAGTGCCTTTGTGGAGGCGGAATTCTTCCGTCAGGAGGCCTGCCACCACCAGTTTGGCCGCAGGGGACATGTACATGGTTTTGATGAGGTGAGTAAAGGGGCCAGAGAATCCCATTTTGGACATGGTCATGGAAAGCCAATCGAAGCTTACATTGTCGAAGGCTTTCTCTGCATCCAAGGTGATGATGGCGTAGTCCCCTCCTGAGTTGCACTTGGCATGTTCTAGGGCCATCACCACCTTTCTGATGTTTAGAGTGGCTGTTCTACCTTTTACAAACCCCGCTTGGACAGTGTGTATCAGGGAGGGGATGATGTTGGCTAATCTAGTTGCAATAATTTTGGAGAGGATTTTGACATCAAGGTTTAATAGTGAAATAGGTCTGTAGGAGCCTGGCTCTTGGGGATCTTTACCCTTTTTAGATAATAGTTTGATGATGGCTTGGTTTCCAGTGGGTAGGTAGGGGCCGCCGGACCATATGTTGTGATAAACCTTGTGAAGGGTGGGTTCTAGTATTGATTTCAGGGATTTGTAGAATTCACAGGTGAACCCGTCAGGGCCCGGGGCTTTAGAGGGGGCTAGGTTAGGAATGGTGTTTGATATTTTGGAGCGGGTAATGGGTGCATTAAGGGCTTCCAATTGTGAGGGGGTGACCTTAGTGAGGGCTGTTTTCTCAATGAAGGAAAGTGCTGTCGATTTGTCTATAGGGTCTATAGCATATAAAGTGGAGTAATATTGTAGCGTGACTCCATTTATGTCCTGTTGTGAGGTTTTGATGTTGCCTTAGGTATCTCGGAGAGAGGTGATGTTGGTCGGGCGGAAAGGACCCTTACAGAGTCTTGCTAGTAGTTTAACGGCCTTATTGCCAAATTTGTGTAAGGTGGCGTCCATATGTGCTTTTTTTGTTCGCTCGATAGTTTCTGCCCAGGTGTGAAAGACCGTTTTGGCTACCTGTCATTCCTTCCTATTTTCAGAGGAATCTACTGAGTAACAGGAGCATTGTGCTTTGTGGAGTCAGGAGCTGGCCGTTTTGTAGTTCGTTAGTGTGTTTCTTTTGAAAGAGGCCGCATAGGAAATAATCCTGCCCCTGAGGAAAGCTTTACCTGCTTCCCAAAAAAGGTTTGGATTGTCAGAGTGTGGTGCGTTGGTTTTGGAGTATTCAGATCAAGCTTTTTCCATGTATTGTTGGAAGTCAGAAATGTTTTGGAGGTAAGATGGGAAGCGCCACAGCTTGGGGTTGGGGTGTAAGTCAGGGTTGTTAATCGTCGCCGAGATAGGTGCATGGTCAGAGATGACAATGTCATGTATGTCCGCATCGGATATCAGAGGAATAAGGGAAACATAAAATAGGAACAATACAACACATCGGATGAACTTCGCTTTTTTCCGCATGGAGTCACTGTGTAAGCTAGCTCCCAGTACAGACCCGAATATTGCTGTATACGGAAAACCACGTAAGAAAGGATGATGTTTGCGGCCAGCTCGGGTCATGTATGAAGAGAAATATCGGCAGTATGCAGTGAGGCCATACTGCCAATAGGCCAGGGGTAAAGTGGTTTGGAGAATGGTGCAAAAGTGATAACATCATAACATTATAATAAACAGTGAATAGACTAGACTTGGCTTACCATAATGATTAAGGGTGAAGCAGTTAAAC
Source organism: Aquarana catesbeiana (assembly GCF_042186555.1). Taxonomy (NCBI): domain Eukaryota; kingdom Metazoa; phylum Chordata; class Amphibia; order Anura; family Ranidae; genus Aquarana; species Aquarana catesbeiana. The sequence goes on along the minus strand of NC_133326.1, from coordinate 97,280,776 downwards.
CAGGGAGGAAGGAGAAGATAACAAGAAAAGGTTAGTGAGATACTGTCAAACATGGATTAAACTGTTAGGCATCTTAAAGCACCTATAGTGGAGGCAGAGTTTGTTACGTATGCCTCATCAGCGAGGTGTGAAGCGACATTGGTCCGGGCCTGATGACCTGAATCTTTTAGGAGAGTCTTATCGCGGGCTCCTTTGGTCCAGGGATCGATTGATTGGAGTCGATCTGGGTGAGGGTTGAGCTGTGGGCCTGTGCGTAGAGACCGTAGGAAAGCTTCCGCTTCGGAGGGTTCTTGGAAGGACATTTGTTCACTGTTGGGGGCTTTAAACCGAAGGGTGGCAGGGAATGCCAGGGTGAACTTAATTTGTCGTTGGTAGAGTTCCGTGCAGATTTGTTGGAATGCTTTCCTTTTTTTGGATACTTCAGTGGCGTAATCTGTGAAAATCAGGAACTTTATTCCGTCAATCTGGAGAGATCTAGATTGTCTGAATTTCTGCAGAATGAGAGCTTTGTCCAAGTAATTCAGATATTTGGCGGTAATCAGTCGGGGCAACTTGCTGTCGGTATTGAAGGTTCCCATGTGTTGGGCCCTTTCCACCGTGCAGGGGCCTGGGAGGCCTAATGCTTCAGGGATACACCGCACACAGAGTTCTGTGAGGGCTGATGTTTGCAGGGATTCTGGGGGTTTGCAGGGATTCTGGGATGCCCACGAATCTCAGATTGCTCCTTCTGGACCTATTTTCCAAATCGTCCAAATTTGGAAAATATATTGGTTTGTCTTGTCTTGGACCTGTTCAGTTGCTTGTGCCTGATAAAGTTCTTCTTCCACATTTGATATGCGGTGTTCCGCTTCATTTAATCTGGTGGCATATTCCCCCAGTTGGGCCTTGATTTGTTGTATCCCTGCATTTACTGCCCGTTCCACAGAGGCAGCGATCATGGGATTTAAAAGTGCTGCTACAGCTTGTGCAATTCGTTCTGTGTTGCGGTCACCAGGGTGAGGTGAAGGAGAGGCTTGCTGTGAGGAGGGGGAGGTCAGGCCGCCGCTTACCTCCATGTCTGGCGTCAGCTCTGCCAAGAGTTACGGGAAGGCCAAGACCAGGGCCTCGATTTGCGGCTGAGCCGTGTGTGCCGGCGGAGCCGTATGCGAGTGGGTGCCGGTTTTCTCCATGAACCGGTCCATGGTTGTGCGGGGGGTGCATGGGGTGGCTGCTGGTGTATGAGGTTTTTTTTTAGGCTTTATAAGCCGGTTTTTAGGTCATGTTGCGGGAGCCGAGGAGAGGAGCAGTCACTCCATGCGGCACCGGAACAGGAAGCTATATCGTTTTTAAGAGCTCCATCAAGCAATATCAATAAATACGTAGCCACGCTATTTATTAAGAATTAATTTTTCAATTATTTAACTATTTAAATATTGTAAAAACTTTTTATTGATACCCTGGTCTTCCTTCACATGTTACTCCAACTCCTACTCTTTGGCTCTTTTCATAGCGACAGCTGCTGCACTGCTTTTTTAGCTTTTCTTGTGGTGTGTTTTTGGAGCAGCACCATTCATTTAAATAGTCCTCCCTCCACTCCGAAATGCTCCAAAGAAGTTCATGTACCAAATCTTGGCACAGAGCCAGGAGCATTTGGCGTTTGCCGTGATTTTAGTGTGTATTGTCACTCGACAAACGACAATTGTGGCAAAATTGCACTGCATTTGGGGTGCTGTTAAGAAATATTGGCATCGCAAACAAGTCCCATGTTTTGCTGCAATTCTGGAATCAGGGGCAGAATCAAGCGATTTCGTCCACGATTCCAGTATTCTTAGTCCCACCACCTACACAGCCAAACTAAAGGCAAAAAGACTGTGCACCTTGCAAAGTGCAGTTGCTCCAGAGCTTGGTAAATGAGCAGAAGCTCTGCTGACTTCCATCATCCAATCATGTACAAGTAAAAATGCTGTTTTTTTTTATTTTCCTTGCATGTGATTGGGTCTTTCTAAAGTGAAGCCTTACCTCATTTCCTAAGTTCTGGAGCAACTGTATTTGCAAAGGGCAACTGTGCACAATCTATTTGCCTTTAAAGTGGTTGTAAATCCTTACAGACCACTTTTACCTACAGGTAAGCCTAGTAGCCCATTATGTTTTACCTTTGTAGGGAAACAAAGAGGAAGTAAAATCAGGTCAGGGTTTACTTCCTCTTTAAAGCAGAACTCCGGGATTTAAAAAAAATCCCCCATTAGTACATCAAACACACACATAAAACACTAAACAGTTATTACATTTGTGAAATTTCTTACCGTTTAAGAGATATGACTGATTTAATTTTCAGGAAGTCAGTTTTGTGATTCAAAAAATGCATCATCTTTTCTGGCAGGTAGGAGGTGTTAGAACAGTGATTGCATCATATCCTCTTCTCTCTCTCTGACTGTAATCAGCCTACATTTCCTATGAATCCTTGGGATTGGAGTGAATGTGGGAGGTACACTAGGCTTGTACATGTAAATGTGAACTCGCCCACTTCAACATAAATCACACCCCTCATTCTGCAGCCAGCAAGCCATATACGTATAACACGGTATGATAGGTTACAGCCTTATAAATAAAAACCAGTACAACGTGTCAGTGTCCACCAGTGCCATAGTTCTCTGCCGGACTGAGCGGGGAAAAGAGTCCACAGTCACACTACACTAATGGGGGGGGGGCTTGACAGCACCTTGATGGTGTCCCCCTACTGGCAGGTGGCACCAGGGTGCGGGCTGCCCGCACAACCATAGCGATGCCACTGTGCCACTGGTTAATATGTATCCAACCTTCTCACCTACTGTTTTATATGCTGTTCTAGAAATGATCGCCCCCTTTTGCCCTGCAAAAATGCTGGTTATGGGAGATTTTAATGCTACAATGTCACCTGATCTAGATAGACCCATTCCCTCCAAAAACTATTCTACAGATCTCTCTGCCTGGGGTTAGGCGGCGGGTCTCACGGAGATTTGGAGGTGAAAACACCCTGATACTAGGTCCTACTCCTGTTTCTCAGCCTCATATAAAACTGCATCCCGCATTGATTTAGACTTTTCCAATCCCTCACTTCTTGCAGATGTAATTGAGGCGTCATACTTGCCAAGTGGCTTATCTGATCATTGCCCTCTAGCCATAGTGCTTGGCTACCCTGCCTCTTGTAACGCAGCACTGTGGCGGTTAGGTTCACAATGGGTCTTCCATCCAGACCTTGCAGACAAAATTCTGCCTTTATTAACTGAATTTTGGGAGCATAATACGGGTCCTCCTCTCCGGAAACAACTTGGGATTCCTTTAGGTCTTAAACGAGGGGGCAATATATTTCTTCCATTGCTGCTATCAAAAAGGAACAGCTGACCACAACTCTGTCTTTGCAACAGTTGGTAACTGACTGCACCTTGAATTATTATATGGACCCTACCACAGACAGTTTTGATCGACTGATGGTGGCTCATAGAGACTTGCAATTCCACCTGACGGAGGTCACCAGACTTGATGTGTATCATAATAAACAGCATGTCTTCGAGCAGGAAGATAGAAACAGCCGCTTATTAGCCATGATGGCCCAGCACAACCGACCACTCACGCTCATATCTGAAATTACTACCCCTAATGGCAAGACTGTGACCTCTCCTTCAGACATCCTAAAAACTTTTTCCAGGGGTTTTATGAGACATTATATGCCTCTGCTCTACCTTCCAATTTTCAGCCTGGTGCTTTGCAGGAACTGTTAGATCCCTTTGCGCTCGGTTGGCTCTCAAACGGGGAGCGTGAGGCACTGGTGCAGCCATTTACAGTCTTGGAGGTCCTTAATGCAATCCAGTCTTTTCCCTCTGGAAAGGCACCGGGTCCAGATGGTCTCCCAATTGATTTTTATAGGGCACATGGCGAAATCTTGGCACCACTCTTGGCCTCCCTCTACACTCAATGTCTAACGGAAGGAAAATTACCCACATCTATGTATCATGCTTACTTGACCTTCATACATAAATTCCCTAAGGATCCCATATCCCGTGCTTCCTACAGGCCCATTGCTCTGTTGAACAATGATTTTAAAATCCTCACAAAACTTCTTGACCTTAGACTGTATACAAGGTTATCCTCCGTGATCGATTCAGACCGATTGGGTTTCATGCCTTGTAGAGCCACAGATGTCAATCTCCGTAGATTGTACACCAACATACATGCTCAGCACCTCAACACAGGCTCGTGAATGGTGGCCTCTCTGAACATAGAGAAGGCCTTTGATACCGTTGAGTGGCCCTTTTTATGGGAAACACTATGGGAAAAATATAGCGATGCAATGGAAGAAACCGTCCACCGCGTCTCAGTAGAAATGATTTGTAAATGACAGTCTTCCCTTATACAAAGATACATATGCGAACAGGGGTTGTCTCACAAAATATGACAGGGTATGGCGTACATGGATAGCTGAACCCTCGACAGCCTAATTAATGAAGTGAGTCACTACCTTTCTTAATGGATTTGGTCTACCAGAATGATTATGTATACTGTATGTGGGCAAAATGTTTCTTATTCCAAATATATAATTGTTAGAGGGCCTTAAATATGGGGTACAACTGCCGTCTTCCTACTTGCCTCCTGCTGTATTCTCTTAGAAGATTAGGAGTGGACTTCCCTGAATAGATGTTCTGCAAATCTTTTGTTAAGCACTTTATTTGTGTTTCTTTGTTTGTGTTGCGTTGTGACTGCAATAAACAGATTTTTTTCAAAAGATTTGAAGGTACATGGCCCTGTCCATTGTCCCTTTGATGCAGTGAAGTTGTCCTGTCCCCTTAGCAGAAAAACACCCCCAAAGCATAATGTTTCCACCTCCATGTTTGATGGTGGGGATGGTGTTCTTGGGGTCATAGGCAGCAGTCTTCCTCCAAACACGGCGAGTTGAGTTGATGCCAAAGAGCTAGGTTTTGGTCTCATTTAAACACAACACTTTCACCCAGTTCTCCTCTAAATCATTCAAATGTTCGTTAGCAAACTTCAGACGGGCCTGTACATGTGCTCTCTTGAGCAGGGGGACCTTGCGGGTGCTGCAGAAGTTCAGTTCTTCACAGCGTAGTGTGTTACCAATTGTTTTCTTGGTGACTATGGTCTCAGCTGCCTTGAGATCCTTGACAAGATTGCCCATGTAGTTCTGGGCCGATTCCTCACTGTTCTCATGATCATTGAAACTCCACGAGGGGGGATCTTGCATGGAGCCCCAGACCGAGGGAGATTGACATTTATTTTGTGTTTCTTTCATTTGTGAATAATCACATCAACTGTTGTCACCCTCTCACCAAGCTGCTTGGCGATGGTCTTGTAGCCCATTCCAGCCTTGTGTAGGTATATAATCTTGTCCCCGACATCCTTGGACAGCTCTTTGGTCTTGGCCATGGTGGAGAGATTGGAATCTGATTGATTGATTGCTTTTTTGGACAGGTGTTTTTTATACAGGTAATAAGCTGAGATTAGGAGCACTCCCTTTAAGAGAATACTCCTAATCTCAGCTCATTACCTGTATAGAAGACACCTGGGAGCCAGAAATCTTGCTAATTGATAAGGCATCAAATACTTATTTCACTCATTAAAATGCAAATCAATTTATAACTTTTTTGAAAAGCGTTTTTCTGTATATTTTTGTTGTTATTCTGTCTCTCACTGTTAAAATAAACCTACTATTAAAATTATAGACTGATCATTTCTTTGTCAGTGGGCAAATGTACAAAATCAGCAGGGGATCAAATACTTTTTCCATCACTGTACTTTGCCCATGCTGCTTATTCCTTTCATGCCTAAGCCTATTTCTGACATTTGTTGCTTACAAGTTAAAATCAGTATTTTTTGCCAGAAAATTACTTAGAACCCCCAAACATATATATATATATATATATATATATATATATATATATATATATATATATATATATATATATACGAATTGGCCAAGGGCAAAACAGTTTAATAGTATAAACTTATCATATAAGGTTCTTTTTTGCAGTACCACACTGGATAATCTTGAAAGTTTATTAAAGTGTCAAAACACTTCAAAACCACAACCCCACATTCCCAAAACCCATTTCCCCAAATGTTCAAACTAAAGACTTTAAGTATATGTCTATTAAAAAATTGGCTAGCTTCAGGCCAATTGCACTTGATTAGGCAGCATATGGAAAGAGACGAGGCAGGTTTGATCTTGCATTAAAAATTAAGGTGTACTATGAAGCTATTAAGAGACAATAGCCACAAGGATTGCTCAGTGGCTGGACATTATGTAAGTAGCCTGGTTAGGCAGAAATATAAGATAGAAAGATGAGGCAGATTCGATCTTGAGATAAACATGAGAGTTTATTATCTGAGAGACAGTAGCCACAAATATTGTTGGACAATATGTAAGAAGCTTGGTTAAGCGATAATATAAGTGTGAGAGAAGAGGCAGGTATTATCTTGCAAAAAAAATTGCAATAAAAAATCTTGCAATAAAAATTAGAGTACGTTATCTGAGAGACAATAGCCAAAGATACTATTGAATGGCTGGACCATATGAAAAGGCTTGTTTGGGCTACAACGTAAGAGAGAGTGACTTTAGACATTAGAGTGTAATATTTCAGAGACAATAGCTGCATAACTATGTAAGCAACTTGGTTAGGCTGTAATATACAGAGAACATTGAATGGACTTAAATAAAGGCTTTCCTGTGTGAATCTGTGCAGGGAAGCTATTTGCTAGATTAGAATAATTACTTGCAAGCAGTATCTTCATGAGCAATCAAGATCTTTGATATGTAAGTTTTGCACTCCTGTGACTTGTTTTTAGCAGAGAGCTGACATCACTGGAATCAGTCCAGGCACCACGTCATCGCAACAATGGAAGTCTGGATCCGCCAGGTCCTGGACTGATAGCCGTCTCAGCCTCTCAGGGAGCCGCTGAGAGGCTGGGACTGCCACTCCCCACCCCTCCACAGCTCAGTGCTCCAGTGAACATGGGGGGCAGAGCAGAGAGCTGCTGACTGACAGGCTCTCTACTGGGGTTTTCAGTGTAGAGGTCGCCGGGGCACATATGCAGCATCGGTCCGATGCTGCATCCACCAAGGTAAGTATGATGGGCAAAACCCCCCCATATTTCTCTATTAACACAAACAAGGGGGCTTACAACAATCAGCATTCATTTATTCATGTAAACTTTCTTCTCAAAAGAAAAAAAAATGAACTTGCAAACATTGATTTAAGGTGATCACATCACAGCGGAAAGTTGAAGCATTTCAGGGCCATGCTGGACACCTTCATTGGGCATGAGCACATGCCCGATGAAGAGGTCCTCCATGGCCCTGAAATGTTGCACCTTTCACATTAAATAAACATTTGGACGTCAGTTTACACATCCCTGGTGTGCTGGACATATGTACATTACCTTGAACATGCTGGGTTCAACTCAAACCCATGGTAGTGATGAATATCAAACTCATCCCTAGTAAAGAACAGCCCTGGGTGTTGAAAATGCTAACTACTCCACATTCCTCATTGTGCCATTTATTTATTCATCTCAGCTTACTGTTAATGTGCTATGAGCTGCAATTATAGTGATTATTAGCAGTGGTTCCTTGAAATCTGAAAGCTATTTTAAGGGTTCCGCCATATAAAAAAAATGCTGAAACAACGGAAGGGGGGCTAGCTTTAAAAAAGACTGGGATCCCTGGCTGACAACGTATAACCGTAAAAACATTATTTGATAGTATAGCTCAAAATTACTTAGGGCAATTGGGTAGACTGAATTTGCAGCCTTCACTCCCTGTTAGAACTGTGGGGATACCTTGTTTTATTCCCCTCTGATTTAATATACCCCTAAGCACCTTTGATTGTTATATGGACTGATATCTTATTTCTGCATTAGTCACAGATGTGTGAATTATTACTATTCTGAATATGTATCCTATTCTCAATATGGCTGTTTTATTTTGGAGAACGTGTCTTTTTACTTACTTTATAAAAAATTGCACTACATCAGTCCTTTGTATTTGCCTGAAACTCAAAAAAAAAAAAAAATATTGTTAAAAAAATGCTTAGAAGGCTGAATTATATCATATATAGCTGCCAGGCAGTGGTGTCACAATATTAACTGCACAGAATTAAATATCTATTGGCAAGCTAACACGTTTAACACGTTTTTTTTTTTTTTGCAAACAATGATGATCACTATGGAATTAGATAGATGACCACATGGATACTGGACATATTACTGTGGTCCTTCTTCCATGACAGCTTCCATTCATATAAAAAACAGCAAAATGTAAACAAAATAAGTAAAACATAACCAAACAAATATAAACCAAAAATATGGAAAAAAAAAGGCCTGCATTAGCTACCAAATAAAAATTCATGAACTACATTTTTATTATTTCTAAAATGTATTTTATTATCAGATGTATTGTATTAACAGATGTAAGGACACACACCAGTCAAAAAACACACAATTATACACCACTAATAACAGCAACTCTATAACATTTTGAATAAACATGTTGACTTGGCAGCTTTGAAGGCTACTGTAGTTCTAACTAAAAAGCTTCTGGAATGCTTTTATTGTCTTCAAAAGAAATTATGCTTATTTATTAGCATAGTTATCCCATGCCATGTGACTTTACCTGCAAATCAAAAAAAAATTATGACCACTGTTACATCACTTTACATTAATAGGAAGTCTAATGATTTACAAATACAGCTAGAAGCTGACAGTACAGAGTTTCCTAATTGAGATTGGCCCAAATAATCAATCTTGTATCCTGCAGTTCATAAAATACTACAGACAGAAGATGGATACCATCCAGGCAGCTGACCATGTCATTATTCAGTTATATTATTAACACATGTCAAAATAATGAATAGGGAGTGTAGATAAGATATAATCTAAATGTTATACTATGTTTGGCTATAAGGCTGTATTTATACAAATAAATAAACAAATGGGAGAGGAAAATGTGTGAATTCATGAACTCCAACATTTGAGGTATACATTATTTTAGTTTGCATGCTAACAAATAGTATATTGAAGGCCAAATTCCTTTTTGGTTTTAATTTATGATTCAAATACCTTGAGATCAGCGCCCAGCCTGTAACTAACTGTAGGATAGAATTGTTACTTATTTTACTGGAGTGAAAATCTAAAACAGCCTATTATGGATGTGCAAATCAATTACCCTCACCAGGTTTGTGTAGTTTAACCCAGATTGATCAATTTGCACAAGGTGGTTCACATGTCACTTTACTCCAGAATTTTCTGTCAACTTTGGCATTGGGGTAACATTTGTCCCTTTAATCTGCCCTGTTCACAAGTCATTCTGGATGGATTTTTCACATTAAAGCAGCCTTTCTCAACCAGGGTTCTATAGATCCCTAGAGTTCCGCCAGAGGTTTTTAGGGGTTACTTGAGCAATTAATAGTTCCTACCCTTCAGACAGGTAACCACTGTCAACAATCATTTTTTTAAATCTATCTGTAAAGGGGGGATTCTTCCCAATGACCACAAAGGTTATGAGCATTCTTTCCAATGACCATTATGCTATTGTACTCTGAGCTGTAGCTATAGTAATTATTAGCAGGAGTTTTCTGAGATTGGGAAATTATTTCAAGGGTTCCTCCATGTTAAAAAAAGGTTGAGAAAGGCTGCATTAAAGCATTGCATCAACATGTGTTCACCATGATCTGCTCCTGAACCTTTAAAAAATACCCACATTGCTTTATCATCTTTAAACCTCAATACAACAACGGTGCTGCTCAGGACCTTTGATATTATTAGATATAGTGTTTTTTTTTTTTTAAATAATTACAAAACTGTAACTAAGTGTATTACAAAAGGGTTGCTCAGTACCTTCTCCACCACATGTCACAGTTATGCCACGTACACACGAGCGGACTTTTAGACCGGACTGGTCCGACGGACCGAGTCCGGCGGACAATTCGACCGTGTGTGGGCTTCATTGGACCTGCAGCAGACTTTTTCGGTCGAAAATCTGACGGACTCTAGATTTGGAACATGTTTCAAATCTTTACATCGGAACTCCGCCGGACCCAGTTCCTATCGAAAAGTCCGCTCGTCTGTATGCTAGTCCGACGGACGAAAACTGATACCAGGGCAGCTATTGGCTACTTGTTATCAACTTCCTTATTTTAGTCCGGTCGTATGTCATCATGTATGAATCCATCAGACTTTGATGTGATCGTGTGTAGGCAAGTTCGTTCGTTGGGAAAGTCCATTGGAAGTCCGCCGAAAGTCCGTCAGATAGTCCGTCTGACCAGTCCGGTCGAAAAGTCCGTTCGTATGTACACAGCATTAAGGTCTCACCAGGACTAGGGTCCACCTCACTAATTGGGTTGTCCACAGAAGCTGTCTGAGGTGTGTCCACAGTGTGGCCTCTTATTATCATTGATGGCTCTGACAGGTTATGAAGGAGATTAGTTCCTGCTCAACATCTTCCTCCTCCTGTTTGGTAGCTGGAGCCTGCTGGAGGTCTGAACTGTGGTTGTTGAGGGATTTGTGATTTTAAGGCAGCAGGGGAGTCTTCCTCCAGACAACGTCTTATTCACTTTTTGCCTATGGCATTCTCCTCAATCAGAAGACGTTTGAAAAAAACAAAAGAAACGTAAAAGGTGGAGTTAGCCTTTAAGTGATGTAGGCAATCTCACCATAAATATGACCATAAGCAAACTGTTGTATGCATCTGCAAGCATGCCTTCAGTCCATCATCAAAACATTCAACTATTTATATCTGGAAAATTAGCATTCCATTATATAAGCATTCCATATTGCTTTCTATGAGCCATCAGAAAAGTATTTAAAATAAACATGGACCAAGGGTAAAAACCAAAGCAGGGTGAAATGCTTACTATATATGTTATGAAATAAAAAAAATAAAAGCTGCTCCTCAGCTTTTGCTAACTCCTTAAACCACCTCCTGGAGGATCTTTAAGTGGGCCTTTAATGTCCGGGGGGCAGCATGACTTCTGCATCACATGACTGCCTTGATTATTTCTCGCAGCAGTCACATGATCAGGAGCCCATCTCACTGGCTCACAATCAGAAATACTTATGCGGGCTGTCAGTGACAGCTCTGTCAGTATGCTGGGAGCACGCAGTAATGGCGATGTCAGCACATAACCTCAGGTGGCCATGGATGCAATCTTTGTATCTCTATACAATCCACTTTTAGTTTTACCAACAATGATATGAGGAATTACCTAACAATCCATCCAATCAATATTCAATTGGTTAAGCTCTTGCACAACATAGTGGCTATTAAAAAAAAAGTTGTATAATCAGATTATCATTGTGTGTCCACCTTTAGTCAGATGTCCACTACTTGTCACTTGAAGATTTAATAGGCATTTGGAAGTTTAATTAACCAGCCAGAATGCAACGCTGGATAATTGGTCATTTAAAATAGAACTCTGCAGAAGAGCAATTTAACAGCGAGTGATATACTATACTTACAAAGCTAAATCCTATTTCAAAGGTAAGCCTGAATAAATGTTTTAATATGCATAACTGAAAAACAGAATTTGCACTTTGAATTAATGGCTAACACATTACGCAACTTAGTTTACTAAACACTGTCAGATTTATTACTACTCATTTCTTTAATATACTGAATTCTTAACTGTGATAACGCTTAAAAAATAGTAAATAGTCCTTAAAAAAAACTGAATACTCTAAATTATAACCCATTTGCAAAAATGTCAGTAGAAGAATATAAATTAGTTTCTTTTTAGCACCTGCCATAAAGCGCCAAGACACAATAATAAATACTATAAAATGATTTAAATAAATTATATTAATTCCTTTTTTTCTTATTTATTGTGGAATCACTGTATATAAACTCCTGCACATATTAGTTTGCATCTTCATGGTGATATCATATTGATTGTACAGTACTAAGCACTTTCTATTGCTAGATTCTGCCCTGAATTAATCCTTATAAAATTAGGAATCTGTATTAACAGACCTGGGTCCATGTATTGGGATCAAAAAGGGACTAGTTTTTGTATTTTAAATTGTAATCATTTTGCCATTATTTAAAAAATGGTTTGTTTTCTTTAGTTGTTTACTATAGTAGTTGTATTCCATTAAGGAAAGGAGTAATGTTTATATCACATATTAAAATGAATGCATCGGTAATCTGACTACACTTAAAGCAGTAGTAAACTCTGCCTTTCAATTCCTGAAATTCATCACAACCAGTACACCAATGCTTTTTACACCATTCTGCTTAATTTATTATCTCCCTCCATTTTTTTCTTACTTTTTTGCAGACAGTCTTTTTTTCTTTGCTTTTTGATTGAAGCCAGCACTATGTTTACTGTTGTTTTCAACCCTTTCTTGTAGTAGTGGCCGGAATCTCACGCATGCGCATTGGGGTGTTTCAGGAAGCTGTCCATGGGCCATACTCTCATGGGATTGCAATGCAATGCTGAGAGTGAATGACCTAGGCACGGAATCCCCCAGAATAGACCAACGGCATACCATGAATTGCCTCAAATCTGTGCATGCACCAGTGATTTCATGAAATTGCACCTGGCTTGATTTCTACGGAACAGCAAAGGTTAGAAAGAATGAAAACACAGTACCATGTACATGGTTTATAAATGATTTTAATGGAGTAAAGTCAGAATGTTGAGTTTCCTACCACTTTAAACCTTAAAGCTGGGAAGATTCACCCTGTTTGTCCTGTGATCATTGTTAATGAGACAGAAAGTGATGGAGAATGTAAAGTTATAAATCTGTCACCAGGACAGAAACAGAAAAAAAATCTTCCAATGGGTACACCTGTTGTGGTAACAAGTAACAGCTGAATACTCCTCTCTTTAGAGATTTCCCCTCTTTCCTGTTGCATCTCTGAGACAGGAAGTGAAAGGAAATCTCACATGACAAAATAACACTATGGGCTTTTTAAAGAAAGAGCAGTTGTCACCTTTTAAATTCTTTGACTGAAACCTTGGTTGGAGCTGGGATTAAGGGTTATGTCAATCCTTTAACTCATTCACTTGTATGTCTGTAAATGTCATCTTGCGGTATTAAGCCATGTAAACAAAAATAAAGCATGAGGTAACCAACTACAAAACAAGTTTTTTAAATATCATAATTCAATACTGACACCCCCCCTTCCATCTGCCAGTAGGTCCAGCACTTACCCCATCTAGGCAGCGGAATCAGACATCAGGCATTGGGCAGCAGGCAGCAGGCATCGAGCAGCAGGGAGTGAGCATCAGGCAGCGGCTTCTGTGTCCCTTTCCTTCATCACGGCGGCCGTGGTCTCCTCCCCTCCTCCTAGGCATCCAATAGGATTGCCTATCCTTTTAGCCAATCGAGTGATGAGTCTTGGACCTGCTTCCTTATTGGCCGGGAGGAGGATTAGTGTTAGAATATCGAATATTCATTTGCTATTGTAACACACCTGGGTGGGCTGTGAGCGCATTCTCTGTACACGAGTACACCCTATTTTGAAGCCTATTAGAGCCTTTGGCTCTGATCAGTGCTTCATAAAAACACCTTTGCCATTATAATTCATGCGCCCAGCATCCTGCAAGGGGGCAGACGCATGGATAGGGGCACATGGGCGCCACCCCTGGTACTGACCACGATAAATACCCATGACCCCTTCTGTGATTTTTTTCTGCCAACTTGACAACAAATTAGGTGAATGCGCATGACTAGAACAGGAAGACCCAAAGCCAATAATACAAATCTCAAAGAGGTTTCACATTCTAAAAATGGTACTCTGACACTTGTTATTAGGACATACAACAACAACAAAGAAACTGTCAGAAGTTCTAATGCTCTCTCAATTTAAATCTGATTCTCCACCATTACTGCAACTTTAACTATTTTGTTTGGGGCAAGCATGCCCAAACAAACGATTTTTTAGACTGACAGGTGCACCTGCTGAGCACACTGTAGGTAGCCTCAGCTACATACAGTATACAACACTGTGTCCCAGCAGTGGTATGGGAACTTTCTGTCCCACACCCAGAACAAAGTTGAGTTTGTGCTGCTCAGCCATTCTTATGCAGCTTTGTATTCTATGAATGAATACAAAGCTTCCGCTGTAGAGCACCCTCCTAGATAGGTGCTAGGTTAGGCAAATTTAGTTTTGGGTCACCCTAATTAGTGTAGCTGAATATGATTATTTTGGTCTGTTCTGTGTTTCACTGGCTGCAGGGTTGACTGGTTCCCCCTGCCTGTTTGGAAAGGTTCTGGAATATAGTGAGCTGGGAGAGTCTAATCAGCAGCTGAATATTTATGCAGCCCTGGTCAATTTCTGGGAGAGGTGCCCAGATGGTGTCTGGGAATGTGCATACATTTTCTGTGACTTGGAGCAGAAGGGCCCTGAAGAGGAGATCTCAACTTGGGGGGGTATTGTTTGCCCCTGGGCAAGTCTGCCACGTGTCTGCTGTTCATAGAGGTCCCAGCTAGGCTAACTGGGGGAGGGCTATTCTACTGAAAGTCATTGGAGCTGACAGAGGGACTTTTTGTCTGGGGATCTAGTCTGGTATCACTGGAAGGAGGCAACCGAGTATCCAAGGGCATTAGTGAGTACAGGCTGGTGTGAGAGATCTTTGAGACTGTGTGCTGCTGCCACCCCTCTAGTGCTAGAGTCAGTTTTGTTCAAAAGGGACATTGTGTCTGGTGTTCTGAAAAGCTCAGTCCATTAAATACTTGTGCAAGAACTCTGCTCAGATCATTAAGATAAAGCTCAATATCCTCAAGTTTTCTATATATGCTATATTTATCTGTTATGTAGCTGAGGCAGAGAGGTGGGTAGATGACATCACAATCTCAATCTCAGCCAAACAGAGGAAACTTTGTATTAATTCAGAGAATACAAAACTGCTCATGAATTGCTGAGCAGTGCTCAGCCCAGCTCAATTTTGTACTGGTTGTGGAATGGGAGGTTCCCATCCCACTACTGGAACATAGAGCTATTTTATGTATGTAGCTGAGACGGGGGGCATCTGTTAGTGTAGAAAACAGTTTGTTTGTGCCAGCTTGTTAATGGTTAAAGTGATATTAAAGGTGGAGATTAGCTTTAAAAATAAAAAATAAATTTGAAGTTGTTTAGGCTTTAGGCCCATTTTAATACCAATACAAGCTCTTTTGTATTAAACACACACACACACTCTTTTTCTTAGTTTTGGATTGTTTGTGTACTTTAAACGATCCAGTCTAGTACCAAGCCAGTTAGCCCCTTCCACTTATGTTCCCATTGAAGAGATTTCCCCAAAAGAGACACAAACTACAGATAAAACCTGAAAGATGTTCTATTCCTTCACCACTCTGTGCAACACTAAATTAGCTAATTCTTCTTCAACAAAAAAAAAGTTCACTACATTTAAATAGTGCCTTAACAGACCTCTGTTAGTTGCAAACATTTACAGGATATGCTAATTTATCATGTACTTATAAACACCATTCCATAGCAGACAATATTACTTTAATAAACAAGCACTATATATTACTGGTAACCCAAATTATTTAAGCAAATAGGTTCCCAGCAAAGATAGCGCTTGATACTGTAACTGCAACAGATAGACCCTGTAGCATTTAATTTAACATTGTGATATGACAGGTTAACATGGTTAAAGCTGAATTCTTGGGAAACAGCTAAACGTACAAATTAAATACTTATGTTGAAACTGCAGTACCTGCCAAATAATTTGTATTTCGGTCCATCCAGTTCTGAGGATTACTCAACATTGCACAGGCAGCTTGGAGACCTGATTTTCCTCTAAAACTGGCCATAGATGAGTGGAATTTCAAATGCAAATTCTAAGAAAAAAAATGATCTAGGAAAGTTTGTTTGTTTTTCCAACCATTGATTGGTTAAACCAACATTTGTTTTCGACTGCAGTGCAAGAAAATTAGAGAAACGTTTTCTCAAACAATCAAATCTCTAACAGTGTATATAGTTTACATTTGGTAAAGTCTATTTATTCCAAAATCAAATCTTAAAGTAAAACTATTGGCAAAACTTTTTTTTTGGATAGAGCAAGGGAGGATTATAACACCTTTCAGATTTTTTTATTCACCATCTGTTTCCCATTTGGGAGATCTCCCTTTACTTCCTGTCCCATAGTCAAATAGTCAAGCAGGAAGTGAGAGGAAATCCCTGAAAATTAAAGTAGAAGTCCACCCTAACACTAAAATCTCTACATCTACAGACATCCACGATCTAACACTAACCTATCTAACCCTGTAAAGAAGAAATCAGTATACATACCTTTTTTGAAGCCGATCCGACCCGATCCCATGCTGAGCTGTCAGCTGCAGCTTTGCTGTGGAGGTGGGTGCAGAGGACACAGCTGACAACGGAAGCTCCATAGTAAGTCTATGGGTGACGTCACTCCCCATTCATTTCACAGCCGTTGTCGGCTGTGTCCTCTGCAGAGTTTCCGCCTCTGGAGACTGGACCGAATCGACTTCAAAAAAGTATGTATACTGATTTCTTCTTTATAGGGCTAGATAGGCTAGTCTTATATCGTGGATATCTGTAGATGTAGTGATTTTAGTGTAAGGGTGGACATCCTTTAAGGGAATTCCTTGGGGACCCCAGGTTACCAGAACTAGTGTCCCCATTGGAAGATTTCCACTCTGTTGCTTTTCTGGGGATAACCCAAAATTTGGGTTTATCTTTACTTTCAAAGATAATGGTAAACAGGACAAATAGAGGGGGTGACTCCTTAACAAGGACACTGACAGCAATAAAAACTGATAGGTGTTCTAATTCCTCTCCAATCTATCCAAAACTACAAAAAAAGGTTTGCCTTTAGTTATACTTTATAAGCAAATTAAATCTTTCAAATGATATTCAAATGTTTTGAGAATTTTTGTGCAAATGTTCCAAAGATTTTTTTTCTACGAATTTTCATTTAAAATTGTATCTATCTATGGCCAGGTTAAGGCGGGTAAGTAACACTTATAGCTCTTGTCCCTAGCCTGTGATTGGACAGTGAACAAGAAGTAGCAAACTGATGAGCTCATCTCTCGGTTACCCTGCTCCTTGTTAGCATATAAGCACTGCAGTGTAACGAATTGGCTCCTTGTGCTGCTCACATTCTTCTTTCTGTTGTGCAGGGGATTGCACTTGATATCAAGTGAAATTCAGATATTTACACTGCCTGCATAAGAAAAATACATTTAATGATGGATAACTGAATACAGAGCTGCATTAGTTTGTGTTTTTTTGTATCTGCCCAAAATTTCTATGTATTGTTTTACAAAGTTCTGTTGTGCATCTATAGCCAAAATTTCAGCATGTTAAGTCTTTGTTTGTGATGGCTTCATCAGTATTTTGGCCATGAAAAGCATTAACAGCTTGAGAAAGTGTTACACAGGGGTTTCAAACAGCCTTTCATTTAATTGGTTATCTGTGCTAAAAGCAGCTAAACAATCTGCTCTCAGCCAGCATGAGGTATCCTGTAGCTACCTTAAATTAATATGTAAAATAATTGTTAGCGTTCTATATTATTTCACACATTTTATATTTGCCAATATATATACAGTAGCTACTGCTTGATGACAAGGCTTTGTTATGCTGTGTATGTTCATTCAGGCTGTCAAGAAATTGGAAAATAGTTCATACAATGCTTTTCTATTGATTGTTGGTCTCTCTCTATCATCATCAATTGATATGAATGTATTTTAGCAACAAATCAAACAGCTAAAGTGCCACCACCTCCACATGAGCAAATATAGAAAACTGGAAGCGGATGGCAAGTCAAAACCTAAAGCTAAAACTAAATTTAACCACTTAAGGACCAGGCCTATTTTTCAAAACTTGTTGTTTACAAGTTAAAATCTGTTTTTTTTTGCTAGAAAATTACTCAGAACCCCCAAACATTATATATTTTTTTTCAGACACCCTAGAATATAAAATTGCGGTTGTTGCAATACTTTATGTCACACTGTATTTGCGCAGCGGTTTTACAAATGCAATTATTTGGAAAAAAATACACTTTTTTTAATTAAAAAATAAGAAAACTGTAAAGTTAGCCCAAATGTTTCTTATATTGTGAAAGATAATGTTACGCAGAGTAAATTGATACCCAACATGTCATGCTTTAAAATTGCACCCGCTCGTGGAATGGCGACAAACTTTGACTTATAAACTAAGTTTATAATACTATAAACTTATAAATCTCCATAGGCAATGTTTAAAAATTTCTATAGGTTACCAATTTTGAGTTAAAGCACAGATCTTTTGCTAGAATTAGTGCTCTCGCTTTAACGATCACTGCGATACCTCACATGTGTAGTTTGAATACCATTTACATTTGCGGGCGCCACTTACGTATTTGTTCGCTTCTGCGTGTGAGCACGGCGGGTTGGGGCGCTTTAAATTTTTATTTTATTTTTCTTATTTTACTTTTTATTTTTTATTTTTACACTGTCCCTTTAAAAAAAATCTTTTAGATCACTTTTATTCCTTTTACAAGGAATGTAAACATTAGTAGGAACTCACAATCTGTCTCTCCTCAGCTCACAGACCAAGGATTTGTGTGTTTACACACACACGTCCCTGTTCTGGCTCTTGTGCCCACAATCGTGCGTGGCCAGCTGTCATCGAGACCGCTGGCCACGCACATCGGCACCCCTGCAGTGCAGCGGGCATGTGTGCGCACCTCTGGTAGGCGTGCGTATGCCGGCTATCCTTCTTAAAGATGCCGATGTACAGCTACGACGGCTTGCGGGATCGTGCCGACCTGCCGCAGTATAATGACGGCGGCTGGTTGGCAAACGGTTAATGTGGGATCTGGGGTCAATAAGACCTCAGATCTCACATTTACACTTAAATGCAATACAAAATAAAAAAATACATGTATTTTTTTTTCAATAAAACATTTTTTTCCCCCTTTAAGGCCGTTGGGCGGAAGTGACGTTTGACATTACTTCCGTCATCCAACGTCATTGAGTCGAGTGGGGGCCATAATTCCCTCACTCGACTCACAGCCTCTGAGGGGAAAGGATAGGATCGTCACCGCCGCTACTGGTGGCTCTGCATGATCGAAACGTGGTAGAAGAGGGGTGGGCACCTCTCCTACCGCTAATAAAAGTGATCTCATGGCAAATCTGATGCGAAGACCACTTTTATCCTAAAGGAGGACCGCCCGCCGTTTCAAAAAATACCGGGGTTATGGCAGCTATCTGCTGCCATAGCCCCGGTATTCTACGTCAAAATACCGACATACAGCTAAGGCGGTTAGCTGGAAGTGGTTAAATCTACTTCCACCCCCATTCTAAGTCTATTCTATCTACCCTGTAAAAGGAAAGATACCTATTCTGAAGTTGCTCCAGTCTGGTCAAATGATCTCTATGATGCTGTCTTCAGTGCAGAGGAGAGAGCTCCAACAACGGCTGCCATGACGTCACCCATAGGGTTACTATAGGGCATCCACTGTCAGCTATCCCTCCTCTACACTGAAGCAGGAGCTAGGACCCAGTTAGGTGACCGACCCGGTGCAACTTCATAATAGACATCTTTCCTTTTGCAGGGTAGAAATTGGCTTAGAATGGGGATGGAAATAGATTTAAACTTAGTTAGGTCTTGATTTGCCTTTTACTTTAACCTTTAAAGCAAAATTCCTGCCACAAATACAAAACAAAATAAGTAGCTTGCAAAAATATAAACAAGTAAAACCAGCTTTTACTGAAATACTCACTTCAATCCAGAGATTTCTCCTGCAGTACTGTTTTTCTGCCACTAGACATAATTAGCCTGATAGTCAGCACCATTCAACCCACTTCCTCTTAGCCCAGGTCAAAAAATTAAAAATTAATAAAATCTGTAAAAACACAACAGTGTATGTGAAAAATCAGGGTGAATAGACACCTCTACAAATATAAATTATAGAAAAGAGTCCAAAGTATCAAAACACCAGCAAAAAAATTGTGTGCGTCCAAGTGACGCACCGCGGTATACAGTGAGTCCAAGGAGAAATGACAAGTGAATTTCTGTGTGTATAAATGATACATCTGTGGCTCCAGAGTCACTCAGTGATCCACCAGCATAAATACAGCAAGCAAGCTTACCAAAGTGAATGGACCCATATGCCATAGGTATTGAGTCAAATGGGCTGTTTTCCAGTCACTCTTTAGAAGACTCAATCCAGCCATATAGCCTTTTTGTAGATCTCCATACACTCCGGGATAGGACCAATGTGGGGATCACCGTATTCACAGGTAAACCTCTCATCTCATGGATATATGCAAAGGAATACCAAGCATCTGCACATAGTATAAAACCATTGCTAAAATTCTTGTTACACTAAACACTTAAAAGAGTCTGATGAAACACAGCGCTGTTTAAAACATCCATCACTGAAATTGTAAGGGGAAGGTCCTGGAACAAAGCACGCTATGACATCATGAACACAAGCTTCACCTGACACGTTTTGTCATAATTGACATCACCTGATACTGCCTGTGACTGGAAGTGAAGGAGAGAAGCAGCATAGTGAGCTCATATCTCCATCAATCTGCCCCCTCTTTCTATCAACATGTACGTAAACTGATTGCCTCCTTGAACTATTTCTTTTTTTCACACTCTAGCCCTGCTTCACAGGGACTGCAAGAGGCTAACACCAGATCAAATTCAGGTACTTGCACTGCTTGCAATTAAAAAAATGCAGGTAATGATGTATTTATTATTACAGAGCTACATCGATCTGTTTCTTTTATATCTGCCTGGAGTTCAGTATTAAATAACATAAAATGATCAGAATCAGCAACTAAAAAAAATGGTTGCTATTCCTTTCATTCAGCAGGAAAGGGAAGTAATGGCGCAATGACTAACTATACATTATAGCAGCAGTCAAATAAGATAAATTTAATGATAATATATGATGTTAATATATGATGTTTTAAAAATTGTTAGAAAAAGTCCTGGTAGTGAGAGATGGGGAAATAAAATTACTTTGCACCAGCGGCAGCTCCCTTGGGAGTAGAAGCAAACACTCTGACAAATGAAGAAAGAGACAAGGTGCGCCAATCTAAGTGCAGTATGTACAAACAGTTTAATAATGTTGAAAATAAAAGGTGGCCAAATGGCTACTCACAACTTGGAAGTGAGAATCAAGCATGTAATACATGTATAGGATGTTCACTGGTGGGGTCCACAGCAGAAACACTGGAGGCGTCCCAGCAGGGTCTGGAGGAGATTGCCCAGATGGAGATGCACAACAGGATGACCCGTATGTCCTGCAGGTGGTGGGCGCCGTCTTTATGCAAGGTGTGCAGGGGGACCTGGGTGTAGGGCTCAGCTGGTCAGCCGTTCATCCTCGAGGATACCAGAGTCAGGAACCGGAAGTGCAACCAGCGTGGAACGCACGCTCGGGGACGCCGGAAACCGGAAAGACAAACCATTTGGCCACCATTTGAGCCATTTGGCCACCTTTTATTTTCAACATTATTAAACTGTCCGTACATACTGCAATTAGATTGGCGCACCTTGTCTCTTTCTTCCTTTCATTCAGCCCATTTCTTCTCATATGACAGAATCGCATGTGCTTCCATGGTAACCAATTTAACATATTGATGGTAATATGTAGCTGCGATTTACTATTCCAATGCTCACCAGCTACTGTATGTCTCACACATTTCTATATGACAACACAATTATATAGGGAGGTTGCAAATCATATACTTGGCCAGACTGCTGTAAAATGCCCAATATTTACTGTGTTGTAGCGCAATTCCCTAAAAGTTACAATTTACAAATTGGCGCCTTATAGCTAAGGTTATTTCTAACTGAATCAGAATCTATGTATAGAACTCTACATTGGCCACCACTAATTTGCAGTACTCCACAATTTTTCCAATTGCAAATTGAATATAAATTTCAAAGACCAGGACTAAAATATAGAGCATGTAACACCACATACAGTATAGTCATTTTATGTGTATACATTGTAAGAGATCTTGGATAGCTTTACTGTACTGTTATATATACCCAACTGGAACCAAAACTGATGCCTTGAAATTCTGAGCTGATTTCTTAGGAAAGGTGATCTACAAGTAAAAAAAAAAGTACCTAATCTAAATATTATTCTTTGTTCTTTACTTACATCATTGCCTCTACCTCTAAAAGAACTCCTTTGCCACTAGGTTTCCTAAGCATGATGCTGCTGCCTTACATCTGAATGAGGCACACTTTGGTTCTTAAATGGTTTTACCTTATATTTGATCTGATGCAAAGCTACCAGTCCTGAACAGTGTATCCCACATTAACTCAATGTAAAACAATATGCACAGCTAATGTCATACACACTGCCTACCTAACCAAAACTGCCGATTGATTAAATCTTGTTTGTATCACCTTATTAAAATACATTGGGAATTTTATTACCACTCAAACCAAGATTGTAGGGGGGCTAGGAGACAACTCTTCCTTTAAATTCTTCTAGCTACTTTGTTTTGCAGTGAAAGGGCTGCCAGTAAAATCTCCAAAGGTGTCAAACAGCAACTGATAAACTCTGGATGGGTATTGAGGAGCACCTCATACAAAAGTTCATAACACTCAAAGGTCTTTTTGAAATGTTTATTGGTAAAGAGCATCAAATACAGCCAACACATTTTGGGGGAAAGTTCTCCCCCTTCCTCAAGGCTTGAGCAGTGGATGTTATTAGAGTCATGATGAGATGCAATAGGAGACCTATGTTGGGGCTTGACAAATACTGTATTTATTGCTCAAAATAAAAAAACGAATTATAATCTTAAAACTCATGAACTGCTGGCTGTATTTTGTGGTTTTGATGCCTCCTGGAATAAAGGGACCAGATTTACAAATATTCAAAAGTTCATAAAAGTTCATATCTATCATTACATAATGATAATACCTAGCCAGGTGCTGGTAAAAGTATTTACATATCTTACTCTAAGAAGGCCTCAAAACCACCAGAGACAGCCAGTAGCTCATGTGTTTTAGGATTATCCTTAAAAGATTTGCATTTGGAGTAACAAATAAAGTCCTTATTAAGTCCTAACATAGATCTCCTATTGCATCTCATCATGATTCTAATTACATCCACTGCCCATGCTCTGAAACACATTGGTAGTATTTAAAGTGATTGTAAACAATTGCCTTGTAAAACAACCTATTCAAATTATAATAGAAAATAAAGGAAAAACATTTGTATATAAATTTAAAAGGTATATAAAAAAATATAAAAAATATATATAAATACCTCTTTTTCCTTTTTTTATAAGTAATCACATTCCCTCTGTTCTCAGCTGTGTAAGAGCTGGGGGAGGAGAAAAAGCAGAAAAGCAGCAAGCTGATCTTCCCAGTAAATGGCTGTCCAAGTGGTGGGGGGGGGGGGTGTCAGGACAAGCCTGTTCATTGGAGGAGAGCGGGGTGAGCTCCCAGCAAACCTACAGAACCGTTCTCCTGCTTAGTGTGGTTCGTTTTTTAATAGGAAAGCAGAGGGACTGACAGGAACACCAGAGATTTCACACAATGAAGCAAAACAAGGAGGAAAATGATACTTTTTCATACAAGTACATGGTACAGCAGCCACATATCAGGGATATGAAATGCTGGGTTTACATACTCTTTAATGGTAAATAGTAGCAAAATACTATGCAATGAGAGGCCTGTCCACTAAAACTTTGAAACAGCTTCCAAAAGGGCTGACTGGCAGCTACCTAAACACTGTTTCTTTAGTGTAATTATAAAACTTATCTTTTATTATAAAATATTATCTTTTTGCCATTGCTTATTGGTGCATCAGACATTTTAAATTTATTTAAATGGCAATAGTAAAAATATCAATCCCCAATGGTCGCAGGAAAGAAATTTGCACCCTGTATGGCCAGCCTTACTGTGGGCATAACATTTAAATATTGTGTTGTTTTTCCTAGCATTTGACATAAAATATTATTTTTCAAATATGACAGCTTTAAGTAGTTGTTCTCTGTTTATCAGGTACAATAACAATTCTCTTCCTTTTTTTTTTTTTTAAATCTATGCGATTCTGTTAATTATAAAAGAAAGTGAAATAATAATGTTTACCTTTAAAGTGTTTTTTAAGTAGTTATTTAAATGGAACATTCAACTTCTTCAGCTTGACATGAATGAAAAAAAGGATAGAATGGCAATTAATCTCCTTTTTGATGCAAAATACTCATATGCTTTTCATCCATTCTCCAGCTTTATAGCTGAGGAATTGCTGAGAACTTTTAGACGTTGGAATGCATTTATCATACATTTTCTTTGTTTCTAGAAATATATGGTATTGCCAAACAGTTCAGAATATTGCTGCTGGGTTTTATAGGCATTGTGTTTAAATTCATGAGACTTGTTTTTGTTTTGAAAAGATTTCTTAATATAATTTTTACAGGAATGCTCAATAAAAGAGTATTCATGGGCTATGCAAGAGTTGGGCTGAGACAGATGAGAGATAGCAGAGGACAATGTCAAATGATCAGTAAATCTACATGAAAAAAGTTTCTTTATGTGAAGGTGCTGTGAGTACATTCACAAACAAGTATATAAAAAATAAGATATTTATGTATCTGTAACTTTTTTTGTGTGACCTGGTATTTTTGCTTAAAGTGGTTGTAAAGGCAGAAGGTTTTTTATCTTAATACATTCTATGCATTAAGATAAAAAGCATTCTGTGTGCAGCAGCCGCCCTCAGCCCCCCTAATACTTACCTGAGCCACATCTCAATCCAGCGATGTTGCACGAGAGACTTGGCTTTAACACTTCATAGGCTGAGACAGCAGCGAAGCGCCATTGGCGCTTCATTGCTGTCAATCATAATCAGTGAGCCAATGAGGAGAGAGAGGGGACGGGGTGGGCCACGGCTTTGTGTCTGAATGGACACACAGATCTACGGCTCAGCTCATGTGCCCCCATAGCAAGTTGCTTGCTGTGGGGGCACTCAACGGAGGGGTGGGGCCAGGAGTACCCGAAATAGGGATCTGGGCTGCTTTGTGCAAAACCACTGCACAGGGCAGATAAGTATAACATGTTTGTTATTTTTAGCAAAAAAAACCAAGTATCTGCTTAAATCTGTAAAAGCAGTTTGTAAATTCTTTATATGGGGTTATACAATTGTAGAACAGGCAGTCAGGGTGTGTGAAAAAACAACTTCCTGTACAATATTATCAGTTAATTAATTAAAATTAATTCAAGCCAAAAGTTAACTTTTTTTATTTTGTAACTTTGGATAGGTTTGGGAAGAACCTCTGTTATATTGTTTATCACTGCCTATGTCCCCGGTGGAAAGATTTACCCTCACTTCCTGTTTCAGTGCTAGCAAAAATCATTGTAGAGGTTCTAACTCTTACCCTCTTTATCCAAACTTGTAAAACACATGTACTTGGGCTCCTCTTTAAGTATATTCAGTTTGGATAATACCTATACTCCTGTATATTCATCAATTGATCTCATTAAAGTTTCTTATACTGTACATAAAATGTGCAATATTTGAGGCTATTTCATTATTTTAGAAAATAATGAAATTATTTTTAGTGGACCTTTTATCTTTTCGAAAGTAATTAATATTTATGGATCCTATATATTATTTTGGAACATCAAGAAATAATGTTTAGTGGCTCTTTCTTTTATAAAACCTGAGATATTGGATTTCTGCATGTTTACTTACATCTACAAATATAGGATTTTTATAACAGCTTACCTGTAAAATCCTTTTCTTTTGAAGTATATCACGGGACACAGAGCCATAGTAATTACTATGTGGGTTATACCTTCAGGTGCTGGACACTGGCATACCCTAAACAGGAAGTTGCCTCCCTTTATAACCCATCCTACTACTGGGAGTATCTCAGTTTTGTAGCAAAGCAATACATGTGTATACTAGAAAGAGGGACCTCTGTGTCCCGTGATGTACTTCAAAAGAAAAGGATTTTACAGGTAAGCTGTAAAAATCCTATTTTCTTTAATCGTACATCACGGGACACAGAGCCATAGTAATTAGTATGTGGGATGTTCCAGAGCAATGCCAACTGAGGGGAGGGAGACACAACCAAAGTAGGGCACCATGAGACCAGAGGATTCATACTGCTGCCTGCAGTACACTGCGCCCAAAGGCAACATCCTCATGTCTTTTTACATCCCCCAGATAGAATCTGGTAAATGTATGGATTGAAGACCAAGTTGCGGCCTTGCAGAATTGAGCCATGGAGGCTTGGTGATGCACTGCCCATGAAGCATTAACAGCATTAAAGGAGTGCCTCTTTAAACCATAAGCTTGAACGATTACTTGTCAAATCCATTTAGAAATGGTAGGTTTCGATGCTGCCTGTCTCTTTTAGCACCTTCAGGCAACAGGAATAAAACATCCATTTTCTGAATCTGAACAGTCGCCTTTAAGTAGACTTTGACTGTTCTCACCACATCAAGAGCATGTAGTGATTTTTCTTCCATAGAACAGGGTTCTGGAAAAATGAAGGTAGCAAAATATCCTTGTTTAGATAAAAACCTGATATTACCTTTGGTAAAAAATTAGGATGAGGACGCAATACTACCTTATCCTTGTGAACAATGAAAATATGGCTCTTTTCAAGAAAAAGCAATCAATTCTGATACCCTTCTTGCAGCAGATATGGTTACCAGAAAAAATTGTTTCCTTGTCAAAAAAGGACCAAGGGAATATGTTGTATCGGCCCCCAAAAAAAGGCTGTCTTGTAATGCCGACAAAACTAAATTCAAGTCGCAAGGGTTCAGGGATTACCCAACTGGAGATTAAGCCGTGTTACCCACTGAATAAAGTTACGAACTAAAGAATGTGAAGCAAGTGGTCGTTGAAATAATACCGATAAGGCCGAGACCTGTCCTTGGAAGCACTCAAGGCCAGCCTTATTTCACACCCCATCATCGGAAAGCCAAGGATTCTACCTTTGACTTATTTCCTGGGGTGCAACTCCTGGTTTCACACCAGGAGACATATGTTTCCCAGACTCCATAATATATCATTATGGAGGCCGGCTCCCTTGCATTACCAAGATAGAAACCTGACAACCCACGGTTTTTCAGAGTGTGGGTCTCAATAGCCAGACCATTAAATTTAGCATTTGTAAAGTAGGATGGAACACCGGGCCTTGCGAGAGAAGGTCTGGCTGTGATTGTAGGGTCCACGGGTCCCCTACTGCCATCTTTACGATCTCTGCATGCCAAGATTTCCTGGGCCCCACTGGGGGCCACAAGAATCAACGACTTCCCTTCCTGCTTGATACTGCGAAGAAGTCGTGGATGCAGGCAGAATAGGAGGGAATGCATAAATCAGTGAGAACCGATTCCACGGGAATAGCAAGGCACCTGTTCCGCATGCTAGTGGATCCTTTGTTCTTGACACAAAATTGTCGATTTCTTTGTTGAACCTGGACGCAAACAGATCTATGTCTGGCATATTGACAGGAAGATATTGGGGTGAAGGAACCATTCTCCCGGGAACAACTGCTAGCGACTCAAGTAGTCTGCCTGCCAATTTTCTATTCCTAGAATGAAGACTGCCGATAGGCAAAGTACATTGTTTTCTGCTCAAGATAGGGTATGATTCACCCTTCTCTGGGCCGCACAACTTCTTGTGCCCCCTTGGTGATTAATATAGGCCATTGCTGTGTCATTGTCGGATTGAATCCTGACAGGACAATACCGTAAACCGAACATTCAGGCCCTCAGGACCAAGAGCTCTGCCTGAATTTCAAAAATGTTAATGGGCAAGGCCATTTCTGATCTGAGCTACTTCTCTTGGACACTTGCCTCTTCCAAGACTGTTCCCCAACCTGAACAAAAAAGGTTGGCATATGTTGTTACCACTTCCCAGGTAACTGAAGGAAGGATTTTCCCCTTAGTAGATTTTTGGATATTAACCAGAAACTGAGGCTCCGACGCACCCAACCTACAGCACCTGGTATTTCCAGGTGGTCTCTCATCCGGTTACTAACCAGGCCCAACCCTGCTTAGCCTCCAAGATCAGATGAGATTGGGCGCTATCAGGGTGATGTGGCCATAGGCTTTGGAGTCAGACACATTGGGAATGTAGAGCTTGAACTTTTTGTTCCAAGCCGATAGGATACTGTTTTGCAGCAGTCTCGAATGAAACTGAGGATAAGGAACGGCCTTGAATGAAGCCACCATCTTTCCCAACAACCTCATGCAAAGTTGAATAGAAGAAATTCATCTTGCTTCGACCACCTGAATCAGTTCCTTTATGGCACTGATCTTTGCCTGGGGTAAGAATACCCTTTTCTGGGTGAACCTATGATCGGACCCAAGTATTTTAGACTTCTTCATGGTTTTAAAGAGGATTTCTCCTAGGTTGAAAATTCGACCTAGATATTTCAGGTAGTCGAATGTGGTGACCATACTTTGGTCTAAGCGGGCTACTGACTGGTCTATCAAGAACAGATCATCTAGGTAAACCATAATCGTTATACCTTGGGCCCTTAATCTGACTAGAAGAGGGGCCAGAACCTTTGTAAACACTCAAGGTGCAAGTAGATATTACTAGTGAGCGAGGAGATAGGCATATGGAGGTATGCATCGTTGATGTCGATTGACGCCAGAAGTTCTTCTCCTTGTAGGATGGAGATAACTGATTTGCATCGACTCCATAGATATAAAAAAAGTGGTTATATTCAGGAATTGAATTTAGATTTTTGAGATCCAGAATGTCCATTCGGTTTTGGCACCGTGAAAAAAAGACGTTTGAATCAAACTCTGTTCTTACATGGGGACCCCCATGATCACTTTTTTCTTTTTCTCTGGATCCTTAGAAACGTTTGATCTAAGAAAACAAGGAGACAAAAACTCTTGGAACTCCAGTTTGTACCCTGGAGCTATTGAGAAAGTCACCCATTCGTCTTGACAATCTTCCTGCCAGATTCTTGAGAACTGCAGAAGAATTCCCCCTAATCAATTGAACCTGACGGTGGAAGCTGCTGTGACTGCCTGGAGGCCGATGCCTCTGGCACAGGAGAAGGAGCTTTAAAACAAAAATACATTTACTCCTTTTCTAAAATGGCAAAATGGGTGCTTTCCACTAGAATTTCTTTGGATGTATTATCCAAAACATCCCCAAAAAGCTGTTTCACTGCAAAAAGGAAGATTAGCTAGGAGCTTCTTACAAGGCACTTAGCGAAGGGCGCAAGGCCTGAAGGATAGAATCTCTCATAGCAACTATTGCAAACATAAAGCTGCCTCCTGGGCCTGCTGAGCAGGATAACCTTGAACACCTGTTTAAACTGGTCTCTCAATGATTAAGCAATTAATCAAAGGATAAGGATATAGCAGCGTTAATTACAGGTATACCCTACTTAGTGAATTTCCTCCACCATAGAATAAAGTGTGAAAACTTTTTAGGAGGGAAAAAGATGCTTATCTGGGTGATCCTCTCAGATACAAAAAAGCTTTTCCAATGAATGGACAGGAAAAGGCATGCACAGCTTGAGGAGGCTTTAGTGAACCCAAACACTCAGTTAAGGGTACATAAATGTTGAGTGGACCATTCAGCAAGAAATTGCACCATCAGTCTTAAGATTGGAACAGCTGATTCTCCCGCATTTGACACCTCAGAAGAGGAGTCATCAGCCTCACCACGGTCCCCTGAGGGAATTTGTCTTCTCCTGCCCCTAGTTCCTCAGTTTGAGGGTCCTGGGTAATGGAAGAGAACCTGTCGGATTTTGACCCACACTGGGGTGCGATTAAAGTCGCTAAACTTTTTTTTTTTTAATTAGGATAAAATAAACAGGGGATGCAGTGTTAAAAACAGTTGCAGACATTTCATGGCCCTGATGCTCACTCTGACCAGCCACCCTCACTCAGGGGAGGATGTCATTTGTAGAGATGAGTAGGCTTTCCAGAGCTTGAGGGAGACCCTTTTAGCTCTTTTTTGGGGGTGTTTCAACCCCCCTTCTGACCATAGCCTGATGCACAAAGCAGAGGTACTACCAGAAGAAATTGCATCTACTGCTTGAGCAATAGTCCAGCTACTGCCGCTGCTATTAATGCTCAGCCTGATGCAAATAGTAAATGTGTCAAATAGGAAATGGCTGTATCACCAAAACCTCTTTTATGCTCTTCTTTGCTCTTATGTCTCTCCGACAATTTTGCAGCCAGCATAAATTGAGTTGTTTTTTTTAAAAACACACTCCCGCGTTGGAGGACGCCAATGCCGCACCATGCCCCACCCCCACCATCGCATCGCGCCCCCCTCCTTTCTTTTTCAAAAAAGAGTTTTCCCGTGCAAGCACAGGCCTCTGATCCAATGGGATCGGCTGAGTGAGGGAGGGATGGCGTGGAGGAGACCTGGTAGTCGCCGCCATGTAAGGGCGGTGAAAGAAAACGGCATTGCCCATCGCTTTCAGTTCTCCCTTAGACTTAGCCCCTTGAAGAAGGGAAGAGTTCAGCTCAGGTGGGGGTGTCTGGAGGAAGCAAAACCCCCCAAACTTACCGGAGGTCTGCCTGCTAGCCAGAGGAAAAAAGTCTGCTGCTTCTGTGACACAGCGTGATCTCTGAGCAAAGCATGAGAAGGTACGTGCTCCATACAGCCCCCAGTGGTGACACTTAGGCATGACAACATTTACTTTAAAGGAGACACTTCATAAGAAAATTTAAAAATTCCTTAGAAAAACTCCACTTACCTTTCCCGCCGCAGGGTTTTCTGTGGTAAAACCAACAGACCCAATCTTCACCGTTCACGGTGGGTTCCATTAACAAATCTTCAGGAACCGGGGGAACCCACAATCTTGGACCTGTAAAAAGCTCCCCGTCAGTAAAACTTTATGGCCTTAATACCAAAAGTACTGGATCCCGGGGTCCAGTTCCCTAAAAAGAGAAGCATTACAGGCAAAACCCCGTTTCTTCAGATACGAGGCCCAGGTACCATTCAATTTGGCCTAAAAGACACCTTGAAAGGATCCAGCTGCATAGCTAGCCCTAGCTAGGATTGCTCCAGTGGAGCTCAGCACAGCATATCTTCACTCGTGACCAACACTTTAGACACTGGCAAAAAAC
The DNA here is from genome assembly GCF_042186555.1 of Aquarana catesbeiana. NCBI lineage: Eukaryota > Metazoa > Chordata > Amphibia > Anura > Ranidae > Aquarana > Aquarana catesbeiana. The sequence continues at coordinate 97,249,749 of NC_133326.1, read as the reverse complement.
TGAGATACTCCCAGTAGTGAGAGGGGTTATATAGGGAGGCAACTTCCTGTTTAGAGTGTGCCAGTGTCCAGCACCTGAAGGGGGACTATAACCCACATAGTAATTACTATGGCTCTGTGTCCCGTGATGTACTATTAAAGAAAGGGTTTCTCCATAGATTGAAAATGAAAGTAAAGCAAAGATGCTGATATTTTTAATAGCTGTGAGAATACAAGTTGATGCATATTCTCACATCTCTTTTGGTTGCAAGGTTTTGGGAAACTGAGTGTGGTTAATCCAAAATTGGATCGGGTGCCTGTTTTGTGTGTTTTGTGTTTAAATGTGCATTAATAAAATTAACTTTTAATGAGGGCAAAATAAATGTTTTTCAAACCCTAATATTGCATATTTAATAGACCTGTAAATAGACTTAATTACAAAAGCGGAAGTCTATTCAAAATAATGTCTAAACTTAATGTTTAAACTCAAACTCTGGGAAACTCAAAAATTATACTTTGCAGTGGGGCTGCACCAAAACTGCAAGGGTTAATTGCTCATTTTAGTCTAGGGGTCATAGACAAAAAGATCCACTTACCAGATCCTCCACACTTCTGTGCTGTTAAAATAGTTCCCACAGCATCGTCTCCCTCATGCTTCAATAGTCTAAGATCTTTACATCAATAAGACCAATGCAGGGTCCCTCTTTGGACATAATGATGACAAGTGACAGTCATTGCCAGAGCATGGGGGAGCATCATCTGCCACAGCAGCGGAGGATCGGGTAAGTTAAAGTGCAAAAACCTGCCCCTAGTCCAAATAAGCAGCTAACCTATTTTTTCAATTTCCCAAAGTTTGGCTTTAAATTATCAATTGGCTTCTTTGGCAGTATGGTCACTGCATCCTACTTTAAAGCAGAGTGCCAGCCAAAAATAACAAGATAAAAATGAGTAGCCCAATAAAAGATACATTAACCAAACCAACTTAAATATTCACCTTCAATACACAGATTCCATCAGCAGTACTATGTTCTGCTGATAGATGTTCTCAGTCAGATGTCATCTTCCTTATAATCAAAGATGGAGAATTTATCAGGAAGAGGGAGTTTGGGTTCTAAAGAAGAGTCCCAGAGCCGGCAGTACTAGCAGGGAGATATTGTTGGAGAAATCACAGGAAGAAAATAGGGAGCCTGTCAGGGTCCAGTTAAAGGTACAGCATCAGTTCTGGCTACTTAATACATTGTATATTAATACCTAATATCCATCATTTATGATGGGGCATAAAGTAATACTTTTCATGGCTCTGTCCACTGTTTTGAAATGAGGAACAATCCTGTTATTTGTGGGATCTGTGATGGTATGTGATGGAATGATTTATGTGGTTCAATATTCTTGAGTAACCTTTTTCATAATAATTTTAAAATGGTCCTATAGGAAGGCAAACACTGTAAGTTGTATAGTTTAATTACATGTAACTTTTACAGTATGTGTTTATTTTTTATTCTCTGCTTGCCTTGACAGTAAACATGGGAGTATTTTTCACATTTCAACTGACATTTTGTGTTATTAAAAACAAATCAAAAAGAGAATATATCCTAATATGTATGTACAAGTATCAAGTGAAGTGAACATAAATGGAAAATAGTAAGTTTCAGCACCATGGATAGCAAGATTAAAGTAAATGAACTAAAGAAATGTTATAATTTTCCAACTGTAGAAAAATGCCTTATCTTCCCCCTAGAAAATGTAAAGGAAAAAAAAAAAAAACTATGTGTTGTTTACAATATTCCCATTATGATTACCTAGATGATTACTTAGCTATACTTGTCTGTGATCTGGTGATATGTGGACAGACCTAATATATAACAGGTCTCACCAAATATAAACAGAATGTGCTTGAATAATCAAAATATGAGGCTTTATGCACACCAGAAAGCTATAAACTGCTTTAGAAATGCTGAACAAAAAACCCAAATGTTTTAGCGTTGCTGTAGCTGTAGCATTAAGAAGTGGGCCGCTGGTGTCCTTAACAACCAGTGAATAGCTGGCTGTTAAGAAGCGGACCAAGAAGCCATGGATGAATCATCAGCTGTCAGCGTGGTTCCCTGCTGACAGCTGAATGTAAAAAAAAAAATTGCTGACAAAAGAAAAATTGTGAAATGGCATAGGGGTCCCCCCAAATTCTTACCAGACCCTTAGGTCTGGTATGGATTTAGGATGGGAACCCTCACGCCAAAAATAGAAAAAATGGCATGGGGGTCCGCCCCAAAATCCATACCAGACCCTTATCCGAGCATGCAACCTGGCAGGCCAGGAAAGGGAGAGGATGAGTGAGTGCCCCCCCACTCTCCTAAACCATGCCAGGCCACATGCCCTCAACATGGAGGGGTGCTTTTGGGCAGGGGGGTGACTCCCAAAACAAACACCTTGTCCCCATGTTGATGGGGACAAGGGCCTCTTCCCCACAACCCTGGCCAGTGGCTGTGGGGGTCTGTGGGCAGGGGGGCGCCCAGATCCCAGCCCTCCTATGTGAATGAGTATGGGATACATATTACCCATACTCATTCACCCCCAAAAAGTGTAGTTTAAAAAAGTCAGTAGGCAGTTTTTGACAAGTCCTTTATTTAAAAAAACAAAATGTCTCCCATGATCCATCCTCAAACACGATGCTCACCGCCATCGCCAACCTGAAAAAAGAAACAAAACACCTCCTCTCCCACCGAAGGTTCCCGCCATCTGACAGCTCTTAAATATAATATATATTATGACATCACCAACCCAGCATGCCCCCGTTCAATGACATTACAAGAGGCCGGGGTCATCCATCTTTTTACCGAATGCTATTGTTACACCTGTTAATCTTTAAATTTTGCCTTCTTTGGAACACACACAATTTTTCCTGGTATTTTTCCGGTCTATCAATTTCAGCAGACATACAGTTTATTAACAATTTATAACATTGTAATATGAACTATGGAAAACAGATATTAGGGAATGAGGTAATTTATACAAATGATTTAATAGGTGCATATAACCATGCTTTTCAGAATCAGAACCGTTAAATATGAAGTTCTGTTAAATATGATTCTGATCACCTAGGGACAATGCCATATATACTCAGCATTTAGAAATCACCTTGTTAAATCACAAGGAGATGTTACAGGTTCAAATTCTCCCTGAGAGCATACCTGATCTATTAGTGTTCAATTCAGAGAAGTAAAGGAACATTGTGTGCCACGAACAATAAGAGACAAGAACCGTAACACATCTTGCTAACCATTGCTTTTAGGGAAACTGTAGGAACTCTTTTTTTGATCCCTTTTCCTAACATATACTTCAGCAGATATTTTCCTACTTCCAATAGGAAGAGCCTGGGGATGTGGGTAATTATACAGATTTCAGGTTCTCATAAAAGAGTATGCATGGTAAAAAATTCACTTCAAAGTCCCTATTTCTTGGCATATTAGAGTAAGTTTGACTTGATGACATCTCTTTATTTTCCAGAATTTATATTGATGATTGATAAAAATGACTGACAAAGGGTCCAAATTGTTGTTCCTAACAAATACTCGTATCTACTTGCAACTCAATCTGGACTGAATATCAATAGATGTGGCTTTGATATTTTATATTTTCTATAGTGCTAACCCCCGATGGATCGCTGGAAATAGAATGCTTTCCTCTCACCTATTTAGAGGCTGCCAGCCCTGTTTCCAGTCTCAGAAGCACACCGACAAACACAGGCTCAGTCTAGGGGTGTCATTTGTTGCAGATCTTGAACAAATGAGGGGAGAAGGCTTTAGGGTAGCAATATACTCAAGGCACAAAATCTTAGAGCACAGCTTCCCTGAAAAATCCTGTTCCAGCAGTATTTGGCCCTTCAGTAGCAGGCTCAAAAATAATGCTGAAGAAAGAGGGACAATCTGAGACCCTATTCAAGCAATCACAATCCCTGTAGCAATTTTTGGCATATAGCCCTCAAAAACACTTCAGTACCTGGAGCTATGGGCAAAAGGTCCTATTCACAATGTCTAGGTGGCAACTCCTTTCCAGCTCCCCTGTAACACTCTTCAGTGAAGGTTTCCTTATCCAGCTCATATTCTACAGGTAGCATCTTCCAGGCCCTCAGCCCATAGCACAAGCTGAGGCCTAGTAGAAGTAGTTCCCTGGAACTCACTCACACAGGCCCCCTCTCAGGGTGGAAGCGACAGGCAAAGAGAGCTCTGATCAGATCCTCCCAAATATTTATCTTCTCCCCAATCACACCGTCTTGGTCATCCTCCCAGAAATTGGCTAGGGTCAGAGAACTAATCATAACCCAGTGATAGATCCTCCCTCTCTATTTCTGGAATATTCTTCCAGAAGCAGACAGAAGCAATCGTTTTAGGCAAACCCTGATCAGATCTGAAAAATGAATTGCAGCTCATCTGGTTACAATAAAGCCATACACTAAATGTAGCCAGACCAGAGCAGGGGCACTACATTTCTATGGATGTTCAGAAAGCTGGGAGCCAGTCACTTTGATTGAATCTTTTATTGTGCATGTACACGGAGAATAGAGAGGAGGTTGGAGATAACATAGGATACCTGAATGTTTCTACTTAAAACACAACCCTTCTAACTTTATTAATCCTTCTCTTACAGGGTTATACTGTAAAGTTAGATGTGACAACTTGATAACTGAGGTTCTAGTGGTATCTCAGTTTTAGAATTAAAGGTTGTACAGCTTGGAAAGGTTTCTGTGTGGCTTTTTTACAAACTTACCACCAACATTTGAGATCCTGCAGTCTGCTTTCTCTGGGCCCAAAACAGAATTCCATGGCAGACAGTATCCTCAAGTGGTCCTCCTAGGAGGGAATATCCTTGCTGCATCCTCACAGAGAAAAACTCCAGGAGGGAAGACCATGGACAGGAGATGTCTGAGATATTTATTAACACTCCCAGCATGCACCAGCAGGCCCCCCAACCCTGCTAATTGGCCAGGTATTAAGCATTCTTTTCATAGAATGACATCTCTAGCACATCCTGCTGGAGAACACTCACACAGCAAGTGGCTAAGATAATACATCCAGTGCATAGAAAGGCTTAAAATGTTTAAATAACATGCTTGGGGGATGTCTTAAAGCTAAATCTGAAGCTGTGGATACAGTATGAAGTAATTCCTAAAAAGTGGCATTTTGTGTTTACAAAGAGTGGCCAAAGAGCTGTCATTCAGGGGTGGTAGCAGTAGCGCTGCTACAAAAGATCCTTTCTTTCCAGCGCTATTTTCAACAAAGCAGTGGATCTGTCATTTGGCAGCAGTATCACTACCACCTCCAAATGGCAAATCCCAGCCAGCTTCTATTTGTAAGCAAAAGGGCCAGTAAAGCTGTCAGGAGTCTGTCATTTAGAGACCATAGTGATAATACCACTGAAGGACAGACTTCCAACTATATCAGATGGAGATTTATTCAGGTGAATGAACTGGCTAAAATATGGCTAATTTGTTTATCCATTCATCGAAATGTAAAAAGACTGGGTTCGGGTCAAACTCATGTTGAAACCTGAACCTGAAGCTCATTCCTAGTATATATTTATATACATGCACAAAAAAAGTTCAGAAGTAAACAAAAAATAATAGAGTAAAATAACATGAATATGCCAAAACAACCCATGCATCAAACATGCATTCATTTACATACTATATTGATACTTCAAATCAAACCTCTAGGGAAATATATAAAAAAAAATCATGATTGGGAGCTTCTCTATTCAATAATGCAATGCAGCTGCTTGAGTGCATTATCAAGAGTCAATAATATTGTAAAGTGGAGAGGGCATGCCCATGGTTATTCAAATTCCAACTATCGGAAAGTTAGTATTTGCATTGCCAATTTGAGAGGGCTGTGGTCAGCAATGCAATGACAAATTAGGCTAGGCAAAAGTAGTATAGATTACCTAGAAGGAGACCTAGTAAAGTGGTTAGGGTCCCACGGGTGCAGAGGCCTGGTAATGTAATGTAATCTCTCACCAGTTCTCAGTTGATGGTACAAGACTGCACTGTTACTTTATACACATCATACACTGCAGTTGCAGAAAGTGAGATTAGGATTTATTTTGTTCCCTCCCTCTAGTTATTGAACATGTCAGAGGCCATGTGTAAACTGATTCATTTTCTTTTATTTCATTAAAAAGGGATTTGTGCTCAAGCTGAATTCCATCCAGTGTAAATGTTACAAAACATTCTACCTGCCACTTTCTTCCTGCCTATACACAAGAGTCAACAGGGTGCTGTATACAGATTTTCTAAGGTCCGGTTCACACCAGAACGCAGTACAATATGCCATCTGCAGCGGGTGTCAATATTAACTTAATAAAAAACAGATTACAGCGCACACATACAAAAATGACATTTATACTGCAAGGCTATTTAAAAACACCTGAACATATTCAAAAATATGGGGGTTTGGTCACACTATATGGTCATATAGTGCTAAGCCCACTTACTGAGATAAAGTACCCTGAATTAGTGGGGATCCAGCACCATCTTGAATGTAAAGCATTTTAGGGTGTGCCCCCCTCCCAAGTATGTTTTTGAATGTTAACTTAATGACACCCCCAAATGCAAGTCTCAAATGCAGTGCATTTGTCTGCACCCGATTGCATGGTGCAGTAGTATTGTAGTGCTGTGTGTTTTTTAACTACTGGCGGACCGCCCGCCGCCATTGTATGTCGGCTGTTTGAAGTGAAATACTACTGTTATGGCAGCAGACAGCTGCCATAACCCCGGTATCTTCTTCAATGGCCGACGGTCTGCTTTCAGATAAAAGTGGTCTCCGAGGTGGATTCACAGTGAGATTACCTTTATCGGGGGTGGGAGAGGGCTCCCGCCACGCTCTGGTCGTCTCTGTCAAAAAAAAATTCTTTTTTTCTATTACAAGTGCTCTGTCCCGCCCAGCTTGCATGCTAGCTTATGAAAATGATGTTCAAACCACACATGTGGGGTATCGCCACGATCGTAGAGCGAGAGCAATCATTTTAGCACTAGACCTCCTCCAAACGACCGCCATGTCTGATAAAAAAAAATATATATATATATATATATATATATATATATATAATGTTTGGGGGTTCTAACTACTTTTCTAGCAAAAAAAAAATGATTTTAACTTGTAAACACCATGTCTGAAAAATAGGCTTGGTCCTTAACTAGTTAAAGTAGTGCATGCATGGACTGAAATCAAACTGCACCCGGATCCCATGTGAATCGCACAGGAACGCACAGCATGTTCCCTCTTCTGGGAAGGCTATCCACAAGGTTTAGGAGTGTGTCTATAGGAATGTTTGACCATTCTTCCAGAAGCGGATTTGTGAAATCAGGAACTGATGTTGGAAGAGAAGGCCTGGCTCGCAGTCTCCGCTCTAATTCATCCCAAAGGTGTTATAGGGTTGAGGTCAGGACTCTGTGCAGGCCAGTTAAGTTCCTCCATCCCAAACTCGCTCATCAATGTCTTTATGAACCTTGCTTTGTTCACTGGTCCAAATCATTTGGTGGAGGGGGGATTATAGTGTGGGGTTGTTTTTCAGGGGTTGGGCTTGGCCCCTTAGTTCCAGTGAAGGGAACTCTTAAGGCGTCAGCATACCAAGACATTTTGGACAATTTCATGCTCCCAGCTTTGTGGGAACAGTTTGGGGATGGCCCCTTCCTGTTCCTACAAGACTATGCACCAGTGCACAAACCAAGGTCTATAAAGACATGGATGAACAAGATTGGGGTGGAGGAACTTGACTGGGCAGGGCCTATACGTGACGCCTTTATGCTATCTGACTGCTGGAATACCCGTGTTTGGAGATTGCCTGCTTGGGAAACCGCTATGTGCATCTTTTACTGTGGAAAATATGTAAGTGCACTTCTAAGTGCACTTTAAAAAAATCTGATTTTTTTTAAACATATGGCGCTATGAGATGTCGTTTTCCTGCTTTGCATTACATTGCTGGGAGAGTTTGCAGCAAGGGGATCAGGAGGTCCAGGAAGACATCCTGGGTATTTTAAATGCGCTATTGACCATTTAATATGGTCCACACTATCTGGTAAGGAGCCAACCTTATCTTATATCATGGTGATATCACTGTGGTGATCAACATTGGAGGTTATAACTATTTATTTCTTGGATTTCTTATATTTATTTATATAGAGCGGCATTCACTTGGATATGGGACTATACACCTTATATTATTTCTTTGGATGTTGCACATAAATTACTTTTTTTAGATTTTTTAATTCATGAATTGGGACTTATTATTTTTTTATAGGATTTGAATATTGGTTTTTCAACACACTAATTTTATTATATTGGTGTATTTCTTATGAAATGTAAATTTGAATTTATTTCACAGTTTTGCATTTTATGAATTGATATTTTTATCATTCATTTATATTAGCTTTTTATGCACATTAAGTACAGTATATTTTCTATCATGTTGTGTTAATTATATTAATTTAGCGCCACGCTATTTGATTTATTTTTGCACTAATTTGGTACCACAGATTTTGGTGTAGGCTGCCTTTGTGTGTTAAAATCTTCCCCGTCACAAAACTATTTTTGTTTTCACAATTTATAACAAACTTCACTATTCTACTAAAAATTTACAGTCCGTGTCTTTCTTTCACATTTACTATTCAAATCTTCTCAATAGTGAAGTTACACTGTGTAGTACACTTAAACATTCAATTTGTGTGCCCATACACCTCGCCATCCGGTCACCATCACACTTCTGCTCTCAGCTTCTTTACTTGACCCAAAAGTACAAATACAAAGGTCCCAAATACAAATGTGAAGGATCAGGAATATAAAAATGAAATATACAAATGAAAAAATCATGAATATAAAAGCCAAAGGGTATATACCTATTTGCATATAATACTGTACAGTGCCTTGAAAAAGTATTCATACTCCTTGAAATTTTCTACATTTTGTCATGTTACAACCAAAAACATAAATGTATTTTATTGGGATTTTATGTGATAGAACAACACAAAGTGGCACATAATTGTGAAGTGCAAGGAAAATTATAAATGGTTTTCCAAATGTTTTACAAATAAATATGTGAAAAGTGTGGCGTGCATTTGTATTCAGCCCCCCAATACTTTGTAGAACCCCTTTGGCTGCCATTACAGCTGCAAATCTTTTTGGAGATGTCTCTATCAGCTTTTCACATCTAAAGAGTGACATTTTTGCCCATTCTTCTTTGCAAGATAGCTCAAGCTCTGTCAGATTGGATGAAGAGCGTCTGTGAACAGCAATTTTCAAGTCTTGCCACAGATTCTCAGTTGGATTTAGGTCTGGACTTTGACTGGGCCATTCTAACACATGAATATGCTTTGATCTAAACCATTCTATTGTAGCTCTGGCCATATGTTCAGGGTTGTTGTCCTGCTGGAAGGTGAACCTCAGCCCCAGTTTCAAGTCTTTTGCAGACTCTAACAGGTTTTCTTCTAAGATTGCCTTGTTCTTAGCTCCACCCATCTTCCCATCAACTCTGACCAGCTTCCCTGTCCCTGTTGAATAAAAGCATCCCCACAATATGATGCTGCCACCACCATGTTTCACGGTGGGGATGGTGTGTTCAGGGTGATGTGCAGTGTTAGTTTTCTGTCACACGTAGCGTTTTGCTTTTATGCCAAAAAGTTCCATTTTGGTCTTATCTGACCAGAGCACCTTCTTCCACGTGTTTGCTGTGTCCTCCACATGGCTCCTTGCAAACTGCAAACAGAACTTCTTATGGCTTTCTTTCAACAATAGCTTTCATTTTGCCACTCTTCCATAAAGGCCAGATTTATGGAGTGCAAGACTAATAGTTGTCCTATGGACAGATTCTCCCACCTGAGCTGTGGATCTCTGCAGCTCCTCCAGAGTTACCATGGGCCTCTTGGCTGCTTCTCTGATTAATGCTCTCTTTGTTTAGGTGGACGGCCATGTCTTGGTAGGTTTGCAGTTATGCCATACTCTTTCCCTTTTTGGATGATGGATTGAACAGTGCTCTGTGAAATGTTCAAAGCTTGGGATATTTTTTAAAACCTAACCCTGCTTTAACCACTAGCCGCCCGCCCACTGTCATATGACGGCGGGACGAGGCAGCTCTCGTTTTGGGCCGCTGTCATATGACATAATCTCCTTCCCGGGCCACTAGGGGGCGCGCGCGGCATGCCGCTGGGGACCCAATGTGCATGCCCGATTATGTAAACACACAGATCCACGTCCTATCAGAGGAGAGGAGACCGATGGTGTGTCACTTGTACATAGGGACACCAATCGGTCACCTCCCCCAGTCAGTCCCTTCCCCCCCAGTTAGAATCACTCCCAGGACACACATTTAACCCCTCGATCACCCCCTAGTGTTAACCCCTTCCCTGCCAGTCACATTTACACAGTAATCAATGCTTTTTCATAGCACGGGTCGCTGTATAAATGGGAATGATCCCAAAAATGTGTAAAAAGTGTCCGATATGTCTGCCGCAATGTCTCAGTGCCGATAAAAATCGCAGATCGCCGCCATTACCAATAAAAAAAAAATAAAAATAAAAATGCTATAAATCTATACCCTATATTGTAGACGCTATAACTTTTGCGCAAACCAATCAATATACGCTTATTTTGATTTTTTTTACCAAAAATATGCAGAAGAATACATATTGGCCTAAACTGAGGAAAAAATTTGTTTAAAAAAAAATGGATATTTATTACAGCAAAAATTAAAAAATATTGTGTTTTTTCAAACTTGTCCTTCTTCTTTTGTTTATAGCACAAGAAATAAAAACTGCAGAGGTGATCAAATACCATCAAAAGAAAGCTCTATTTGTGGGGCAAAAATGATAAAAATTTCATTTGGGTACAGCGTTGCATGACCGCACAGTTGTCATTCAAAATGTGACAGTGCTCAAAGCTGAAAAATGGCTTGGGCAGGAAGGGGGTGTTCGTGCCTGGTAGGCAAGTGGTTAAACTTCTCCATAACTTTATCCCTGACCTGTCTGGTGTTTTCCTTGGCCTTCACGATGCTGTGTGTTCACTAAGGTTCTTTAACAGACCTCTGAGGGCTTCACAGAACGACTATATTTATACTGAGATTAAATTACACACAGGGGGACTCTATTTACTAATTAGGTGACTTCTGAAGGTAATGGGTTCCACTATATTTTAGTTAGGGGTATCAGAATAAAGGGGGCTGAATACAAATGCACGCCACACTTTTCACATATTTATTTGTAAAAAAGGTTGAAAACCATTTATCAATTTTCTTCCACTTTACAAATTGGTGCTACTTTGTGTTGGTCTATCACATAAAATCCCAATAAAATACATTTACGTTTTTTGTTGTAACATGACAAACTGTGGAAAATGTCAAGGGGAATGAATACTTTTTCAAGGCACTGTATAATATATATACAATTGGGTATATACCCTTTGACTTTTGTATTACTTTTTTATTTTTATATTCATGACCTTTCACGACCCTTCAATTTTACATTGATGACCTTTTGTCTTTGTTTTGTAGCCTTGATTGGATTGTGTTTAGCCCTGGAAATGCATTTCTCTGCTATGAATCAATGTTATCATTAAAAGCCTTGTACTCTTGGATGTTTGTTTGGCACTCCCATTGGATTTTAATTCTTTTCTTCCTGCCTGTCATGGTGATGCTACCAGACGTTTCAGAGGAACATATGCTGGGGCTGCACAAACCTCTTGTCACAGAGAGAAGGTGAAAAGACATGCTGTAGCCAGGAGACACTTGGGGGAATTTAGTAAAGCGTTACAACACCTCGAGTGGTAGGGTCCTTGTCAAATGGCCTGTGCCTAGTTCAGGAGAGCCTTGCAACAGCTTTGGTACTAGTTCCTACACATGTGACAGATTCTGGTCATATTACCACCAGTTTTGGAATCTGTGACTATGGCTGTAACAAATTCAAAAAGAAATACCACCAGTTTGTGGATTACGAAACAGTAATTAAAGTGATTCTCAAGGTTACAATAAAAAAAAAAAAAAAAAAGAAAAACATGCTATACTTACCTGCTCTGTGCAATGGTTTTGCACCTATCAGACCCGATCCTCTTCTTTTTAGATACCCCACTGGCGGTCCTGGCTCCACCCCCCCGCCGAGTGCCCCCAATAGCAAGCCCCTTGCTATGGGGGCACTCAAGCAGGGTTGCTCCAGAGTTGCACTCCTGTAAATGGATATTGTCAATTCACACACAGAGTTTGGCTCAGCCCCGCCCCCCCATTCTCTCCTCATCGGCTCACTGTCTGTAAATGACAGCAGCAAGAGCCAATGGCTCCAACTGTTGTGTGAGCCAATGAGAATAGAGAAAGACCAGGGAGAGCTGCTGCTCTCATGCACATCGCTGGATCAAGATAAGGCTCAGGTAAGTATAAGGAGGCTCAGGGGGAGCTGTATGCAGAAGGTTTTTTACCTTAATGCATAAAATTCATTAAAGCAGTTGTAAACCCCGCTTGATAACCTTTACTTACAGGTAATAAGGCTTACCTGTAGGTAAAATGAATATAATGAATGAATATCTCCTAAACGTGCACCATTTAGGAGATATTCACCCTGCATGCAGCCAGTGACATCACCAGCGCATGTGCTCTAAAGGTCCGGCATACCTTGCCAGAACCTCAGAGCTTTGTGCTGGTGTCTTGCAGAGAAAGTTCCCCCGGTGGATAAGGATCCCCCTCTACTGCGCAGGCGCAGCACTTGCGCAGTAGGAACAACAAGGGAGCTGCCAAAAAGAGCCGAAGCTGAACACCTGAGTCAGCTGTACACGGTGCCTGCGCACTACATTCTACCCTAGGTCCATGTTAAAACCCCACCATCCAAGTGGACACAGAGCTAGAATTATAATATGCCGAGCGCAGCGAGGCCGTGCCCAAAGTGTGGCGAGTGTAGCATGCCCGCAAGGGGCCTGTTACAAACTCTTTTTTATTAAAATAGTGTTCGCATGCAGGCGCCATGTACAGCTGACTCAGGTGCTCAGCTTCAGCTCTTTTCGGCGGCTCCCTTGTTGTTCCTACTGCGCAAGCGCTGCGCCTGCGCAGTAGAGGGGGGGTCCTTATCCGCCGAGGGGAACTTTCTCGGCAGAACACCAGAACTGAGGGCTCCTGCACACGGCAATGATGTCATGGCGGCTGCGTCCACATAGCTGGAATGTGCAAACCCAGAACAAAAGACAGAGGGAACATGTCAGCCCTCTCAGCGATGACAGTACAGTTCTGAAGGGCTTTGTTCCAAGGTGGGTATTTCAGAATGTGCTAGTATGCGTTGCATACTAGCACATTATGCCATTGCTTTGCAGGTTTTTTTTTTTTTTTTTTTTTTTGCAACATCCGTGGTTTACCACCTGCTTTAAGGTAAACAACCTTCTGCCTTTGAGTTGGCATACAAAGAGCCTTCAGTGCTCACAGCTGAGCAGGTACATTGATAAAAATGATTCTGTTGGCTTGTAATTTTAACTTTAAAATGTTATAATTTTCAACATAAAAATAAATGTTAATTAATTTACTTTGATATTTGAAGTACCTTACTTAATTTTCATTAGTTCTTAAAACACACCTTTTACATTTACAAAAATAATGTATAATATTGAGTAATCTAGACAAAACTTTTAAGGTATGTGCATTACCACATTATAATTAAGAAATAAAGGGTAGGGAGCCTGGTCCCCAACCAGGCCTCGCCAAAAGGAGAGAGTGGGGGGCAAGTGGACTATTTCGGTACAATACAATAGGGAATAGAATCAAGTATATAGACAATCATATAAACAAAAATAGAAAAATGAATTGATACATAGTACATGGCAAAAAATGTCGATAGTAATTTAAAAATATAGGTGACTCTGTCATGGACAGCATTTCAACTAGTTTTGCGGACTGAGCCACTTAATCAGGAAAACATCTGTAATTTAATCGGCACATGATCAGTGACAATATAATCAATCACATACAGCAAGACAAGGTTAAGAAAAAATATTTCAATTCAGTTCAACAATAAATACATATTGCAAAGGGGAAAGATGCAATCCTGGTATATACAAGGCACAAGGTGTCACCAGCAGGGGCGGATCCAGAGTCTAGTCTCGGGAGGGGCACTGCCAGAAAATATATTTTTTTGGGGTACATCTATCGGGGAAATGGCTGGTGTTGGCGCTTCAATCATCATGGCACCATGGTTGTTATGGTGTCAGGATGATTGAAGCGCATTATTACTATTATTACATTGTTATAAAAAACTAAATAGTTTAACTCACCATAATGCAGAATCAGTGGGAGCCCCGAGTGTGTCACTTGCCACGTCACCTGTCACCAGATGCATATTGTCACTTGCCACGTCACCTGCCACATGTTGCGGATTGTCACTTGCCACGTCGCCTGTCAACAGATGCAGATTGTCACTTGCCACGTCGCCTGCCACGTTACGGATTGTCACTTGCCACGTCACCTGCCACATGTTGCGGATTGTCACTTGCCACGTCACCTGTCACCAGATGCAGATTGTCACTTGCCACGTCGCCTGCCACATGTTGCGGATTGTCACTTGCCACGTCGCCTGTCACCAGATGCAGATTGTCACTTGCCACGTCGCTTGCCACATGTTGCGGATTGTCAGTGAAAGGTAAGAGTGAACATTGAACAAATTATCATTCACATGCTTTAAATGTTTCTTAAAATACCATCCAAAATGTTTATTTTATTTGCAGATTAATATATTTATAATAAATGGACACACATCCGTTGTATACACCTATTGAGACAACTCACTTGTGCGCACGCAAAGTTTGTGCTTACTGCATGTGGCAGAACCCAACCAAGATGCAGGGTGAGGGACCACCAGCTGTTATTTTTGTGCCACAAAAATGAATGTTCCAGCCGGTTTTTGAGATATTGGAATTCAAATTCAGATTATGTAACATCAAGCCCCGCCCACTTTGCACCCAATGTTATTAACATTCTAAAACAAAGATAGCATTCGTTTGCACTGCATCTGTGCTGATTTGTGCTACAAAAACAAACATATGTGCTGGTTTGGTTTCAGAGATATTGCGCATTATAGTTGATGAAACCTCTCCCACTTTGCATCACATGTTATTATTACATTTTAAAAACAATTACAAAATTTGTTTGTGCTGCATTTGTGCTGATTTGTATCACAAAAACATACTCTGTTCGGTTTTTGAGATATTGAACATTCAACATTAGATTATGTAACCTAAAGCCCCGCCCACTTTGCACTATGTTATTACATTTCAAAAACAAATATACCATAAAAACAAGCATATTGGTATAGTGTGTTTTTTTTTTCATATAGCACTCATTTTGTATCAGAAAGAATGATTATGGGACTCATTTATGCTTTTAGCCTGAGCTACTCTGAAAGCCTAAAATATACCATTGAAGTTTTTCAGAAGATCTTTTGAGAGCTAGATGTGAGGAATCTATCTTCAAAAGTTCACACTTTAACCGCTTGCCGGCCACCCGCTGTCATTATACTGCAGCAGGTCTGCACTCCTGCGCAAACCGCCGTGGGTGTACGTTGGTCTTTGTACAGAAGATAGTGGGTGTGTGGGTCCGGCGGACTCGATGTCCAGCGGCAAACCACAATCACGATGTACAGAGGCAGAAAAGGGAACTGCCTATAAGGTGATTCCCTGTTCTGCCAGATGACATGTCAGAGATCTTCTGTTCCCAGTGATCAAGAACAGCTATCTCTGTGATGTCCCTGGCAGCCCACCCCCCCTACAATTAGAACACACCCAGGGAACACACTTAACCCCTTGATAGCCCCCTAGTGTTAACCCCTTCCCTGCCAGTGTTATTTATTTATAATTTCACTAGTCAACAAAAAGTGTCATTTGGGGCCAGATTTGTCCGCCGCAATGTTGCAGTCCCGCTAAAAATCACAGATCGCCGCCTGTAAAAACAGAAAAAAATAAAAGTCCCTAAATCTATCCCATAGTTTGTAGACACAATAACTTTTGCGCAAACCAATCAACATACGCCTATTGCATTTTTTTGGGTTTTTTTTTTGTCACCAGACAAAATTGTTACCAGATGCAGATTGTCACTTGCCACGTCGCCTGCCACATTGTGGATTGTCACTTGCCATGTCACTTGCCACGTCGCCTGCCACATGTTGCGGATTGTCATTTGCCATGTCGCCTGTCACCAGATGCAGATTGTCACTTGCCATCTGCTAAGGTGGTCTCTTGTGTCCCAGAGACAGGCAGCAGAGAGATGATGTAATCTCTCTGCTGCCGCAGCTGCCTGCATGGTGGGGGGGAACTGCAGGGATGCAGGGCGGGTGCCGGGCGGTGAGAGATGATTGGCCAGCAGCCGCTCAAACACATCGAGCGGCACATGTCAGCGGCAGTTCTCACACCTATGGAGCCCGGTGGCTCTTTTACTCACGGAGCCGCCCAGCGGCTCTCTCTCTCTCACTCATGGAGCCGCCCGGCGGCTCTTCCACTCACGGAGCCGCCCGGCGGCTCTCTCACCTATGGAGCCGCCCGGCGGGCTCTCTGACAGTGACAGTCACTCACCTGCATTTACCAAAAATTTGTAGAAGAATATATATCAGCCTAAACTGATGAATACATTTGTTTGTTTATAATTTTTTTTAATATATATTACAGCAGAAAGTAAAAAAAGTAGTTTTTTTTTCAAATTTGTCGGTCTTTTTATGTTTATAGCGCAAAAAAGAAAAAACGCAGAGGCGATCAAATACCAACAAAAGAAAGCTCTATTTGTGGGAAAAAAAGGACGTTAATTTTGTTTGGGTACAGCATCCCACAACCGCGCAATTGTCAGTAAAAGAGATGCAGTGCCGTATTGCAAAAAATGGCCTGGTCATTAAGGGGGGCAAATCTTTCCGGGGCTGAAGTGGTTAAAGTGCAAATTACTTTCCTAAAAGGTCTAAAAAAAACATTAATACATTCTGTATTCTATGTTCTTTACAGATATACTGTATATACATGTGTGTGTTTCAGTATGATTTGTTAGCTGAGAAAGAGGCATTTTTTTCTTTTTTTTTTTAAATGTTTACATTTACATTTGATGCTGCTTTAATAATATTACATTTGTAACACGTTATAAATAATAAATGTTAATTTATTTTGAAAGCCTGTTTCATGAGACTATTCTTTTTTTAAGAACCATATTATTGTATTATTTTATATTAAAACCTTCAAACATATATCAAATACATTTGAAAAATAAGTTTTACCAACTTAAAAGAATTGAGTAAGTTACATGTTAAAATCACTTAAAAATAAGTAACTAAGTAACTGAGCAGAACAGTGGTGTAGTGGGTAGCACTTTCGCCTAGCAGCAAAATGGTTGCTGGTTTAAATTCTGACCACAACACTACCTGCCTGCAGTTTGCATGATCTACCCCAGTGTTTCTCAACTCCAGTCCTCAAGGCACACCAACAGGTCATGTTTTCAGGATTTCCACTATTTTGCACAGGTGATTTGATCAGTTTCATTGCCTTAGTAATTACCACAGCCTTTTCATCTGAGGGAAATCCTGAAAACATGACCTGTTGGTGCGCCTTGAGGACTGGAGTTGAGAAACACTGATCTACCCTGTGCGTGTGTAGGCTTCCTCCCACACTCCAAAGACATGCTGGTAGGGTAATTGTGTAAATTGGCCCCTCGTATGTGTATGTATGAATGTGAGTTTAGGGATCTTAGTTTGAAAGCTCCTTGAGGGCAGGGACTGATGTGAATATACAATGTATATGTAAAGTGCTCTGGAAATTGATGGTCATATAAAAGTACTTGAAATAAATAAGTTAATATACGTCTTCCTAACTTAAACTTTTCTATAAACTGGAAAAATTTAATTGGCTTTACTTGAACCTTTGGTCAATAAACTGGAAAATTTTAGTTGGCTTTACTTAAAACTATAGTTCCAGACAAGTTAAGGTATGTATTCCTAACTTAAAACACTATGGTCTATAAACTGAAAAAAATTGGGTTGGCTTTACTTAAAACAACAAAGTTGAAAGCATGAAAAGTCTAATGAGTCAGACAAAAATAAGTTTAGTTGACAGTACTTAAAAAGCTGATGCAAATAGTTGCCTCAATTTTTTTTGAGTAGACCCAGCACGATATTTCTTACAGTATATGTGCTTGGAAGCTATCGTAAATGTTACAGCTTCCTGCACAGAGCTAATGTTTGAGGTCCAAAAAAAAAAAGATTTTTTTTTTTTACCTGGTCCTCTTCTCACTGTCACATCATACTTCCAGTGAGTCCAGGTTGGAATGACAGTGTAAAAATCACTTCTAAGTAAAGAAAGGTGCAAAAAATTGTGATAGGTAGTTCTTTTTAAATTGCATGTCCCTGCAAGCCATGCACACAGAGAGCTGTATTGCCAAAGCCTTCCAATTCTTCATCCTACTATATTATGACGCTGCATACATTTTGTCTTCTTAAAGGCTATTATTTCAAAACAAGAAATAATTATAGCTTAGTCACAGTAGTTCAATTATGTTTTGTTTTCAAAGAAAATCTCAGATCTCTATTGTACACTAATGGCCTAAATTGTTTAACAAAATAAATCAGCAAAATATTAAAGTGGCATTAACAGATTACTAGCACTTTGGGAGTGTTAGTATACAGGGGTATGGCGGGGAGCCTGTTATGGCTGGGTGAGATTGTGATTCACTAATAACTAGCAGATCTTTTACTGAATAGCAACAAGAGAGGTTTTCTGAGTCTTTATTACATCTGTATGGATTCTAGTGCACTGAGCCCATTTTCTCTTGTTCATCTTTAAGAAAAGCACAGTTCTCCAAGGTACAACTATTATATAGCTTTGCCATCTCTGCAGCTAAATAGACTATGTAGCCCCATTTAAAGCGGTATTAAACCCATAACCAAAAATGTGATATATTGTGTGATCAGGTGCTTCCAAGAGTTTCTAAAGGTCAACCAGGTGCAAATTGTTACATTGTCTTAAGCTGGTCATACATTATACAATTTTCTTATTACATTCCCTTTAGATTTAACTTTAACTATGTAGTCCAAGGACCTCCCTAATTGCATACAAATTGAAAATGTATAGGTTTGACCTCATATTATGTGGTTTTGGTGAATCTGAATACAAAAATCTGCAGAAAATCTAATAGTGTGTATGGGGTCTTAAGCCTCGCACACACGATTAGATTGTTGGCAGGGGATTGTCTGTTGGCAGAGGATTGTCTGTTGACAGACTGTTGGCCTAAAATCTGACCGTTAGTACGCTCCTTCTGACAATTGTTGTCCAACTTTCTGCCAACAAATGTTGGATGACATGCTAGTAAATTTTCGGCGGACAATGGTCTGTTGTCAGATTTTCTGATGGTCAGTGCACAAGTCCGTCACACAAAAGTCGAAAGTACAAACACGCATGCTCAGAATAAATGCTCACCAATCACGAAATTAGCAGAAGGGGCCCAAAGGGTGGCGCTCAAGAGCTGAAATTCCTTATAGTTCGTCACTATGGGGTTGATTTACTAAAGGCAAATAGACTGTGCACTTTGCAGAGGGCAGTTGCCCTCTGCAGGTGTAATTGCTCCAGAGCTTAGTAAATGAGGTAAGGCTTGACTTTGCAAAGGTGTACCCAATCCTGTGCAAGGAAAATAAAAAAAAGCATTTTTGCTTGCACATGATTGGATGATGGACGTCAGCAGAGTTTCTGCTCATTTACTAAACTCTGGAGCAACTGCTCTTGCAGAGGGCAACTGCACTTTGCAAAGTGCACAGTCTTTTTCCCTTTAGTAAATCAACCCCTATGTTCATGTTTGTAGGCCAACAATTGTGTACCATTAGTATGCAAGACAAGTTTCTGGCACACGCCCTTTGGACAAAAATCAGACGCTCGGTTGGACAACAGTCTTATCGTGTGTACGAGGCTTGTTTCACATGGGCAATCCAATCAGGTTCGCCTGTCAGTTTTTCAGGCGGACCTGATTGGATTATTCATTGTTCTCTTTGGAGAGGCAGTGTCCGCTGACACCTGTTGGCATCCGATCTCATCCTGTCTGCCAAAAACAGACAGATAGGGGATCCATTCCTCATCTGGTGGATCGAATCTGATGACAGTAAAATGCAAAAAGACAGGCGGCCATTTTCCATCCAACCACCCTATAGAGGACAGCGCTATGCAGAGCGGACATGGACCTGTCATCCACCTGTTCAGTGGAGATCAGTGGAGAGATCCCCTGAAAGCAAGCGGATTTGCTTTACAGAGTCCACCCTGTGGGAAAGAGGCCTTAAACCTCGTACACACAATCTGATTGTTGGCCAACAGAGCGTAAGACTTTTGTCCGAAGGGCATGTACCCGGAACTTGTCTTGCATACAAATGGTAAACAATTGTCGGCCAACAAACATAAACGTAGTGACGTACTAGACGTACTACAAGCCAATAAAGAGGAAGTTCAATTGTCAGGCACCACCCTTTGGGCTCCTTCTGCTAATTTCGTGTTAGTAGAAGTTTGGCGAGTGTTGATTCACGCTTTTCAGTTCGTGCTTTTCAGTTCATTTCTGAATGGCTGTTCGTCAACCAGGCATGTTGCGGAATCGGAGGACAGAACGTGCAATTATTGGCCTTGGAGTTATTACTTTGTCCCAAGTCCAGTCCAGGAACAGGAGGAGGAGGATTTCTTGGACCAAAAATTGGTTGCTTAATCGTGACCAATTATGTCATATGCCTTTGCTGCGGGAGCTCCAGGAGAATAACCCGGACAATTTTTGAAATTATCTCCGGATGGCCGACCCCTGCTTTCACGAACTCTTGGCATTGTTGACCACCTATATTAAGAATTAGGACACATGCATGAGGCTTGCCATTAATCCTGAGCAAAGGCTCATAGCCACCTTGCGGTACTTGGTGACGGGGAGAAGTGGCCAGGACCTCAAGTTTGCCACTGGAATCTCCCCCCCCCAGGCTCTGGGACTCATTATTCCAGAGACCTGCTCAGCCATTATTCAAGTCCTGCGGAAGGACTATATTCAGGTATTTTTTTTCCTTTAACATCACATTCTATGTATTTAATGTTTGCTAATATATTGTATTAATTTCTTGATTCCATAATTAACATTATTGAAATATGCTGTGAATGTCCTCTTTGTCCTCATGCATGCTGTAAGCTTTTCCTGCTCCTTTTTTTGGCCTACATGGATATTTTCTTTCACTAACCTCCCCGTCATGCTATCTTGGGCCCATACACACCTAGCCTAGTAACTTAACAATGTTTTTTGACAGTTACATTTTTGTGCTTACCCTAAACACCCCCTAAAATGCGTCCAAATGTTATTGTTGTCCTCCAATTCCGGCAGAGTGCGAAAGGCAATTTTTTTGGGCCCAAACTCATTTTTAACCTTCCCTCCCCCCCAAAATGCTAAGTCAACAGATACAAATACTCTATCTGCTGACTTTGCAAAACCCATACACACTATCCCTATTTTGATTATGACACCTCTTACCTGTCCACTGGGCTGCCAATAGTGTAAGTAAGGAGGGGCTGGCCAAAGTATCACACATTATTTATGCAAACAGCTCTCATGGAAGTGGAGAGGGTTACCTGTCCAAAACATCTACCCATTACCTCCCCCACCATAACATTTTTAGAATTGGCCACCAGAGGGGGTGAGTAATCAGATAAGTTGACCTTACACTTTGTCTTTAAATACTCATTTAAGTTTTATACTTATGTTGGCCAAGCATGTTTGTGTCAAATCTGCTTGCAATGTTATGTGCAGAAGTAGTAATTTATTTTTCCTTTTTTTTTTAATCCACAGTTTCCTTCCAACCCAGAGCAATGGCAGGACGTTGCATCCCAGTTCTATCATCAGTGGGATTTTCCCAACTGTGGTGGTGCTATTGATGGAAAATATGTCCGGATTGTCCCACCACCCAACTCTGGCTCATATTATTTCAACTATAATTGCTTTTGCAGCATAGTCCTGCTAGCTGTAGTGTCTGCCACATGAGAGTTCTTGTTTCTTGATGTTTTGAAGAACAGCCGCAACTCTGATGGAGGAGTCATTATGCAGACAGAGTTCTACAAGTGGCTCCAGGATGGCACCTTAAACTTGCCACCTGCTGAGGAGAATGTTGAGGGCTTCAATTTTGTTTTTGTTGCAGATGAGGCCTTTGCTCTGGGGGAACCTTTTTTGAAGCTGTTTCCTATGAGGAACCTCACCCCAGAGCAGGGAATATTTAATTACAGGCTCTCTCATGCCAGAAGGGTGGTTGGAAATGCCTTTGGCATCCTCTCCAGTCGGTTTGAGTTGTTTTTAACACCAATTAGCATGTCACTATACAAAATCAACCATGTGGTATTGTGCTGCTATATACTCCATAATTTTTTATGGAGGAATGATAGCAGCTACCTTGCCTCAGTACCAACTGATGTGGACCCTGCAGTGGCATGCCCAGCTGAAGAGGCTGTAGCTCAGCCGTCTGTGGGTGAGATGACGGCTGTAGAAACTGGCCGTGCTGGACTGCCTTCCCAAAATGCCAGAGCTATGCGTCAAAAATACCTTGATTATTTTGTGGGTAGAGGGGCAGTGTCTTGGCAGCAAATTGGAGCTGATCCTGAATAATATTTTTATTTGATCATAAACTCATATTTCATTTGAACTACTGTTGTCTGTGTTTCTTATCTGTACAATATGTTCTCAAATGGCCTTTATTTTGGCCACTTGCTACAATAGTGCAAATGTACCTTATTTTCTACATGAGGTGACCATCTCTTCATCAGCTGACTATTATGGTGTGCTGTGGGTCTGCTACACACACAATTTTTTTGTTCTTAACCACATGCCGACCAGCCGCCGCAGTTGCACTGCGGCAGAAAGGACGTTATGTAACATCGCTTTGCCCTGTGGCCACTAGGGCCGCCCGAGCCGAAGCGATTGCCCGGTGGTCTCGATCACCGCCGGGCTCCCGCGATCGCTCGGGGCACACAGAGAACCGGGAACTGTGTGTGTAAACACACAGTTTCCGGTTCTCTTAGGGGAGAACTGACAGATCCTCTGTTCATACAGAGTATGAACAAAGGATCTGTAAGCTTCCCTGCACAGTCCACATCCCCTTCAGTTAAAAAACTTCCTAGGACACACATTAACCCCTTCACTGCCAGTGACATTTTTACAGTAATCAATGCATTTTTAATCGCACTGATCGCTGTATTAATGCCAATGGTCCCAAAAATGTGTTAAAATTGTCCGACGTGCCGCCATAATGTGGCAGTCATGATAAAAATCGCTGATCACTGCCATTACTAGTAAAAAAAAATTAATAAAAATGCCATAAAACTATCCCCTATTTTATAGACGCTATAACTTTTGTGCAAACCAATCAATATACGCTTGTTGCAATTTTTTTTACCAAAAATATGTAGAAGAATACCTATCGGCCTAAACTGAGAAAAAAATGTTTTTTATATATTTTTGGGGGATATTTATTATAGCATAAAGTAAAAAATAATGCGTTTTTTTCAAAATTGATGCTCGTTTTTGTTTATAGTGTAAAAAATAAAAACCGCAGAGGTGATCAAATACCACCAAAAGAAAGCTCTATTTGTGGGAAAAAAAGGATGTCAATTTTGTTTGGGAGCCAGGTCGCACGACCGATCAATTGTCAGTTAAAGCGACGCAGTGCCGAATCGCAAAAAGTGCTCTGGTATTTGGCCAGCCAATTGGACCGGGCTTAAGTGGTTAATGGATCAAATGCATGAATTTCAAAAACATTATGGCTTTTCAACTCCTTTAATTTTTTGGAGGCCAAAAAATTGCCGGAGTTGGCCACATTTAAGAGCACATTGTCACTGTAACTACAACTTAACAAATACACTGGTATTGAGCATTGAAATAATAAGCCACACATTGGGGGTTATTTACAATAGGCAATTACACTACAAGTGCAAACTACAAGTGCAAAGTGCACTTGAAATTTCACTGAAAGTGCACTTGGAAGTGCAGTCGCTGTAAATCTGAGGGGTAGATCTGAAATGAGGGGAAGCCCTGCTGATTTTATTATCCAATCATGTGCAAGCTAAAATGCTGTTTTTTATTTTCCTTGCCCCCTCGGATCTACAGATCAGATCTACAGCGACTGCACTTCCAAGTGCACTTTCAGTGCAATTTCAAGTGCACTTTGCACTTTTAGTTTGCACTTGTAGTGCAAAGTGGCTTTGCCTTTAGTAAATAACCCCCCATTGTTTAGTAAGAAACATTTTACTCAAAGCACATTCACATGTGCGTTTTTAAAACAAACCAACATCTTGGTGTATAACATTTATGTTTGCCAATATTTTGCCTTTTTTGTGGCTAAACAGGCATGTTCGAAAACATAAGATACACATCCCCAACTCAGGAACTTACAAAGTTCGATTTTAGTAAAGTGAAGGCCAAATGAGACATTAGTATCCCAAGACTGTGTGGATGTTGCCTTCCTCAAAAGGGGTGATCTCACCCCTCAAAGCCAAAATTTGAAGCCACATACACGTAGAGGCATAACTATTAAACGTCCCTTATGATCCCCTGCCAAAAATGTGTGTAGTTCCAAACATGTTATTTTAGAAACCCACAAAACACATAGTGTGTCAACATGTGCTATCTCCCATCACGGGGTATCAACGGATGCGTTTTGGGGGTGCAACCCCTTCCTCATAACTAAAGTAGCTCAGAGGAAGGGGTTGCACCCCTGAAACACGTCCATTGATACCCCATGATGGGAGCTAGCACATGTTGACACACAGTGTGTTTTGGGGCTTTAGCAAACTAGATGTAGGGAAAGACACACATTTTAGGCATGGGCTCATGAGGGAAATAAGAATGGTAAGGCACAATTTGTGGGCAGCTTCAAATTTTGGCTTTGCTATTCTTAAGAACACAGAAAGATTAATTAGCTGTAATATATTAAATGTTTGATTTTGAGTTAAATACCACGTTAAAGCCTTTTTGTTATAGAAGAACCCTAGCAAAAAATGTAACCGGGACACTTTTACCATTATAAACAGAAGTCTCCAACTTGTTTGGCACCAGGGATCGGGGGGGTGTTTGGTGGTCGGGGGATGGGATATTCACAGCGTCTGTCCTCAGTCCCCCTTCACACCACAACCCCCTTTTACAGCACAGTCTCCCCTTTATACCAGTGTCCTCAGTTTCCCTTCACATCACAGCCCCCCTATACATTACAGTGCCCCTTTACAGCCTTTACAGTGCAGTCCTCTTAACATCACAGCCCCCCTTTACACCACAGTGCCCCTTTACATTAATGTAAAGGGGACTGCTCTGTAAAGGGGGCACTGTAATGTAAAGGGGGCTGTGATGTAAAGGGGACTGCACTGTAAAGGGGACTGCTCTGTAAAGGGGGCACTGTAGTGTAAAGGAGGCCCTGTGATATAAAGGGGACTTGCACTGCAAAAGGGCACTGTAATGATTACAGTGCCCCTTTACAGTGCAGTCCCCTATATATTATCATGCCCCTAGCAATTACAGCCTCCTCCATCACAGTGCCCCCTTTCCTCTCTCCCCTTTCTAATCTCTGTCTCCCCTGCTTACGACTCATACCTCTGGCAGGGCAGAGGCTGTGCTCAGTCCTTGTGTCCTCTCCCGGATCCCCTGCCCGCCAGCCAGACAATGTCATCCTATCAGCAGGGCAGGGGGCGGGAGGAGCTCTCCATTCTGATCTGTAGCTCCTCCCAGACCCTGCCCTGCTGATAGGCTAACATCATCAGCCTGGCAGACTGGCAGGGGAGGCGGGAAAGGACACATGGGCTTGGCGCACAGTAGGTGGTGAGCAGTGACCGTGGTCTGTGATAGCTCTGTGCGGACTGCGGTCCTCACTCACCTCCCGCTGCGCGCCAGTTCATCAACAGGCTGTGGAACGGCACCAGTCAGCAGCTCGGGGGTTGGGGACCCCTGATATTCAGTAGATATGTAGGTAGTGCCAAGACATGGAGTAAGTTTAGGGGGGGAATAAGGCCCTAGGCAAAATAGCAGTTTTGGCCCCTTATCGCTTCAATTAACTTTACTAAGTATTATGATATGCACAGTCAAGCCACCCCATTTGCATTATCTGTACAGGAATAGCCCCTTTAAACAGAAACTGCCTATAATTGCATAATCCTTTGTCAAGTGACAGGCAGGAGCACAACTTTGACCAGTTCGCCCCTGGTTTTTTGCATGAGTATGAAGGTTATACCTAGGCCCCATAGATGTCCACCAGCTATAGGCTCCTGCCAAGGTTGACTTGTGGATGATATGCCTCTGGAAGTACCGCAGTTAAGGGACTGGGGACATAAGCCTGTTAGCACAAACATAATATTCTTCCCTAGTCTGTTGTACACCCAGAGGGTAGTATTCTATCATCTGATAGTACAACCTTTGCTCTTTTAGGGTAATTTAAAATACATATGGAGTGTTATGCAGTTCACTACGATATATTATTACTCTTCAGATATTTTTTCTCTTTTTTTCATATACAAATATTCTTTTGACTTTATTTAACCACTTCAGCCCCGGAAGATTTTACCCCCTTCCTGACCAGAGCACTTTTTACAATTTGGCACTGCGTCACTTTAACTGACAATTGCGCATTCATGCAATGCTGTACCCCAAAAAAAGTGTGTCCTTTTTTCCCCACAAATAGAGCTTTCTTTTGGGGGTATTTGATAACCTCTGCGGTTTTTAGTTTTTGCGCTATAAACAAAAAAAGATTTAGACAATTTTGAAAAAAAAACAATATTTTTCACTATTTGCTATAATAAATATCCCCAATTTTTTTTTTAGAACAACACATTTCTTCATCAGTTTAGGCCAATATATATTCTTCTACATATTTTTGCTTAAAAAAAAAAATCGCATTAAGCGCATATTGATTGGTTTGCACAAAAAGTTATAGCATCTACAAACTATGGGAAAGATTTTTGGCATTTTTGATTAATTTTTTTTTTTTTACTAGTAATGGCGGTGATCTGCGATTTTTAGCGGTACTGTGACATTGCGACAAACAGATCGGACACTTTTGACACTTTTTTGGGACCATTGACAATTATACAGCAATCAGTGCTATAAAAATGCACTGATTACTATGTAAATGTCACCAGCAGGGAAGGGGTTAACACTAGGGGGCAATCAAGGGGTTAGCTGTGTGTTCCCTCAATGTGTTCTAACTGTGTGGGGATGGGAGTGACTAAGGGAGGAGACATATTGTTTTTTCTACTTAGTAGGAACAAACAATATGTTTCCTCTTCCCTAACAGAACAGGGATTTGTGTGTTCCCCGTGCTGGCGATCGTACCCACCTGCCACGTGCATCGGGTCCCCCGCCGCGCGCCCTCTGGTGGCCCAAAAAGGGTAGGACGTACCCTACGGTGTTTCTCCCAGGGGAGCCATTCTGTCGCAGTATATCTGCGTGAGCCGGTCAGGAACCTTTTAATAGCCCTGTGCATACCAACATTTGCCACAAGTAGATTACTCTTTTAAGCAGGTTGGTGCTATATCAGTTGACCATGGAAGGATAGATGACAGTACAATCCATGTACTTACAGTATCTCACAAAAGTGAGTACACCCCTTACATTTTTGTAAATATTTTATTCTATCTTTTCATGTGACAACACTGAAGAAATTACACTTTGCTACAATGCAAAGTAGTAAGTGTACAGCTTGTATAACAGTTTAAATAAGCTGTCCTCTCAAAAAAACTCAACACACAGCCATTAATGTCTAAACCGCTGGCAACAAAGGTGAGTACATCCCTAAGTGAAAATGTCCAAATTGGGCCCAATTAGCCATTTTTCCTCCCCGGTGTCATGTTACTCGTTAGTGTTACAAGGTCTCATGTGTGAATGGGGAACAGGTGTGTTAAATTTAGTGCTATCGCTCTCACTCTCTCATACTGGTCACTGGAAGTTCAGTATGACACCTCATGGCAAAGAACTCTCTGAGCATGTGAAAAAAGAATTGTTTCTCCACATAAAGATGGCCTAGGCTATAAAAAGATTGCCAAGACCCTGAAACTGAGCTGCAGCACGGTGGCTAAGACCATGCAGCGGTTTAACAGGACAGGTTCCACTCAGAACACGTGCTCAGCGTCATATCCAGAGGTTGTCTTTGGGAAATAGACGTATGAGTGCTGCCAGCATTGCTGCAGAGGTTGAAGGGGTGGGGGGGTCAGCCTGTCAGTGCTCAGACCATACGCCGCACGCTGCCTCAAATTAGTCTGCATGGCTGTCGTCCCAAAAGGAAGCTTCTTCTAAAGATGATGCACAAGAAAGCCTGCAAACAGTTTGCTGAAGACAAGCAGACTAAGGACATGGATTATTGGAACCATGTCCTGCCCTGACTTATTTGGTTCAGATGGTGTCAAGCGTGTGTGTTGGCAACCAGGTAAGGAGTACAAAGACAAGTGTGTCTTGCCTACAGTCTATCATGGTGGTGGGAGCATCATTGTCTGGGGCTGCATGAGTGCTGCCGGCACTGGTTCATTGAGGGAACCATGAATGCCAACATGTACTGTGACATACTGAAGCAGAGCATGATACCCTCCCTTCAGGGACTGGGCCGCAGGGCAGTTTTCCAACATGATAACGACCCCAAACACACCTCCAAGATGACCACTGCCTTGCTAAAGAAGCTGAGGGTAAAGGTGATGGACTGGCCAAGCGTGTCTCCAGACCTAAACCCTATTGAGCATCTGTGGGGCATCCCTAAAAGGAAGGTGGAGGAGCTCAAGGTCTCTAACATCCACCAGCTCTGTGATGTCGTCATGGAGGAGTGGAAGAGGACTCCAGTGGCAACCTGTGAAGCTCTGGTGAACTCCATGCCCAAGAGGGTTAAGGCAGTGCTGGAAAATAATGGTGGCCACACAAAACATTGACACTTTGGGCCCAATTTGGACATTTTCACTTAAGGGTGTACTCACTTTTGTTGCCAGTGGTTTAGACATTAATGGCTGTGTGAGTTATTTTGAGGGGACAGCAAATTAACACTGTTATACAAGATGTACACTCACTACTTTACATTGTAGCAAAGTGTCATTTCTTCAGTGTTGTCACATGAAAAGATAGAATAAAATATTTACAGAAATGTGAATTGTGTATTCACTTTTGTGAGATACTGTATATGTCCCTGCTTTCTCTGCCAGTTTCCCTTCCTTCTTGTGCTTCTAAATGTCCGCCCTTGGGGTAAGAGGGCAAGCATATATGCGTTTGTGTTTGTGCATATGTGTTTGGGGATGGGGTTCCGTCAGTGCTGGGCACATCTGAATTGGTTTGTATATTCTGGTTGTACATCCTATGAATGAGAATACCATGTTATATAATGCTAAACTACTTTGTATTATGACTTTTATAGATCTATTAAGCAGTTGTCTCCCTTGCTTCCCTTCTTCTGAAAAAAGCGGGTCCATCTGCGAAACACACCGAGAACTAGGAATCTTCCCCTCGCTCCTCTTGGACACTGGGTATTGAATTGCAGATTACAATTTGGTTATGTACTATATTAAATGAATATGAAACTGGAATACATGGAATTGGGAGAAACCCATACAGGGGACTAATATTAGACCAATCAAAGCTGTTTTTAGTATTATACTAATTAAGTGATTGTTTTAAATAAACATTTGGGTACTATCCTTGAGCACCATCAGAAGTACTACTATGACCCAAATCCTCTTTTCCCTCATTTAGTTCTAATCGTGCCGTGATCTTATCTGGTACTGTCGGATCTTATCTAATACTAGAGCTGTATTGTTATTATCGCGTGTTCCAGATCTACCTCTTACATAATTGGTATCCATTATAATGAGAGAATGTTACTCAATAGGTGCTTGGAAAACATTCTTGTGGTGTGATTGTTATGCCCTGTACACACGGTCGGACTTTGTTCCGACATTCCGAAACAAAATCCATGGCTTTTTTCCGACGGATGTTGGCTCAAACTTGTCTTGCATACACACGGTCACACAAAGTTGTCGGAAAATCAGATCGTTCTAAACGCGGTGACGTAAAACACGTACGTCGGGATTATAAACGGGGCAGTGGCCAATGGCTTTCATCTCTTTATTTATTCTGAGCATGCGTGGCACTTTGTCCGTCGGATTTGTGTACACACGATCGGATTTTCCGACAACGGATTTTGTTGTCGGAAAATTTTATATCCTGCTCTCAAACTTTGTGTGTTGGAAAATCCGATGGAAAATGTGTGATGGAGCCTACACACGGTCGGAATTTCCGACAACAAGGTCCTATCACACATTTTCCATCGGAAAATCCGACCGTGTGTACGGGGCATTAGTCTGCATACACAAAGTGAAACATTTATTAAAGTTTATTTAAACTGTTCTATTTTTAGTGATGAAGTTTCAAATTTACCAGCTGTGTATGATGTCATAAGCCTAGGCTAATGACCAGACCAGAAACAGGAAGTGGGCTAGATAAAGTATTTACTGACAAAAAAAAAAAAATGCTTTACTATGCAAAGTTAAAACATTAAGGGAAGAAGATTTAATAGATGGAAAGATGAAAAAATGATTGAAGGTCTGTTTTAAAGTGTATCGAAACCCAAAACCAAAAATGTAATATACTGCAGTTTGCAGTACAGATGGTCCGACGGGGACAATGTCACCCCTCCTCCTTCACTGAGAAAAGCTTTTTCATTGATTACACTTTATAACATGATCTGTGAAAGAACGTATCTCAATAGAGAAGAAGGATAAGGTGTTGGTGGGGAGGGGGGGCAGGTCTAGTGTCTTTCTGTTGGACAATCTTTACTGCTGTTCTGCCTGAAGACCCAAAGCTGTTAACCATTGCAGCTCCAGAAGTTCAGAGTCAGGAAGAGGACAGGCATCCTGCAGTGAAAATTTCTCCAGGATCCAGCTGGATTTTTTTTTTCTTTTGGTAAACTTCAGTTTTCATACTCTATAGCTGGATTTTTTTCAATGGTTTTATATTATGGTGTGACAAGGATGGAGTGTTTAACATTGTATGTCCATTGGCAGGCTACGGTCTATAGTGAAAAGTTTGGTGGCTGTAAATTATTATGTAATACAGATCAGAAGACTAATTTAATGGATACCATTAGAAGATTATTTTTCTATGTCTCTTTCTTGCTTAACGTTAAGAAGAAAAAATTAAAGAGTATATACTGTACATATTGAATAATGCTTTAAAAAAATCTTATTACACTAACATTGCTGTAAGCTGCCTCAGATGCAAAGACCGAGGTGAAAGCTGCAGTATATTTATTAAATGTGTCAGACTGTCTAAGGATGAGATAAGGAAAGAGTGTAACCTTAATGTGCAATGCACAGACCTGTACCACTCTTATTGTAAGGGGTGTAAAGGTCAGGCTTATCTGCATAATATATGTTAAAAGAAATTTGCAATTGATATGTCTAATCCACTTTAGCATTCTTATGAGAAACAGAGGATGAAGGGAAAGGAAAATTGTAACTTCTGTCTACTAATTAATGAGCATTTTATGTGTCAGGATAAAGATAATGGGCCTTGCAGCTTTGCTTTGTAAGCTGTGATAACTTTTGAGAGGATACGTATCAGTTTTGCTAAGCTGCCTGGTACAAGAGAGTTTAAATCTCATGGGTGATTTCATCTGAAAACTTGGAAGATGTTTAGAATAGATGCATTAGACCAGATGTTGACCTTACCAATAGCTTTATATATAGTCCACAGTGCAAATTTACAGTCTCTCAAGCAATTCATTTTAGCCATGGCACATAATTAAAGGGATCCCGTAGTAAAATAATAAAATAAAGCCAGTTTTCTTGCCAGCCCAGGGGCTTCTGAATTTTCTGGTGCACTGACCCGAAGTAAGTATGGCAAATATAGTCAAATGCCAGGCCATCCTGACAAGCAAAGTCCTGACACTTCTGAGTAGTGTTGAGCATGCTGTCACCTCCCCACCTGCCATCCACCAACACACAGATTCCTATTCAGTGCTGGGACAAGGTCATCTGAAGCCCAGGACAGTGGTGTATTTAGGTTTTGTGCTGCCCTAGGCCTGACTAAGCTCGCGCACCCCCTAATTTAAATATGACCCACCCCTTCCTGTTAAGGCCACACCTCTTCCTTTTTAAGATTCGCCCTGTCATCTTCATGGGAAGAGGACAGAGGGACACCACAGGAGGAGGACAGAGAGGGATGCCGCATTTTTTCATTTGGGGGGTAAGGGGATATGTGCTGGGTGCTTTGAGAGGGGAGGATCAGACCCCCCCACTAGCACATATCCTCCCCCTCCCAAAGCACCCAGCACATATCCCCTTACCCCCCCTCCCCTCATCCATGTGTGCATCTGTTATCTGCCCGCCTTCGCCGGTTACTGTGTCCCCCTCCACTGTAAACTATACACAGACCTCAAACCGGCAGCGTGGCTTTTGCACTGAAGTCATGTCCCTCTTCTGTGGCTCCTTCTCCTGGCTGTGTACACTAGAACATTGGAGCCGAGAAGGAGGAGGAGCTGAGGAGTGTGTGTGGCTGACAGTGGGGAGAGAGGTGGTGGCTGCTACGGAAAGCTGATCGGCGCTTGTGGGACCCTGGGTGGTAGATGCCCTGGGTGCCCACGCTAGCGCACCCTGTATGGCCAGTTACCGAAGCTCAGTGCCGGAACTTGTTGTGGGCTCCGGGACAGTGGCGTCACTAGATTTGGTGTCACCTGGTGCGGTAAAAATTGTGCCCCCCCCCCCTTAATTTTTGGACTGGAGGCCCAGAGTTGGAGCTCATTATGGAGGTCAATAAGGCCTAGAGGATATCAGGTTAGGCACTTCCTAATGGCTCAGTCCCTGGGAACAGTAATGGATAATGGCCAACAGGCTCTCTTACCAGACCCAAACTGCAACAGTGATCCCTCCGGCTGGACGTTTGCTCACTCTGGGTTGCCCAGGCTGACTCTAGTCAGTAGTGTAGCATGTCTGTACCCCGGCAGTGGCTTCATCTTTCTCCCCCTCTGGTGGTGCAGGTACAGCGTGGCTCTCTCTTTGGTGGTGCGGGAACAGCGTGGCTCTCTCTGGTGGCGTGGCTCCCTGTCTGGTGGTGCAGGTACAGTGTGGCTCTCTGTTGGTGCAGGAACAGCGTAGCTCTCTCTATGGTGGTGCGGGTACAGCGTGGCTCTCTCTCTGGTGGTGTGAGTACAGCGTGGCTCTCTGGTGGTGCAGGTACAGTGTGGCTTCCTCTCTGGTGGTGCGGGAACAATGTGGCTCTCTTTCTGGTGGTTTGGGTACAGCGTGGCTCTCTAGTGGTGCGGGTATAGCGTGGCTCTCTGGTGGTGTGGGTACAGCGTGGCTCTCTGGTGGTGAGGGTACAGCGTGGCTCTCTGGTGGTGAGGGTGCAGCGTGGCTCTCTCTGGTGGTGCGGGTACAGCGTGGCTCTCTCTGGTGGTGCAGGTACAGCGTGGCTCTCTCTGGTGGTGTGGGTACAGCGTGGTTCTCTCTGGTGGTGTGGGTACAGCGTGGCTCTCTGGTGGTGCATGTACAGCGTGGCTCTGGTGATGCTGGTACAGCGTGGCTCTGGTGGTGCGGGTACAGCGTGGCTCTGGTGATGTGGGTACAGCGTGGCTCTGGTGATGCGGGTACAGCGTGGCTCTGGTGATGAGGGTACAGCGTGGCTCTGGTGATGCGAGTACAGCGTGGCTCTGGTGATGCGGGTACAGCGTGGCTCTGGTGATGCGGGTACAGCGTGGCTCTGGTGATGTGGGTACAGCGTGGCTCCCTCTCTGGCTTCCCCAGCACAGTATTCTTTTTCTCCTCCTGTAACCCCCCCAGCAGAGTGCATGCATGCTGGGGGCTGTAGGGACTACTTTTCCCATGATGCCCCCAGAGTCTTCTGATTGGCCCTCTGCTGTGGCCAATCATGGGGAGGGAGACAGCGGTCAGGAAGCTGGGCGGCGGTGCAGTGAAACTAATTAGAGCCGCTCTCCCTCTCTTCTCCGTTCGGCTGACAGAAAGGGGAGGGGGGGCGAGCGGGGGAGATACACAGACAGCCCACAGCTCTCCTCTCCCTGTCACAGCACTGCTGCTCCATTTGCCAGAGAACTCGGCAGCAGCAGAGAACTCCCCCGCTCACCCCTCTCCCCTTTCTGTCAGCCGAAGAGAGAGAGAAGAGAGAGAGCGGCTCTAATTGGTTTCAGCGGGCCGCCGCCCAGCTTCCTGCCGCTGTGTCCCTCCCCATGATTGGCCACAGCAGAGGGCCATTCAGAGAGAGAATTAGGGCGTTACAGGGGCGGCTTGACGGCTCCTAGTTAAATTGCTTTCTGGCTTTTCCTCCGCACCAGCGACGCCACTCCTAAGCTGTACTCCCCTGATGGTGGCCCTGCTGTGTGGGAAGAGGGCGCAGGTGCCGTTCTTGTGGGGGGGCGGCCTTTTGCCGCCCCCCCACAAAGTGCCGCCCTAGGCCTGGGCCTTGTTGGCCTAGGCCAAAACACAGCACTGGCCCAGGGCAAATATACTAAACTGCACCGCCCCAAGATGTATGAGCATAATGTATCAGCAAAAATCACCCCCCAAAACAAAATCAAGCACTAATCTGCATGCTTACCTCCTAAGCATAAAATCTGCTGCTGAAATCCCCCCTGCCAGCACAAATCTTTGCCCCCATCCCACCTCCAAATTTTATTCCTCTCTCTCTCCAAATCCCTCAGCACAATCCCTCCCCTCCCATAAAAAATCACCCCTCCTAGCACAAATCCTCTACCCCTCAAATTACCCCTCTGAGCACCCCCCCACTCAAAATCCCCCCTCCCAACACAAATTTTCCCCCCAAATTTTCCCTCCTTGCACAAATACTTCCCAAGCATTCCTACTAGCGCATATTCTCCCCCTCCCCCCAACAAAAAAAAAAACAAAAATCCCATCCTAACACAAATTCTCTCCCAATTACCATTCCCAGCACACCCCTAGTTTCCCCTTCTAGAACAATTCTTATCCCCTGTCACCCTCCAAATTCCCCTCCCAACACAAATCCCCCTCCCCCAATCTCCTTGCAGTGCCCCCCCCCACCTCACATAATACCACAGTGCCCAGGGGAGCCGCCCGTTCTGCCCACCCCTTGTCCCGGCCCTGTTCCTATTGCTTTATCACTATTGATGGGCTAGAGAAATGTGCCAGAGGCAGAGAAGTAGATCAAGCTGAATTTAAAGAATAAAAAAATAAAAAAGAGTAAGAGCAGGCACAAGCAGGCTTGAAGTTACATTTACTATACACCCCTTTCCTTTGTACATTTAAATAGAGCTAGCTTATAGGGTTTCCCATTTAGGGTGGTCTCTGCCCTTTCTCCAGCCAAACTGGCTTTGACTTCCTCTCCCTGGCTAGGGTAAATAAAGTGCTAGGTGGGTTGGTGCATTGGAAGAGCTGGCCAGGAAGAACCCCATTCAATGGTAGTATGATAGCCACATGCTCCCCCTCAGAGATCCCTAGCTTGGGCCTGGTTCAGAGGTGCCAGGGTAATGGTCTGTGACAGTAGCCGGCGCAAGTACTCAGACACTGAATAGTGGCAGCCAATACCTCTCTGCAGGACTGTGTGTTTTTATGGATAGGACTGTTATACCATTTATTTGTACTTTGTGATATCTGTTATTATCAATAAAGCATTCAGAAAAGTAAGTTCCATGACTGGACATTCTGTTAATAAGCAATCTGGGATGTATGCAACGCCTAACATGGCATGAAGGGTTTTCACACCCTGGTGGGCCTGATACATGATCAAGGCAGGAGTCTGGTGTCTTTTCCTGTGGCCCTCTAGGTGGAAACAGAGTTTGGAGGATTCCACAGCTGTTTTGAGATGCAATGAGGGATCCTGGTCCATGAAGAAAATGGAGCACCCATGGAGCATGAAGTTGTATTGACTGTGGGTCATTTGGCCATGAGCAACCAGGAAGGCCCTGTGATAGCAAGTTGGCAATGAGTCCTCTAGCAGTACAGGAACAGTGGTAGCCCAGTCTCTCAGGTTCCATGATTTACAATGCGTCCCCTGGTGCAGGGACTGGCTTATCAAGTGCCTCCAGGGGGCACTAAAAGCTGATAGGCTGTAACTGCAGCCTCATCTTTCTGGATCTTTGTCCCTCCCCCTGCTATCCCCCTATCCAATGAGACCATTGTTGCTTGAAGTTGAAGACCTGTCATATGTATTACAAAGACTCACAAGCAGTGCAAGGTTTTACATTAAAACTTTTTTTTTTGTAATTCTCCAGGAACTGTATTTTAAAACCCAATGCTGTCAATACAGGATAGGAATTAAAAGGAGATTACCCTCGCCCACTAGGGAAGTCTTGTGCTTGCAAATATGTTTTAAACAAAATGGGAGAAAACCTCTACTGTCGTGGTACACAGTACAGGGACCATTAGGCGGTTTACATAATATTTTAAGCTTGTACAGAATACAATTTCAATATTTAGTATATTTCTCTATGGTTTGTACTAGAGAAAAGTTTGTAGAAAGTGCTTAAACCTCTTGAACTTTCATGGACAGCTTGACAAAAACCACAGGGACCTGGTGCAAAATATCATGTTATCTGAACTGGAGCCATTCATAATTGGGTAATATATCAGGTTTTCAATCCATAAAGCAAACCAGAGGCTCCAACTGCAGATAGCAGATTGGAAAAAAATATGAAGGAAGGAGAAATACTTTATTCTGTATTCAATTTCATGTAAATAAGAAGCAAATTCAGTTTTTAACCTGCTCAAAATTACTTTCTGGAATGAGGAATTTAAAGTACATCTAGAGCCAAATCTTTTGTTGAGTAGAAAAGGGTTAAACCCCCTTTATGTTTTTTTTTATTATTTTTGTTTTGCCATTTGTGTTACACTTTCATGTAATTTTTCTGTTTTATTGGACTGCATCAGGTTATTATTGCTCTGTGGTAATGCTGACATCTGGTGGAGGTTTAGAGCCACTACCACATGTTTACTAGTGTGATTTTGGTTTCTTCCTGTGTCCTCCTCTCCTGTTTATTGCTAGTTAGTTCAGCTCCAGCTAGACCTCTCTCATTTCTTCTATGTTCCTTCAGTCAGTGTTGAAAGTCCTTGTCGGTTTACTTCTAAAGACTTGAAAAACATCCCCTGTACTGCAAATAGCTGAAGTAAAATTGCGTTTGATTCAACTTCTGTGTCTTATTGAGGAGTTAAGCTGCTTGTGGATGGTGCCAGGTCAGCAGGTGAGCTTAATGCCTGGATACAGATTGAGTCTAATGAGGTGTAGCAATGAACAAAGTGCCAATTGGATAATCGTATGTGTATCGCTACCCCCGTGGGGCCGCTTACTGAATCTGTACTCCACTGGTTGCTGACCTTGCAAGTCCTCCGACACCCTGGGTTCAGACATTTTTGGTGATGACCATGATAATTAGAGACACACACTCAATTTAAGTGAAACAATTGAGCTTTGTTTATTGAGGTGTTAAAAACAGATTCTAGCAACATAAACTTAGCCCTTGATAAAGTCTTACTATGGCAAGTGATAACAACAATATAAGACATTAGAACAGAAACAGTAACTGATTGCAGGATATACAGAATACTCACACAGTATTCTGTTTAGTTAGAAACCTATGCGAACAGGCAGACGAAGGGCAGGAGAATTATCTTTCTTATGTCAAACCAGTCCCTTCTGTACCTCAACACCACAGGCCCAGAAAAGATAGAAAAATATAACACTGTACTTAATTTGATGTGAATAATTAAACCTTTGCATATTTAAACCCACTCAATTAGCAAATAGAGTCCTGGGTGAAAATAATTGTCCTTAGGGGGTCCCTCAGAGGAAAGAAGGCCTTGTGTCTTGAGCTAGCTCTTTAGTGATGTATTTGAGATATCCTGGTAATCAGAAGGAGGTGAAGTAGCCGGGTGATGTCTTAAAAAGCAGTGTGTTTCAAAGTATACTTGTGGTGCCCTGTGGAAAGAAGAATGCGGTCGCTGCTCCATCAAGAGTCAGTGTAGCGCCAGGTTCTACAGACTTAGGCAAAAGAACAAGACAATGGTTTTTTGCATGCAGTGTCTCTTGTTGTATCAGAATGGGCAAGTGCCCGCTCACCAGTCCCAATGTCTCTCAGTATTGAAAAGTGGCATGGAGCTCCGTGATAAGCCTCTGTAGAGCCTGGCTCAAGGGATAGTGCTGCCCTGTGATGCACCATGCCATGCTGCAGCTCAGCTGGATCTGCAGTGGATGTGTGAGGAGCGGCCTCCAGGCTGCCGCTGGACAGTCAGAAGTAGCTGGCAGTGGATGCCCCTACACCTGCACACGATGATTCTCTTTCTCCCTCTGTAGCACAGGCTGTGACTCAGCCACAGCTGAAACAGAGTCACTTGCTTGCAGTTCCAGGTTGGGGTCCCAAGAGAATGATCCTGCCCTCTCACAGGCTTTTTATCACATCTCCCAGTATCCTGTTCTCCTCCTCAAGCCGGTTGGTATTTGTAGTCCAAAACAGTCCAGCTGAATACAAAACTTGTCTCCCTGGACTACATGTCCCAAGATGCTCTGCTTTACTCTTAGAACTCAGTCACTCTATCTTCAGGATGTGATGACACAGAGTCCAGGCTGAACACTAGGAGAAAGCAGCTTCACAGTAGCAATGCCACACAGTGTCTCCTGACAATGCACTAAATACTAGCCAGCTCCCGACTACATAAGTGATTTAGAAAATAATGAAGCCACTGATGCAGCACAACAGTCAGGCAACTGCAATATTGTCTAAGTCACCGGCATGCAACAAATTTGACTTTTGTTGCTGCATATTTATTCCAGGTCACTGACTCAAAGTATTGTAGCAGGCGACAGCCAGGCTAATAACATTTTCAGAGGGAAGTTGGAAATGACAGCCAACATACTGTAGGTCTCATTTTATTTAAAGGAGAAATATAAAATATGCCATTGATGACTTTTCTTTGAAAATGCCAGATGAATGGCTGTCTCAGTCTGTAATACATTGAATCACTGACCTGGAACAAACATGCAGCAACAAAAGTCAGACTGAAGTCAGAACTCTTGATGTGCATACTTATTACAGGTCAGCGACTCAGACGGTACTGCAGGCAATGGGTGAGCGTGACAACAAGTCTACTAGCATTCAGGTGTATTGTGATCTCTAGCTGCTGAACCGCATAACAAGAAATAACCACTGATGCTTGCAATTCTGTATCTAGCTCCAAATAGTGCGGAAAGTCAATATCTAAGCAATGGAGTTAAAAATCTATAGAATTGCAGTGACACAGACATTTTATTGACTGCAATTAATTTATTCCTGGCAACAAAAACAATACAAAGAACAATTCTGTAACTGCGGCATATTGCTGCCACAAAATGGCCTTATATCACTTATTTAAAGTATAACTAAAGGCAATTTTTTTTTTTTGAGTTTTAGATTGGTGGAGAGGGATTAGAACACCTGTCAGGTTTTTATTGCTGTCTATGTTCCTGTCATGGGAGATTCACCCGTTCTATTTGTTATGTTTACATTTTCACTTATGCCGTGTACATACGGTTGGATTTTCCGACGGGAAATGTTCGATGTGAGCTTGTTGTCGGAAAGTCCGACCGTGTGTATGCTCCATCGAACATTTGCTATAGGAATTTCTGCCAACAAATGTTTGATAGCAGGTTCTCAAAGCCCGATCTTGTGTACACAAGTCCATCACACAAAAGTTCACGCATGCTCTGAATCAAGCAGAAGGAGCCGCACTGGCTATTGAACTTCCTTTTTCTCGGCTCGTTGTACGTCTAGTACATCACCGCGTTCTCACGTTCGGAATTTTTGACCAACATACATGTGGCCGTGTGTATTGCAAGACAAGTTTGAGCCAACATCCTTCGAACAAAAATCCACGGTTTTGTTCGGAAAATCTGATCGTGTGTATGGGGCATTAGTGTCAAAGTGAAAGAAAATCCCAAATTTTGGGTTGTCACCAGAAAAGGAATAGAATAAAAATGTTCCAGTGGGGGACACAAGCAGAACAACGGTCTGCCTATGTAAACAAGTTAGATTGTCGTTCTGTCAGCGGGGAAAGCTTTGATCCTGTGTTTCTGCAAAGCAGGAAGATGGATCTCTGCCTTCCTCTAGTACAAGCACCTCCCACACAGTGAGTAAGCACAACCTAGGCATACATTTAACCCTTTGATCACCCCTGATGTTAATCCCTTCCCTGCCAGTGTCATTAGTACAGTGACAGTGCACATTTTTAGCACTGATCACTGTATTAGTGTCACTGGTCCCCAAAAAGTGTCAAAAGTGTCAGTTATGTGTCCGATTTGTCCGCTTTAATATCGCAGTCCCACTATAAGTCGCTGATGGCCGCCATTAGTAGTAAAAAATTAAAATATCCAATCATTTGTAGACGCTATAACCTTTGTGCAAACAATCAATATATGCTTATTGGTAAGACAAAAACATTTCCATAGCTCAACTCACCAACCAAATTAACCTGTCTAACCATCTGTTTGCAAACGCATGTGAAAGCTGCAAGGCCTCGTCACGGCACCCTGTGTTGCTTGCAATCCTAACACTACAAATTTATGAGTGTCTCCACAGTGGAAGCACATGCATGGAATGGATAGATGTGGGGCAGGTGAGCCTGGAGGCAGCCCAGGCCCCCTTAAAGGAACAGGAGCACACTGGACACCCAGCAAGAGCACAATGACAGCGAAGGTGCCCAGTGTGTCCCTGGACCATATATACGAACAGTAACAAAAAACTGGCCACTGCCCCCACCTATAATTGTCCTTCACAGAAAGGAGCACATGGAGGGCCATATACATGTAATGCAAAAACAATTCCATGGCTCAACTCACCAACCAGTCTATATATGGTCCGGGGACACACTGGGCACCTTCGCCACTAAGCCGGAAACAGCTCGATAGGCACTTATCCTCCAGGTAAGAACTATGGAATTTAGCAGCATAAACAAAAAGAAAAAAGTCTCCACATGGTGTAAATCCGTACGGCAGGATTTATTATTGGCAATAAAAACGGATATCCAAAAAGATTTATTCCATAAAAACAGGTAAAAACAGAGCAGTAAAAGGTGGCCACAGCCGGCGTATTATACCCTATGCGTTTCGACTTAAGAGACTTCAACTGGGGTACCCCTAGTGCCTATCGAGCTGTTTCCAGCTTAGTGGGGCAATTTTGCTGCATATATCTGACGTCCCGGATTTCCATTGGCTGATTGGAGAGGTGCCGTGCAGTCCATCCTGAGAGCCCGTCCTCTGGGCTTCGCTTTCATGCCTTACTGACCCACCACCATAAGGCGAGCTGGGTCCATCGCTCCTGGTAAGAGTATCCCTTTCTCCTTTTGCGTTCTTGATGGTGAAGGCACTCCAGGGTGTATACCCACCATTGAAAACATCCATTTAAAGATTGTATATACGTCACTTTTTCACTGCATTTTGTTGCACCAGTGACGCTTGTGGGGCTTTTATTTCCTTCAATTTATACAAGACCCTCTAATGCTTGTGTTTATATGTGCACATTTTTCATAAGTCACTGGTATATGTTGACATTAGTGTTCTCTGCACTCTATATCCATTTGCACGGTATAATCGCCCGATGAAAACACATACACTTTTTGTTAAAAGTTTTTACTTCTATTTTTATGAGATAAGTCCCGGTGGACCTTCTCTCCTTTTATACATGGTTTCTATGTATTCTTGTTAAACTCCCTTCTGTGAAAAAGTTTTATCCCTATTGTGGGGTCACCAGTACGGTATTTGTATATTGAAATCATATCTCCTCTCAAGCGTCTCTTCTCCAGAGAGAATAAGTTCAGTGCTCGCAACCTTTCCTCATAACTAAGATCCTCCAGACCCTTTATTAGCTTTGTTGCCCTTCTTTGTACTCGCTCCATTTCCAGTACATCCTTCCTGAGGACTGGTGCCCAGAACTGGACAGCATACTCTAGGTGTGGCCGGACCAGAGTCTTGTAGAGTGGGAGAATTATCGCTTTATCCCTGGAGTTAATCCCCTTTTTAATGCATGCCAATATTCTGTTTACTTTGATAGCAGCAGCTTGGCATTGCATGCCATTGCTGAACCTATCATCTACTAGGACCCCCAGGTCCTTTTCCACCCTAGATTCCCCCAGAGGTTATCTCCCCCTGTGTATAGATTGCATTTATATTTTTGCCACCCAAATGCACTATTTTACATTTTTCTATATTGAACCTCATTTGCCATGTAGTTGCCCACCCCATTAATTTGTTCAGATCTTTTTGCAAGGTTTCCTCATCCTGCGG
This sequence comes from Aquarana catesbeiana, assembly GCF_042186555.1. Classification (NCBI taxonomy): domain Eukaryota; kingdom Metazoa; phylum Chordata; class Amphibia; order Anura; family Ranidae; genus Aquarana; species Aquarana catesbeiana. Next base: position 97,207,513 of record NC_133326.1, on the reverse strand, counting down.
AGAAGTTATTGCCCTGCTTAGCTTAGTATCGCTCGCAAATACAGAGATTGAACTGTTTACTCCATCCTCCAGGTCGTTTATGAACAAATTAAATAGGATTGGTCCCAGCACAGAACCCCTGACTATTCCGAGCACTCCCCATTTATCACCACCACCCTTTTTGACCCCATATCTCATATTTAGGAGGTCCTGTCATGCTTTTTTTCTATTACAAGGGATGTTTACATTCCTTGTAATAGGAATAAAAGTGAAACATTTTTTTTTTTTAAAAAAACAGTGTAAAAATAAAAAATAAAAGGTAAAATAAATAAGAAATTTTTTTTTTAAACGCGCCCTGTCCCGCCAAGCTCGCGTGCAGAAGCGAACGCATACGTGAGTAGCGCCTGCATATGAAAACGGTATTCAAACCACACATGTGAGGTATCGCCGCGATCGGTAGAGCGAGAGCAATAATTCCAGCCCTAGACCTCCTCTGTAACCCAAAACATGCAACCTGTGGAATTTTTTTATGTCGCCTATGGAGATTTTTAAGGGTAAAAGTTTGTCGCCATTCCACGAGCGGGCGCAATTTTGAAGCGTGACATGTTGGGTATCAATTTACTCAGCTTAACATTATCTTTCACAATATAAAAAAAATTGGGTTAACTTTACTGTTGTCTTATTTTTTAATTCAAAAAAGTTTTTTTTTTTTTTTTTTAAAGTGCGCTTGTAAGACTGCTGCATAAATACGGTGTGACAGAAAGTATTGCAACGACTGCCATTTTATTCTCTAGGATGTCTGGGGGTTCTAAGTAATTTTCTAGCAAAAAAAAACGTTTTCAACTTGTAAACAACACATTTAAAAAAGAGGTCTGGTCTTAAAGTGGTTAATATGCAGCACTCCATTTAGTAATGTTCATTCCATTGCTCATCCCTCTCTGTTCTGCAGATGGCAGGACATACCGATTGCTATATATATGGTCCACGAAAACTTCTCCTTTTCTCAGTGGGTTTACTGGTACCATATCCTTTATTACATTGGCGCAAAAACATCCCCTAACCCAGTGGTTCTCAACTCCGGTCCTCAGGACCCACTAACAGGCCAGGTTTTAAGTATTACCTTGGGGAGATGCAGACTAGAATACTGCAATCACTGAGCAGCAAATTATATCACCTGTGATGTATTTCAGTTATCTAGCAAACCTGTGGGTCCCGAGGAAAGGAGTTGAGAACCACTGCCCTAAGGCCCCTTTCACACTGGAGCGGTTTTCAGGCGTTATTGCGCTAAAAATACCGCCTGCAAACCGCCCCTAAACAGCCTCCGCTGTTTGTTCAGTGCTGGCAGGACGGTAAAAAAAGTCCTGCCAACCGCTTCTTTGGAGCGGTGAAGAAGCGTGTATTCACCGCTCCTAAACCGCTCCTGCCCATTGAAATCAATGGGACAGCGCGGCTATACCGTGGTAATACCGCGGCTATAGCCGCGCTGTACGAGCAGATTTAACCCTTTTTCGGCCGCCAGCGGGGGTTAAAACCGCACCGCTAGCGGCCGAATACAGCTGCAAAAACGACGGTAAAACAGCGCTAAAAATAGCGCTGTTTTACCGCTGACGCCCCCACCGCCCCAGTATGAAAGGGGCCTAACCGATTCAAACCTAAATATGACTTTGATGGTACCACACCATAAGTATAATAAAAATATTATCTTTATTATAACAATATTAACCCTTTCACACCGACGTAACACATATATGCGGCCTCACTGCACCAGGCTTTTTTTTACATGGGGCCACATATATGTGTTTCTACCTTTGTGTTAGCACACAGACCGGGGTCTCACTATACTAATGATTGAGACCCGGATCTCCTGAATCCAGGTCACTTGATCGCTGTGGTAGCCTCTGTGAAGCCACCCCTGTGTTTTTTTTCTTCTGTGAATGGAAAAGAAGGATGCAATGGGGTTGATTTACTAAACCTGGAGAGTGCAAATTCTAGTGCAGCTCTGCATAGAAACCAATCAGCTTCCAGATTTTATTGTCAAAGCTTAATTGAACAAGCTGAAGTTAGAAGCTGATTGGCTACCATGCACAGCTGCACCAGACTTTGTACTCTCAAGTTTTAGTAAATCAACCCCAATGTATCATTCTCGTTCCTTGCAGAAAGAAAAAAAAAAGCGTTTGCAATTTTAAAAAAAATAAATAATAAAAAGTTTTGATCTAGGTCAGTGCCAGGGTTTGTGTTTGGGTCAAGGTCAGGGTCAGTAGATTTTGGACAGGATTTTTTATTTTTATTTTAAATTAGCATTAATTTCAGTTATTTGGTTTGTTCTTACCTGGTGGTAGGTTATGGTAGTAACAAGAGATATAAAGCTACATTTTTTTAAATTTTGTTTTACTATTTTGGGACAGTTTTCCTGTTCCTGATAAAAATAAAACAAAAAAAAATCAGGAGATATCCATTACCATTTACCACCAAATGAAAGCCCAACTTGTCCTGAAAATAACAAGGTATAATCCACCTGGATGCACAAAGCAGTTGCGATGATATGTACGGTTTTACTAACACATGTTAAAATTGAAAAATTGAGCTCAGGCATTTCGATTTGTTTTACCTTTAGGTGTGAAGGGGTTAAAAAGTTAAAATCCCAATAAGGGATAAGTTACACATCTGACAAACAAATTGGTTTGCATAGTCTGTAATCACAATAAAGAGAAATACAAAAATGGTGTGACTCCCAACTCAAACCTTCATGGGGGTAACCAAGATGGTTTCTTCTGCGCGTTTCGAAGGACAAAACCTGGTTTGTCTGGAAGAACAAAGCTTTTTAGATATCTAAAAATATAAAGTTGAGGCCAACTTGTTAATTCAATTTTGACATGCAAGTATATGTATATTGATTACCTATTCAATACATACTGCTATCTGTATAGACGTTGACAGAGTATGCAGTGCAGTAACAACCAATGTACAACAGAAAGACCAATAAGATGAATGGACCCCAAAAATCCAAAGACTCCAATCAGGATAAACAATAGGTTTGTGAGTTTCTGAGGCAGCGCATATAACACTCAGTACAATCTGCCATGTTCAGAATGGGGAGGGGTGAACAATGGAATAAACAGCTTAAAAGTTAAGCATTCTTTTACTAAATGTAGCACTGCATATTAATATCCTGAGGATGCTGTAATACATAGGAATGCTTTTGGCAACACTTATTAAAGCTGAACCCTAAAAAAGTAATACGTCCTCCCTTGCAGTGGGGCTGCACCTGCACTGCAAGGGTTAACTGCTCACATAGTCTAGGCCAGGGTTGCCAAACTGGTGGCCCTTCAGCTGTTCCAGAACTACAAGCCCCATCATGCCTCTACCTGTGGGTGTCATGCTTGTAACTTTCAGCCTAGCAATGCCTCATGGGACTTGTAGTTCCACCACAGCTGGGGGGCCGTCAGTTTGACACCTATGGTGTAAGGGATGTGCAAAGCACTTTTCCTTACCCACAGACAAAAAATAAACTCAGTGTTCGTTTGAGGAGAGACCCTGGAGGTGTACACAGATCAGATAAATGTTAAAAGAGTCTCTCAATAGGAGGGACAAAGTCCATAGCAACAGTATCGAAGATAAAGAGGGAGAGGAATCCCTGTACCAGCACTAAGGGCAGCCAGTGTGAAGAGCTAGAAGCAGTCTCTGCAATGGAACAAAGTAAAAGAAAAACAGTGCCTCTAAGTGCAGTATTGGTAAACCATTTAATAAGTCAAAAGTGAAACTACTCACAAAGGGAGGATAAACACAAGCATGATAATAATCCTGCAGCAAAATCCGGGGTGGTTTTCTCCTAAGCGTCCGCATCTCTGAAGTGCAGCTGACAGCTCATGCAGGTGGATTCCAGTATTCGTGGCCTATGAGAACAGCAGGGAACATAGGGGCTATCAGAGATGACGTCACTTCCGGGTGCAGGTTGAGAGGAGGTCCTGAAATGAAGACAGACACAGTTTTTGTTTTATGCAGCTGTATTTACTCAACTTATAACATTCAAGCGAAAGATACAGTGGGGACAGAAAGTATTCAGACCCCCTTAAATTTTTCACTCTGTTATATTGCAGCCATTTGCTAAAATCATTTAAGTTCATTTTTTTTCCTCATTAATGTACACACAGCACCCCATATTGACAGAAAAACACAGAATTGTTGACATTTTTTTCAGATTTATTAAAAAAGAAAAACTGAAATATCACATGGTCCTAAGTATTCAGACCCTTTGCTCAGTATTTAGTAGAAGCACCCTTTTGAGCTAATACAGCCATGAGTCTTTTTGGGTGTGATATGTGATATTTCAGTTTTTCTTTTTTTAATAAATCTGCAAAAATGTCAACAATTCTGTGTTTTTCTGTCAATATGGGGTGCTGTGTGTACATTAATGAGGAAAAAAATGAACTTAAATGATTTTAGCAAATGGCTGCAATATAACAAAGTGAAAAATTTCAGGGGGTCTGAATACTTCCCGTCCCTACTGTAGTTGTATAACACAATGTGCCAGAAAAAAATAAAATAGAATCGAAAACAGAATCAGAAGAGTTGGAAAAAGGATCACCCCTCCTAAAAATGACATGTAAACTCAAACAGGTATAGCTAATTACCTTCTCAATGGCACACAAAGCCATTTGACTTTCAACTGTGATCAGCTGTGGTCATCTTGATTAGCTTAGCATGAAAATAGCTTTTCTGGAGCATTTCAGTCCTTGGTAGTGCAACTGAAGCAAACAAACTAATATGGGTGGCAAGGCACTGTCAAAAGATCTCTGGGATAAAGTTGTGGACAGGCACAAGTCAGGAGATGGATACAAAAAAAGTCAAAGGCTTTATCAATGCCTAGAAGCGCAGTGTAGTCAATTATTAAGAAGTGGAAGGTATTTGGTACAACACAGACCCTCCTTGGATCAGGACGTCGCTCCAAACTGGATGAAAGAGCCAGGAGGAAACTGGTCAGAGAGGCTACCAAGAGGTCTACAACAACTCTGATGCAGTTGCAGGAATTTATGGCAAAGAGGGGCCATTGTGTGCATGTGACAACAATATCACACATTCTCCACAAATGTGGCTTGTATGGGAGGGTTGCAAGAAAAAGCTACTCCTCAAGAAAGGCCACTTGCAGTCTCGACTGAGCTTACCTGTCGTTGTTTTGGTAGGTTATTTTGATGACTGAGCTTTGCCAATACACAGCTTGAAGATTCTGAGGCCACATGGAAAAAGGTGTTATGGTCAAATGATACTAAAATTTAATTATTTTGCCTCAACACCAAACGATATGTCTGACAGAAATCCAAATAACACTATTCCTACAGTAAAGCATGAAGGTGGTAATATCCTGTTATGGGGAATGTTTCTCTGCAGCAGGGACTGGAGCACTTGTGAGGATAGAAGGAAACACAAGTGGGCCAAATCTAGATGTGCAAAGTTAGTAGAGACATATCCCAGCAGACTACAGGCTGTATTTAAAGTAAAAGGTGGTTCAGTGTTGATGTTTTATCTTTCACTTGGATGTTATAAGTTGGATACAACAAAAACAGTGTCTGTCTTCATTTCAGGTTGCAAAGCAACAAAATGTGATTATTTTAAAGGGGGGGGTGAATCTTCTCTATACCCACTATAAATGAGTAGTGAACCCTTCTGCAAGCTCAGCCCCACTACAAAGGAGGGCTTTTTTGTTTTCTGGAGTTTAGCTTTAAAGGCGAACTAACCCTTTATATGTTTATCTCTAGACATAGCCAGAAACAAGTGCATATTAGTTTAATATACACTATCATTTTGAATAAGTAGTAGCTAAAGAAAAAAAAAAGCAGTTTTGTTTATTATTTTTGAGATACATTTCATCTCACCAAAAATGCCTTTCACTGCAAGTAGACGTCTGGCTTCATTTCCTTCAAATTTCCTGGAGGTTTCTCGTGACATCCAATTTCATGCTTTACTTTTTTACAAGCACCTGATGCATAGGAAGGGATTAGAATTATGAAGCTACTGTGCACCAGATGTATTTCTTCTTGCTGGTTCCATTTAAAACCGTAGGATGGAAGCGCAATTTTTCATTCTAACATTGCTACACTACAAAAATTAAAAAGCCACTCCAGATAACTGGTGAAAAAAATCAGCAAGTTACAAATGCTATCAAATAAACAATGCAACTACGCTAAAATCAAAAAGCTCACTTAACTTACCTTATATAAAAATTGTCTATATTCTACTACAGGAAAGATTTTTCACAGACCATCCAACAGGATCCCTAGGTGTGTCCAAGTCTGTGGTGCAGAAGAATCTTCACAGACCATCTAATAGGGTCAGTGCCCTTCTGAAATCTGTGCTTTGTAACGTCCTCTTTCTGCTTCCTGTATCATCAGTCAAATTCCAAATTCTAAGGTAAGTTTAAATCTGATTAGATGATGTAGGAAATATCTAAAACCTCAAGATTGGTTCTTTACAGTGACAGCTTTCTAGTGGGATAGCTCAGGTGGTTTTGAACTAGGATTTGAACACACCTGAGCTCATTCTTATTGGAGAGTATCTTTACCTTTCTTTCAATCTAGTCTTCTTAAAACCCAACTTCAGGATAAAAGTAACGCTTCTTACCACCCTCCCTTCCATCCTTCTCTCTCTGATCTTTGGTTTAATAAGAAAACTTTCTAAATCCATGTTTTCATTTACCCTACTTCCAGACAAATGAGTGCACATGGTGTACGTCCATCTCTAAAAGTCGAGGCCTGGCTTAAGGTCGAGTGTTCACCCACGGCAGTCTCAGCCTTGTCCCAGGGCATTGATGGCGACAGCACAAAACAGAGGTACTCCATGTGTGTGTAAAGTGACCCTGTAACAAAGTGCCTAAAGTAGCCCATAAGATACCATCCCGGGGGTAGGCCTCTCATGTGACCCTTGCTTGGCGTCCAATGAGGAGAAAGGGTGCATGCTGGGTCATTGACGTCACAAGGGGGGTTCCACTAGGTGACATCGGCTGGCTGGCCCTGCCCCTTACCTATTTAAGAACTGTCACATGGTGGAGCAGGCAGATGGCGGTAGCCTTTGACGCGGGCAGAGCTTTTTTTTTCTTCTAGGTCCAGTGGTGCGGTGGGTGTCGTGATTGATTATGGATCTACATCGGGGACATTTTTTTGTGTGTGTGTGTTTATTTCTTTTTGACACATTCTTTTGGTGAATGAGTAGGGGTACAATGTACCCCTACTCATTTACATGAGGGGGGCAGGATCTGGGGGTCCCCTTTTTAAATGGGCTTCCAGATTCAGATAAGCCCCCTGCCCGCAGACCCCCACAACCACCGCCCAGGGTTGTGGGGAAGAGGCCCTTGTTCCCATCAACATATTATATACCACCTTATTATAACCATTCACTTTTTAGACTGTTTTTTTAGATACCACCATTATCTGTTTTTAGTATTGACTTAATATATATATTTTCTGCAATTTTTACTACAGGTGTTTATTCATATATACTGTCTTTTTTTTATATATGGGGGTGGCGGGGTCGCATTTTAGTAAGTATATGATCACCTCTCCTTTTTACACCCCCCCCCTTTTTTTTTTTTAATTTTCCAGGCTCTGGCGTCAGACTCCCTTACTGTTCTACTCCTGGAACCCACACCTGGCTGGATGGTTTCATCTTTGACCTCACCAACCTCGGTGTGCCAATCTGGATAGCTGAAGGAGAACCTGCTGTGCTCAATTATCCCACCCTATCCTCGTTGGATCTGATGTGGTGCCAGCTTCACATGGACTCGCTGTGACTTGTAGTCCTCCTCTTCAGCCCAGAGACGCTCTTGAACTCAACCTTGCAGTCTTCCATGTAAGTGGATATTGTCTTTTTAATAAATACTTTGTTGATACATATTCAGAGGTGCCCCTCTCCTTGTTTTTTTTGACAGAAACTTGGTAGGACAGGCAATGTTTACTGGAAGCAGGGGTGCTTAGGAGGTCCAGTGGATGGGGACAAGTGGAATGTTCAGGTAGCTGAGTCAGGAGCCAGGGGTCAAACACAGCAAGAAAGTCTGAGATCAACAGCAGCTGAGCCCTTAGCACAGGAGACAGGAATAGGCAGAGTCCGTTAGCCAGGCCGGGGTCAGATGCAGGAAGCAGACAGGAATAAGTCAGGTACAAGCCAGGAGGTCAAGCCAAGGAATCAGGAGCAGGTTGGACAAGCCGGGTCAGTACACTGGAGATCAGACAAGCAGGAGATACAAGGCACAGGAATGCAGGGGAAGCAGACGATAAACCAGCGATGCTCCACTGTCAGCAGTGAGTTTAAATAGGCAGTGGCGCCCCTATCATGTCGTGCGCGTGCCGTTGCACATGCGCGTTCCCCTGATCGGGGCGCTGCGCGTCCATCTGGTTGTGATGCTGCGCGTCCTTGTGCGCTGGTGCGCGTCAGCATGTCCTTGTCTATGACGGTTCACCATCCTTGCAGTATTGAGCATACGGATGCACCTATTTCCCTGACAAGCTCTCTACCGGCATGTGGAAGCTAATGTTTTGGCCTCATTGGACAGGGTGGTCAGCAGTAAGGTTCATATTACCACTGACTCATGGTCCAGCAGGCATGGGCAGGGACGTTACCTTTCCTTCACTGCGCACTGGGTAACTCTGCTGGCAGCTGGGAAGGATGCAGGACAGGGTTCAGTGTTGAAGCTTGCTCCACCACCACGCTTCCAAAAAGCTGGTGGTGATTTTGCCACATCTGTATTCTCCCCTCCCTGCTCTTCTTCTTCCTCTATGACCTCTTCTGCAGAATTGTATTTTGAACCAGCAGTGCTCCCTAAGTGCTCAAGGGGCTACGCAAGCAGTCAGTCTAAAAGATGCCATGCAGTGCTTGAGTTGGTCTGCCTCGGAGACAGGAGCCACACTGGGGCAGAGATTCTGTCAGCTCTGCAGAGGCAGGTTCAGAGGTGGTTGACACCACGCCAGCTTCAGCCACGAATGTTTGTATGCGAAAATGGCACCAACCTTTTCTCCGCCCTCTGACAGGGACACTTGACCTATGTTCCATGTTTGGCACATGTCCTGAATTTGGTGGTGCAGCGTTTCTTGACCAGGTACCCAGGCTTACAAGATCTCCTGAGGCTGGCCAGAAAGTCTGTGGTCATTTCCGCCGGTCATACAATGCTAGTGCTCAGCTGGCTGACATTTAAAGGCAATGCAACCTCCCCAACAACTGTGACATCCCCACCTGGTGGAACTCAACGTTGGCAATGCTGCAGCAGCTGAACTCACAGCAGAGGGCCATCAATGAGTACCTGTGCGAGTATGGCACCAGGATAGGGTCAGGGGAGCTTGGCTTCTTTTTGTCATGCCAGTGGCTACTGGTCAAGGATGCATGCACTGTCCTGCATCATTAGAGGAGGCCACAAGGATGGTGAGCAGCAACAATGCATGCATCAGTGACACTGTCCCTCTAGACTTCCTGCTAGAGCACACGCTTCATGGAATCATGGACAGGGCACTTGAGGCAGAACAGTGGGAGGAAGAGGAGGACTTCCTTTCCTCTCAAGGCCACCTTTATCCAGATAGCATCCAGGAAGAAGAAGAGGATGAGGAGGAGGATTGTGACAGCATGGATGCAGAGGATAACACACAGCAGTCTTCAAGGGATGTTTTTCAGTCTCCAGAAACCCAAGGAGTTGTATGTGGTTGGGAGGAGGTAGTTATGGATAATGTGATCCTTAGTGACCCAGAGGACTCAGAATCATATGCCTCTGCAAACTTATGCTGCATGGCCTCCCTGATTCTGCAAAGCTTGCGAAATGACCCTAGGATTTGTGGTATCAAGGAGAGAGATCATTACTGGCTGGCAACCCTTCTTGATCCACGTTACAAGGGTAAAGTTGCAGAACTCATCCTGTCTTCGCAGAGGGAGCAGAGGATGAAACATCTTGAGGAAGCCTTGAAGAAAAGTTTGTGTAACGCATTTCCAGACCCTGGGAGGTTACCATTTCCTGGTGCTGGACAACGTGTTTCTGAGGCTTCGTTCGGTTAGAAGAAGAGTGGTGGAGAAGGTGACCGGCTGACCGATGCCTTTAAACAATTTTTCAGTCCTCAGCGCTAAGGTCTGATAGGTTCAAGCAACCATCGCCAGCATATGCATTATATGGTGCAGGAATATCTAGGAGCACTTGGAGACCTTTCCAACAGAACATCCACTGGGTTACTGGGTCTTGAGGATGGACCACTGGTCAGAACTTGCTCAATATGCAATCAAGCTACTGGCCTGACCTGCATCCAGTGTGCTTTCTGAATGCATTTTCAGTCCTGCTGGAGGGTTTGTAATGGATCAAAGAGTGCACCTGTTCACAGACTCCGTTGATAGGCTCACATTTATAAAAATGAAACAGTCCTGGATCAGCAGCTATCATTCACCTGATGCTGATGTAACTGATTGAATTTGCTATGGATCTGGGACCCCTTGAAGACTGCCTATTCTGCCTATCCTATTCCTCCTGAATCTTGATGATGCTAGCTTCCATCAATATTTTTGGTTTAGGGCACCACCACCACCCAAGGCCCAATATTTCTGCCCCTGTTTAACATGGGCATGTAATTACAATTTTTGATATAATATTTAACAGCAGGGCCCTCTCCTGCGCCCAACAAGAGTAACTGTAAGGGGTTACAGTATTGTGGCACCACCACCACCCAAGGGCCAATCCTTCTGCCCCTGTTTAACAGGGGCATATAATTACAATTTCGTAAATAATATTTAACAGCAGGGCCGACTGTGAGGGGTTACAGTGTTCTGGCACCACAAACACCTAAGGCCCAATTTTTTATATAGTGCCATCCATGTAGTATATATACTGCAGTTCAGATTATATAGTGCCTGGAGGCCTGGGGGACCCCCACGGCATTTTTTTTAAATTTTCGCATGGGTTCCCCTTAATATCCATACCAGACCTGAAGGGCCAGGTATTGATTTTGGGGGGACCCCATGCAATTTTTTTTTTAATTTTGGCGCAGGGTTCCTCTTAATATCCATACCAGATTCGAAGGGCCTGGTAATGGACTGGGGGGAACCCACGCTGTTTTTTTCAATTTTTTTTTATGTATATTGCTGGGATCCGGCAATACATTACAGTCGCGAGCAATTTTAAATGAAATTTTTTTCTTTAGAAATGTAATTTTGCTGTGGGACTTTTATGAACATGGGAAAGATGCACTACTTTACAGGCAGACTAAGGGGACCCCCCCCCCGGGCACATTTAAAGGAATATTTCATTTTTATTGTTAAAATCAATGCTCCTGAAAAAAGTCAGTTTTTAAAACTTTTTTTGCATTAATACATGTTCCCTAGGGCAGTACCCGGGTCCCCATACACTTTTTTGGCAATAACTTGCATATAAGCCTTTAAAATGAGCAATTTTGATTATTCATGTTCATGTCCCATAGATTTTAACGGTGTTCGCACAAATTTTTTGCCTGTCCGCATGCGGGGGGTGTTCGACTCATCCCTAATTGCTTGTAAGTTAACATGAAAAGGTGGGCACAGTCTGTATAATTTGATAGTTTGTATTCTTTGTTGATACATTGGAAATTAATTACTCATTTGACTATTTTTTAAGAAAACACAAAATTTCATGTCCTGCTATGACCTTCCCTACTGATTTGCAATACAGTCACAGAAAAGCACTGTCTGTCATATATAATTGCTGAAGCAGATTAAGTAATAACTCATCTTTGAGCCACAGTAACAGAAAACAGGTGACAGACATTCACTAGCCTAGCTGGCCTTGATAACATCAGTAGCTAGAGATTTTGTGTCATTTAACTGCTTGCTGGCAGTAAACCAAAACGTTCCAAACAAAAGTGTCTGGAATATTAAAGGGATGGCAAACTTACCTCATGTCATAGGCAGCAGTCCATATCCCCTGAAAGAAGGACATTCTGCATGATTACAGGATTACACACCTTAGGGCAGTGAGACAGAAAGTGAGACCCGTAGGAGAAGATGGACAGAGGCGCTGCATGACTAGGGGGGGGAACAGGGTCTGGGAATGGTCAGCTAGGTCAGTGGTGGGGGCAGGGGTGTAGACCTTACCTGTTTGGAGGGAAGTTAGAATGGGCAGGGTCCAGAAGAGAGGGTCTTGCGTAGGGGGCGTTTTCTGCAACTTCCCAAGGAGTTAGGAGAAGTGACAACTTCGTTCCCCACCTGTAGATAGATAGAAAAGAAAGATGAATGACTTGGAGGCCTTGTTGGCGCAGGTCGGGGCCGCAGAAGTCGAACAGGGCCCTCGGTGGTTGCAACAACCGCTCTGATGTGCTTCAGGGGTCAGGAGCGGGGTCGGGAGCGGGGTCGGGAGCGTCTCCCTCACCTGCCCCTTCTCCCCAATGGGCTAGGAAGGTGCGCCCTCCCGGGCGCCTGAGTCCATCCCCTGTCTCTCGGGCCCAACGACCACTAAGGAGCCCCTGTCACAGGGACCCTCCTGCTACTGGGTTGCCTGCCCTCAGTCCCAGCGGGGGCCCTGGGAGGAATCCTACCCCCAACACGCTCCTCCCCTTCTCATCGATAGCCAGAGCGTGCGGCTGCCCTCCCCCCGCTGAGGTGCCAAAGGGGGGGGGGCGGCTCAGCGTGGGAGACACTGTGGGACGTGCAGTGGGGGGCATCACGGCTCCTTGGCTGCTTCTAGCGAGAGTGCTGCCCTGGAGGTGGGGGAACACACTGGGGGGTTTCTGCGGTCCTCCCCCACCAGTCGGCGACGCGGGGATCCGGAGCAGTCGGCTCTCTCTGTGGATACAGCACAGAGAGGAGCTCGGTAGAGTAATGTACCAGCCACAAGCAGCGGAGGGGTTAGGGCGCCCTCTGCTGGTTTTCCAGTGCCACGGCACTCTGTCCCTCACACTAGCAGCCAGCCAGTGACTTGGGCTGGGGGACCCGCCCCCTTAAAGAGACAGCGCATCCCTGCTACAGCTGGGGGTTCTACAGTGTCCCGCGGCTCGTCATCTGTCAGAGCCATGGCTGGGGCGGAGAGTGAAGCTTCCAGGAGCCCTGAGCCGGAGTCACCAGAACGCAGAGTGCAGGGGACGGCAACGCAGCAGGAATCTTTGGCCGAGTCCGGTGAGGTCCGGGAGGCACCCTGCTTTGCAGAGCCAGCTGGGATCTGGATGACCGGCTGGTCGTGTGGTGGCGCGGCTGCAGCCTGGTAAGTTGCCAGTTTTACCTATGTCCAGGGCTTTTTTTCAGGGAGAACTTGTAAACACAGAAGTCTAGTTTCTGTGTTTACAAGTGACAGCTCTGCACTCTGTGTGTAACCCCCATGAACTCTGCACTCGGTATGTAATGCAATCCTGATATTTAATGCCCCATTAAGACCCTCCTACTGTTTGTGAAATATGACCACACCCACTATTTGATGTGATTTGGAGGGTGTGTGTAGGGGAGGGGTTTTGGGGGGTCGTGGTTGAGTTCCAGTACCTATTGTTTGAGAAAAAAAGCCCTGCCTATGTCTAATAGTCAGGAGGGAGCAGTTAGTTTGGGGGTTTCCTAGGGGGTTCTTTCAGGAGCTTCGTGATCTATGGTCGGGGCCTCGGGCTCCGCGCCAGTTCTGTTTGCATTTTTTGCAGGTTTTCGGGAGTTATTGGCCCGTTGTTACCCAGCCAGGTCTTCTTCCCCAACTCAAGGGCCCTTGGGGGCATGGACCCCTGCTGCTTCTAGCGTGGGCTTAGTGGTTCCATATCCACCTCCCTCAGAGGGACCAATTTCTGTAGCGGCCCCTGGGGCGGGAGTAGGTGGGTCCTCCGTTGCCAGCGTGATGTCCGCATCATAGACGGAGGTGACTGGGGATAGGGTGAGGTTGGCGGATGCGGTGAAGTCCGAGATTTACGTGTGCTTTGAGGGCCTGCTGGGGGTTCATCTAAAGCAGGACGTACAGTAAAAGATCCGGAAGGGGGAATATGTTGAAATATTCTCCCTTTTGCCGTTGGAGTAATTTAATATAGAAAAGGGCAAAGCGGACGAAAGCAAGAAGGAGGAGGAAGAGAAGCGCCCGTGTTGGCTTAATCCCCCGCGCTTTTGCAAATTGGCTTCAGGCGTTTGCCATTTTTACCAGCGTAATTGGCGAAAAAGCGTTGGCGAATTGCTCTCTGCTTTTTTGTTACCTGGACGCCATTGGAGAAGCGTATAGAGTTTACGGGGGTACTGCTTGGCTGCGCTATAACTAGCAGTTCCACCAGCGCAAGGCCTTGCGTTCGGGCTTGCTCAGGTATCATAAGGACATTGGGCTTTGGATGAAGCTCATGGCTCAAGCAAGGGCTCTGGGTCAGCCCTTTCTCGGGGGGGCTGGCGGTTCGGCCACCCAAAAAAGAGAAATTTGTTGGCAGTTCAATGAGGGGTCATGCCGTCTTGGCATGGCCTGACATTTCTGGTATGAGTGCTCTGGTTGCGGGGGGTTACACAGTTACGTCAAATGTTTTAAAAAAGGGAAGTCTCAACCCAGTGAGTCTGCTTCAAAAAGGGAGAACACCTGTAAGCCTTCCTGCAATGGTGCCGTATCTAGATAAATATCTTTGGAGGGGGGCGGTGAGTTTTTTGGCTGATGGTTTTGCCCATGGTTTTGCCCATGGGCTGTTCCATTTCCTGCGCATATTTTAAGGTCTTTAGCACCTTCGTGGAATGGGTAGTATGGGAGGAGACCCAGTTGAGATCTGTGCTGCATCTTGATGATTTCCTTTGCATTGGCCTCCCAGATTCCTCAGTTTGTTCTGTACTGTTGCACACTTTGGAATCTATTGCGACACATAGTTACATAGTTACATAGTAGGTGAGGTTGAAAAACGACACAAGTTCATCAAGTCCAATCTATGTGTGTGATTATATGTCAGTATTAAATTGTATATCCCTGTATGTTGCGGTCATTCAGGTGCTTATCTAATAGTTTCTTGAAACTGTCAATGCCCCCCACTGAGACCACTGCCTGTGGAAGGGAATTTCACATCCTTGCCGCTCTTACAGTAAAGAACCCTCTACGTAGTTTAAGGTTAAATCTCCTTTCTTCTACTTTTAATGAGTGGCCACGAGTCTTGTTAAACTCCCTTCTGTGAAAAAGTTTTATTCCTATTATGGGGTCACCAGTATGGTATTTGTATATTGAAATCATATCCCCTCTCAAGCGTCTCTTCTCCAGAGAGAATAAGTTCAGTGCTTGCATTCTTTCCTCATAACTAATATCCTCCAGACCCTTTATTAGCTTTGTTGCCCTTCTTTGTACTTGCTCCATTTCCAGTACATCCTTCCTGAGGACTGGTGCCCAGAACTGGACAGCATACTCTAGGTGCGGCCGGACCAGAGTCTTGTAGAGCGAGAGAATTATCGTTTTATCTCTGGAGTTGATCCCTTTTTAATGCATGCCAATATTCTGTTTGCTTTGTTGGCAGCAGATTGGCATCGCATGCCATTGCTGAGCCTATCATCTACTAGGCTGAGCCTATCATCTACTAGGATGGCAAAGGACCAGGTCCTTTGCCATCCCAGATTCCCCCAGAGGTTCTCCCCCCAGTGTATAGATTGCATTCATATTTTTGCCACCCAAATGCATTATTTTACATTTTTCTACATTGAACCTCATTTGCCATGTAGTTACCCACCCCATTAATTTGTTCAGATCTTTTTGCAAGGTTTCCACATCCTGCAGAGAAGTTATTGCCCTGCTTAGCTTAGTATTGTCTGAAAACACAGAGATTGAACTGTTTACCCCATCCTCCAGGTCGTTTATGAACAAATTAAATAGGATTGGTCCCAGCACAGAACCCTAGGGGACCCCACTACCCACCCCTGACCATTCAGAGTACTCCCCAATTTATCACCACCCTCTGAACTCGCCCTTGTAGCCAGTTTTCAATCCATGTACTCAACCTATGGTCCATGCCAACAGACCTTATTTTGTACAGTAAACGTTTATGGGGAACTGTGTCAAATGCTTTTGCAAAATAAAGATACACGACGTCTTCGGCCCTTCCTTTATCTAGCTGGCAACTCACCTCCTCATAGAAGGTTAGTAGGTTGGTTTAGCAAGAACGATTCTTCATGAATCCATGCTGATTACTGTGCTAATGATACCGTTCTCATTACTAAAATCTTGTATATAGTCCCTTATCATCCCCTCCAAGAGTTGACATACTATTGATGTTAGGCTAACTAGTCTGTAATTCCCAGGGATGTATTTTGGGCCCTTTTTAAATATTGGTGCTACATTGGCTTTTCTCCAATCAGCTGGTACCATTCCAGTCAGTAGACTGTCAGTAAAAATTAGGAACCGTGGTCTGGCAATTACTTGACTGAATTCCCTAAGTACCCTCGGGTGCAAGCCATCTGGTCCCGGGGATTTATAGTTTCTCAAGTCTAATTTTAATTCTGTCCTCTGTTAACCATGGAGGTGCTTCCTGTGATGTGTCATGAGGATAAACACTGCAGTTTTGGTTACTGAAGCCCCCCGATTCCCTCGTGAAGACTGAGGAGAAGAATATTCAAATTAAAAAAAAATTCTAAAATTCAATACCTTCGCCATCTCCCCATCCCTTGTAACCAGATGTCCTTCCACATTCTTTATGGGGCCAATATGGTCTGTCCTCCCTTTTTTACTGTTTACATACTTAAAGAATTTCTTGGGATTTTTTTTGCTCTCCTCCGCTATGTGTCTTTCATGTTCTATCTTAGCCGTCCTTATTGCACCCTTACATTCCTTGTTGCATTCTTTATAAAGTCTGAATGCTGATGATGATCTCTGAACCTTGTACTTTTTGAAGGTCTTCTCCTTTGCTTTTATATGCATATTTACATCAATGGGATGCATTGGCTAATGCCCTTATTTAATATGCTCTTAAAGCAAACCCATCTCTCCTCTGTGTTCTTTGTACCTAAGATTATATCCCAATTTATGCCTTCTAGCAAGGTTTGTAGTTTAGGGAAGTTGGCTCTTTTGAAATTCAGTGTCTTTGTATTCCCCTTTTGTTTCCTATTTGTGTGATTTATACTGAAGCCAATTGACCTGTGATCCCTGTTACTTAAACTGCCCCATATTTCCACATCCGTGATCAGGTCTGTATTGTTGGTAATCAGTAGATCCAGTAATGCTTTATTTCTAGTTGGTGCGTCTACCATCTAACCCATAAAATTGTCCTGCAAGACATTTAGGAACTGGCAAGCCTTAGATGAATGCGCAGTTCCCTCCACCCAGTCTATGTCTGGATAATTAAAATCCCCCCATTATGATAACACTTCCCATCCTTGCTGCTAATCCAAATTGTGATAGATTGTGATCTATCTCCCCTTCCTCCCTCAGGTTAGGGGGCCTATAGCATACTCCCAGTATTATTTTCCCCTTAGCTTCATCCCTTCGGAGCTCTACCCATAAGGAATCCACCTCCTCCCTAGCTCCCTTAGTGATGTCATCTCTCACATTAACTTGTACATTATTCTTGATATATAGGCATACCCCTCCCCCTTTTTTACCCTCTCTATCCTTGCGATAAAGGGTATACCCTTGAATGTTTGCCAGTCAATCATGAGAGCTGTTGAACCAGGTCTCTGAAATTCCCACAAAATCCAAATCCTCCTCGTACAACAGTATCTCTAGTTCACCCATCTTGTCTGCCAGTGTCACGTACCTGGTAGGAGTCTGAAATGACGAGGTCGGCCTCTCTTGTATCTCCAACCCAAGCCCCACTGAAGGTGGAACAGATGGTGGCAAGGATCAGGAGGAACACGAGTGCCTGTGAATGCTGCGTGCAGAACTTGCAGAAGGTGTTGCAGACTTGGAAGTGCAGGCAGGGTTTCTGGTGAAGAACTGGAACCAGGAAAGCTGAGAAGATGGATGGCCAGCACAGGTACTCAGAAACAGCGTGGAGCCAAGCAGGAGACAGAAGCGAAGTTATTAGGAAAGCCGGGTTAAGCAACGGGCAGGCAGCGAGGTACCAAGGCATAAACAGGAGCAGGGTCAAACTGGAAGCCAGGATCAGGAACCGGTAATCGGAGTAATCAGAGTCCAGAAGCAGGGTCAGGAAAGCCAGGGTTCAGCAACAGGAAATCAAGTCAGACAAACAGGGTTCAGAATCTCAGGACACAGCTGAAGATCAATCAGCACTTTTCAGAAGTCAGAGCAACCCTTAAATAGGCTGTCTGGTGCCAATTGTGGCCAGAGGTGCGCTCCTGCGCGTGCACGCAGTGGTGCGCGGGGAAGTCTGCTGATGCCTGTGAATGCGCGCATGCGCAAGTGTGCGCGCCGGGCGTATTCTGACAGTTCTCTTACAGCCAGGCTCCTAGCATTGGTGAACATGCCACATAGTTTAGACATGGTTCAGGATTCCTCTGGCGCCTGAAAAAAACGGAAGGTCCTGTCCCGGTCATACAGTTCTTGGGTATTGTCATTGATACTCGTCTCATGGAATGTCGCCTGCCAATTGACAAACTAGAAGATCTGCGTCAGAGGGTAGCTGAGGCTGAGGCGGCGAAGAAGGTTAGGCTTAGGCAATTGCAGCCATTATTGGGTAAGCTTAATTTTGGCTGCCGCATCATGCCTATGGGTCGCATCTTTAGTCGTCGCCTCTGCGCCGCCACTTCAGGGGTTCTACTGCCACATCACTTTATCGGGCTTTTGCGTGAGTTTAAGGCCGATTTGAGGGTTTGGGGTGAGTTTCTGGCCTCTTATAATGGCAGGTCCTTATGGATGGCCCCAGTCGTGGCGGCTTCCGACATTGACCTTTACACTGATGCTGTGGGCAGTTCTGGGTTTGGGGCTTTTTGTCAGGGGGCCTGGTGTGCTGCGGCATGGCCCAAGGAATGGCGAGCAGCTGGGTTCTTGTGTAACTTAGTGTTACTGGAACTACCGCCGATATCTGGGGCTCTAAATTTCGGGATCGTCGTGTTTGTTTTCATTGCGACAATATGGGGGTGGTGAAGATGGTGTCCAGTCCATCTGCTTCTTGGTCACCAGTGGTGCGCTTACTGTGTCACCTGGTCTTGCGGTGTTTAAGCCTGAATTGTCTTGTACAAACTGTTCATGTCCCGGGTGTTCTGAATTCCATAGCCGATTCCTTGTCGAGGGGAGGCAACTTGGCATTCCACGGAGTGAAGCTTTTCTTAAATAGTTGGGGGTTCGGGGCATGATGTGGGGCCAGATTCTACCCGAATTTCACTACTATTCTAGAGTTGACAGGCCCCCAGATGTTTTAGTGCTGCAGGCAGGGGGCAATGATTTGGGGGTTTGGCCCCCCAGGAATCTGATGAGGGATGTCAAATTTGACATTTTGCGCTTAATGCACAATTTTCCTGGCTGCATCATTGCATGGTTGGATATCGTGGCTAGAACTGTGTGGCGTTTTGCTCGCTCTGTCAGCCACGTGAACAAAGCAAGAATTAAGTTGAACAGGGAGGTTGGAAGGTTTGTGGCTCGGCTCGGGGGCATAGTGGTTCGGCACCGGGAGCTAGAGGATCAGTTTGTCCACTATTGGCGAGATGATGGTGTTCATCTGAATGCTGTGGGCATAGACATCTATTCTTTGGGCCTTCAGGAAGGGGTGGTGAGGGCCCTGGAGGTGTGGAGGGATTCGCTTGAATGAGGTTTTCAATCAAGTTCATGTGGCGGTTCAAGGGGTCTTTTGGGGGTCAGTGAGGAATTACATGGTTACAGGATTAGTGGGGCCCATCTAAGGTATGGGGCTTCCACTTGGTTGGCTGTGGTTCTCCCAGGAGCTAGGTCGTCTGGAGGAGGGGAATATGGAAGTATGTGTGATGTTGGAACGTCTTCGAGCCGGTTGGGGCACGGCTGAGGACATAGACCATTCCAGTTATAAATTGTGCCTTAAAAAGACACCCAAAGACCTCTTGTTGTTGGGCATTACTTTGTTAAAATTTGCACTTATGGGTATGTTTTACGTGATGTTATTTTATTCTTTGGTTAATAAAATTTGGCTGCTGTGGCCATATAAAACCCATGTCATGCAGTCTGTGTCTTTAATTCAATTCAAGGACCAAGGTTGACGAATCCTTTAGTCATGCTCCAGAGTCATTAGACAACACAGAATGCTCAGGGGTCACTGGATGACACTGGATGCTCATGGTGCACTGGAGACACAGGTATGATCAAGTGGCACAGAATACTCAGGGTGCACCGGAGTCACACAAAATGACATAGGATACTCAGGATGCACTGGAGTCACAGGGTCCCACAGGATGCTCTGGGTGCTTTGTAGTCACAGGGGTCACACAGGATACCCAGGGTGCTCTGAAGTCAGAGGGATCACACATATTGATCATGGTGTTCTGGAGTTACAGGGGTCACACAGGATGCTTAGCAGGTTCTGGAATCAAAGGGGTAACAGAGGTGCTCTGGAGTCACAGGTTTAACAGAGGATACCCATGGTGCTCTGGCATCACAGGGATCACAAAGTATGCTCAGTGTGCTTTGGAGTCACAGGGGTCAGACAGAATGTTTCAGGCGCTCTGGAGTCACAGGGGTCACACAGGATGTGTCAGAGGCTCTGAGTCACAAGGGGTCACAGGACGTGTCAGGGGCCCTGAAGTCACAGGCATCACACAAGATGCACAGGGATTTCTGGCATCCCAGGGGCCACAAAGAATGCTCAGGGTGCTCTGGAGTCAAAGGGGTCACTCAGAACGCTGAGGATACTCTGTAGTCACAGCAGTCAATGAAATAACACAGGAGCTGGGTGCTAGCATGGAGGACAGAGTAGGCATTAAGATATAGGTGAGTACAGTAGCAGGAAGAACATGGCTGCAGCCTAGTAGGTTGTTGCATGAACACTGAGCCATGTGTGGCTTCACCATATAAAGTTATCAAAGAGGATAACTGTTTTCTGACTGGGCACTGGGTAGTTGTGCTCCAAGTAAAACCCAGAAATGCTGATAGCCATGTGCCAGAAAGGGGATCCCACTTGTGAGAGTTTGCCAGGAAGAAAGGGGGGATGAGTCATAAGAGGGCAAATGAGAGCTGCGAGGCTGCAGAGCTGGAGGTGTGCCTCTGTGTGTGTCTGTGTAAATCCAGGAAGTGAACAGGCAGCAGCTTCAGCTGCCCACAGTTAAATGAATGCAGCCAGACTCAGTGGAGGGAGATTTCTGCAGCATATTTGGCAAGTACAGAATCACAGTATATATAAAATAATATGCAAAGTGGTTGAGGGAAGCTTCAGAATGGCAAAGATGTTTTTATTACAAATTATGTGAGCAGACTGCAGTTCCTCTTTAACAAAGACTAACAAAATCCAACTTTTAGGTCTCATTCACAGGGGGGTGTTTTAATCCAAGCTCCATGCAGGGCCATGTTTTACCAGTATGGCAGCCCCATTGCTGTCTATGGGGGCACAGAGGCTGCTGCCAATGTAAAATTGGTATTGGTGTGGATGCACAGCTCCAAGTACACCCACACGGATTGTCAGTTGTCCTTGTAGCTGCTCCATCTCAATTGACAGCTGCTTGCATAGGGATGCAGGCAACACCAGTGCATCCCCGTGCTGGTAACCACAGCCCTGCATAGGGCAGGGATAAAAAAATGCCCTGTGTGAACAAGGCCTTACTGATCTGATTTTAGTTTACGTGAATCCTGATTGGTTGCTATGGATTTTTGCATTTTGTATAGAAAACTTTGCTATTTGGACAGTGTGTTTAATAAGAATAATGTAAATTTCCTAAAAGGTACACTTAAAGGAGAAGTACAGCCAAAGCTTGTTTGGCTGTACTTTTCCTGTGGATCACAGGAGTGCAGTTCGTTCTGCTGTCGGCTGAAGTCACAGGGCCGGTCCAGGCATAGGAAAGATTGCAACCATACTGGCACCTGGCTCGCTGAGAGTTTGCAGCTTCTCCTCTCGTTATTTTTAATTTCTAAGGACTACATATCCCATGGTACCTTTATGTCTGCAAGCAGTGATTCCTGTACTGACTGTCTTATGAAACTCCTCCTCTCAGCACCTCTGTAGTTCAGAAGGCAGGCTCTGTGAAATGTATGACACAACAGTGCCTACTTACAGGGCATAGTAAATACATGTCACACAATTCAAGGAAGTAAATGTGTAAGGATCTTCACAAAGTTAATTTACAAACTTCAAGATCATTAGATCATTCAGAGTAATAGGAGTAGACTAGAAATAATTTAAATTCAATGTGAAAATGAATGTATGATTTTACATTTTGACACTAAATACACTTTAATGCCCTGTACACACGATCGCATATTTCGACAACAAAATCCATGGGATTTTTTCCGACAGATGTTGGCTCAAACTTGTCTTGCATACACACGGTCACACAAAGTTGGTCGGAAATTCCGAACGTCAAGAACGCGGTGACGTACAACACGTACAACAAGCTGAGAAAAATTAAGTACAATAGCCAGTGTGGCTCTTGTGCTTGATTCTGAGCATGCTTGGCACTTTGTGCGTCGGAATTGTCTACACACGATCAGAATTTACGCAAACGGATTTTGTTGTCAGAAAATTTTAGATCCAGCTCTCAAACTTTGTGTGTCGGAAATTCCAATGGAAAAAGTCCGATGGAGCCTACACACGGTCGGAATTTCCAACAACACGCTCCGATCGCACATTTTCCATTGGAAAGTCCTATCGTGTGTACAGGGCATAAGTGTTACTAAACCCACAACAGTAAAATCAGTCTGTATGTGCAGCAAAGCATGCTTGTTATACTCACTGTGGAACCTAAGGGGTTAATCCTTTGCATTGTGTATAAAGGCTGTTTAATCCTGTCTCTCTGATCCCCCCTCTTCTTTTACTGTCTCCAAAAAATAACCTGATATTTACAGAGCCAGTGGATGAGCTGCACATGCTCAGTTTAATGTGTATTGCTAGAGAGTTTTTTTTTTTTCTTGTGAGAGTGGCCAGCACAGGGCCAATCAGCACTGTTCAGACATGTCCAGACAGAGGATCAGGGTAGAATGAAAACTCCTCCTACAAGCTTTACTAGGAACTGATACAAGTCACAAGGCTGCTATATACTGCTGATGAGAAAAGGTATTTATCCATTTATATTTACCAAAACAATTGCATTTCCATGTTCTATGTACTGTGGGAGACCAGATGTAATGAATGCAGGTTCTAGGTTTAGTAGCACTTTAACTTTTAAAAAAAATATTTGTTTTGGATAAAGTTCTGTAATTTGCAGTTAGCTCCCAAGTTAAAAAAACAAAAAAGTTCTATGTGAAAACAAACTCCAGCATATAAACATTACCTGTTTTACAAAGCCATAAAAATACTGCTCGGCAGGTTTGTTTAAATTAATATACCATTATATTTTAGCCAATGATCTGTTTAATCTGCTTAGTAGACGCAGCTGGTTCCTGGGATTTTTGTTCTATAACCCAGCAGGGAGCCTCAACATAGTTTTGTGGATTTTTACATAATTAAAATGTTGCAAAGTGCAGGCGCAGCATCGAATGTTACATATTACAAAACCACCGACATTAAAAGTCTGCCAGTCATTTCAGATACATCAGAGTGATTTCTGAGATATTGCCTGAAAACCATGCAACAATTTATCATATTTTAGCACTACTGCAAGCCTCTTTATGATTCCTTTATACTTTTTTCCCACAAAAATAAATAAATAAATAAGGAATGCTGTTTACTGATAAACAATATACTACAGCTCATGGGCATTTGACCAGATGGCTTTGAACAATGCAACTCATAGTACTCCTTGATGCTGGGCAGTGGATGAATTTTACTAAATAATATGAAAGTGAAATTGTTAAAGCTAATAATACTACGTCTATGGACATGAGAATTATGGGCAATTGGATACAATTTCGAATCTATACGATTTTCTGTTATTCTAGGGATTGTACATAAGGAAGTAGGCTTGAAGTGCGAGATCTCTATGCCAACATGTTTATATGGGTTAGTTTTCTTGGGTATGTAAAGGAAGCTAGGCTTACCTTTTGAACACAAAAGAATATATACACTGATCAGCCATAACCTAATGACCACTGACAGGTTAAGAGAATAACTGATTATCTCATTACAACGGTATCTGAAAGTCAGTGGCATATACTAGGCAGCAAGTAAACATGTTGTCCTTGAATTTGATGTGTTGAAAGCAGAAAAAATGGGCATCAGAATTTGTTGTGTATGGGGCTGAGTAGCCACAGATAACAATGGGCACGTGAGCATCAGAACTGGACCACAAAGCAATGGAAGGAGGTGGCCTGGTCTAAAGAATTGTTTCCTTTTACATCACGTGGATGGCTGGGTGTGTGTGTATCACTTAACTGGGGGAGAGATAAATAACACCAGGATGCAGTATGGGAAGAAGGTAAGCCTGTAGAGGCAGTGTGATGCTTTGGGCAGATTTCTACTGGGAAACCTTGCATCCTGCCATTCATGTGGATGTCACTTGACATGTACTACCTACCTAAACATTATTGCTGACCAAGTACACCCTGTCATGGAAATGGTATATCCTTATGGCAGTGGCCTCTTTCAGCAGGATAATGCACCCTGCCACACTCTTAAAATTATTCAAGAATGGTTTAAGGAACACAACGAGTTTGAGACTACAAATTCTCCAGATCTCATCCAATTGAGCATCTTGGGGATGTTCTGGGAAAACAATTCTGATCCATGAAGGCCCCACCTCACAGCTTACAGGACTTAAAGGATTTGCTACTGACAGTTTGGTGCCAGATACCACAGCATACCTTCAGAGGTTTAGTGATGTTCATACCTCTACAGGTCAAAGTTGTATGGGCAGGAAAAGGGAGACCTACTCAATATTAGGTAGTTTGTCATGTTGTATATATACCAGGAAATTCCTACTGGCCAGCTAGCTTGGAAAATTGTTTTCAGACCATGTAGTTAGTAGGGATGCGCCGAACGGACCCTTGTTCGGTTCACACCAGAACTTTCGAACACCACAAATGTTTGGGCCCGAATAACAGACCCCATTAAAATGAATTGGACCCGAACGGCAAAAATCAAAAGTGCCAATTTTGAAGGCTTATATGCAAGTTATTGGGCATACAATGGTTATAGGGGTCCCCCTGGGGGACATGTATCAATAAAAAAAAAAGTTTGTGAAAAACTTCATTTTTAAATGAGCAGGGATTTTTTATTTCTAAAGTGAAAGCATAAAAATGAAAAATTCCTTCCAATATAGTGCCTGGGGGGTCTAACTGTAAAGTGGCAGATCTGTACTATAGAATCTAGAATCTGCTGCAGCAATAATTGCATTTATAAAGCCAAAAAAAATTACATTTTCCCTGCAAGCTCCCCTTATTTTGCTAAGCAATAGCTGGGTAGCCAGTGTGTATGATGAAGCCACAATGTAGTGCACTGGGAACTAGATTAGAGATTTTGTGGATACATTCTGGTGTCACTGACTTTGGATAGGAGTAACGGATAAAAATTGGTCTTTGGGTGTCGGTGGTGCCTTCACACTGATACCCTATAGAGGTAATCTTTTTTTTTAATCAACAAACAACATTTATTATAGAATAAAACAGAAAAAGTACACAGACATTCGGGTAAACAGGTGCAACCGGCACCACAGTATCGAATCTATCCAGTTGACATTTTATGTGAGCATATCATATACATTGAGGTACTCTACGAAACAGGGTGAGAAAAGACTTGTAGGAGCAAAGAAGATATCTGTAAATAGGGCTTATGTGGTTAACTTCTTTGACTACAATTAAATCTCCACATCACAAGTAGAAGCGTCCTCCAGCCATCTGTCCCAGATTTTATGATATTTATCAGGGCATCCCCTATGGATATAAAGCAGTTTTTTATAGGGGAGGGTGATGTTGATGGCCCTGATCCATTGTTGTAGTGTAGGTGGGGGTCCCCTCATCCACGTCCTGGCAATCTGCAGTCTAGCAAGGAATAAAGTTTCCTGCAAGAGGGTATTCAGATACTTTTCGCCTTCAGGGAGTGAGAGGAGTCCCAGCACACACTGCCAGGGGCAGAGAGACAATGGAGAACCCATGCGGTCATGGAGGAACTGGACCACCTGGATCCAGAACCCCTGTACCGACGGGCAAGCCCATATTAGATGGTAAAATGATGCATTTGAGTGGTTACAACTGGGGCAATTGGGATTATGGCCTGGTCTGTACTTAGAGATGCGATAAGGCGTCAGGTAGGATCTATGGAGGATGTAGAGATTGGTGAGATGATCGGATAGTTTGGGGGACACTATTTTACAGTTGGCAAGGGCTTCCTTCCAATCTTCGTCTGACAGTGCACCCAAGTCTGATTCCCACCGGGACTTCAACTGATGAGCTATGGATGTCATGAGGTATGAATATAGAAGGGATATCAGTTTTTGAGAGTCTTTACCCAGAACAATGTCCACTAGGAGCGGGATCTCAAGATTCGGAATTGAGCCCCTGAACTGCGTACAGAGTGCGTGTCTGAGTTGAAAATAGCGGAATAACATATGGTTAGGTAAGGTGAAACTATCCTTGAGGGCCTGAAAGGATTTAACCAACCCGTCCGACACCACCTGTGACAGGTATATGATTCCCTTATCCACCCATAGTCCGTGATCAGGGACAGAATTTAATTCGGGCATGTGTGGGTTGTGCCAGAGAGGTGTGTGGGAGTGGGGGGAGGGAGCCTCTCCAATGCGCATAGCGAGCTGTCAGATCCTACAGTGGTGAAATAACATTTGTTTCGCGTCATTGTTTCGTAGTAAATTGTGTGGGCCGCAAAATAGTATTTGAAAGGGATGAATCAGTGGGTCTAGAGTTTGAGAACAGACTAATGTGGAGTATCTCTCTCTATCAGAGTGGTTAAAGTGAAAGAAGTGGGATAACTGAGATGCTATATAGTAAAGGAAGAGGTCGGGGAGTGCAGCTCCTCCCAATTCGATCGGGCATTTTAGGACTCGCCATGATAATTTATGACGGGAAGATCCCCAGATAAATGTGTTGATAATGGATTCCATGGATTTGAATATACGTGGGGGGAGGTATAGTGGGGCCTGCCAGAAAATGTATAAGAGTTTAGGAAGAAGAATCATTTTTACTAGATTTACGCGACCCATGACACCCAGGGGGAGACGGGACCATGTTTGCATTTTAGACTTGAGGACCTGGAATAAGGGTTCAACATTGAGGGAGATGTAATCTCGGAGGGATCTGGAGACGAGCACACCAAGGTATTTGATGTTATTAGTTCTAACTAGTGGGAGTACGTCCTGATCAGCACTTGGGGCGCCTAGGTCTAGTGGGAGGATGTGGGATTTGGTCCAGTTGATTTGGAGCCCGGAGAATACTCCAAAGGCTGTGATGGTTTGAAGGGCTGTTTGAAGGGAGGGACCGGCATCAGCAAGGTAGAGGAGCATATCGTCCGCGTCCAGGCTGAAGACTTCTGTCAGCTGGCCGCAGCGGAGGCCCCTAATGCCAGGGTGATTTCTAAAGGCTATGGCCAAGGGTTCTACTGCCAGGGCGTATAGTAAGGGTGAAATGGGACAGCCCTGGCGTGTACCACGGGAGAGCTGGAATGGGCGGGAGGTTCTACCGTTAACTTGTATATGGGCTGTAGGGGCTTGATACAGAAGTTGGAGCCATTTTATTAGCTTTGGACCGAAACCGAAACTATGTAAGCACTCCCAGAGATAGCTCCACTCCACAGAGTCAAATGCCTTGGCGGCATCTAGGCTGACTACTACTCTGGAGCCAATTTCTGTGTGTTGGGATTAGAGGTTCATATGGAGCCGTCTTAAAAGCAGTGTTTTTGTTGGGCATAAATCCGGTCTGATCGGGATGTATGAGGCTAAGGATAACTTTGTTTAAGTGGAGGGCTAGGATTTTGGCCAGTATTTTAACGTATAGTTGGAGTAGGGATATAGGTCTGTACGATTCGGGGAAATGTGGATCCTTTCCTGGTTTGGGTATAAGTACGATGAGGGCCTCGCCCATGGATGTCGGGATTGTGTTCGAGTCGAATATGTGCGTGTACAGCTTACATAGTTTGGGGAGTAGAGTTTAACTGAATTGATTGTAGAATTCAAGGGGGAGACCGTCCAATCCGGGTGCCTTGGAGGCAGGGAGGTGCGCCAAAGCTTCCGCTATGCAATCAATGGTGATGGGTGCCTCGAGTTGAGCAACCTGTGGAGGGGTGAGTTTTGGAAACGCAATATCTCATAGGTATGCCGAGAGTTCATCTTGAGTGTAACATGTGGCTGAGCAGTACAGGTCCGAGTAGAAGGCCCTGAACTCCTCTGCCACCTGGTCTGGATCTGTCACCATGGGCCCCGACGCTGACCGAAGAGACACCACCACAGGGGTTTGTGGTCCAGATGTGCCATAAAGGCTAGGAGCTTGCCAGCCCGTTCGCCGAGTTCGTATATGCGTTGTTTGCTAAAGAAAATGCCCTGCTTGGCCTTCTGGAGGTGTAGTTGGTCTGTGTGTCTAACTTGCCTGCGCTGGAGAGAGGCATTAGTGGCTGTTGGGTCAGTTTGAAAGGCCTGTTCTAGGGTGTCCAGACGCTCCTCCGCTTGTCCAAGCAGGAGTTTAGATGTTGCTTTGTGTCTGTTGATTCGCGTGGACAGGGTCATGCGGGCGTGCAGTTTAAATGCCTCCCAGACAGATCTGAATTAAGCAGAGCTTTCATTAGTGCGAAAAAAGTGATCTAGCTCAAGTTGGACGGAATCCAAGTCCGTCAGGACTTTGAGCCAAAACGGGTTTAGTCTCCAGATGTGGACTGTAGGTGGGTTTGGCAAACGCAATTTGATCCAGTATGGGGAGTGGTCCGATAATACCCTAGTGTCGAAGCCCACGTCTGTGAGATGGGGGAGAAGGGAGGGAGTGAGAAAGATATAATCTAGCCGGGACATGGCTGTGCGTGAGGGGGTGAAGCAAGAAAAACGTATTTGCTGTGGATGTTTGTGTCTCCATGTGTCTGTAAGGGCAAATTCCGTTAGGAATTTCCCGAATCTTGTAGTGCTGGGTACAGAAACCGATGGGGCGACCGAGCTCAGCCGGTCTAGGTTTGGAGCAACAACTATATTAAAATCCCCAGCCCAGATAGCTGGGACAGATGGGTGTTGTGCCATGAAAGCAACCCCGGCCTGTAACATAGCAAAGGTAAATGGCGGGGGGACATAAAACGCAAGGAGAAGCACCTCCAGACCCCCAATAGAAGCATGTAAAAACAGGGACCGCATGTAAAAACGAGGGACACTCCGACTGCAGTGTGTGGAGTTGGAAACGTAAAGTTTTAGCAATAAGGATTGCTACCCCGCGAGAGTTAGTGGTATAAGGGGCTTGGTACAGCCATCCCACCCAGGGCTTCTTGAGGCTCATCTGCTTCTGACCTGTCAGATGGGTCTCAACAAGTATGGAAATGTCTGCCCGTAGAGATTTGAGGTGGGAGAGGACCGCAAGGTGCTTGGCCCTCTCACCCAGGCCCCGGACATTCCAAGTAATTATTTTTAGTGAGGTCATGGTGCATGGAGTAGGTTCAGTTTATGCAGTCAGGTACCCAGGGGACAGCAAGTAATCCCAAACATACAATCAATCCCTGATGCATTTTGCCATAATCAACCTGTCTGCTGAGCATCAGAGGTGCAAAATAGCCACATATGAGATGCTGGACCGCATTAGAGTTATGTGGTATATGCGAGGCCAGCATGCATTTATAGATAGCCCAGCAGACTCAAACCAGATATTTGTCTTGGACAGATATGGTATCAACAATGCAAATATAATAGAGTACATTAGATGTATCAACTTGGATTCCGGAACAAAAGAAAAATAATGAAAAAAGGTGTTCAGAACAAAATAAAACAAACGTACTGCAAGAACGCTGGACCGGCATGGCAGGTGCAACACTCCGCCATTCGCTAACAGTGATGAGGCAGAGGCCGGCCAGGGAAACAGTGGCGTATGAGTGAAGGTCACAAGTGACATGGATGCCAGTGTTTCGAGGTGACCATCTGGGTCAGGGGGGCGAACAAACTGGACAGTGCACAACAGTGCAGGGGAGACGACCAGTCTTAGTGGATGTAGTTGCAGGTTGTCCGCCCGAGGCGTCTGAAATCGGCTTGGCAATGAGGGGGGAAAGAGCAAGGGCCTCTCGGCCTAAGTACAGACATTACAAAGTCCAAACGGGGCCTCAGCAGATGGAGTCAGAGCTAGTGAGGGAGAGCAAGCAAGGTGGTATATGCAGCGTATAATTGACTCACAGTTCCGAGGCCGATGAAGGAGGCACAAGTCGTGTGATGATAGCAGATAGCCAATCTCGAATGCATGGAAGCGCGGGACCCGTACATGAGGTGTGGGGGCTAAAGGCGAGCCGGACCGGCCCCATCGATCTGCTCCAGCCAAGAGAGCGCGGCCTGAGGATCCTCGAAGAAGTGCGCCTTGCCTTCACTCACCACGCGAAGACGGGCAGGAAAAAGCATTGCATACGGTAGATGGCGCACCCGAAGCAGCCGCTTCGCCTCCGTGAACCTCGCTCTTTTTTTCTGCACTTCGGCCGAAAATTCCGGGAACACTGCCACCGTCACGTTCCCGACTGGAATGTTGCCCTTTTCTCTTGTGAGGTGCAGGATGGTATCTCGATCGCGGTAGTTCAAGAACTTGGTGATGAGTGTCCGTGGGGGAGCTCCGGCAGGTGGGGGCTTTGCTGCAAGGCGGTGGGCGCGCTCCAGAACAAATGTAGAGCAGAAAGCGTCTCTGCCAAAGGATTTAATAAGCAGGTTTTCCAGGTACGTAGGGGGGTCTGCACCCTCGGATCTCTCGGGCAATCCAACGAAGCGGAGGTTGCACCTGCAGAGGCGATTCTCCATATCGTCCTGCTTGGAGAGGACAGCGTTCAACTGATGTTGTAGTTGCTCGGTAATGATCTGGAGGGGGTGTATATCGTCTTCCGCTTGGCCGATGCAACGCTCCGTCTCGGACAACCGGTCCCTTAATTTCTGGATATCTTGCCGGATTAAGGAGATGTCTACCTTCACCTCCTCAATCCTGGAGGTGAAGGTGGATTGACATAAGGCGATGGCCTCGAGAACTTTGGCTGTGTCCCTGGATGACTGGTCTTCTTCTTAAGGGGGGGCCTCAGCGCCATCTTCCTCACCCGGGGTCTCTCTCCTCGTGTCGGTATTTGTCAAGTTTGGCTATGGCGCCGGATCTTTTAGAAGGCGACATGTCTACCCAAGGTCCGGATGATGATCTGGTGCTTTGGGGTGTTATTTTGCGGTGAATATAGCCCTCAGAAATAGGTAACAGGATAGGTCTTGAGCGGAGCTCTCACACTGCACGTCTTATTCCATGCAGCTCCAGACCACGCCCCCCCTATAGAGGTAATCTTGATGAAAGCAAGAATTGGACTTGCTGTAAAAAAATGCAATGGTATGCACCTGTCAAACAGGTGCAGAAAAATTGGTCTTTGGGTGTCGGTGCCTTCCCACTGTAACCCTATAGAGGTACTCTTGATGAAAGCAAGAATTGGCCTTGCTGTAAAAAAATTGCAATGATATGCACCTGTCAAACAGGTGCAGAAAAATTACTCTTTGGGTGTTAATTGTGCCCATAAAACCTATACCAAAAACATTCTTCCAGATTAAATGATTGAACACCCTCAAAGCTAGGAAGCCTCAAAGTCCTGCAGAGATTCCACATCCCAAAAAGACTTAATCAGTGACATCGGCACCAGGTGCTTCATAGCTGGTAATTCAGGACTGATTCATTTTTATAAAAGTCAAATCGTCCACGGAGTCTGTGGACAGATGCGTTCTATGATCAGTAACAAAACCAACCAGTAATCATCCTTCTCCTTTATGCCACATATTCTTGGGTCCTTTCTGTCAGGGCTGGGCTCAGCCCTTCCTTCTTAGAGCCGCTCAGCTGTCGGCTAATTGCCAGCTCCTATCTCTCCACAGTTACTCGGCTGTTAATGATATCCTGCTCGTCAGTCCTGCCTACTTAAGCCGTTCAGCCTAGTGGATCTCTGCCTTTGCCTTGTTCAACATCACAGAAACTCCTGCAATCTTGTTCAAGACTTGCTTTGCTGACATCCCTTCTGGCTCCAGATCCTGCTTGCTGTTCCAATATATTGATCCCTGACTTCCGGCTTGGCTGACTATCCGTTCTGAACTTTGAACTGTTTGAAGTTTGAACTGAACTTTGGCTATGTTTTGACTACATTTGTTCTTTTTACTTTTATTATTAAACAAGTGTGATTTAACTGTACCTTTGTCTCGGCCTGATTTCATGGTTTCTGACACTTTCACAGGCTTTGAAGCATGAGATTGCCCATGCACCTCAAATTTGCAGAGGCTTGAGACGCAGACTCCTCGGGGTCACTCAGGATGACAGCATCTGGAACTTCCTCCTCCCAGCCACGTACTACTCCCTAGGGTCCTGGGGTTGGGAAGCCATTGCTTACAGATTGACGCTTGTCTTCCTCTTCTTCGAAGCCTATGAAAGTGCCAGAATCCTCTTCCTCATCCTCCTCCCCTCTCTCCTCCTGTGTGTTCTGTGACATAGGAATTATGGTGTCTGAATAAAGTGGGCCTTGAGAGGAAAGGAAGTCCTCCTGCTCTGTCTCCAGTGCCCTATCCATAATGCCACTCAGAGTCTGCTCCAGCAGGAACACAACAGGGATTGTGTCACTGATGAATGCACTGTCACTGCTCACCATTCTTGTGGCCTCCTCAAATAGTGACAATACAGTGCATGCATCCTTAATGATCAGCCATTGGCATGGGGAAAAAAAGCCGAGACAGCCTGAGCCTGTCGTCGTGCCGTACTGACACAGGTACTCGTTGACGGCCCTCTGCTGCATGTATAGCCACTGCAGCATTCCCAAAGTTGAATCCCACCTTGTGGGCATGTCACAAATCAGATGTCACAAATCTGGCCTGTTTTAGTACATCTTGCAACTCTGGGTATGTAATTAGGAAACACTGCACCACCAAATTGATGACATGTGCCAGGCATGGCACATGTGTCAACTTTCCCTGTCTAAGGGTGGACAGGAGGTTTGAGCCATTATCGGACACCACCATTCCTGGCTCCAGCTGGCGTGGTGTGAACCACCTCTGGGCTGTCCCTGCAGAACTGCAAGAATCTCTGCTCCGGTGTGGTTCCTGTCCCCTAAACACACCAGCTGAAGCACTGCATGGCACCTTTTAGCCTGACTCTGGGAATAGCCCTTTGAACGCTTAGGGGGTACCTGATATTCATAGGACAATTCTGCAGAGGAGGGCATGGAGGTGGCGCAGGAGGAGGAAGAGGGGGTAGAGCTCACAGGTCTGGCATCATAACCGCCAGCTGTATGGAGACGTGGGGGCACAACAAGCGACAGCGCCAAGCCCTGTCCTGCATCCTTTCGAGTTGCAAGCAGCGTTACCCAGTGTGCTGTGAATGAAATATATCGTCCCTGCCCATGCTTGCTGGACCATGCGTCAGCAGTAAGGTGGATTTTATGGCTGACTGCCTTGCCCAACAATGCCAGAACATTCCCTTCCACGTGATGATAAAGAGATGAAACAGCCTTATGTGAAAAGTAGTAGCGACTGGGAACCTGCCATTGTGGTACAGCATATTGTGCGAATTCACGGAAGAGGGAAAAATCCACCAGGCTGAGAGCTAGAAGTTTTGAGAGCCAACAGCTTTGACAAGCTTGCATTCAGACGCTGGGCATGTGGGTGGCAGGGACTGTAGATGGGTGGCAGGGACTGTGTAGGGACTCAGCATATGGGGAAGAGAATTTTGCCGGCTACAGTCTACAGCTGGTGATGTGCTGCTGGCAGATATGCTGCTAGCACCTGGGACACCTTGTATTATACCATCATCCCTGTCAGTGGAGGCTGCTGAAAGGTAATGACTCTGTATCTCAGGTGCAGACTGAAGTGGGTAGGGAGGAGGAGGAGGGACAGATTTGTGCACCTTTTGTGTGGCTTTTAGGTGTTCTTGCCAACGGGCTGAGTGGTTGGACGTTAAATGCCTTGTTAGGCATGTGGTACCCAAATGGTTGGTGTTTTTGCCACGTTTGATGTGCCTGAGACACAGTTTGCAGATAGCAACAGTGCGATCTGCTGTAGATGTGCTGAAAATGGCCCAGACAGCTGAGCTTTGGGGAGTGGGCCGGGAGATAACAGCTGTAGAATGTGATGGAATAGGGTAGCGCTCTCTCCTCTTTCTTGATGTCGGCCTCCTTGGGGTTATGCCACCTCACCTTCAGTTTCCACCTCTGGTCTATCTGGCACCCAAGTTGCATCAGTGACCTCATCATCATCATCTCCATCTCCTCCATTTTCATCATTACCACTGGAGACAACTTGGCAATACGCTGCGGCTTGGGGAACATGAATGCCAATTTGTCTACCAGTGTTCCTCCTTCTCTCTAGGCTCATGTTCCTGTCATCCTCAACCTCAAAACCAACATCTGAATCCAGTAATGGCTGGGCATCATCAAGGAGCAAGTGGCTGATGCTGTGGTCAAATAACTCAGCTGACTCCTCAATGGCTGATGTTGGGGCTATGGCAGGAATAGATGTGGACAAGGAGGCAGGTTTATCCACTCTGGCAGCTGCAGGGGACTGCACACTTGTCTCTGCTTGTGTGACAGAGGATGAGGAGGATGAGGAAGGTTTAGTAAGCCATTCCACCACCTCCTCGGCATGCTGTGGCTCGATAGCATGGGCAAACTCACTAAACAGAGGAAATGAAGCCCTGCCTGAGAACTGACCATCACATCCACCTTTGCCTGTGTACACATTTGTTGCTGGCCCCCTTACAGTGCCAAGGGAACATCTGCCTCTCCTTGTTGCCCTCCCAGACATTATTGGGAGGGAGGGGGCAGTGCAAATGTAAAGAAGAAGTTGAAATCTGTATGTAGATGCACTTTAATCAATGTAATGAGGTGTTTGGTGCACTTTAATTTGAGTACTCACACTACACAGACACACTCCATGGATACACTATAATATACCGCAATATAGTGCACCAATCGTACAGTGACGCACAGAACTATATAGCGTTAAACTGGTAGCAATGCACACAAAACAATATGGCGTAAAATGGCAGTAATGCACACAGAACTATATGGCGTTAAACTGGCAGTAACACACAAAACTATATGGAGTTAAACTGACAGCAATGCACGCAAAACTATATGGCGTTAAACTGGCAGTAACGCACATAAAATTATATGGCGTTAAACTGGCAGTAACGCGCACAGAACTATATGGCGTTAAACTGTCAGTAACGCACAAAACTATATGGCGTTAAACTGGCAGTAACGCACCCAAAACTATATGGCGTTAAACTGGCAGTAATGCATACAGAACTATATGGCGTTAAACTGGCAGTAATGCACAAAACTATATGGCGTTAAACTGGCAGTAACGCTTGCAAAACTATATGGCATTAAACTGGCAGTAACCCACACAAAACGATGTGGCGTTAAACTGGCAGTAACGCACACAGAACTATATGGGGTTAAACTGGCAGTAACGCACACAGAACTATATGGCTTTAAACTGGCAGTAACGCACAAAACTATATGGCGTTAAACTGGCAGTAAAGCACGCAAAACTATACGGCTTTAAACTGGCAGTAACGCACACAGAACTATATGGCATTAAACTGGCAGTAACGCACACAGAACTATATGGCGTTAAACTGGCAGTAATGCACACAGAACTATATGGCGTTAAACTGGCAGTAACGCATGCAAAACTATGTGGCATTAAACTGGCAGTAACGCACACAGAAGTAAATGGTGTTAAACTAGCAGTAACGCACAAAACTACATGGTGTTAAACTGGCAGTAACACACACAGAATTATATGGCGTTGAACTGGCAGTAACGCACGCAAAACTAAATGGCGTTAAACTGGCAGTAACGCACGCAAAACTATATAGCGTTAAACTGACAGTAACACACACAAAACGATATGGCGTTAAACTGGCAGTAACGCACAGAGAAGTAAATGGCGTTAACCACTTGCTGCCCGCCATATAGCCAAATGACGGCGGCAAGTGGTTTCAATATCCTGACTGGACGTCATATGACGTGATCAGGATATTAAGCCGCTGCGCACCCCCGGGGGCGCGCATTGCGCCGATCATTGTTGCGGTGTGTCAGTTTGACACACCGAAACTCCGATCTAGGTAAAGAGTATCTGACTGAGACTCTTTACCACGTGATCAGCCGTGTCCAATCACGGCTGATCACAATGTAAATAGGAATAGCCGGTGAACGGCTTTTCCTCACTCGCGTCTGACAGGGGGGGTCTGTGCTGATTGTTTATCAGCACAGCCCCCCTCGGATCCCACCCAGGACCACCAGGGAAGCCGCCCAGGACCACCAGGGAAGCCATCCATACTGGACCACCAGGTATGCCCCCTAGACCCCCAGGGAAATACCAATCTGTGCCCAGGCAGCTGCCAATCAATGCCCAGGCAGCTGCCAATCAATGCCCAGGCAGCTGTCAATCACTCCAATGCCTACCACTGCCAGTGCCACCAGGGATGCCTATCAGTGCCTCATATCAGTGCCGCGTATCAGTGCCCATCAGTGCCACGTATCAGTGCCCATCAGTGCTGCCTATCAGTGCCCAGCAGTGCCGCCTATCAGTGCCCATCATTGCCCAGCAGTGCCACCTATCAGTGCCCACCAGTGTCACCCAGTGCCACCCATGAGTGCCCATCAGTGCCTCCTATCAGTGCCCATCAGTGCTGCATATCAGTTCCACCCATCAGTGCCGCCTACCAGTGCGCATCAGTGCCGCACATCAGTGCCCATCGTCAGTGCCCGTCAGTTGCCCGCTCATTGGTGCCACCTCATCAGTGCCTGTCAGTGCCGCCTTATCAGTGCCCATCAGTGAAAGAGAAAACTTACTTATATACAAAAATTTTTAACAGAAACAAAAGCAAAACTTTTATTTTTTTCAAAATTTTCGATCATTTTTTATTTGTTTAGCAAAATAATAAAAACTGCAGAGGTGATCAAATACCACCAAAAGAAATCTCTATTTGTGGGAACAAAATGATAAAAATTTTGTTTGGGTACAGTGATGGATGACCACGCAATTGTCATTCAAACTGCGACAGCGCTGAAAGCTGAAAATTGGTCTGGGCAAGAAGGTGTATAAGTGTCCTGTATTGAAGTGGGTAAACTGGCAGTAACGCACACAGAAGTAAATAGCGTTAAACTGCCAGTAACGCAATCAAATAGACAGTGTTCAACCGTCACTACACTGACGCTATCTAAACTGTCCCTACTCTAGCTATACACTAATGTCAAGATTACTGACATGGACTCACTACACTACACTGAAACTATATGAGCTGTGCCTACTCTACACTAATGTATGTATGAATGACACGGTCTCACTACACTACAGAGAAACTATTTGAGCTGTCCCTACTCTAGCTGCACACTATGCAAAGCTGAATGATAGTCCTCCTCATTACACTCACACTATCCCTAGACTGACACTAAACTAATATTCTACACTGACAATTGACGCAAAATAGCACACCAACTAACTGATAGCACCCTGTTCTATCTCTCTTCACGCCGAAATCACACTGAAAATGGCTGTCATTGAAAGAATACTTTTATGCTTTGGGCCAGGCATGAGCCATGATGGGATAAAGTCATGATGACAGTGTCCAATCATGACAGTTTTCTGTGCCCTGATTGGCTGAAGCTTTCACTGCTTCAGCCAATCGGGGCTTGCAATGCACTGTTCAGCGCCGTAATGCATTGTGGTCGGTTCAGGGGGCCGAACAAATGGTCAAACGACCCGTTTGTTCGGCTGTTCACTGAGCGACCAAACAACAAAAGTTTGTCCCGAACTTATGCTCGTGCCGAACTGTTCGCCCATCCCTAGTAGTTAGGGTTAGGTGTGTGAATCACACATTGGTGCTGGCAAGCTGTATATAACATATAAAGGGCACAGAGTAGCAGCGTGGGAGAATATATACATTCTATTTAAGCTTTTTCGTACAAAGGATTTCCAAATTTGAGCTAGGTAAAGAAGTTTGTAGGAGCAGGTGGGGCAAAGCGCTAGCAAAATTAATTTTAATGAGTTCCCCCTCTAGCATTTGCCATTCTCTTGCAGAGTTCGGGGTATTTTAGAGATGAGTATATTTCTTAAAATCCACTCCATGAATGATTCATCGAGTACAGCCTATTCAATCTGCTTTCTATGTTTTCCTATTATGGGATCTAGGGGTTCTTTTTTTATGGAAAAAAATTAACCACTTAATGTCCGCCCTATAGCAGTTTTACTGCTACAGGGCGACACCTCTGCGTAGGATCATGTATATATACGTGATCCGGCTCTTCCGGGTAGCGTGCGCAAAAGCGCTGGCGGCGGCTCACTCCCGCTGTGATTATACACAGCAAGAGTTGATCGGTGGGTACCGTGGACTCAGTGCCCGCTGGCACCCGTTTTTGTTCGGTACAGAGGCAGATCACCGTTTTCTCAGGAGGGAAGGCATGAGTCTTGTATCTCTGCAAAGCAGGGACTCTTTGCCTTCCCCTGTTAAAAGCACCTCCCACAGTACACAGAAACACTGGCTAGGCACACAGTTAACCCTTTGATCGCTCCTGAAGTTAACCCCTGCACGGCCAGTGTGAGTACAGTGACAGTGCATACTTTTTGGGACTGATCACTGTATTAGTGTCACTGGTCCCCAAAAAGTATCAAAAGTGTCTGGCAGTGTCAGAATTTCCGCCAAAATATCACAGTCCCGCTATAAGTCGCTGATCACCACCAATACTAATAAAAAAATAAATAAAAATATCCCATAGTTTGTAGACGCTATACCTTTTGTGCAAACCAATCAATATATGCCTATTGGGATTTTTTTTACCAAAAACATGTAGCAAAATACATATTTGCCTAAATTGACAAAGAAATTTGATTTTTTAAATATTTTACTGGATATGTTTTATATCAGAAAGAAAAAAAAAATTTTCAAATTTGTATGTCTTTTTTTTAATGGGGAAAAAAATAAAAAACACAGAGGTGATCAAATACCACCAAAAGAAAGCTCTATTTGTGTGTGTGTGTGTGTGTGTGGGGGGGGGGGGTTGGGAGGACAAAAATTTGATTTGGGTACAGTGTTGCACGATCGTGCAATTATCAGTTAAAATAACGCAGTGCAAAAAATGAAATTATCTGGTCATGAAGGGGGCTAAATCTACCTGAAGTGGTTAATATATCTAGAAAGGTGTCCAGCTGGAAAATGTATATTATTGTAAGCACTGAAGTAAATTACTGTGTTTTTTTTTTTTCTAAAGGGGGGACTTCCTTTGCCAGCACCACCACTTTCTTAAACCAGGCAGAAGGGCATCAGTAAAAACAATTATTTGTTTCCTCAAAT
The DNA here is from genome assembly GCF_042186555.1 of Aquarana catesbeiana. NCBI lineage: Eukaryota > Metazoa > Chordata > Amphibia > Anura > Ranidae > Aquarana > Aquarana catesbeiana. The sequence continues at coordinate 97,168,179 of NC_133326.1, read as the reverse complement.
AAAATATCTTTTGTCAAAATGTAGCAACACTACTACAAAGCATCAATACACTTCCCGCCCAGCCTATAGCAAAATGACGGCCGGGCAGTGGTTCAGTTATTCTGACTGGACGTCATATGACGTCTTTCAGGATAACTGCCGCTGCGTGCCGGTGGGGGGCACGCAGTGCAGCGATCGGTGGTTCGACATGTCAGTCTGACACATGAGGCTCTTTACCATGTGATCAGCCGTGTCCAATCACGGTTGATCACAATGTAAACAGGAAGAGCCGTGTATCGGCTTTTCCTCACTCGCGTCTGACAGACATGAGTAGAGGAGAGCCGATAAACGGCTCTTCTGACAGGGGGGGTCTGTGCTGATTGTTTATCAGCGCAGCCCCCCCCACAGGTGCCCACACTGGACCACCAGGGATGCCACCAGGACCACCAGGGATGGACACCATGAATGGATGACCAGGTATGCCACCCATGGCCACCAGGGATGACAGTCAGTGCCCAAAATATGCCAATCAGTGCCCACAAATGGTGCCAGTCAGTGCCCATTACCAATGCCTGCCAGATGTCTCCCTATCAGTGATGCCCAACACTGCCATCTATCAGTGTCCATCAGTGCCACCTATCAGTGCCCATTAGTGCCCATCTATCAGTGCCCATAAGTGCCCATCTGTGCCACTTATCAGTGTCAACCATAAGTACCCATCAGTGCAGCCTTTCAGTGCCGCCTATCAGTGCCAATCAGTGCTGCCTATCAATGTCCATCAGTGTTGCATATCAGTGCCACCTATCAGTGCCCATCCGTGCCGCCTATCTGTGCCCATCATCAGTGCCCACTCATTGGTGCCACCTCATCAGTGCCCATCAGTGCCGCCTTATCAGTGCCCATCAGTGCAGCCTCATCAGTGCCCATCAGTGAAGGAGAAAACTTACTTATTTACAAAAAATTATAACAGAAACAAAGAAAACCTTTTTTTTTCCAACATATTCATTCTTTTTTTATTTGTTGCACAAAAAATTAAAACCCTAGCAGTGATCAAATACCACCAAAAGAAAGCTTTATTTGTGGGAACAAAATGATAAAAAAAATGTGTTTGTGTACAGTGTAGCATGACCACGCAATTGTCATTCAAAGTGCAACAACGCTGAAAGCTGAAAATTGGCTTGGGCAGGAAGGGGGTTTAAGTACCTGGTATTGAAGTGGTTAAAGCGGAGTTCCACCCACATCTTTGATTTTTTTTTTAAATAACTCTTATGCCTCTTACACACGATCAGATTTTCCAACAACAAATGTTGGATGTGAGCTTGTTGGCTGAAAGTCTGACCGTGTGTATGCTCCATCGAACATTTGTTGTCAGACTTTCTGCCAACAAATGTATGATAGCAGATTCTCAAATTTTCCGCCAACAAAACTTTGTTGTCGGAATTTCCAATCATGTGTACACAAGTCCGACACACAAAAGTTCACGCATGCACCGCCCGTTCTCACGCATGCGCAGTAACAGCATGTAGCGGCGCTGGAAAATACACAGTTTGCCATCACAACGTGCGGCGTCATCAGAAGTGCCCGTCCCGTTGTTATGCCAGCCTAGCCGTCGGCGCTGTCCACTGACTCCTGGGAAATGATGACACACATCTCCCAGGATCATGTAGCGAGCAGAGGCGCCGAGGGAAATTACATCAGGCGCCGCGGTGAGGAAGGGGAAAATTAGAAGGGACCACATAGCAAAAGGCATTAAAATGTAAGTAAAAAAAATAATAATTTTGTCCAAATGTCGTTAGGTTATTTGCTGCACAGTAATGTCAACTTATTTTTATGGGTGAAACTCCACTTTAAATCTGGTCTTCTCCACTTTGCAGTAAATGTGTAAAAGCAGACCCATGCTCAAACAACTCTACATGCATACAGCTTCTTGGGGTTTCTCTAGGGAAAAAGGCAATGTAATTCTACAACTAGGTATGTGTTTCATCATTTAAAACATACTGTGCAATCATGTGAAATAAGGAACCTTGTGACTGCTTAAATACTACTCCAACATGATGTAAAATATACATAGTTCAGTGTTCACCAATAGTTAATAGTGTCCACACTCCGACGAAGATCCATGCAGCAAAATGAATCCGGCAACCAGGTATCATCCACAAACATAAATCCTTTATTAGGTACATGGTGGGTATACAGTTGTTTTTTTTTTGTTGTTTTTTTTTGTATTTAATAGTTAATTTTATTTTTTAAAGCTTAACTCCAGCAAAAAGAAAAATCTTTTGTTTGAGATAGAGGGAGTAGAGCTTAGAACTTTTTCTTATTGTTGTCTGTGTCCCCATGAATGAGAATTACCCTCGTCCCCTGTCCAGATATTGGGTGAATAGGGGACTGCTGGGGACACACATGGCATTTAATACTTTGCAAGAGTTCCCTTTTCTACTTTATCCAAAATGCAAAAAAAGCTCTGTCTGGAGTTGGGCTTTAATTTAGGAGGTTTTGATACCATTGTTCATGTATGTGATAGATGTTTGTTTTTTTTAGATAACGTTGTGCTAGGAGACATTTAAGAAGCTATAGAACATCAAAGAACAAGCTGGGGATAAAATAGAAACCCTGATTAGATCATTTATAAAAAAAAGACTTGAAAAAGACCAGAATTGTGGTAGCACAACAACAGTAATGGACTTTGACCCAGTCAGAAGAAAGCGATCATTTTCTTTTTGGAGTCACAGAAATATAGAAGATCATTTTACCTTCCTGTTAAAAGAAGGGAAATCATTGAAGGAAAAAAAAAAGAAAAAACTGTATTTACGGGCATACATTAGCAGCATGTCAGGAAACATCAAATGATGTATAAAATATGTACATATACTGCATAGTTGCCAACATTGCAAAAAAATATGTGGGACACTTTTTTGGCTGTAGGCGGAGCCGTACAATAATTAGGGGTGGGGCATTCATTTGTAGGCGTGGCTTAGCAATAAAAATACAAGAGGGCGAAAAATGGACGTGGTTTACGTGAAATGGTGGGCGTGGCTTAAATGGGCGTGGCTCAAGAGGGTGTGGTTAGAGTCTGAGATGAATGAGGGATGGAGAGGGAAAGGGGGAGAGGGAAAGGGGGAGAGGGGAATGACGGGACAGCAGCCCCTGATCCTACACAACAATAGAAATATGTGTATTCTAGAAAGTTTAACAATCAGCAGATAAAGATACTCCAAACTCCTGGTGTTAACGCTTCAATCATCCCAGCACCATGATTGTTATGGTGTCAGGATGATTGAAGCACATTATTTCTATTATTACATTGTAATATAAAATTAAATAATTCAACTCACCATAATGCCGAATCAGTGGGATCCCTGAGCGTGTCACCTGCCACGTCGCCTGCCACCAGCAGAGTCTGTCCTTGCATCAGGTGCCCCTAGCAGAGTCCGTCCTTGCATCAGGTGTCCCCAGCAGAGTCTGTCCTCGTATCAGGTGCCCCCGGCAGAGTCCCTCCTTGCATCAGGTGCCCCCAGCAGAGTCAGTATAGACCCCTTCAGTGCAGACCCCCTTCCATTAGTGCAGACCCCCTCAGTGCAGACTCCCTCCGTGCAGACCCCCTCTATCAGTGCAGATCCCCCTCCATCAGTGCAGACCCCCTCATTGCAGACCCCCCCTCTATTAGTGCAGACCCCCCTCAATTAGTGCAGCCCCCCTCTATTAGTGCAGACCCCCCTCAGTGCAGCCCCCCTCTATTAGTGCAGACCCCCCTCAGTGCAGCCCCCCCTCTATTAGTGCAGACCCCCCTCAGTGCAGCCCCCCTCTATTAGTGCAGACCCCCCTCAGTGCATCCCCCCTCTATTAGTGCAGACCCCCCTCAGTGCAGCCCCCCACCTCTATAAGTGCAGACCTCCCTCAGTGCGGACCCCCCCTCAGTGCAGGCCCTCCACTCCCATAACGCCCCCCACCACACGTCCAGGAGCAGCCGGTGTTCTGCCGAGAAAGTTCCCCTCGGCAAGTAAGGACCCCCCTGTACTGCGCAGGCGCAGCGCTTGCGCAGTACGAGCCGGCAGAAATAGCCGAGCTGGGGAAGTTTTCGGCAAGACACAGGCACCGTGTGTTCAGTGGAGAGGGGAGGGGCCGATCCGTGCAGCTAAAGAAGCCGATTCATTGGCTGCACGGATTGAGCCCCCTTCCTGTTTCCACTAAACACTAGGGGGAAGATCGAGCTGCAGCGCCAGCGGCCATGTTGCTGGAGCCAGCTGCTCCAAAAATTAAAAAAAACAACATTCCCGATTTTCCTGATGGAAATCCCGATTCGGGACAGCCTCCATTCGGGACAAGGGTCCCAAAATCGTGATTGTCCCGGGAAAATCGGGACTGTTGGCAACTACGATACTGTATATACAGTATATATTATCAGGAGTCAGAAAGGAAGAGTTACCTTGGTTTGCACTGTATTGATGTCAGCTTTTTCTTTACAATAACGATAAAAAAATTGAGTGGGTATCTGCGCTATCTAAAATAATAGAAAAGCAGCCAGCACAGTTTGTTGATCATCAAACAAAATATAAAAAGTCCAAAATGCAGCGCTTCAAATTGTCGTTACTCATATATAGTCCCAATCGACGTTCGATAAAAGTAGTACGATACGAGCAATGTATGTTAGGGTCAACGAACACATTACAAACATAAAAAAGGGTTTTCTTAAACATAGGGGGTTATTTACTAAAGGCAAATCCACTTTGCACTACAAGTGCAAAGTGTAGTTAAAATTGCACTGAAAGTGCACTTGGAAGTGCAGTTGCTGTAGATCAGAGGGGGACATGCAAGGAAAATAAAAAACAGCATTTTAGCTTGCACATGATTGGATAATAAAATCAGCAGAGCTTCCCCTCATTTCAGATCTACCCCTCAGATTTACAGCGAAGTGCACTTTCAGTGCAATTTCAAGTGCAATTTGGATTTGCCTTTCGTAAATAACCCCCATAGTGTCTCTCGTCATTATCTAGAGTGTCATAACAAAAATCCTGCGGGAACTACTTTTATCGCCATAGACAGATTTAACCCCCATTGGCGAGGAAGCATGACTAAAAGAGAAATCTCATGGTTGGAAACTCGCTGGATTTTTTACCTCAAATGTTATACTCCTTTTGGCATGAACGTCGATTGGGACGTGAATTGTTTTATTAATAATTGTTGATTTTAGAATTCTATGTATTTTTTGTGTCTAACACTAGATGGCAGTGTTTTTTATTCTTTTGTTTTAGATTTGTTTTATACTTTCATGTAACAAAGTCCATTTTTCCTATTATTTATTATTTTTCAATTAATAATCATTTTCGGGGATTAGAAAATAATTTTTGTAGTGACATTTGTATGATTAATCCCATTTTTGTCAACTGTATTTAACTTGTATATTATCATATGTGTCCGTGTGGAGAGCCTCCATTTAATTAAATCCTCTCCTACTGACACATTGATCCATTGCTCATTTATTATTGATCCTCAGTGATGGGCATTTTGGGTGAGGATTGGCAACCTTTCTTTAGTTTGCATATTAAATTTATTCTGTCTGGCTGGGATCGAGTCTGCCTCATTTCCTGTATCTCTTATGTGGTTTGGAGTGCAAACGCGGTTGCTGTGCGTTCCAGTGACATCACTTCTGGTTGGCGATAAATTAGGTGTGTTCCGCCCACCGGAAGTGGTCACTATCTGTATTTCTTAAGTGACTTGGAGCGTATAGGGAGATATTCCCTATCTCTTCATTCTTATAAAGATAAAAAGTAACAGGCCATTAAATGACAGAATAACAAAAACAGCATTTGCTGCAATATTCACCTTCAATCCACAGATTTCTCCAACAGTAATTTTCTGCAACTAATTTCCCGTACACGGTCGGAATTTCCGACAAAAAAAGTCCGATGGGAGATTTTCATCGTATATTCCGACCGTGTGTATGCCCCATTGGATTTTTAGCGTCGAAAATTCAGACGGACTTAGATAGAGAACATGTTCTATATTTTTCCGACGGAACAAATTCCCATCGGGAAAACCGATCATCTGTATGCTGTTCCGACGTACCAAAAATGACGCATGCTCTGAAGCAAGTACGAGACCGCGTTCTTGACGGTCGGAATTTGGTGTGACCGCGTGTATGCAAGACAGCTTGAGTGGAATTCCGTCGGCAAAATCTTCAGAGTTTATTCCGATGGTAAAACCGGTCGTGTGGTAACCCACCATGCCTTAAAAATCGGTACTTCCCACATTGCTATCATGCCACTAATGTAGCAGCCAAATCTAAGGGAGTATCCATACTGCTATCGGGAGTGGTGCCCTGGACATGTAATGACACTTTGGTGGACACTGAAGGCCGCTATGTATTCATTAAGGGCTGGATAGGAGACAAGAAGGTCACGTTGGCCAATATATACGCCCCTAATGACCGACAGGATACCTTCCTGCACCGTATACTGACGTTACTGGCAGAATTCAGAGAGGGTCAACTGATCCTGGGGGGTGACCTTAACATACCCCTAGTCCCTACGGTAGACACTTCCTCGGGCGCCTCATCCATACGCAAGAGCACACACAAACGCATAATCCGAGATCTTCACGGTGCCCAACTATTGGACATCTGGAGATTACACCACTCAGGCGACAGAGACTACACTTTTTACTCGTCCCCGCATAAAGTGTATTCGAGAATAGATTATTTCTTTGTCCCCCACAGCCAACTAGAAGCTGTCCACTATGTGGAAATAGGCAACATTACATGGTCGGATCACGCGCCTATCACTATGCGTTATAGCCTGACATCCACTCTGAACATTAGATCCAAATTTTGGAGACTAAATGAAAGCTTACTCCAGACACCAGAGGTAATGAAGGACGTCACAAATGAGTTGCAATGCTACTTTCAAACTAATGACACTGAAGACTGTGACCCTGGTATCTTATTGGAGGCCCACAAAACTGTGATAAGAGGGGTATTAATTAAACATGGCGCCCGCATTAAAAGAGAAAGGGAGCAACAACTACTTCTACTCCTTCGTAAAATCCATGTAATTGAAACACAACACAAACAAACCCCAGTTTCCTCATTAGAAGCAGAACTACTCTCCCTCAGAAAACAGGCAGTAGACCTACTACACTATAGAGTCAAAGCGGCACTACAAGTATGCCGAAAATTCTCCTACGAATCAGGGAATAAGTGCGGGAAACTACTAGCCAAAGCAGTTAGAAGTCATAAATTAACCACATATATCCCCCATATCATAGCTCCATCGGGACAGAAAAAGACCACACCAACCCAGATAGCGAAGGAATTCAGGGACTACTACTCATCCCTATACAACCCCCCAGTACGACCCCCGAACAACGCGACGATAGATGATTACATATCGACAGCTCAAATACCCCACATCTCGACGACAACAAGTACAGACTTGGAAAACCCCATTACCGTGGAGGAATTACAGCGAGCGGTAGGTGGGATGAAACCCGGCAAAGCTCCGGGCCCTGATGGGTTCACCCTACAATACTACCAAACCCTCCTGCCGCTCCTGGCTCCTCATATGGTTCGGATGTTTAACTGCCTGGGAGAGGGAACCCCCTTACCCAGAGACACCCTGAGGGCACACATCTCCCTGATACCGAAAGAAGGTAAAGATGCGTCGGCATGTGGAAGTTATAGACCTATATCCCTGTTGAACGTAGATCTCAAACTCTTTGCGAAGATCCTGGCCAATAGACTAACCCAACACATACCGGAATTAGTACATGCAGATCAAGTGGGGTTTGTCCCTGGCCGAGAGGCGAGGGACAACACTACTAAGGTACTTAATCTCATTCATATAGTCTCAACTACTAAAACCCCATGCGTCTTCCTTAGTACAGACGCGGAGAAGGCGTTTGATCGGGTTAGTTGGACTTTTATGTCTTCAGTTCTCAAAAAGTTCGGCCTGGGGCGTAAGATGCTACAATGGATCCTCAGCTTATATTCCAACCCCACCGCCCAGGTCAAAGCCAACGGAATACTATCAGACTCATTCCCTATATCGAATGGTACCAGACAGGGCTGCCCGCTCTCTCCCCTCCTGTTTGCCCTGGCCCTGGAACCCTTTCTATGCACTATACGAGCTAACCCGGATATTTCGGGCATGACAGTGGGGGACTCCCAATACAAGATCTCAGCATACGCTGACGATCTGATGTTTTCCCTAACCAACCCGGTAGTGTCCATACCAAATCTACTCAGGGAATTTGATAGATATGGAAGTTTATCCAACCTAAAAATCAATTTTGATAAATCAGAGGCAATGGGGATTAATATCACACCGCCTAGATTAGGCTCTCTAAAATCACAGTTTAGATTTAAATGGTCCGATGCTTCCCTCAGATATCTAGGAACCCAGATCCCTAATGACCTAAAGCACACCTTCAGACTCAACTTCCCACCACTACTAACTAAGACTCGCGTACTTCTGGAAGGGTGGAACAAGGGCCTACACTCCTGGTTCGGCAGGTGCAATCCCCTAAAAATGTCTATACTACCGAAATTTTTATATTTATTTCAGGCACTGCCGGTCAAGATTCCACCCCAATACTTTAAGCAAATACACTCCCTTTTTATTAAATTTGTCTGGGCGAATTCAAAACCTAGGCTGCGCAGGAGTTATCTGACATTACCCAAACAATTTGGTGGACTAGCTCTTCCAGACCTGCGGAACTACTACCGGGCAGTTCACCTAGGTAGAACAATAGACTGGAACAGACATGGTCAAAACAAGCTCTGGACACAATTGGAACAGGCTCAATCCGCAATTCCCTTGAAGGGAGCGGTGTGGTGCTTTGACCAGCTCCCAACAGAATTGAAGTCACACCCGGTAATAGGCACAACCCTTAGAATAGGCGCATCTATTCTCTCTACTACCTCCATCTCCTCTAGAGACTCTCCTCTTTACCCGATATTGGGAAACCCTTCTTTCCTCCCTGGTTTAGAACAATCAGAGTACAAGACACTTACAGCGTCCGGCAGGGACCGAGCATCACATTTTTTGGTTGAAAACCAATGGCCCTCCATCCCAAACCTTACTGACGTGGAGGGACAATTCCAACTGCCGTTCTGGAAAGCAATTAGAATACATCATTTCTTACACTCGATCCCTAACCCAGCACAATTTAACCGAGACTTGACGACCTTTGAAGAGTACTGTGCAGACGAGGGAACATTGCCACGGGTACTATCTAAAACATATGAATTACTCAATTCCCCTATTGAACAACCTGACCCAGCATTTATACAGCAATGGGAAACAGATTTACAATGCAAATTTAGTAACACGCAAATTCAAACGATTATCAGATTTTCCCTAAAAACATCCATCTGTACAAAAATACAAGAACTCAATTATAAAATCCTGACCAGATGGTACTACACGCCTCAAAGGCTACATACGTACTTCCCTAATACTACAGACAGATGTTGGAGATGTCAGACAGACACTGGGACGCTCCTCCACATTTTCTGGTCTTGCCCTCTGCTTCAACATTTCTGGACAACAGTCCGGACGATCGCCCAAAAATTTACAGATCACGTGATAAGCGATGACCCAGCTTTCATACTACTCCATGCCACCTCAATACCCGCACGGAGATACAAAAGATCCATAATTAGACACTTACTGGATGCGGCTAAATATTGCATCCCACTTATGTGGAAGAAAGGCACACCGCCGACTGTTGGGTTATGGCTACGCAGAGTGGAGGAGATCAGGAGGTTGGAGGACTTAGTCCTGACGGCACATAACAAACAAGAACAACATTCCAAGACATGGAGGCTCTGGATGATGTTTATATCCTCTGATGAAGGGATGGCGCTACTTGCCACATGAATAATAAAACCCCACAGATCTGAGGATGGCGTGTCCTGTCGCCTGGGCCCAAAACTCCCTCCCCCTCCCTCCCTCCCTAACTCTTCCCCTCATTTCCTTCTCTGACTCCCTTTTTCCCCTTTCCTTTTTCTCTCCTACCTCACTGGAATTTCTACACTCTTTTCATTTTCTTTTTCTTTTCTAATCACCATGCTTTAGCTCGCCTTGCCTCTCCCTCAACATATCTCTCATATATGGTTATATGTTCTTTTGTCACTCAGGGAATGGGCAGTAGAAACAGATATACAACCACAAAGACGTGGTGAGACCTACTGTCCAGTACACCGTTTTATTTTGTAGAGGGAAAGTATGGAAGACGTCTATTCTATTTTGATTATAGCTGGTACAGATATTAAGGTTACTATTGTCGCATCTCACTAACTGTGAATACCAGTTGTTAAGGCTGGCACTATACGGCAGTATATGTCGCTTCCATCCTCTTATTTATTTGTGTTTTGCTTTGTCTTTTTGGCTCTTATTCTTTGTCTTTGTATTTTTTTTTTGTGTTTTGTTTTGTTCTTTGAAAACAATAAAATTTATATTTGAAAAAAAAAAAAAAACGGTCGTGTGTACAGGGCATAATTGTTCTCAGTCTGATGGACAAAAAAAATATAAGGCGCAAAGCTAGAGATCTATTGAGAGATAGAGCAACATCTCCAAAATACGTCCCTTCCGACCCAATGAAACCACAAAGCTCCTAATTCACTCCCTGTTTATCTCTCGACTACTGCAACTCCTTCCTCATTGGCTTACCTTTATATAGGTTATCCCCTACTCAGTTCCTCATAAATGCTGCTGCCAGACTCACAACCTTACAGATCGCTCAGTGTCTGCTACCCCTCTATGCCAATCCCTCCATTAGTTGCCACTAACCCAAAAAATGTAATTCAAAATACTAACAATAACTTGCAAAGCCATCCATAACTCTGCAGCCAGTCACATCACTAATCTAGTCGCAAAATACCAACCAAATTGTCCTCTTCAGTCCTCCCAAGACCTCCTGCTCTCTAGCTCCCTCGTCACCTCCTCCAATATTCACCTCCAGGACTTCTCCCAAGCTTCTCCAATCCTTTGGAATTCCCTACCCCAATCTGCCCGACTTTCTCCAATGCTATCCACTTTTAGGCGATCCCTAAAAACATTTCTTTTCAGAGAAACCTATCCTGCCTCCACCTAACAACTGTAGTTTAATTTTCTTTATCAGCGCATCCCCCACCGTTATTATATATTGTATCACTTGACCCTCCCTTCTAGATTGTAAGCTGTAACGTGCAGGGCCCTCTGATCCCTCCTGTATCGAATTGTATTATAACTGTACTGTTTGCCTTCATGTTGTAAAGCATTGGACAAACTGTTGGCACTATATAAATCCTGTATAATAATAATAATATAGCTAAGAGTAGGAAGGCACATGGGGGCAAAGGCAAGTATGAAATGCAAAGTGGGAGGGGCCTAGCAAAAAGTTACCAAAATATTTTGGCACAAGTTGCTACAAGCCTGCAATTATTACTCTCAAGCAAATTTGCCTAGACTGGGTCAAACCTGTATTGATGGACTGAAACCTTATGCTGTGCCACATTGTAAAGACTGGAAAAGAGTATTCCCAGCAAATATGCTATTCTTGCAATTTCGAGCTACAGAAGCAGTAAAATAGGTAACCTGTATATCCCATTACATTTACTGCAATGACTATACATTGACTGAGAAGTTTGCCATTGTTTTATCTGTATGTTGCTAGTTCCTATCTGCAAAATGAATCAGGCCTTACAGAGATTAGGCAAATCATTTACCATTGACAGGGGTGCTTACAATGATCAGCTTTTATTTATTTATGTAAAACCTTTATCCCCCCAAAAAATGTTGCTGTAACTGCTTATAAAGTATTAGCTGATGTTTGGCTTCAATTAGTTAGTGATTTAAATTTGCTAGCATCTAATACTCCCCTCCCTCCAGATTAACAATGCTCCTGTCCAATGGTGCCCCCTGTGTTCCTTCATCCGGATTGAGGGCACTGTCATACAGGAGGTGTATTACTGGCCAGATTTGCCAGGCAAAAACAGAGGGAAAGAAGCCTAAAAAAAGAAAATGAATGCAGCCACCACATCAAATGATTAGTAAGCTGCAATATATTACATTTTTGGTTTGGAGTTTAATATTGCTTTAACGACATTATATATTAATAGGCTAATTGCAAGCATTATTGGGCTAACTGTTTTATGTCACCTAGCTTTGGTATGTTTGAGTCAGCTTTGAACAAAATGATTCAATATCACACACTGTGGCATTGTGCTTGAACATACAGCTTGCTGATTTTGTAAGCACTGCAATGTACACAATGCTGCTTTCATATAGACGGAAATATGTGGGATGTTATATGACCATAATGAATTTCCTTTCAGGTAGGCAACTGTTTAACCACTTCAATACTGGGCACTTTCGCACCTTCCTGCCCAGGCCAATTTTCAGCTTTCAGCGCTGTCGCACTTTGAATGACAATTGCGCGGTCATGCTACACTGTACCCAAACTAAATTTTTATCATTTTGTTCCCATGAATAGAGCTTTCTTTTGGTGGTATTTTATCACCTCTGCGCTTTTTATTTTTTGCTAAACGAATAAAAAAAGACCGAAAATTTTGAAAGAAAAGTGTTTCTTTGTTTTTGTTATAAAATTTTGTAAATAAGTAAGTTTTCTCCTTTACTGATGGGCACTGATAAGCTGCACTGATGGGCACTGATAAGGCAGTACCAATGAGGTGGCGGCAACAAGATGGCACTGATGAAGTGGCACTGATGGGCACTGATAGGCAGCACTGATAGGTGGCACTTATATGCGGCACTGATGGGCATTGATAGGCGGCACTGATGGGCACTCATAGGTGGCACTGGTGGGCACTGATAGGCGACACTGATGGGCACTGAATGGCTGCACTGATGGGTACTTATGGGTGGCACTGATAGACGGCACAGCTGGGCACTGATAGGCGGCACTGATGGTTGGCACTGATTGGCAGCTGCTTGGGCACTGATTGGTCTAGGGTGGCATACCTGGTGGTCCAGCGTGGTGGCCATCCCTGGTGGTCCTGGCAGCATCCTGGTGGTCCTGGGCGGGCATCCGAGGGTGGGCTGTGCTGATAAACAATCAGCACAGACCCCCCTGTCAGGAGAGCAGCCGATCAGCTCTCCTCTACTCGCGTCTGTCAGATGCATGTGAGGAAAAGCTGATCAACTGCTCTTCCTGTTTACATCATGATCAGCAGTGTTTGGACGCGGCTGATCACGTGGTAAAGAGTCTCTGTCAGAGACTATCTACCTAGATCAGAGTTGCGGTGTGTCAGACTGACACGCAGCGACAACAAGCACCTCGATGCGTGCCCCCGGGGGCGCGCAGCAGCTTGATATCCTGACAACATCATATGACGTCCGGTCAGGATATCACAACCACTTTGCTGATGTCATTTTGCTATATGGAGGGCGGCAAGTGGTTAAACACTTGCCGCCCGCCCACCATCAAATGACGGCTGGGCGGTGTGGCTCTCATTCTGGGTGGACCGCTCTTGCGCGCCCCCTGGGGTCCAATCACAGGCGGTCACATGTAAACACAGAGACGCCAGTAATTGGTGCTCCTCCCCTCACGCTGACAGAGTGTGAGGAGAGGACAGCAGATCAGCGGCATCTCCTCACATTGGGCAGCTTGGTATGTAATCAGGGCACTGATCATCAGTGCCCTGATTACAATTAAGTGCCCACCAGTGCCAGCAATGATTGCCCACCACTGCCAGCAATTAGTGCCAACCAGTGCCCGCAAGTGCTAGCAATCAGTGCTCACAAGCGCCAGCAATCAGTGGCCATTAGTGATGCCAGTCAGTGCTGGCTATCAGTGCTGCCCATCAATGCCCAACACTGCCGCCTATCTGTGCCCACCAGTGCCGCCTATCTGTGCCCAGTGCTCACCAGTGCCACCCATCAGTGCCGCCTATCAGTGCTCATCAGTGCCACATACCAATGCCTATAAGTGCGGCATAATTGCGCCTCCTCATCAGTGCCACCTAATCAATGCCCATAAGTGTCACCTCATCAGTGCCCATCAGTGCCACCTTATCAGCGCCCATCAGTGAAGGAGAAAAATTACTTATTTACAAAATTTACTGACAGAAACAAAGAAAAACTATTTTTTTTCAAAATCTTTGGTCTTTTTTTTTTTTTTTTAGGAATAAATAAAAAACCCAGGAGTGATTAAACACCACCAAAAGAAAGCTCTATTTGTGTGAAGAAAATGATAACAATTTCAAATGATTACAGTGTAGCATGACCGTGCAATTGTCATTCAAATCGTGACAGCACTGAAAGCTGGCCTTGGCAGGAGGGGGTGTAAGTGCACTGTATTGAGCTGGTTAAAGAGAGTGCGATCAATATACATTGTTCAAACTCGCAGGATAAAGGAAGAGAAAGACAAGGCTGTTTTTATCCTCCTGCAAGCCCAATTCACCATGCTGTCTCTTTCTTTATTTAACCCAAGGCACTGACTTTGGGAGTCACCTTACTCTATCTCCTTTTCTGATATTGCTCAGTCAAGGGATTGTTAATTAAAAGCGAGATGTGGTATCCAAAATAAATTCCAAGTGACAAAATAATAAAATGGACATTTTGTGGAGATTGAGTTAAGATATTCTGAAGTCAGCAGGATGTCTGCCTGCAGTACAGAATCAAGCAGAACATCAAGCCTTATCTCTCAGTGGGGCTCCCCAAATGTAAAACTTTATTATCCTTGAAATCCCACTGTTAAATGTGAAGAATAAATATGTAAAAGTGAACTTTTTCCATCTGCAGTATATGCAACATTATTTTGAGCACCACTAAAGTTAAATATATTTGTATTTGCTCATTTTATGATGGAAGTTGGTTTATCTTACTTTTGAAAATAAAAAGAGTATTTGTTTACAGCAGTAAAGGTCTTTGCTCTCATGTTTTTTAATGGCTCTCTGTTCTGGTATTGTGCTGCTAAAATGGGAATTATAACGCTGAATGCCATTGTTATGTGCAAGTACAAAGCCTAGTAAGAGGACTGATAGCTCAGTGAAAAGGAAAAAAATGTTGAAAGCTAGACATCGATATTAGATGGTGGTAAATTTGTTTGACAAAATCCTTCCGTCAAAAAAACTATGGTATGCTCAAACTCAACATATAATGTAAAAAATATTTCTATTTTTTTTAATTGGGTAAATATGAAGTTTTGCATATAATTTTTTTTATTATCTTCTTTTCATCAAGCAGGTGGATCTCTAGGCTCCTTTATATGTGTTCTCCGGTATCTTGTTAATTCCAATTTTTACAGTGCTCAATAGCTCAAGCTCAATGTCCCATACATATAAATGAATAGGAGAAGTAACTCACATCCATTTTCCCACTCTTTATGCACAGCTGCATCTTGGGTATCACTGAGAAACTGAATCCCCATTCATTTATAGAGAGACAGTCTAACATTGGTCCTTATGGTGATGACATTTCCATAGAAATGAATAGTGATGCTACTGGAAATCCCCTGGAAAGAGTGAAGATCTATGAATGAGAGAGAAATCCCTAATTTCTAAGTATGTGTATGGTGTCTTATGGGATATGTAGTTTATGTTCATGTAATTGCACAAAAAGGATATAGAAAAGTTAATGAACGCCATGTTACATATGGTAACATTTTCATTAAAGTGGAACTTCGGTCATTTTTTCATCTTTCCATCTATGAAATCCTCTGCCCTTGTTATTTTAACTTTGGATAGTAAAACATTTTTTTTCTGCATGTAAATACCTTATATAGCCAACTTCCTGTTTCTTGTCTGGAAAAAGGCCTAGGCTTATGACATTATGCACAGCTCTTTTTCACTCTGGTGAGAGTTTGCCAAGAAGGGAGGGGGGGATGAGTCATAAGAGGGCCAATCAGAGCTGCAGAGCTGGAGTTGTGCCTCTGTGTGTCTGTGTAAATCCAGGAAGTGAACAGGCAGCAGCTTCAGCTGTCCACAGTTAAAATTATTGCAGCCAGACTTAGTGGAGGGAGATTTCTGTAGCATATTTGGCAAGTACAGAATCACAGTATATATAAAATAATATACAAAGTGGTTGAAGGAAAGCTTCAGAATAGCAAAGATGTTTTTATTACAAATTATGGATCTTGGCTGCCTCTGTGGAACTCCTGGAGACTTGCCTGGCAGTGTTCTTTCCTCTCTTGCTCCTCCTATGCCTCCTGGTCAGGACACTTCTGTGGGTTATAAGAGGGTCCTGTCCGCACCCGAGCCCATGCCCAAGATCAAACCCCCCCCAACTGGGGAGCTCCCTCCAAGGTCCCGACAGCCTATCACTCCATCTTCATCTTCCACCCGATCAACTCCTCCCTAGTAGCTGGGCTGAACCTGGGTATTTAGGAAGGCCTGCCCTATGCCAATCCAGATTGGGGATTGGTCAGGGCACCTCAGAACACCCCAGGCAGCTCCACCTCCCTTCTCCACCTCTCATTCCAGAAAACACCAGAACATTCTAGAAAGAAGTGGAAGGTCATGGTGATGCTTCCCTATGTGTCACCCAGGTCTGAGTCACTCCCTTCTCAGATCAAAAACACACCCAGGCTTGGCTGCCAGCCAAGCCTGGAAATGTACCTACTATAAAAAAAAACACTATCACTCCTAGCACACTAGAGGGTGCTACATACCTATAGTATAAAAAAATGTATACCCTTTCTCTTATCAAGTGCAGCAATAACACCAATACTACATGAATAAATAATATTTACAGTAGAACATAAAAATTCACCATAAGCAATACAGGTATACCCCACTTTTAAGTACACAATGGGGTTTATTTACTAAAGCTAGAAAGTGCAAAATCAGGCTCACTTCTGCATAGAAACCATTCGGCTTCCAGGTTGTATTACCAAAGCTTAATTGAACAAGCTGGGGTTAGAAGCTCATTGGTTTCTATGCAGAAGTGAGCCTGATTTTGCACTTTCTAGCTTTAGTAAATAAACCCCATTGTGTACTTAAACGTGGGGTATGCCTGTATTGTGCATACACAAACCAATATCACTATAAACCTAGTGCATGAATAATATTCCTCAACTCAACGCAATCAGTGTAATGGCAAACAAAATCGGTTTTGAAATTACTCAAATCCTTAAATAAATCTAGTGCCCACCCTGTGTTCACAATTTGGTGTCCATACTCCAATGACCATAATCGGTGTCCACACAGTGCACAAAATACAATATACTGATTATTCCCAAAATTAAGTGTCCATCCACACATTTCATCCAAAGGACAACAATCCTCACATGATCCCACTTCCTTGGACTAGCACTTACCTTCTGTATGTGACCTATACTGTTATATATTAGAAAGGTCACACAGTCTTTAGGTCCACAACCTGACAATTTCAGCTGCAACCTTCCAGGGCACACTCCGCCCAAACTAATCAAAATGAAACAAAAATCACAACATAAAATCCTTTTAATGAAATACAAGTAAAAATACTTACACGTGTTTGTATAGACATGTGCATCTACAATGCCTTCCAAATGTCACCTTTCCATTGTTTATTAAAGTTACAGTCGGTGTCTCTCCACCGAAGACGCAGTAAACCCCCACTAGTACCAATGGAGCAATACTTCATGATAGGAAGGCAGAGTTGATGAGAGGGCTTTCTGGAGTTAGTGACAAGCCATGGCAGAGGAACAGGTTCTTGTGGTAGGTCTGAACAAAGCAGATGATTTATTGACAGTCTGGATCCTTCTGAAGTGTTGGAGAGAATCAGACCAGATCTATGCAGAATGCTGGTTCACAAATCAGGCACAGGAACACACAGGTGCAGGAAGCGGTATCATAGTTAGGATGAGCAGGAGACAGCAACAGCCAGGCAACAAAGGTGCCAATCCAGAATGCAGAAGTGTAATTAGAGTGGGGGCCAAGGTTGACATCAATTGAGCAGCAAATAAGGTACCAAGAGAGCAAGCAGAAGGTAAATTCAGGACACAAGCCATGATTAGCAGATAAAGATAAAAGCAGAGTCGGGAGGCAATATGTATCAAACACAAGAAAACAGAAGAGCAAGTTACATCACAGAAGCTGATGACCACTCAGCAATTATCCTAGGTAGAGCTTTAATTAGGGTGATTGATGCCAACACAAGAGCTGGACCTGTACACCCATTTACCCATATAATGTTGCTGTTGGATTTGCTTAGTATTTCTGGATAAAGAGCACAATTTCAACTGCCCATACTCTCATTTTTTCCCAGTGGTAACCCAACCAACATTTCCTCTAATCCCCTTGGGTTCCAAAGATCAAAACTGTCAAATTAGAGACAGCTATAAGTGACACACTGAAAAGTACACTGCTCAAAAAAATTTAAGGAACACTTTGAAAAACACATCAGATCTCAATGGGGAAAAATATCATACTGGATATCTATACTTATATGGACTGGGTAATGTGTTAGGAACGAAAGGATGCCACATTGTTTTATGGAAATGAAATTATAAACCTACAGACGTCTGAATTCAAAGACGCCCCAAAAATCAAAGTGAAAAAATGATGCAGCAGGGTGGTCTATTTTACAGAAATTTCATTTGTATGGCCTCCCACGTGCTTGTATGCATGCCTGACTATGTCAGGCCATGCTCCTAATGAGACGATGGATGGTATCCTGGGGTATTTCCTCCCAGATCTGGACCAGGGCATCACTGAGGTCCTGAACAGACTGAGGTGCAACCTGGCAGCATCGGATGAACTGAAACATATTGTCCCAGAGGTGTTCTGTTGGATTTAGGTCAGGCAAGCGTGGGGGGTCATTCAATGTTGTCAATTCCTTCATCCTCCAGGAACTGGCTGCATACCCTTGCCACATGAGGCCTGCATTGTCGTGCGCCAGGAGGAACCCAGGACCCACTGCACCAGCATAGGGTCTGACAGTGGGTCCAAGGATTTCATCCCGATACCTAATGAGAGTCAGGGTGCCATTGTCTAGCCTGTAGAGGTCTGTGCATCCCTCCATGGATGTGCCTCTCCAGACCATCACTGGCACACCACCAAACTGGTCATGCTGAACGATGTTACAGGCAGCATAACATTCTCCATGGCTTCCCCATACCCTTTTACGTCAGTGACATGTGCTCAGGATGAATCTGTTCTCATTTGGGAAAAGCACAGGGCGCCAGTGGTGGACCTGCCAATTCTGGTTTTCAATTGCAAATGCCAGTGGAGCTCCACAGTGCCGGGCAGTGAGCAGAGGGCCCACTAGAGGAGGTCGGGCCCTTAGGCCCCCCTTATGAAGTCTGTTTCTGATTGTTTGGTCAGAGACATTCACACCAGTGGCCTACTGGAGGTAATTTTGTAGGGCACTGGCAGTTCTCATCCTGTTCCTCCTTTCACAAAGAAGCAGATACCGGTCCTGCTGATGGGTTAAGGACCTTCTACGGCCCTGTCCAGCTCTCCTAGAGTAACTGCCTTTCTCCTGGAATCTCCTCCATGCTCTGTGCTGGGAGACACAGCAAACCTTCTGGCAAAGGCACGTATTGATGTGCCTGATGTGCCATCCTGGAGGAGTTGGACTGCCTGTGCAACCTCTATAGCAGGGGTAGTGAATTAAAATTCAAGGAGGTCCGGTAACTAAAAAAATTTTCCGACCGAGGTCCAAATCACAAGTCTGTGCCATGAAAGATTGTACGTGTCTTCTTTCCTTTTTTGGCGCAAGCCGTACTGTCTGGCGCTTTTCTTACTGTTTCCTCCACACACTCTGGTAATACTCTGTAAATGTCCCCAATAGTGTTCCCCCGTACCAAAGTAATTCAATACATTGGGTGCCCCTATTAGACTACCCCCATAAATCAGTTGCCACCATCAGAGTATCCTCTAATATCAAATGTCCCTGCCAGAGTGCTCCCTTACATACAGTAATCCCGTCAGATTGCCCACTTACATCATGTGTCCCCATCAGAGTGCCCCCTTACATCAGGTTTCCCCATCACAGTGCCACCTTACATCAGTGTCCCCAACAGAGTGCCCCCTTACATCAGGTGTCCCCATCAGAGGTGCCTATCAGTGTGCTCCCTTAACATAAAATGTGCCCATCAGCATGCCCCTTTAACATAAAATGTGCCCATCAGCATACCCTTTATTTTATGTTAAGGGGCACTCTGATGGGTACATTTATGTTAAGGGGCATGCTGATGGGCCCATTTTGTTGTACCCATCAGAATGCCCCTTAACATGAAATGTGCCCATGAACGAGCCCCTTAACATAAAATGTGCCCATCTTAACATAAAATAAGGGGCATGCTGATAGGCACGTTTTATGGTAAGGGGCACTCTGATGGGCATATTTAATGTTAAACGGCACTCTAATGGGCACATTTTATGTTAAGCACGCTGATGGGCACAACAAAACATGCCCATAAAATGTGCCCATCAGTGTTGCTCTTAAAATAAAATATGCACATCAGAGTGCCCCTTAACGTAAAATATGCCCATCAGAGTTCCCCTTAGCATAAAATGTGCCCATCAGCGTGACCCTTAACATAAAATAAGTAGCATGCTGATGGGCACATTTTATGTTAAGGGGCACTCTGATGGGCACATTTTATGTTAAGGGGCACCCTGATGGGCACATTTTATGTTAAGGGGCACAACAAGATGTGCCCATTGGTGTGCACTTTAACAAATGCTCATCAGTGTGCACCTTAACAAATTATGCCCATTAGTGTAACAAATTATGCCTCATATACCTTGAGGGCATTAGAGAGCACATTCGAGAAGCTGCAGGGGAGGCAGAAGCTGCAAGATATACCTCGCAACTGAGAGCCAGGAGCAAGGAGCTGGAAGCCGCGAGCAGCAGGGGGCGGGGATGCACATGTGACCACGCCCGTCCGGGAGAGTGAGAGTGAGAGCCGTGGTCAGGAGCAGGAGGCGGGGAGTACACACGCAACGTCACTGGTTACTGGGGAAACCCACGGTCCCAGCAAACCAATGACTGACACTACACTGGTGGTCCAGGCAGGAGTGTTACTTGGTCCATGCTCGGACTGCGGGCCACCATTTAATGACAGCTGTTCTGTAGGGTCCAGGTATTGCCTCGTGCTACCAGTAGTGACACTGACCCTAGCCAAATGCAAAACCAGTGAAAAATAGTCAGAAAAGATGAGTAGGGAAAAACTTCTTAACTGCTTAACTGACCAGCTCAATATCCCAGGAGTTTAAAAGACTTAATATATACTCTGTTAAAAAAGTGTTCCTTTAATTTTTTTGAGCAGTGTATAAAATAAGCATAATAGTATCACCAATGGGTTATTTTAAAAATACTTTAGTGCACCAGGGCTGGGTGACCATACTTGCAACATTCCATGTGATCTGTCTAATATTTTTATGCAATCTTTATTTTAAAAAAAATAAGCATTTAATACATGGTGCATTCATGAAACTGGCTTTGCAGAGTGTTATGTGTTTTTCAATAAAGAATAACTCAGCAGTAGTTTTTTTTCATGTTTCCTCTCTCATTGAAAGGCTTTATGAAGTTGTATAGTAATCTGGGTTTCAGCTGTCCAGGTTTGTAAGACTGGCTTTTTTTCAGGCACAGTAGTTAAAATTACCCTATCACCACAAATTCACACATACACATAGAACATCCTGGAAAAGAAAAGGCTCTATATTTATCTTTCTGGTGTACTGTGTGTTGAAATCTCGCTGTTTCACTGCTCCCTGGCCGCTGCAGATATTCAATGCATCCACTGCGGCAAATGCCTGTTAGATCTGTCCCACAACGTGGATCTGTTTCAGGCATGTATATCCTGTAGTGACAGTTAAACCACAACATGCTGCAGGGGAGCATTTATTATATACACTGGGAAGCATGAAATAGCCTTTGTGGACAGGGAAGAAGTGAAGTGGCAGTGTTTCATTTTACATAGCATTCCTTGAGTGTTGGAAAAACAGAATTGTATTTTGTACAACTACATCAGTGTCAGTGTTCAGTAGAGATACATTTTTCAGCCAACAGATGGCAGTGTTTAGAAGTTTGTAGTTGCATCTATGGTACGCGCAATGTCTTATCTCTATAATTATGATGATGATTATTATTATACAGGATTTATATAGCACCAACAGTTTACAGCTCTTTACAACTTGAGGGTAGACAGTTCAACTACAATACATTTTAATACAGTAGGAATCAGAGAGCCCTGCTCTTTAAAGCTTATAATCTAAGAGGTAATAAACGTTTCTGTTCCTGTCTATAGTTAACCAGCAAAGCCCATGTGGGCTATGCGCTGTCTGTTCTGTAGGGCTATATACAGAAATTCTAACAGGTTATGGACCCAGACACCCACCCACATCCCAAAAGAAAAACTGATAAAATGTTATGCTTGCACAAAGGAAGGTGTACTTGTAGGGTACAGCGAATCTCAAAAGGGATACAGAATTCTACACCAAGACACTAACAAGGTAACTGTACAGTTATTTTCACAGCTGTACCCTTAGGGTCTACAAAATGCTACCTGCCACAATAGGCCAAATTTGATGTATCGTATAGGCCTAAATATCCAGCTCATGGCTACAGGTGATGGATGGGTATATGATGAGAGTAAACAACTGGTATGGAGAATAAGGTGTCAAAATTAAACCAGATTAATATGTACATGCACAACAGCTACATCCACATATAACACAGTCACATCTGTATGGAAATTACAAATCAACCAGATGGAATCCTGCAATAAAAGTTCAGCAGTCGGTATAGTGGTTCCTCGTTATTATAGCTGTTATCAAAAAAAACAAAGTCTGTAAAATGCAGGACATGATGATATATAAAAGTCCCATATTCATAATGGTGTCTGCATCGATTCTAGACAGCATCAAGGTGACTTAGTGTTTACATATATTTCCAGGTGACTTCTGAGCTCCCCCTTCAAAATTCCTACTCACCGAATCCAGGCACCCCTACAGGGGTAATAGGCATGTAGTGCTTTTTATGGAGGTCACCGCTCCCTGGAGTCTGCAGTAGGTGTCCCAGGTGTATCCTTATAGGTTAGTGGATTCTGATGTGCCCATAAGTAAAATCATTCATATGTGAAAAGATAAGAAAAAGAACTCCCATGGTGTAGTAAGCACGGAAGTGACGTAGTGTGCGTGGCTCCGTCGTAAGTGTTTCGTCATAGACATCCTCAACGACGGCGCTGAGGACGTCTATGACGAAACGCGTACGATGGAGCCACGCACACTACGTCACTTCTGTGTTTACGAGAGGGTGGAACGCAGTTGGAGTGCACAGCTGCTGTTATCCCCTGTCTCGGTACACGCTTGTGTTTTTTACTACATCGGCACTACATGCAAGCTGGCTACGTGTAATACCATTTAGGAATACATATTTTTTCATTGTATGCTTCTGCTTCTATGACCTTACTAAACCATGGGAGCTCTTTTTTTTATCTTTTGACATATGAATGATTTTACTTATGGGCACATCAGAATCCACTAACCTATAAGGATACACCTGGGACACCTACTGCAGACTCCAGGGAGCGGTGACCTCCATAAAAAGCACTACATGCCTATTACCCCTGTAGGGGGTGCCTGGATTTGGTGAGTAGGAATTTTGAAGGGGGAGCACAGAAGTCACCTGGAAATATATGTAAACACTAAGTCACCTTGATGCTGTCTAGAATCGATGCAGACACCATTATGAATATGGGACTTTTATATATCATCATGTCCTGCATTTTACAGACTTTGTGTTTTTTTTTTTTTATAACAGCTATAATAACGAGGAACCACTATACCGACTGCTGAACTTTTATTGCAGGATTCCATCTGGTTGATTTGTAATTTCCATACAGATGTGACTGTGTTATATGTGGATGTAGCTGTTGTGCATGTACATATTAATCTGGTTTAATTTTGACACCTTATTCTCCATACCAGTTGTTTACTCTCATCATATACCCATCCATCACCTGTAGCCACGAGCTGGATATTTAGGCCTATACGATACATCAAATTTGGCCTATTGTGGCAGGTAGCATTTTGTAGACCCTAAGGGTATAGCTGTGAAAATAACTGTACATTATATATTGTCATCTTTCCCCATGATACAGTAGCATCTGGTGGTCTCTGTAGGTAGCGCCAACCACCCCACTTTTTTCCTTGTCTATATCATATACCGGGGCACTCCTTATGAATGCTCTGTTTAGGGGAGGCAGCAACCTTTTTTGTTCACCGTGTAGGCCCATCCTAAGCGCAGGTTTATTTCCCTATTTGTTTTTTACTAACAAGGTAACTATCAGTAGCAGTGTAAAAGTCGATAAAACTTCAGTGTGTTCAAAATTTCATGAACTAACACAAACACTTCAAAGTGAGGGAAATTCCACATCAGTGTCACATGAAGATAAGCACCAAAGTGACACAGAAATATAAATTAACGCAGACAATCCAAATTCTGTAAATAAAGAAACCAGGCCACAAGAGGCTTCAATCGGGAAATCCACCAAAAGCAATAAAGGCATCCCAGCCAAACGTCTGTCCTATGTTGCTTGCGTAGCATTAAAACCAGAGCCAGATTCATGGGATGAGATGCAAAGACTTCAAACGCATGAGAAACAAAAATGGAGAGTGGTGGATGAAGGGCGCGTGATCAAGCTTACATCAAAACATATAAAATTTATTTCGGAGGAAATAAAGAGCAAATAAAAGCAGTTGAATAATACCAATACTACGTATCATGCAAACAGGTGACAAAATATAAAAAACATGAAAAATTAAAAATGGGTTAGGAATATCATGAGCCCATGTTGAAGCAAGTATTTAGAGTTGGCTAACGCGTTTCGAGGATGACCTCTTCATCAGAGCCTATTTTAGAACCAGGGTGCAGTCTCTATATGCCAGTAGGCCAAAAGTATGTACATCATCTTGATGGCTAGTTGGAAAAAGCGGCCTGAAATGGAAGATGCGATTTTCTGTGTTCCATACCAGTCCACGTTCAAGCGTTCTAGGTGGAATGAAAGTAGATGGGAATGACAAGTTGGCGGAGGGTGGGATGAACAGAGTGGAACAGGGGGGGTGGGAAGTGCTCAGGGCGGGGAATGGTGATGATGGAAGCCAATGTAAACTTGGAGCTAAATGATGCCATGTATTTCCAAGTCCTCATTCAATCCATCAGGAACCATAGACCCGAGGGAGAATATCCAGAAAGATTCTTGTCTGCAGAGTTTTCTGAATCTCCTCCCAGCATCATCGTCTTTTTTGATGGTTTCGATACCAAACAGACACTTTGACACTTTGACAAAACCGTTTACAAGACACAGATTTATAGAACTGAGATCCGAATAATATAAGGAGTAGTTGTTGTGTGGTAGTGTTGGAATACAGAATCTGATTTTGTACAACAACTACATCAGTATAAGCATTCAGTAGAGATATATGGCAGTGTTTATACGTTTGTAGCTGCATCTATGGTGTGCTCTATGTCTTTTTTCTATAATAAAAGTTCATGTTTCCTGTCTGCAATTATGCAGCAAAGCCCACATAGACTGTGCACTGTCTGTTCTGTAGGACTATATATAGAATTTCTAACATCGAGCACAAGTAGCCCTGTGTGTAGCATGGTAAACATACAAAAAGGAACCAAGTGCAGACTGCTGGATGAAAATAGTAACCGTAAAACATTCATATGTAATATTTACCTAAGCAAAAACAGTATCCGGAATTATTTTGTTCATTTAGCTATGAACATAAGTAAAGCAAACTGGCAATACAGTGCAAAGCAAATACATTATTTTAATTGAGTAATACAAATTATAATTATAGTAAAATAATTAAGTAATACAAAAAGAATTGGCCAGTGGACTGTTTTTTTCTGTACTTATATAAGTACTTAGGGGCTGACATTTGACCTTACCAGTCAAAAGCACCTCTGCTAAGCAAACCATTTTAATGCACCAAAGCTGGCCAAACACATAAAGAAATACATGGTCTGACTTTTTTGTGCCTAGCTTATTCGATTTCTCAATGGACATTTGTATTGCTGAGTGGTGTCGGCAGGGCCACCCAAGGCTCAAATTTTGGTGAGTCCACAGGAATTGGTCAATATTCAAGCCATGCATGGGCAGCTTTACTTTATTGCTAGATATATGGACAGGCAATGATTACAGAGGGTATCAGTATCACCGTTTATAGAAAAGATAAATGGGCTAAGAAATGTAAAAGTGATGACTGTGTCTAAATTCCATGCTAACCATATTCTTATAAATGTGCCTTTTACAACACTTCAGAAATTCAACCTTTTTGCAGGGAAACCTACACTGGTAATAAAGACAACAAAAAACCTTGCAGAATTGAAAATTACAAGTCTCTTCAACAATTGTATAAATGCTATTTTATATTTAAAGCTCTTCTTCACAGAACAGTTTGTTGTCAAATAAAACTGTGAGTTATCATTTTAGAATCATTAGAGTGTTTTACCTGAGGTACATTTCCACAAAGCTAATGCACATTTAATCACTGAATGCTAGAGGGGCAAACAATGCATGATACAGTTAAGTCGTCCCCAGCAGCAACTTTTAAAATTCATCAAACCTTAGAAAAAGTTTCTATATAAAAGCCTTTATGGAAAAAAAAGTAATAATTATTGGTCTGAAAAGTTTGTTTGTGGATACCCACTGTGATAAAAGCAGTAGTCGATATTTAGGTGCCATTGCAGGGCAAACCAAATAAGAACTATGGAATTGATTGCTGTAGAAGGGGTGCTACTAACATCAGTAGCGAAATGAAAATACCCTACCCTGACCTGGTTGAGATTTTATTGCTTACAAAGAACACCTTCTATACTTGATAAATAATATTATAGAATTAGAACCTGAAAGAGAACATTGTACTAAATTTACCCTTGTGGCTGACCAATGTTCAAAAAAGACTAGAAAAACTTGATGCGAACAAATCAGCTGGACTGGGTGGCTTAACCCAAGAGTTCTCAAAGACTTTAGCCATGTTAAAGCCAGGACCATTATTCCTATTTTTTAAGGACAGCTTACTGAATGGAATGGTTCCAGCTAAGTGGCAGAGAGCAAAACCAGTTAGGCCAAATCCTGAGTATGCCATTAAGTTCTGGTCACCAAGCCTCAGGAAGAATGTGCTGGAACTGGGGATAGTCCAAAAAAGGGTAAAAAAGCTATTAAGGGGACTGGAGAACCTCAGTTATGAGGAACAACTACAATCATTAAACGTATTCTCCCTGGAAAAGAGACACTTAAAAGGGGATATACAAATCTTTAAACGGTGACTATAGCATTATTTATTCTTAGGTTACTAAAGATGACACACCGCAACACAATGTGTGGTTCAATTTTAAACTGCGTAAGAGGTTTTTTACTGTTAGAGCAGTAAGAACATGGAACTCTCTTCCACAGTTGGTGGTGTCAGTGGGGAGTGTAGATACATTCTAAAAACTTTTAGATGTGTTTCTTATGTACAGGGATATTAAAAACGGTTGTCACACACACACTAGAAGGAGTGGTGTCTTTATTCAAATGCTGGCCATAGATGTGGGTTGAATGAAAAAAAATTGACTTGACTTCCCCATCCACACGTTCGATGTGGATAGGGGAATCCCCCCAGCTGCACTTTTGTATTCTGCCAGCTGGAAGACTTCCCTGTCATCAGAATACACTGATCATCGCTGCCAGCTATAGCCGGTGGCGCTGATCAGCAGATCGACTTCCATACAACCACCCTGCCTGTACTTGGATCACAACTAAAAAAAATAAATAAATAAGTTTCTGTAACTGCTTAAAAAGTATTATCTGGAGTTTTTAGTTCTAAGTTGTTAATCACTTATGTAAAGTCAATATAAATCTGCTAGTGAGTCTAACACTACCCTCTCCAGACAATGCTGCTGCCCGAGGGTGTCTCCATTGCTTATTAACGCCAAAATACGTACATGTACATCATTGACTTTAAGTAGTTTTACTGGGATGATGTATGTAAGAAAGGTGCAGCGCTTAAAGAAAATGCCCTTTGAGGTAATGATTCTCTATGAAAGACTCAAAATGAACCAAACGACATGAACTAAACACTTGATCGTGTAGAGAAGGAAGAAAGCCGCCACCAAAACCCAAATAAACTGCCTCTTACTATCCTCTGTGGCCCCTATTACAGCCCTGTAATACAGCCCTGTAATAAGGGTCCAGTGTTTAGTTCACGCCGTTTGGTTCATTTTGAGTCTTCCATAAGGAATCATTACCTTGAAGGATATTTTCTTTAAGCGCTGCACCTTTCTTACAGCTGCTGGCTTTTAATAGGACACTTACCTGTCCTGGAGTCCCGCAATGTCGGCACCACGGCTGTTTCCATCAGCTGTCAGGTGCTGCCGCCGCCATTGAGGGTAAGGGTACCCAGCAGTGTAGCCTTACGGCTTCACACCGGGAACCCTACTGTGCATGTGTGAGGCCCCACTCCTCTCTCCTACTGGCCCGGCGACAGGGAGAGAAGGAGGGAGCCCCGCGGCGATGTCACGGCCATGGTCCGGACTCCCGGAAGTGGAAACAGGATACCTGTCAATGACAGAGATTTAGACACATGTTTAAATCTACCCTTACTGCCATAAGCTACAAGTGGGTGAGTGCAGGCAACAAGCAGCACTTGCTATCATAACATAAATGTGTCACAATGCACAGGTTGGGAATTACTGCATTAGATGCAGGGTAAGTGTTGGTTGCCTTAAGCAATGGTTCTGGGGGTCCATTGGGCCAGCAACATTGAATTGTGAATTTGTTTTCATTCATTCTTCAGTGGCTGTGATGTGTTTTTAGTTAGTGAATGTTGTAATGCAAAAAAGTTTCATTCCCACATTCAGTTGACAGATAGCAAGCAACACCTCAGTCAGGTTTCTCACATTTTTTGTGATTGCCAGATGGCAATTGAGTGTAATTATGCCAGTATCTTGCCCTAACGAGAAGTAAAGAGAAAACTCTCCAGTGGGGACAAAGACCACATAAAAAATTCTGATAGAGGTCCTATATCTTCCTCAGTCTGTCTAAATTTAAAAAAAACAAAAAAAAAAAAACATTTTTGCTGAAGATAGGTTATCACTGGCTTGCTGAAAAAGTCTGTTGTTTGCAGAGTTTAATAGCTAAAGCTCAAATTACTCAAAATAAATGAGTTAGAGGACTTACTCACCTCCCCTTCTTCCAATGCTGTATGGCTTCTATAGAGTTTTAATTAGAGAAAGAAATAGCTACTACTGTGAAGTCTCTTTAGGAAGCCCATAATTGTCTTTGAAAAATATGGGTGAACTCAATAATTGTTTGCAAAAAAAACATATCAATATTAAAAACAGAAAATGATAAGCATGTGACTTGACCACAAAATAGCATTGATCCAATCAGTGCTGTCACACAGGAAGTCCTTAGCCTTGAGTAAATTATGACTCCAGTAACTCGAAGCTTACACAAGGCTTTCCTTTCACTGCTGCTGAATTAAATGGCAGTAGAGTGAAAGGAAGGAAAGCCTTGGAGAGGGCTACATTAAAGGTGAATTCCCGGTATGGCTTTTCCAGCTTGGACCAATCTAAGTATGCATATTCCATGCCTGGCCAATCCTTGATTCTCCACAAGAGGAGAATCACTGGAGTAGCCACCACTTATACAGAGATCCTGACTGTTTTCTGGGTCCTGTGACAAGCAGTTGCCCTGTTGCTTAGTAACTACAGGGGGGTCATTTGCTTGGCATAGGTGTCATTCATAGAACGCCTTGCATTTTTCTCAATGAATACAAGGTGTCCTCTGATTGGATGAGGTGGAGATTGTGACATCACCACCCATCCTTTCCACTTCGTCCAATCAGAGAATGCTTTGTGTTTATTAAGTAAAATGCAAGGTGTTCTCTGAATGGAACTTATGCCAAGTCAGCAGTCAATAATGGTTACTATGCACAGGGCAGCCACTTGGACAGGATCGATCATATGTAATGTCATACAGAATATGTATATTTACATCTAAACTGAACCAATATGACTATAAAAGAAAAAAAAAACATACCTGGGATTCAGCTTTAAGGTAAACCTATTGTTTTGGCCTGCATGGCAGACTGGAACGAGACAGCACCATTGTATCGGTCACATTAAGTTGCATGCATGACCTGTGTGCTAAAGTGTCTTGAAGTCAGTGTGATGCCCATCAGCCCGATCGTTGGCTGTTTTTTTTTTTTTTGTAGGTTCTATAAATGTTGTAAAGTTAGTAGTTTTGTTATATCAGATCATTTTTCCTCTTTTCATTTTTTTTTCTGTAGCATGTAAATTTCAATTAAAGAAAATGAAACTTATGATAGATTGCTGCTTTTAAAAACCCCAAGGGATAACGCTTAATATTTATTTTGTAGAGTTATTGATCTATCTTCCTAGCCAGAATCAGGATTTCTAATGTTTGTCATTGTTGATAAGATAAATCTCCCTGTCTTTTAAGACTGGGGTTTGCTAAGATTCAATAGAACAACAGCTGGAACCTGAGCAGCGGGGAGATATTTAATAGATGGAGGGAACAAAAGATTTGTAAAGAGTAAAAACACTTCAGACAGAGATACTCTTTGATTCTAAAGAAACACAGGATGCTTTCAAACTGAAATATTTGTAAAGTTTATCAGTACCTTATTTTTGTGAATTTCTTCTCCTAAATTATATATAAGTGGAACTGCAGGCAAATCGCTAAATGCACAGCTGAAACGCGTGAAAGATGTGTTTTATTTGCCAATGCATGAAAAGGAGGATCACTTAGCTCTACAGCTTCTTGGGTCATGGGTTGTGTATTCAGCTTGTGTTTGCTGCAGAACTGCTTTTACTGCTTTTACTGCAGTGAAATGGATTGTGTCAAGCTTAGCCTGTAGTTTTCTTTTACTCGGTCAGTAAGAAGGAAGTCATTCCCAGTATTTATAACAAGGAATGCACCTGCTGCGTGTCACAGATGCAGCATGCAAGGTGGTTTATTCTTTATATTAATACACATGTGTGAAGCCAGTTGTAAGTGTGAAATGGCTTACTTACTGTAATCATTGGTATTATTGTTATTATACAGGATTTATACAGTCCAAACAGTTTGTACAGTACTTTACAATATAAAGAGAGACAGTGCAGTTACAATACAATAAAATACAAGAGGGCCCTGCTAATAAGAACTTACAATCTAATAGGGTGGTGCAAGTGGTACAAAAGGTAATTGGGCCCTCTGATTCCTCTTGTACCAAATTGTAATGTAACTGTAATGTCTGCCTTCATTTTGTAAAGCTCTGCGCAAACTGACGGTTCTATAGAAAACCTGTACTATAATAATAATAACTGTGAGCGATTAGCTGATAAAAGAATTAAAAGTTCAATTGCTAGGTAGATATGTTTCCTGAAGAGATTCGTTTTTAGGCATTGCCTAAAGGTGGCCAGTAGGAGATAGCCGAACAGATTGAGGTAGAGAGTTCCAGAGGATAAGGCTGTGGAGAAGTCCTGGAGATGAGCATGGGAGAAGGAGACAAGAGAGCTAGAGAGCAGGAGGTCTTGAGAGGAGTGGAGAGGACGGTGTTGGTGATATTTGGAGACAAGATTGGTGATGTAGCTTGGGACAGAATTATGTATAGCTTTGTATGTTGTTGTTAGTATTATGGATTTAAGTCACTGGGCAATCAGATGCCAGTGGAGGGATTGGCAGAGAGGGGTGGCTGAGTGGTTGGTAAGGTAGATGAGCCTGGCAGCAGTATTCATGATAGACTGAAGAGGGGATAGCATGCAAAGAGGTAGGCCTAAGAACAGGGAGTTGCAATAGTCAAGAGATAACAAGTTAGTGAATGAGCAGCTTTCGGCAGAAGTCATAATTGCAAGCTTAGAAAAATGGCTAAATTTAGGGTATTTTTCCCAATATCAACAGTCCTTGCTGTAGCTAAATACAAACAGCATTTTTCTAAGTGCACAAATGCATACTAAAATATGTATTCTCCATTTAAGATGTATGTATAGCTCAATGTTTTTGTAAAAAGGAAGGATTATATATATAATATATATACATATACAGTAGCATATTCAGGTTTTGTGCTGCCCTAGGCCTGACTAAATTTGTGCACCCGCCTAATTTAAAAATGACCCACCCCTTCCTGTCAAAGCCACACTCCTTGCTGTTTAAGACCCGCCCTGAAATTTTCGAGTGGGGACACTAGTTCTGAGGGCCTGGGAGGGGAGGGCAATGGATTCCCTTAATTTGCATAGATTTCCTCTCATTTCCTGTTTGGTTATGGGGCAGGAAGTGAAGGTAAATCTATGCAATGGGACAGGGATGGTAAAAAAAATAAACTGACAGGGGCTAAAACCCTCCCTTATTCTATCCAAAATTTAAAAAAAAAAAAAAGTGTTGCCTATAGTTCTACCTTAAGCACAAATTTCTGATAATTTCATTATGGGGACTAAGAAGATATAACCATGCCAATGGTGCAGCAGAAAACATATAGCACAGTGAGGAAGGTTTGCGGTCCAGGATGAGAGGCAGTCAAAATTAGAAGCGGCGCCCCCCACCCCCACAGTTGCAGAATGCCGGCCGCCCGCATAGAGTAAGCAGTGCGGCCGCTTTATGGGGACGTTAGACTAATTTGCCTCTCAGCCCAGTCCGCCCCATAAGACTGGCGCTACACTAATGCCCCGTACACACGGTCGGATTTTCCGATGGACAATGTCCGATCGGAGCGTGTTATCGGAAATTCCGACCGTGTGTGGGCGCCATCGGACATTTTCCATCGGATTTTCCGACACACAAAGTTGGACAGCAGGAGATAAATTTTTCCGACAACAAAATCCGATCGCGTCAATTCCGACCGTGTGTGGCCTGTTCCGACGCACAAAGTGCCACGCATGCTCAGAAGAAATTCCGACACGGGACAGCTCGTTCTGGTAAACTTAGCGTTCGCAATGGATACAGCACTTTCGTCACGCTGCAATGTTCAAAATGGTTTAATACAGCGCACTCTCTTCTTCTTTAGAATGTGACAAGAATTAAGTCGTTTTGCTGCTCGTATTCACACACACTTCTCACAAACTTTTATTTGTGTTGTTTTAGTGGGATTCCCTCAATATATTGTTATTAGTTGTCACATCTGACAGTTTTATATGTTTTATTTTTTTTTTATTTTGGATTTTAAGCCTTTTTTTTTATTTAATGTTTGGATTTTTTCCAAGGCTGATCTTTGTTCAATGTTATTTTTATTTTTACTCCAGAATATTTTTGTGTGTGTTTTGTGTGTCAAGTTACCCCAACACCATTGATATCTTTTATTATTTAATCTCAAGGAGATTGTTTGTTGTTGGTGTCCCTTGTTCATTTCACATTGTATATTAGAAATGTACTTGAACCCTCACAAACCAACTGTCATTTTTGAAGTAAAACACATAGGAGAGTATAATTCAAAACAAAAATCCTTTTTTAAGGGATCAGAACCAAACAAAGAGGAAGGCAACACTGGATCAACAGCAGAAATTAGTGAAGCCTGGGACCCCCATGGCAGACATCAATTCTTAAACATCAAAATTGGTGGCCTGAGGAGTCCATATCTAAGGGAGGGCAGTCTGGTCCAGGATTCACAGAGACTCGGATAGCAGCAGATGACATCTGTGTCCCCAGGCTGTGGTACCACAAGAGGCTGCATCTTTTGGCCGACCAGACTGGATCCAGGGTCCTCACTGTCTGGTCTTCCTTTCACACTTCCTTCCGGGCTGTGGCTGTGCAGTTGGAGATGTGGCAGGAGGAGGAGTAGGACCTGGAGGAGGAGGAGGACTGGGAGGACCTGGAGGAGGACTGGGAGGACCTGGAGGAGAGGGAGGAGGAGGAGGAGGACCTGCAGGAGGAGGAGGAGGACCATCCCAAAGCTGTGTGTGAGGTGTAATTTGGCCCCTCACACCTTTCTCCAGAGCCTCTGATATGAGGGCCTGACACATGGCTTTTTGGCCCTCCTCCATCCTCTGCATTTTATAGGCAATGAATGCAGCAATGTTCTCCTGCCTGGTGTGGGGTGCTCCCAGGACCTCTGTAGCCCTCCAAAAGAATCTGATAGCCGCCTCCTCTAGGGCACTCATCCTACTGCCACTTTCTGTTTTCAGGTGTGGTGGAGGGACCTTGATATCAGCCAGCCGGCTCGGCCCGGCCACCTCCTGGCTGAGACTTCCCTGTGTATGAAAAAAGGACATGGTTTTAGTTTTTGCATCATCAATCACAATCCTAAATTAGTACTCCCAACTAACATCTAGGTAACATCATTGATTGGACAAGCAGAAATATTTAGAGGAATGCTAT
The DNA here is from genome assembly GCF_042186555.1 of Aquarana catesbeiana. Classification (NCBI taxonomy): domain Eukaryota; kingdom Metazoa; phylum Chordata; class Amphibia; order Anura; family Ranidae; genus Aquarana; species Aquarana catesbeiana. Next base: position 97,133,958 of record NC_133326.1, on the reverse strand, counting down.
ACCTGGCTCAATCTGGGCTCCTCCACATATGGCCTGGAAGGCCCAGGTTGGGCGTCAGAAGCCTCAGCTGGGGGGGAAGGAAGTGTGGAAGGAAGACTGGAGAGGGATGGCCTGGGTTCAGTCTGGCCTGCCAGAAAGTGCAGCCTGTCATAGTACAACATCCTGGGGACATAGATGTCATCTGCTGCTCCGGATCTCTGTGAATCCAGGACTTTCTTGCGCTCCCTTAGATATGTGCTCCTCAGGCCACCAATGAAAATCTTTAAATAAGTGATGTCTGCCGTGGGGATCACCTGCTTCACAATTTCACACAATTGCTCCAGTGCTGCCTTCCTCTTTGCTTGGTTCTTGAAATGGGGGTGGGTAATCTCTCACAGACAGGGCAGCTCACTTAGCATATCAATGAATAGTGACATGAAGTCAGTATCTCTCATTAAGATATCCATGTTCACTGCAAGACACAACACAAGACAAAGCCTAATGTCAGACCAAACTCTCCTAATCTTGTTACAATATAGGCCTCAATCTAGAAGCAGTATAGGCCCAAGTTTGTCTCTTACCTTCGTTCTTACGATCGGCGCGTCCAATGCTCCTTCCTCCGCTCACAGATCGTACGTAATACGCACGCGTGTTACGCTTTATACACACTGCGCATGCGTGTAACTCCGCCCGCCCCTGACGTTCTTTCTAGTCTATTCCCCACCCCTTTTCGTTCGGCGCAGTGGGGGAAGAGCATGATTGCGGAGTTACAACAGGTGCGTGATAATTCTAACAACGAGGAGGAGGAGGAGGAAAGCCCGGATCCAGGCACGTCCCGATCCAGAAGGAGACGTTTTAAGGCCACAAATATGTTGTTTGGGGAGATGTTGGAGATGGTAGACATCATGAAGAAGTCCGACTATGACGGAAAATATGGGCCTTACCCCCACCCCAACATCAGAAAGGCCAAAATCATTGGTAAAGTGGTCCGGAGTCTGGAGAGGAATTTCGGGGTACGAAGATCTAAAGATCAGCTCAGGAAGCGGTGGTCGGACCTGAAGTTGAGAGAGCCAGAGCAGTACCGAAAGATCCGGAGAGTGCTGCAAAAAAGTAAGTAGTTGTGCTGTGTTCCTATTCTTTCTGTCTTTATTCCGTTTGTTCTGCTCCATATGCTTTTAGTAATTGTAACGTTTAAAAAGGTCAACTTTAATGTTCATGGGCCCATTATTCGTTCGTATCAAACATTTCTCTTTCGGCCTCTAGAACACCATTGTTTAGGCCATATGCATTTTCACACATTTTTTTTGGGCCTACTTGGATGCCAAATATTTGTTTGTGTAGATGGGTTTGTTACTAGAATGAAATGCCAACTAGATTGTGTGTAAGGAGAGGACACTGAGCAGCTGTTTTCACATCTGGACACTGGAGCACTAGTGTGGGACCCCAGAACACCCTTTTTATTAGGGGGGCCACACAGGTGCTCCAGTGTATACTATAGGGGGGGCTACATCTGTGAAGCTTGTACCAAACAGGTAAAGTATTGCAGCTTGACAAAGGACAATAAGAAATATACATCTTGGAACTCGGCTAAAATAGACAATTGTACCCCACTTCCAAGCAATGTTTCCTATTTCTAGTTCTGTCATCAAATATCTGTGTGCTAATTATACCATTTTTGTTTTACATAGGGGAGAAAAGACTCGGACACCCCTCATCCCAGGAGACCAGAGACCCCCCCCTCTGGAAGAAGGGGAAATACCAACCCAAGAAGCTGAGCAGGAGGAAGAAGAAGATGTGGTGGAGATTGGCACCACAACAGGTGAGTGTCTGCAACCACAGGCTCAGGTAAAAGAGATGGATGTTGGCAGATTTTTGAGACCTGTTTTTTTTGTTCTTTATCTCTTTTTAGGTGATCGTGATCCAGAACGCTTTACATCTGAAAGTGCCCAGATACTGATCGGGGAGATCATGGGGTGTAATCTCCAATTGCAAAACATCCAGCAACAAATCAGTGATGTTATTAAAAAAAATAATAACATCATTGATGTTTTGGGGCGAATTTAAACCCCACAAAATCACCTGTTTTATCTTACTAAAATTTTTACAATGTTTAGAAAAGCCAAATTTGGAGGATGCACACAGTGTGCCAACATGTGCTATCTGCCATCACGGGAGATCAATGGACGCGTTTTGGGGGTGCAACCCCTTCCTCAATTATAAAGTAGCGTTGAGGAAGGGCTTGCTCCCCCAAAACACGTCCCTTGATCCCCCCTGATGGCAGATAGCACATGTTGACATTCGTAAATTGGTGCGCATCTTCCAAATTTGGCTTTTCCAGGGGTGATTTCCCCCCATCTGAACGCTATATCAAACCCAGTTCCTAAATACTGATGTCTGATATAGCCTTCAGGTTTTACCTAATGTGAACTTTGTAAGTTCAAGTTTTTTGGCTTTCTTGTTGGTTTTACACAGGCCTGTTTTATCTGAAATGGATATTTCGATTTTTGATAATGCCCCCCCAAAAATTGTTATACAACAAACATGTTGTTTTGTTTTAAAAACCTTTGGTAAATGCACATGTGATTGTGCAGGTATAAAAAAGTGCCTTACTCAAGAATGTGTGGATTATTGTCTCAACACTACAACACTTTTGGGGTGATGTAATAGCTGTTTTATGCAAAAATGGGGGTTATTTCCTAAGGGCAAATACACTTTGCACTACAAGTGCAGGTTCAGTGCAGTTGCAAGTGCACTTGTAGTGAAATGTGTTTTTGCATTTAGGAAGTACCAGCCAACACTATTCTTTATAAGGTTACCCAATCACAACATTTTCTGCATTCAACACATTTCTGTCAGGGTCAGCTCAAACAAACACAAGCAGTAAATGTCCACCAAGAATTGCTTTTGGTTGTTTTTTATTTGAAAAAGGTGTCACAGATTGTCTGGCATATTGATAGCCCCCCTACCCACAAAGAACTCCAGGTATCGTAACCGGACATCACGGGCACTCAGGAAGGGCAAGCCAGGACGGCCGCTTTCAAGCGCCGTCATTGTTGATGTATTTGGGATTCCGGCCTCAGGCCCAACTGAGCCAGCATAGTTGGCTGAATGTTTTCTTAAAAAATTATGGAGAACACAGCACGCCAGTATAATATGGTTCAGTTTATACTCCGCCATATGGATGGGTGTCAGAAATAGTCGGAACCGGCTGGCCAGGATTCCAAATGTGTTCTCCACCACTCTTCGGGCTCTGGCCAGCCGGTAATTAAAAACCCTCTGTTCCGGGGTGAGGGTCCTCATCGGGAATGGCCACATCAGGTGGTCCCCCAGCGCAAACGCTTCATCAGCAACGAACACAAATGGGAGACCTTCAACATTGTCCTCTGGAGGTGGCAAGTCCAAGCTGCCATTCTGGAGACGCCTGTAGAACTCCGTCTGGGCGATCACTCCACCATCGGACATCCGGCCATTCTTCCCCACGTCCACATACAAGAACTCGTAATTAGCCGACACCACCGCCAACATCACTATACTATTAAACCCCTTGTAATTATAATAGTACGACCCCGAGTTGGGTGGTGGGACGATGTGGACGTGTTTCCCATCAATTGCCCCTCCGCAGTTAGGAAAGTCCCACCGCTGGGCAAAGTGGGAGGCCACAGTCTGCCATTCCTGTGGCGTGGAAGGAAACTGTTGAGGAAAAAACAATAAACATTACTATTTTTTCACAGAAACATGGCAAGCAGATTAGACACAAACATTATGGGTCAACCTCCAGATAGCATTTATTAAGGGGAATTTTACAACAACAAAGTATAAGGTACACCTATCATATTCCCCCCCCCCTCTCATGGGCCATTTCTAACATTATAGGGGGGGGGGGAACTCTTGGACAGGTAACCCTCTTCACTTCATTGAGAGATGAATGCCTAAATACAGGGTATTACTTGGAACAGCCCCTCCTTAGTTACACTATTGGCAGCCCACTGGACAGGTAAGAAGTGTCATAATACAAAGATATAAATACACACTGTACACATTTGAGCACATTTGGGCATTCTGCTATTACCTATCAAGATCATAATAGGATACAAGAACTTTAAACAGTACCATTGGAAAGTATACAGGCAGGCCCTTGCACTACATGCTTTGGGGAATTCATCCATAAATCTGAGCACTAAAGAGGTGGGTATAGTGTGTATGGGTTTGGCAAAGTCAGCAGATAGATGATTGAGGATAGAGAATTGGGATCAGCTGACTTAGCAGTTGGGGGGGGAGGGTTACAAAAAATTTGGGGACACCACAAAAAAAAGCCTCTGGCACTCTGCCTGAATTTAAATCAAAAATAACATTTCCAAACATTTTAGGGGGTGTTTGGGGTAAAGCACTACTATGGAGCTGATAAAATACATTGTCAAGTGACTACATGAGGTGAATATAGGCAAGGAGACACCATGCTGGGGAGGTTATTGAAGGGCAAATATGTATGAAGGACCTAAAATAATAATTATATAAAAATTCAGCATGCATGAGAACAAAGTAGACATTCACAGCATATTCCAATCATGGTAATTAGGGAATGAGGGAAGAAATACAATATATTATCAAACATTCAATACAATAAAATGTGATATAAAAGGATTAAATTCTTACCTTCATATACTCCTTCTGCAGGACCTGTACGATGGCAGAACAGGTCTCTGGGATAATGATCCCCAGAGCCTGGGGGGGAGATGCCTGTCGAGAACTTGAGGTCCTGCAGCCTTCTCCCTGTGGCCAAATACCGCAAGGTAGCGACCAACCTCTGCTCCGGAGTGATGGCTTGCCTCATGCAGGTATCCTGCCTGCTAATATAGGGGGTCAGCGAAGCCAACAAACGGTGAAATACGGGGTCCGTCATCCTGAGAAAGTTCCTGAAATCATCAGGATTATTCTCACGGATCTCACGGAGCAAAGGCATGTTACAGAACTGGTCACGCTGAAGCAACCAATTCTTGGTCCATGAACTCCTCCCCACCCTGTTCATGGACTGGACTTGTGTCAAGGTCAGGACCCGAACACCAAGCCCCCGCACAGCACGAACTCTACGAGGAGTACGCATACGAAACATGGCTAGAAAACGGTCGGCTGCTCAGAACGAAGTAACAGAACGCACTGAAGAACAGCAAGGCCTGTGAAGAGCGACCTGAAAAACAGCAACGAGCAGGCAAGATCACACAGAAAACTCCGATACGAACTGACTGCACCCACTGAAGAGCAGATACAAACCCACAAGCACAAACTGAACGTCAGAAAACGATCTGAATGCCACGAGTCTGAAAAAGCACGAATCGTCTCTCACCAAACTTTTACTAACACGAGATTAGCAAAAGGAGCCCAAAGGGTGCCGCGCTTGGTTCTGAACCGGCCTTTTCTAGTCTCGTCGTACGTGGTGTACGTCACCGCGTTCTTGGCGATCGGAAATTCCGACAACTTTGTGCGACCATGTGTATGCAAAACAAGTTTGAGCCAACATCTATTGGAAAAAATACGAGGATTTTGTTGTCGGAATGTCCGAACAAAGTCCGACCGTGTGTACGGGGCATAACAGTGTAGCGCAAGCTGGCGGGGACTCTTTCCGTGCTGCCCCCCTGCAAAGTGCTGCCCTAGGCCTGGGCCTTGTCGGTCTAGGCCAGGATACAGTGTTGTGTGTATATATATATGTTTTTTGTTGTAGTTTATGACCCTGCTAGATAGATTCCACCTCTAAATTTGCCCTGTTAACCATTGTCACTGAAATAGACAGTGGAGGGAAAATTCTAAATTTTGCTGCAGGGGAAGTGCATGTATAGACAGGCATGCCAGAAGTGTGTGTTCAAATCAATCTGGTCTTACACAAAGACACTCTGAGCAAGCCAGCAGGGAAACATTCAACCTGTGCTGAAACAACAGACCAAATTGCCAGGAGCCTAAATACAGTGCCTTGAAATATTTACACCCCTTGAAATTTTCCATAATTCGTTATGTTACAACCAAAAATGTAAATGTATTTTATTGGGATTTTATGTGATAGACCAACACAAAGTGGCACATAATTGTGAAGTGGAAGGAAAATGATAAATGGTTTTCAAAATTGTTTACAAATAAATATCTGAAAAGTGTGGCGTGCATTTGTATTCAGCCCCTTTTACTCTGATACCCCTAACTAAAATCTAGTGGAACCAATTGCCTTCAGAAGTCACCTAATTCGTAAATAGAGTCCACCTGTGTGTAATTTAATCTCAGTATACATACAGCTGTTCTGTGAAGCCGTCAGAGGTTTATTAGAGAACCTTAGTGAACAAACAGCATCACGAAGTCCAAGGAACACTCCAGACAGGTCTGGGATAAAGTTGTGACGTTTAAAGCAGGGTTAGGTTGTAAAAAAATATCCCAAGCTTTAACCACTTAAGGATCGAGCCTCTTTTTAAGACTTGTTGTTTACAAGGTAAAATCAGGTTTTCTTGTTAGAAAATTACTTAGAACCCACAAAAATTATATATATTTTTTTTCAGACACCCTAGAGAATAAAATGGTGGTTATTGCAATACTTTATGTCACACCATATTTGTGCAGTGGTCTTACAATCGCAAATTTTGGGGGGAAAAATACATTTTTAAGTAAAAAAATATGACAACAGTAAAATTAGCCCAATTATTTTCTATATTGTGAAAGATGATGTTACGCCGAGTAAATCGATACCCAACATTACTAGTGCTAGATTTATTGCTCTTGCTCTAACGATCGCAGTGATACCTCACATGTGTGGTTTGAACACCATTTTTATATGCAGGTACGACCTATGTATGCGTTCGCTTCTGCGGGCGAGCTCGGCTGGACGGATCGCTTTAAAAAAAAAAAAATGTTCTCATTTATTTTACCTTTTATTTTTTATTTTTACACTGTCCTTTAAAAAAAAAAATTATCACTTTTATTCCTATTACAAGGAATGTAAACATCCCTTGTAATAGAAAAAAAGCATGACAGGACCTCTTAAATGTGAGATCTGGGGTCAAAAAAGACCTCAGATATCATATTTACACTAAAATGCCATAAAAAAAAATAAAAATATCATTTCATTTATTAAAAAAAAAATCCCTTTTAAGAGCATTGAGCGGAAGTTATGTTTGACGTCACTTCCGCCCTCCAATGCTATGGAGCCTAGCGTGGGCCATCTTTCCCTCACTCAGCATCCAGGCAGTGAGGGGGGCGGACGTGATCATGTCCACCACTACTGGCGGGTCCAGTAAGCGACAGACGACTGAAGCGAGGCGGGAGAGGGGATGCCCTTCTCCCGCCAATGATAAAAGTGATTTTGCGGTGAATCCGCCACAGAGACGACTTTCATCCTAAAGAGAACCACACGCCATTCCTGAAAATACCGGGGTTATAGTAGCTAGCTGCTGCCATAACCCCGGTATTTAACATCAAAATACCGATGTACAGGTACTTTCATTTGCGTGAAGTGGTTAAACATCTCACGGAGCACTGTTTAATCCATCATCCGAAAATGGAAAGAGTATGGCCCAACTGCAAACCTACCAAGAGATGGCCGTCCACCTAAACTGACAGGCCGGGCAAGGAGAGCATTAATCAGAGAAGCAGCCAAGAGGCCCATGGTAACTCTGGAGGAGCTGCAGAGATCCACAGCTCAGGTGGGAAAATCTGTCCACAGGACAACTATTAGTCGTGCACTCCGCAAATCTGCCCTTTATGGAAGAGTGACAAGAAGAAAGCCATTGTTGAAAGAATGCCATTAGAAGTCCTGTTTGCAGTTTGAAGCCATGGGGGACACAGCAAACATGTGGAAGAAGGTGTTCTGGTCAGATGAGACCAAAATGGAACATTTTGGCCTAAAAGCAAAACGCTATGTGTGGCGGAAATCTAACACTGCACATCACCCTGAACACACCAACCCCACCGTGAAACATGGTGCTGGCAGCATCATGTTGTGGGGATGCTTTTCTTCAGCAGGGACAGGGAAGCTGGTCAGAATTGATGTGAAGATGGATGGAGCCAAATACAGGGCAATCTTAGAAGAAAACCTGTTAGAGCCTGCAAAAGACTTGAGACTGGGGCAGAAGTTCACCTTCCAGCAGGACAACGACCCTGAAAATGCATCCAAAGCTACAATGGAATGGTTTAGATCAAAGCATATTCATGTGTTAGAATTGCCCAGTCAAAGTCAAGACCTAAATCCAATTGACAATCTGTAACAGGACTTGAAAATTGCTGTTCACAGATGCTCTCCATCCAAGCTGACAGAGCTTGAGCTATTTTTCAAAGAAGAATGGGCAAACATTTCACTTTCTAGAAGTGCAAAGCTCATAAGTACAACCCAGTAACGTCTGCATGCAAGAAATAATGCTGATAGTTAGAAGGCCAGTTCCTATGTGCTCGGTCTTTGCTAGCAGCAATAGGTTAATGGCAGCAGTGTCTCCTCACCAGTTCCAGCGATACAGCAACAGCTTTCTCACTGTTCAGTTCTCAGTTCACTTCTGGATCTGCCTGGAGTGACTCTGGTCCTCAGCACTCAGCTGGCTCTCGTCCTCAGTCCTCATCCTAGAGGATGGAGGCAAGGTAGTGTTAACCCATTCTGCTAAAGTCCAGTAGAGACATAGAAAGCACTGCAGCACAGTGTCTTAAATTGCTCACTAACTCTAGCCAAGCACCTGGCTATAATCCAAAAGTAAACAAAAAAAGCTTTGGCTGTACGTTCACTTTAACTGGTTTATAGATATTATGATCTAAGACTTTCACTCTTTGTTTTTTCTGCCTTTTCTGCAATAACAATATTCAGATGAACACAAGCCATTTAGCTGTAATTAAAGTATCTGCAACCATCTTGAAAGACAATAGACTTCCATATAGGAACGTATTACACAGCTGTGTGCAATTATTGCATCTTTGTTAGTTTTCTAGTGTATATATAGTGATTCCTCGTTGCCTAGCCCTCTATAGTAAGACACTCTTTGAATGTGTAGTAGCTCAGTTTCAGATTTTTAAACAATGCCCTGTACTTGCAATGTCCTTTTCAATAATGACATTTGTTTTAAAATGTTAATTTTGAAAAAAATAATAATAATAATCTATTCCTTTTATTCTGCATAACTGCAATGTTGATGCCTATGTGAAAGATTTGTAATTTTTTCTGAAACATTCTTATATTTTTTTTTTTTTTCAAATTCAAACATTTACTGCAACCTTTTAAGACATACTTCAAGACATTTACTCAATTAAAATACAATCTGTACTTAAAAAATGAGTTGGCATTGGACATAAGTCTTGTAAAAGCCACAGAAGTTGGTAAATTACTTTTCTAAATAACATAAAAACGCTAATTCTCGTAGCTGCAATATACAGTATTTATTTTTCATCTGTTAGCATAAACCAGTACAGGTATAACCTGATCTTTAACTTTCAGCCCCATGGGGTCAATGTTGTGAAATTTTGGAAAGGGTTGATGGTCAAGGGGTAAAAGTTTTCCGCACCAAATAAGCTATTTATGCTGCTGCCAGGTTTAGTTCAGTGTTAGGGATTAGTTTAGGGGTTAAGTTAAATTAGTGTAAGACTCAGGATTGGGGATCTAAAGTTAAGTGTTAGGACTAATGTCAGGGTTTAGGAGGCTAAGTGGTATGTTAAGAGTTAAGGATTAAGTTTATAAAGACCCTGTCACCGTACTTAAGTTTGCCAGCAGAGCTATTCCTGTAAAAGAAGACTGTAATTGCTTACCTTTCCCACTGCCTGCAACACCAAACACTGATGCAGTCTTAAGCCTAGTATGTCGGGCAGCATGGGCTGGTTCAATAAAAACCAGTCTCAAAAGTCACACGACTTTGAAGTCGGACCCCAGCGCAACTTAGGCACAACTTGCATGCTACTTCTGTAACATAAGTCAATGCAAATCATGTTGCATAAAACCATCTGTTGCATAAAATAAAATTCATAACGACTTATTTGTCAAAAGCACAAAAAAAAAAAATCAGCTGCTTCATTTATAGTGAGACTGGACAGAAATGCATCGCCCAGCCAAAGCCGAATTTAACTCAAACATTTGAAACATTTGCAAGTGGTGGCTCCCACATGTTCTGTTCGTAAAGCTTGCTAGTGGATGCTTGCAAATGTGGAAAATGCATATGGTACTTTATTACAGGTTATGTCTTCTTTAACATATTCCTACCTGGCCTATAGTAAAATGATGGCCGGGCGGGACATTTGCAGTTCTGGGTGGATGTTATATGAGGTCCTCCCCAGAACTCAGCAAGCCCCACAGGCCATGCTGCGGCGTGGTCTGACACCCGCTGTGTCCGGTGGATGACAGATCTATGTACTGGCCCGTTGCTGGTACCATGTAATCGCTGTGACCAATCACAGCAGATCACATGACAACTGTACCAATGGATGGCTTTCATTCATGTCATTCATTGTATACCATTGTGTTGATCTCTGTGATTGGTCATGGTAATCACATGGCACAGACTGGGCCAATCACAGACCATCTGTACCATGTGATTAGCTGTGGCCAATCAAAGCTAATCACAATAGTAAACACTAAATGAATAGATTTCATTGAGAAAAAATGGTTGCTCATAACAGCGAAATTCGCTGTTATAAGCAATCATATTGTGGGAAAAAAATCCTGATTATCTCCATAGAGCAGTACAGTGCTACTATGGGAACACTGTATTGCTCTGGTCACAGTATGTAAAAAAAAAAAAAAAAATCGTAAAAAAAGAAAAAAAGTAATTAAATAAAATTATTTAAACATTTTTTTTTTTCTTTTGCATACTGCCACAAGTCAGTGTCCCTGATCACCCCCACACAAGTTATATGATGACGTTTTACTGCATTGGTGACAGTATGTAAAAAAATTAAAAAATTCAAATAAATTGTGATTAAAAAAATTGTACCTTCAAAAAACTCACCATACCTCTTACTAAATACATTAGAATGTCTACATCACAAAGGGGATAATTTGGGGTATATTTGTACTGTCCTGGCATTTTTGGGCCTCAAGAAATAAAATAGGCCATCAGTACATCAGGATTCATAAATTTTCAGATACACAGTGGGGAAAATAATTATCTGATCCCCTGCAGATTTTGTAAGTTTGCCCACTTAAAAAGAAATGAAGGGTCTATAATTTTTATCATAGGTGTATTTTAAATGATAGAGACAGAATATCAACCAAAAATCCAGAAAAAAAATACGATAAAATTGTTATAAATTGAGTTGCAGTTCAGTGAGTAAAATAAGTATTTGATTCCCTACCAACCAACAATAATTCTGGCTCCCACAGACTGGCTACTGTATGTGCTCATGTGGTACACAGATTAGTCCTGTCAATTTAAGAAGGTGCTCTTAACAACAGCTCGTTATGTGTGTAAAAGACACCTATCCACAGAATCTCTTTCTTCCATTCAAACCCACTATCATGGGCAAGACTAAAGAGCTGTCAAAGCACGTCAGGGACTCTCACGGAGCACTGTTCAATCCTTTATCTGAAATGGAAAGAGTATGACACAGCTGTCCAAGACAGGAGCCTGGCGGACAAGATGGGTGAACTAGAGATACTGTTGTACGAGCAGGATTTGGATTTTGTGGGAATTTCAGAGACCTGGTTCAACAGCTCCCATGATTGGCTGGCAAACATTGAAGGGTATACCCTTTATCACAAGGACAGATAGGGTAAAAAAGGTGGGAGGGGTATGCCTATATCAAGAATAATGTACAAGTGAATGTGAGAGAAGACATCACTAAGGGAGCTAGGGAGGAGGTGGAATCCTTATGGGTAGAGCTCCAAAGGGATGAAGCTAAGGGGGAAATAATACTGGGAGTATGCTATAGGCCCCCTAACCTGAGGGAGGAAGGGGAGATAGATCTCCTATCACAATTTGGATTAGCCGCAAGGATGGGAAGTTGTTATCATAATGGGGGATTTTAACTATCCAGACTGGGCAGAGGGAACTGCGCATTCATCCATCTAAGGCTCGCCAGTTCCTATTGCAGGACAATTTTATGGGTCAGATGGTAGATGCACCAACTAGAAATAAAGCGTTACTGGACCTACTGATTACCAACAATACAGACCTGATCACAGATGTGGAAATATGGGGCAATTTAGGTAACAGCGATCACAGGTCAATTGGCTTCAGTATAAATCACACAAATAGGAAACATAAGGGGAATACAAAGACACTGCATTTCAAAAGAGCCAACTTCCCTAAACTACCAACCTTGCTAGAAGGCATAAATTGGGATAAAATCTTAGAAACAAAGAACACAGAGGAGAGATGGGTTTGCTTTAAGAGCATATTAAATAAGGGCATTAGCCAGTGCACCCCATTGGGAAATAAATTTAAAAGAGCGAACAAAAGTCCTGGATGGCTTAACTCCAATGTAAAAATGCATATAAAAGCAAAGGAGAAGGCCTTCAAAAAATACAAGGTTGAGGGATCATCATCAGCATTCAGACTTTATAAAGAATGCAACAAGAAATGTAAGGGTGCAATAAGGACGGCTAAGATAGAACATGAAAGACACATAGCGGTGAATTTTGACAATTCCTTTATTTAAATGCTTCTTCTTTCTTCTATCTTCCTTCATCTTCTTCTTCTTCTTCTGGTTCTTCTGGCTCTTCTGGTTCTTCCTCCGGTGTTCTCGTCCAGCATCTCCTCCGCGGCGTCTTCTATCTTCTTCTACTCGGGCCGCTCCGCACCCATGGCATGGGGGGAGGCTCCCGCTCTTGTCTTCATCTTCTTCTCTTCTTCATCTTCTTCTCTTCTTCATCTTCTTCTCCGGGCCGCTCCGCATCCATGCTGGCATGGTGGGAGACTCCCACTGTGTGACGTGTCTCCTCTTCTGACGGTTCTTAAATAACAGGGGGAGGGGCCACCCGGTGACCCCACCCCCCTCTGACGCACGGGACATGATGGGGCTTCCCTGTGGCATTCCCCCTGATGTCACAGGGAAGTCCCGTCAAGTCACCGAAGAGCCAGAAGAACCAGAAGAAGAAGAAGATGAAGGAAGATAGAAGAAAGAAGAAAGAAGAAGCATTTAAATAAATGAATTGTCAAAAACTGTCTCTTGTCATTTTTAACATTTTTGACAGTTTTTTAGTGAAATGGTAGGGGTACCCCCTTACCATTTCACACGGGGGGGTGGGATCTGGGGGTCCCCTTGTTAAAGGGGGCTTCCAGATTCCGATAAGCCCCCCTCCCGCAGACCCCCACAACCACCGGCCAGGGTTGTGGGGATGAGGCCCTTGTCCTCATCAACATGGGGACAAGGTGTTTTGGGGGGATACCCCAAAGCACCCTCCCAATGTTGAGGGCATGTGGCCTGGTACGGTTCAGGAGGGGGGCGTTCTCTCGTCCCCCCCTCTTTTCCTGCGGCCTGCCAGGTTGCGTGCTCGGATAAGGGTCTGGTATGGATTTCTGGGGGGGGGGCCCACACCGTTTTTTTTTTTAATTTTGGCGCGGGGTTCCCCTTAAAATCCATACCAGACCTGAAGGGTCTGGTATGGAATTTAGGGGGACCCCCACGTCATTTTTTTTTTTTTTTATTTTGGCCGGGGTTCCCCTTAATATCCATACCAGACCTGAAGGGCCTGGTATGGTATTTAGGGGGACCCCCACGTCATTTTTTTTTTTAATTTTGGTTCGGGATTCCCCTGTGGGGAATTCCCATGCCGTTTTTATCAATGAACTTTTACAGTATGTGTATTGTCGGACCAGCAATGCAATAGCCGCGAGTAGTTTTAAATTACTTTTTTTCTTTGAAATGTCATTTTGCTATCAGACTGTTCTAAACACGGGAAACATGCGCCCCTTTACAGGCATACTATAGACACCTTCCAGCTACGAAATTTAAAGGGATATTACACTTTTATTGTTTGACTTTAAGCATTATTAAAATCACTGCTCCTGAAAAAACGTCTGTTTTTAAAACTTTTTTTTGCATTGATCCATGTCCCCTGGGGCAGGACCCAGGTCCCCAAACACTTTTTATGACAATAACTTGCATATAAGCCTTTAAAATTAGCACTTTTTATTATTCATGTTCGCGTGTTCGAACAAACTTTTTTCCTGTTCGCATGTTCTGGTGCGAACCGAACGGGGGGTGTTTGGCTCATCCCTAATCAATAGTATGTAAACTCTTGGAGGGGATGATAAGGGACTATGCACAAGATTTTAGTAATGAGAATGGTATCATTAGCAGTAATCAGCATGGATTCATGAAGAATCGTTCTTGCCAAACCAATCCATTAACCTTCTATGAGGAGGTGAGTTGTCATCTAGATAAAGGAAGGCCCGTAAACGTGGTGTATCTGGATTTTGCAAAAGCATTTGACACAGTTCCCCATAAACGTTTACTGTACAAAATAAGGTCTGTTGGCATGGACCATAGGGTGAGTACATGGATTGAAAACTGGCTACAAGGGCAAGTTCAGAGGGTGCTGATAAATGGGGAGTACTCGGAATGGTCAGAGGTGGGTAGTGGGGTCCCCCAGGGTTCTGTGCTGGGACCAATCCTATTTAATTTGTTCATAAACGACCTGGAGGATGGGATAAACAGTTCAATCTCTGTATTTGCGGATGATACTAAGCTGAGCAGGGCAATAACTTCTCCGCAGGATGTGGAAACCTTGCAAGAAGATCTGAACAAATGAATAGGGTGGGCAACTACATGGCAAATGAGGTTCAATGTAGAAAAATGTAAACTAGTGCATTTGGGTGGCAAAAATATGAATGCAATCTATACACTGGGGTAGAACCTCTGGGGGAATCTAGGATGGAAAAGGACCTGGGGGTCCTAGTAGATGATAGGCTCAGCAATGGCATGCAATACCAAGCTGCTGCTAACAAAGCAAACAGAATATTGGCATGCATTAAAAAGGGGATCAACTCCAGAGATAAAACGATAATTTTCCCGCTCTTTAAGACTCTGGTCCGGCCGCACCTAGAGTATGCTGTCCAGTTCTGGGCACCAGTCTTCAGGAGGGATGTACTGGAAATGGAGAGAGTACAAAGAAGGGCAACAAAACTAATAAAGGGTCTGGAGGATATTAGTTATGAGGAAAGGTTGTGAGCACTGAACCTATTCTCTCTGGAGAAGAGACGCTTGAGAGGGGATATGATTTCAATATAGAAATACCATACTGGTGACCCCACAATAGGGATAAAACTTTTTCGCAGAAGGCCACTCATTAAAATTAGAAGAAAAGAGGTTTAACCTTAAACTACGTAGAGGATTCTTTACTGTAAGAGCGGCAAGGATGTGGAATTCCCTTCCACAGGCGGTGGTCTCAGCAGGGGGCATTGATAGTTTTAAAAAAAAAAAACTATAACATAAGCACCTGAATGACTGCAACATACAGGGATATACAGTGTAATACTGACATATAATCATACACATAGGTTGGACTTGATGGACTTGTGTCTTTTTTCAACCTCACCTACTATGTAACTATGTAACCTAAACTGACAGGCTGGGCAAGGAGAGCATTAATCGGAGAAGCAGCCAAGAGGCCCATGGTAACTCTGGAGAAGCTGCAGAGATCCACAGCTCAGGTGGGAGAATCTGTCCACAGGGCAACTATTAGTCATGCACGCCTCAAATTTGTCCGTTATGGAAGAGTGGCAAGAAGAAAGCCATTTTTGAAAGACAGCCCTAAGAAGTACCAGAAAAGAGTGGCGTGCATTTGTATTCAGCCCCCCTGAGTCAATACTTTGTAGAACCACCTTTCGCTGCAAGTCTTTTTGGGTGTGCCTCTACCAGCTTTGCACATCTAGAGAGTGACATTTTTGCCCATTCTTCTTTGCAAAATAACTCTAAGCTCTGTCAGATTGGATGGAGAGCAATTTTCAAGTCTTGCCACAGATTCTCAATTGGATTTAGGTCTGGACTTTGACTGGGCCATTCTAACACAAGAATATGCTTTGGTCTAAACCATTCCATTGTAGCTCTGGCTGCATGTTTAGGGTCGTTGTCTTGCTGGAAGGCGAACCTCCGCTCCAGTCTTAAGTCCTTTGCACACTCTAACAGGTTTTGTTCTAAGATTGCCCTGTAATTTTCTCAATCCATCTTCCCATCAACTCTGACCAGCTTCCCTGTCCCTGCTGAAGAAAAGCATCCCCACAACATGATGCTGCCACCACCATGTTTCACAGTGGGGATGGTGTGTTCAGGGTGATGTGCAGTGTTAGTTTTCCACCACACATAGCATTTTGCATTTAGGCCAAAAAGTTCAATTTTGGACTCATCTGACCAGAACACCTTCTTCCACATGTTTACTGTGTCCCCTACATGGTTTCTCGCAAACTGCAAACAGGACTTCTTATGGCCTTCTTTCGGCAATGACTTTCTTATTGCCACTCTTCCACAAAGTCCAGATTTGTGGAATGCACGACTAATAGTTGTCCTGTGGACAGATTCTCCTACCTGTGCTGTGGATCTCTGCAGCTCCTCCAGAGTTACCATTGGCCTCTTGGCTGCTTCTCTGAATAATGCTCTCCTTGCCCGCCCTGTCTCTTTGCCCGGCCAAGACGGCCATGTCTTGGTAGGTGTGCAGTTGTGCCATACTCTTTCCATTTTCAGAAGATGGATTGAACAGTGCTCCGTGAGATGTTCAAAGCTTGGGATATTTTTTTACAGCCTAACCCTGCTTTAAACTTCTCCACAACTTTATCCCTGACATGTCTGGTGTGCTCCTTGTCTTTCATGATGCCGTTTGTTCAGTAAGGTTCTTTAACAAACCTCTGAGGGCTTCACAGAAAAGCTGTATTTATACTGATATTAAATTACACACAGGTGGACTAATTAAATAACTTCTGAAGGCAATTGGTTCCACTAGATTTTAGTTAGCGATATCAGAGTAAAGGGGGCTGAATACAAATTCACTAAACACTTTTCAGATATTTATTTGTAAAAAAAATTGAAAACCATTTATCATTTTCCTTCCACATCACAATTATGTGCTACTTTGTGTTGGTGTCAGGGCTGGACTCAGCCATTCCTTCTCAAAGCTGGCTGCTCAGCTGTCGGCTAATTGCCAGCTCCTTTCTCTCCACAGTGACTCACCTGTTGATAATATCCTGCTCATCAATTCTGCCCACTTAAGCCGTCCAGCCCAGATGATCTCTGCCTTCGCCTTGGTCATATCTCTAAAGACGCTCTCCTGTGTTCTTGTTAAAGACTTGCATTGCTGACATTCCTTCTGGCTTCAGATCCTGCTTGCTGTTCTACTACGCTCATCTCTGGCTCCCTGACATTTTGGCTTGTTTGACTATCCGTTCTGGTTACTAAACTCTGGCTATGTTTTGACTATGTTTACTCTGCTTACCTTTTTATTTATATTATTATTATTATTATTATTAAACAAGTTTGATTTAACTGTACTTCTGTCTCAGTCTGATTCATGGTTTCTGACATTCATAGCGAAGGCTATTAATTCAGAAGATGCAGTCAATTCACTTGTTGGTAATATTTTTTCCAGATTGGATGAGTAGGATCACCGCATGGATCAGTTTGCAATGGCGTTACAAACGCTCCCAAGTCGCGCGACTCACCTGGAATCTACCACTGTGGCTGCTCTGCTCTGGTACAACCTGTGTTGCAGGCCGTCCCTGCTGCTGCTCCAGTCTCTGTGCAGGCACCCGCCTTGAGTATTACCTCTATAAGTGGTATGTCTGGTTCCACTCCGCTTCCCCAGTGATTTGGGGGCGAACCAGTCCAATGCAGAGGGTTTCTCAACCAGGTTGAGATATACTTTGAGATGCTGCCCCAGGCGTTTCCCACAGACAGAAGCAAAGTAGGTTTTGTGATATCTTTGCTTTCTGAGAGAGCCTTGGCCTGGGCAAACCCTCTATGGGAGACACAAAAACCTGTTGTCTTGAGTTACCCAGAGTTTTGTGGCTTCTTTTAAAAGGGTATTTGACGTTCCCGCACGGTTGCTTGGAACAATGAGGCTCTCGTGGCTGCTTTTTCTCATGGTCACTTGCATACCATCAAGGATGAAATAGCAGCCCGAGATATACCCACTGAGCTGGAGAAGTTGATCACGTTTGCCACCCTCATTGACTCCAAACTCAGAGAAACACTTCCTTTTAAGGAGCACTTGCGGAAGCCTCCTATACATTTGTCTCCGAACTTTGAAGTCCCAACCTTGCCTCCCTCACCTCCCATTCCTCCTGGCACCAAGTCGGTCTGTGAAGATGAACTCATGCACTCGGGCTTCACGTGTCTCTCTATGGATGAGAGAACCCTTAGGAGGAGGGAGAGATTGTGCCTTTATTGTGGCCAGGCAGGTCACTTTTTGAAGTCTTGTCCTACCCGTCCAGGGAACGCCCGAATCTTGAGGTCCTGTCATGGACAGACCTTAGATGGCGTTGTTTTGTCTCCAGTTATCCAGAAAGATAACTCCCTGGTTTTCGGTTACCCTTTCTTGCGCTGAGTCCTCCGTCGGGATACAGGCTCTACTCGACTCTGGTGCTGCAGGCCTGTTCATTGATGCTGCCTTTGTATCAAAGCAGTTGATACCACTGCAGCTGCATGACACTCCACTTGCCATTGAGGCTCTTGACGGGAGACCTCTACAGCCTGCCAATGTGGCTCATGAGACTGTTCCATTGTCCATGGCCATAGGGGCTCTTCACCATGAGTTAATCCAATTCCAAGGTTTACCCTTTGTCAGTCTTGGAGGATAGGGCCATGGAGGAGTATGTTGCAGACGCACTTTCTCAAGGTTTCATCCGCAAATCCTCGTCTCCTGCTGGCGCTAGTTTCTTCTTTGTGAAGAAGAAGAGTGGTGAACTGAGACCTTGTCTCAATTGTTTCACGATTAAGAGTGCCTATATGAATCCATTGATTACAGAGTTATTTGACCGGGAGCAACGGTTTTCACAAAGCTTGATTTCAGAGGGGCATACAATCTCGTCAGAATTAAGGAGGGCGACGAGTGGAAAACTGCATGAGATGCCATAAAAGACCATTATGAGTACCTTGTAATGCCTTTTGGCCTTTGTAACGCCCCGGCAGTTTTCCAGGAATTTATTAACAATGTCCTCCGAGATTTGTTGCAGTTATGTGTGGTGGTTTATCTCATATTTTCCAAGTCCCTAGAGAGCCACCACACAGATATCTGTCATGTGCTTCAGAAACTAAGAGAGAACAATCTCTATTGTAAATTGGAGAAGTGCGAATTCCATCGTGAATAGGTTAAATTCCTGGGTTGTCATTTCCACTGCTGGTTTTTCGATGGACCCAGAGAAACTTTCAGCAGTCCTACAGTGGCCCTGACCCATGGGTTTACGTTATCTGCAGCGTTTTCTTGGCTTTGCCAACTATTATTGGAAGTTTATTCGTAACTTCTCGTCTCTGGTCAAGCCCCTGACTGATATGACCAGAAAGGACGGTAACCCACAGAGTTGGTCTGTGGAGTACATTAAGGCCTTTGAGAGTCTCAAGGCTGCCTTTGTTTCTGCTCCTGTGTTGGCACATCCTGATCCTACGTTACCTTTTATCCTTGAGGTTGATGCTTCTGAGACTGGAGTTGCCGCCCTTCTGTCTCAACGTCCTACTTCTGAGAGCGCTATGCATCCTTGTGGCTACTTTTCCAAGAAATTGTCACCTGCGGAGTGCAATTACGAGATTGATGACAGAGAGCTGTTAGTGATCATTTTAGCCATGAAAGAATGGAGACAATTTCTTGAAGGTACCACTGTGCCCGTTCTGTACTGACCATAAGAATCTCAAATTCTTGTCTGAGGCCATTGGTCTGGGAGCGTTCAGAGATGAGGGGGAGGCCATCCATTCGTGGCCCCCCCTCGCGATCACTCCTAGCCAATGAGAATCTTGCCCTGCCTCTGTATAGTACACAGAGGCAGAGGAAATTATGTCATCTCTCCTCGGCTTGGTATTTTCCGTTCCGGCGCCAAGGAGAGAAGACATCTGAGTGAGTTACACCAACACACACACAGTAGAACATGCCAGGCATACTTTACACCCCCCATCACCCCCCGATTACCCCCCGATCACCCCCTAATCACCCCTCCCCCCCCCCCCCGTCACACTGACACCAAGCAGTTTTTTTTTTTTTTCTGATTACTGCATTGGTGTCAGTTTGTGACAGTTAGTGTGGTAGGGCAGTTAGTGTTAGCCCCCTTTAGGTCTAGGATACCCCCCCTAACAAAGTTTTAACCCCTTGATCACCCCCCGTCACCAGTGACACTAAGCGATTATTTTTCTGATCGCTGTATTAGTGTCACTGGTGACGCTAATTAGGAAGGTAAATATTTAGGTTCGCTGTCAGCGTTTTATAGCGACAGGGACCCCCATATATTACCTAATAAAGGTTTTAACCCCTTGATTGCCCCCTAGTTAACCCTTTCACCAGTGATCACCGTATCACTGTTACGGGTGACGCTGGTTAGTTAGTTTATCTTTTATAGTGTCAGGGCACCCGCCGTTTATTACCTAATAAAGGTTTAGCCCCCTGATCGCCCGGCGGTGATATGCGTCGCCCCAGGCAGAGTCAGGTTAGCGCCAGTACCGCTAACACCCACGCACGCACCATACACCTCCCTTAGTGGTATAGTATCTGAACAGATCAATATCTGATCCAATCAGATCTATACTAGCGTCCCCAGCTGTTTAGGGTTCCCAAAAACGCAGTGTTAGCGGAATCAGCCCAGATACGTGCTAGCACCTGCGTTTTGCCCCTCCGCCCGGCCCAGCCCGGCCCACCCTGGCCCACCCAAGTGCAGTATCGATCGATCACTGACACTTACAAAACACTAAACGCATAACTGCAGTGTTCGCAGAGTCAAGCCTGATCCCTGCAATCGCTAACAGTTTTTTTGGTAGCGTTTTGGTGAACTGGCAAGCGCCAGCGGCCTAGTACACCCTGGTCATAGTCAAACCAGCACTGCAGTAACACTTGGTGACGTGGCGAGTCCCATAAGTGCAGTTCAAGCTGGTGAGGTAGCAAGCACAAGTAGACGCTGCCACCAAGAAGAAGACAAACACAGGCCCGTCGTGCCCATAATGCCCTTCCTGCTGCATTCGCCAATCCTAATTGGGAACCCACCACTTCTGCAGCACCGGTACTTCCCCCATTCACATCCCCAACCAAATGCAGTCGGCTGCATGAGAGGCATTTTCATGTCCTCCCGAGTACCCCTACTCGACGAACCCCCCCAAAAAAGATGTCATGTCTGCAACAAGCGCGGATATAGGCGTGACAGCCGCTATTATTGTCCCTCCTGTCCTGACAATCCTGGTCTTTGCATTGGTGAATGTTTTGAACGCTACCATACACTGGTTATTAGCGTAGGGTACAGCATTGCACAGACTAGGCACACTTTTACAGGGTCTCCCAAGATGCCATCGCATTTTGAGAGACCCAAACCTAGAACCAGTTACAGTTATAAAAGTTACAGAAAAAAATGTATAAAAAAAATATATATATATATATATATATATATATATATATATATATATATATATATATATATATATATAATAAAAAAAACAAAAATAGTTGTCGTTTTATTGTTCTCTCTCGCTCTATTCTCTCTCTATTGTTCTGCTCTTTTTTACTGTATTCTATTCTGCAATGTTTTATTGTTGTTATGTTTTATCATGTTTACTTTTCAGATATGTAATTTTTTATACTTTACTGTTTACTGTGTTTTATTGTTAACCATTTTTTTGTTTTCAGGTATGCCATTCACGACTTTGAGTAGTTATACCAGAATGATGCCTGCAGGTTTAGGTATCATCTTGGTATCATTCTTTTCAGCCAGCGGTCGGCTTTCATGTAAAAGCAATCCTAGTGGCTAATTAGCCTCTAGACTGCTTTTACAAGCAGTGGGAGGGAAAGTTCCCCCCCCCCACCGTCTTCCATGTTTTTCTCTGGCTCTCCTGTCAGGGAACCTGAGAATGCAGCCGGTGATTCGGCCAGCTGACCATAGAGCTGATCAGAGACCAGAATGGCTCCAATCATCTCTATGGCCTAAGAAACCGGAAGCTACGAGCATTTCATGACTTAGATTTTGCCGGATGTAAACAGCGCCATTGGGAAATTGGGAAAGCATTTTATCACACCGATCTTGATGTGGTCAGATGCTTTGAGGGCAGAGGAGAGATCTAGGGTCTAATAGACCCCATTTTTTAAAAAAAAGAGTACCTGTCACTACCTATTGCTATCATAGGGGATATTTACATTCCCTGGCATAACAATAAAAATGATAAAAAAAAAAAAAATGAAAGGAACAGTTTAAAAATAAGATAAAAAAGCAAAAAAAAATAAAGGAAAAAAAAAAAAAAAACACCCCTGTCCCCCCCTGCTCTTGCGCAAAAGCGAATGCAAGCATTGGTCTGGCGTCAAATGTAAACAGCAATTGCACCATGCATGTGAGGCATCACCGCGAAGGTCAGATCGAGGGCAGTAATTTTAGCAGTAGACCTCCTCTGTAAATCTAAAGTGGTAACCTGTAAAGGCTTCTAAAGGCTTTTAAAAATGTATGTAGGTTGTCACCACTGCATGTTTGTGCGCAATTTTAAAGCATGTCATGTTTGGTATCCATGTACTCGGCCTAAGATCATCTTTTTTATTTCATCAAACATTTGGGCAATATAGTGTGTTTTAGTGCATTAAAATTTAAAAAAGTGTTTTTTTTTCCCCAAAAAATGCGTTTGAAAAATCGCTGCGCAAATACTGTGTGAAAAAAAAATGAAACACCCACCATTTTAATCTGTAGGGCCTTTGCTTTAAAAAAATATATAATTTTTGGGGGTTCAAAGTAATTTTCTTGCAAAAAAAAGATATTTTTTCATGTAAACAAATAGTGTCAGAAAGGGCTTTATCTTCAAGTGGTTAGAAGAGTGGGTGATGTGTGACATAAGCTTCTAAATGTTGTGCATAAAATGCCAGGACAGTTCAACCCCCCCCCCCCAAATGACCCCATTTTGGAAAGTAGACACCCCAAGCTATTTGCTGAGAGGTATAGTGAGTATTTTGCAAACCTCACTTTTTGTCACAAAGTTTTGAAAATTGAAAAAAGAAAACATTTTTTTCTTGTCTTTCTTCATTTTCAAAAACAAATGAGAGCTGCAAAATACTCACCATGCCTCTCAGCAAATAGCTTGGGGTGTCTACTTTCCAAAATGGGGTCATTTGGGGGGGTTTTGTGCCATCTGGGCATTCCATGGCCTCCGAAACTGTGATAGGCAGTGAGGAGTGAAATCAAAAATTTACGCCCTTAGAAATCCTGAAGGCGGTGATTGGTTTTCGGGGCCCCGTACGCGGCTAGGCTCCCAAAAAGTCCCACACATGTGGTATCCCCACACTCAGGAGAAGTAGCTAAATGTATTTTGGGGTGCAATTCCACATATGCCCATGGCCTGTGTGAGCAATATATCATTTAGTGACAACTTTGTGCAAAAAAAAAATAAAAAATTGTCACTTTCACGCAACTTGTGTCAAAATATAAAATATTCCATGGACTCAACATGCCTCTCAACAAATAGCTTGGGGTGTCTACTTTCCAAAATGGGGACATTTGGGGGGGGGGGGGTTGTGCCATCTGGGCATTTTATGGCCTTCAAAACTGTGATAGGTAGTGAGGAGTGAAATCAAAAATTTACGCCCTTAGAAATCCTGAAGGCGGTGATTGGTCTTCGGGGCCCTGTACGCGGCTAGGCTCCCAAAAAGTCCCACACATATGGTATCCCCGTACTCAGGAGAAGCAGCTGAATGTATTTTTGGGTGCAATTCCACATATGCCCATGGCCTGTGTGAGCAATATATCATTTAGTGACAACTTTTTGTAAATTTTTTTTTGTAATTATTCAATAGCTTGGGACAAAAAAAATTAATATTCAATGGGCTCAACATGCCTCTCAGCAATTTCCTTGGGGTGTCTACTTCCCAAAATGGGGTCATTTGGGGGGGGGGGTTTGTACTGCCCTGCCAATTTAGCACCTCAAGAAATGACACAGGCAGTCATAAACTAAAAGCTGTGTAAATTCCAGAAAATTTACCCTTTTTTTTAGACGCTATAACTTTTGCGCAAACCAATAAATATACGCTTATTGACATTTATTTTACTAAAGACATGTGGCCGAATACATTTTGGCCTAAATGTATGACTAAAATTGAGTTTATTGGATTTTTTTTTATAACAAAAAGTAGAAAATATCATTTTTTTTCAAAATTTTCTGTCTTTTTTCGCTTATAGCGCAAAAAATAAAAACCGCAGAGGTGATCAAATACCATCAAAAGAAAGCTCTATTTGTGGGAAGAAAAGGACGCAAATTTTAAAAATAAAAACCGCAGAGGTGATCAAATACCATCAAAAGAAAGAGAAAAAGGAAGGGGGAGGGAGAAAGCCCCCTAAACAAGATGGTCCGCTCAAGAACAAACTGTTATGAACCTAAAAAACTTTATTGTGTCATAATACTAAATAGAACAATAATCCACTAACCATGTATATTTAAAAATAGGGCAAAAAGGTCCTATTATGTGCTGGTGGCCACCACAGACATTACACATACATCATAGATACATGCACTCACACTCATCAGAATAATGTCACTGAAGACCCGGGTCCGTACAATTTTCATGGAGTTCCAAAGCCAGAGTGGCTGCATGAATAATAGACTTTCGGTCCTTCTTAAGTAAGGTGCAAGTGCTAATGATAAATGAGGGTCCCTTCAGATGTGAACCGATAGCCAGTTAGACATATGTATGTGTCAAAACCGACAAGGTGAAAAGCAAGAGTGTCCTGGTTGGTTGGTAAAAAGTGGCAACTCCAGGGGGGCAAACTCACATTAAGTACATAGAGGATGGACGGAGAATGGCCATTGATAAGATGCCTCCTATATGTAAAGGTACAGTTTAGCTCACCGTCTGGCGTCTTCAATAGAGAGGTGATAGAGCCCAGGAGAGTTGCTGATAGCCGCACTAGTGTGGGTTGAGGACACGTTCATGCGGCGTGTTGGTCTATTATGGACATGAGCTGTTGCTTCCGGGTCTCCTCCAGCAAGATGTAAGGTGAGTCGCAGGGTTCAAACATATTGGCGTTTCATACCTAGTGGGTTAGGCAATCAAAAGAGACGCTCAACGTCAGCGTTCACCGCAAGGGCTCAACCTGATGTCCGAGATCCGATCGAGACAATCAGGATGTTCACATCCAGTTACGGGGGTATCCTCATTGATGTGTGAGGGTCTGTGTGCCACCTGCACATGGGTCAGATGCTAGGCGCTTACGCGTTTCGCTTGTTTCCAAGCTTCTTCAGAGCTAGTGTGGTATCGGTAGCTGAATGTTTAAATAGCCTTGCGGCTAGTATTCAATTTCCTGTCATCATGGTCAGCACCTGAATACCATAGCCTAACCTTAATTACATTCACCAAAATGTGCCAATAACACTCATGCATACATCTATGTTACGAATTCAGACAAACCATTGATGGTAGTGGATACATAGAGGTTCAATCTGATCGACTTGTGTATGTGGTCAGATTCAAATATTACACTTCCCACCATTATAGGAAATGGTAGGGGGGAGACTTGTCAAACAATTGCTGTTGATGCATGGGGCCCATAGTCAGAGAGTGCTGCATTATCGATCTAGTCGGTGCATATATAGCCATATAGTGGACACAAAATGAAATGATAAAGATAACATTATATAAAGGTGGGAAGGGACAATCTGTCATTTCAATTAAATTACATCTCACACATTATATACTATCATCCAAACAGAAAGCAAAAATATCGTAGCAATTGAGTAAGGTAATCGATTAATGTATGGTCAAATAGTGGACACACAAGGAATGAGACAATTGAAATAAAAAACGGAACAGGCTATCATTCCAATTAAATTGAATTATAACTCACATCTTGTGTATTGACAACCATGCATGGGACAAAAATATTATTGCTAATGAAATTGCAAGTAAAATCGCACATGATAGCTGGATATAGAATAATTCCAAGCGATCTAGATATACAGTTACGTTTGGACATTCCAATATCATTGCCCCTATTTGAGATGACAAGGTAGTATGTTATGCAGATTATTGTTGAGATATAAAACCCATAATCAAAGGGCACTGCAGCATCAATCTGATCGGTTAGTATTTGGCCAGATGAGTGACACGGACTAAAGTAAAGAGAGATCATAGACTGCCATTTCACATAGATTGCATCTCACACATTAGATACTATCATCCATGTGGAAGGCAAGGATATTGTTGTAGATCAAATTGCATACAGTCTGTTTTCTTAGAAAATGCCGATCACAGTCAGGAGAAGATGTAGGTCCCCAGTCGAAGTTTATTAGACTCCGGAAGAGTGCAATTAGATTATTTACTATTAAATCATTGTTCCAAAAAAGGGGACAAATTAAATTCATTATTCAATCCGGAAGGTTGCATACTGTTTAAATAGAAGATCCACATCTTCTCCTTCTGGTATAGGATCTTGTCGAAATCTCCACGTCTATGGGGTAAGTTAAGTCTGTATATACCCTTAACCTTAAGGCCATCTGGTTTACCTTCGTGTTTTTCAAGGAAATGTAAGGATAGAGGCCGGTCATCATCCTTATTGAGGATGCTCTGGATGTGCTCGCCAGTCATCCTCCCCTAAGAATTATTACCAAATTTGGTACCCAGTGGAACCAAATTAAAGAAATCTTGGGCCGTCACTGGCATATCTTGTCTGAGGCCCCCATTTTGGGAAAGCTTGTCAGTAAAAAACCCCTGCTCACTGCTCGTAGAGCAACAAATCTGAGGGACCGTCTGGTACATTCAGAGTACAACCGCCCCAAAAAACGCAGCTGGCTTACTGACCTCCCACCCTTGAGGGGTATGTACAGTTGTGGCAGATGCCATGTGTGTAGGTATGTGGATAGGACGGATGTGTTCGCCAGTTCTGACAATAAAAGACAGTTTAAAATCAACAGTTTCATTAAATGTACAACCACACGGGTAGTCTATATGTTGACTTGCCCGTGTGGTCTTATCTATGTTGGTAAGACCAAAAGAGAACTAAAAATCAGAACTGGCGAGCACATCCAGAGCATCCTCAATAAGGATGATGACCGGCCTCTATCCTTACATTTCCTTGAAAAACACGAAGGTAAACCAGATGGCCTTAAGGTTAAGGGTATATACAGACTTAACTTACCCCATAGACGTGGAGATTTCGACAAGATCCTATACCAGAAGGAGAAGATGTGGATCTTCTATTTAAACAGTATGCAACCTTCCGGATTGAATAATGAATTTAATTTGTCCCCTTTTTTGGAACAATGATTTAATAGTAAATAATCTAATTGCACTCTTCCGGAGTCTAATAAACTTCGACTGGGGACCTACATCTTCTCCTGACTGTGATCGGCATTTTCTAAGAAAACAGACTGTACGCAATTTGATCTACAACAATATCCTTGCCTTCCACATGGATGATAGTATCTAATGTGTGAGATGCAATCTATGTGAAATGGCAGTCTATGATCTCTCTTTACTTTAGTCCGTGTCACTCATCTGGCCAAATACTAACCGATCAGATTGATGCTGCAGTGCCCTTTGATTATGGGTTTTATATCTCAACAATAATCTGCATAACATACTACCTTGTCATCTCATATAGGGGCAATGATATTGGAATGTCCAAACGTAACTGTATATCTAGATCGCTTGGAATTATTCTATATCCAGCTATCATGTGCGATTTTACTTGCAATTTCATTAGCAATAATATTTTTGTCCCATGCATGGTTGACAATACACAAGATGTGAGTTGTAATTCAATTTAATTGGAATGATAGCCTGTTCCGTTTTTTATTTCAATTGTCTCATTCCTTGTGTGTCCACTATTTGACCATACATTAATCGATTACCTTACTCAATTGCTACGATATTTTTGCTTTCTGTTTGGATGATAGTATATAATGTGTGAGATGTAATTTAATTGAAATGACAGATTGTCCCTTCTCACCTTTATATAATGTTATCTTTATCATTTCATTTGTGTCCACTATATGGCTATATATGCACCGACTAGATCGATAATGCAGCACTCTCTGACTATGGGCCCCATGCATTAACAGCAATTGTTTGACAAGTCTCCCCCCTACCATTTCCTATAATGGTGGGAAGTGTAATATTTGAATCTGACCACATACACAAGTCGATCAGATTGAACCTCTATGTATCCACTACCATCAATGGTTTGTCTGAATTCGTAACATAGATGTATGCATGAGTGTTATTGGCACATTTTGGTGAATGTAATTAAGGTTAGGCTATGGTATTCAGGTGCTGACCATGATGACAGGAAATTGAATACTAGCCGCAAGGCTATTTAAACATTCAGCTACCGACACCACACTAGCTCTGAAGAAGCTTGGAAACAAGCGAAACGCGTAAGCGCCTAGCATCTGACCCATGTGCAGGTGGCACACAGACCCTCACACATCAATGAGGATACCCCCGTAACTGGATGTGAACATCCTGATTGTCTCGATCAGATCTCGGACATCAGGTTGAGCCCTTGCGGTGAACACTGACGTTGAGCGTCTCTTTTGATTGCCGAACCCACTAGGTATGAAACGCCAATACGTTTGAACCCTGCGACTCACCTTACATCTTGCTGGAGGAGACCCGGAAGCAACAGCTCATGTCCATAATAGACCAACACGCCGCATGAACGTGTCCTCAACCCACACTAGTGCGGCTATCAGCAACTCCCCTGGGCTCTATCACCTCTCTATTGAAGACGCCAGACGGTGAGCTAAACTGTACCTTTACATATAGGAGGCATCTTATCAATGGCCATTCTCCGTCCATCCTCTATGTACTTAATGTGAGTTTGCCCCCCTGGAGTTGCCACTTTTTACCAACCAACCAGGACACTCTTGCTTTTCACCTTGTCGGTTTTGACACATACATATGTCTAACTGGCTATCGGTTCACATCTGAAGGGACCCTCATTTATCATTAGCACTTGCACCTTACTTAAGAAGGACCGAAAGTCTATTATTCATGCAGCCACTCTGGCTTTGGAACTCCATGAAAATTGTACGGACCCGGGTCTTCAGTGACATTGTTCTGATGAGTGTGAGTGCATGAATCTATGATGTATGTGTAATGTCTGTGGTGGCCACCAGCACATAATAGGACCTTTTTGCCCTATTTTTAAATATACATGGTTAGTGGATTATTGTTCTATTTAGTATTATGACACAATAAAGTTTTTTAGGTTCATAACAGTTTGTTCTTGAGCGGACCATCTTTTTTAGGGGGCTTTCTCCCGCCCCCTTCCTTTTTCTCTTTATATATGCCCTTATGGTCCATTGAACAACCATTTGATTGCTTGTCAGCTATACACCGTTGAGCCAATCAACAAATGATATGGGTGACATTAGGGGCACAATAATTTAAATAAACTACGTTAGCGGGTGGAAAATTCCCCTCCTCCCCCCCCCCATCTCTCTCCCTTCCTCCCAGAACCTATTTTTGGATGAATTTAAGGTGTCCTCCTCCCCCTTCTCTTTATATGCACCATCAAAAGAAAGCTCTATTTGTGGGAAGAAAAGGATGCAAATTTTGTTTGGTACAGCATTGCATAGCCGCGCAATTAGAAGTTAAAGCGACGCAGTGCCAAATTATAAAAAGTGCTCTGGTCAGGAAGGGGGTAAATCCTTCCGGGGCTGAAGTGGTTAAAACCTTTGGTCTGCAACCGCTTTACCCCCTTGGTGCCTCGTCCTCACCCTGCACAGGTTGATAACCATGAGGAGTATGAAGTACAGTCCATTGTTGACTCCCGTAGGTTCCGTGGGCTCATACACTACCTGGTGCATTGGAACGCGTACGGTCCGGAGGAACGCTCTTGGGTCTCATCCTCGGGCATACATGCCCCTGTTCTCCTCCGTGATTTCCATAGACATTTTCCCCTCAAGCCTGGTGGTCCTCTAAGGTGGAGGGGTCATTGAGGACGGGGTACTGTCAGGGCTGGGCTCAGGCCTTCCTTCTCAAAGCTGGCCGCTCAGCTGTCGGCTAATTGCCAGCTCCTTTCTCTCCACAGTGCCTCACCTGTTGATGATATCCTGCTCGTCAGTCCTGCCTACTTAAGCCGTCCAGTCCAGATGATCCCTGCCTTCGCCTTGGTCACATCTCTAGAGATGCTCTCCTGTGTTCCTGTTAAAAACTTGCTTAGCTGACATTCCTTCTGGCTCCAGATCCTGCTTGCTGTTCTACTACGCTCATCTCTGGCTCCCTGACGTTTTGGCTTGTCTGACTATCCGTTTAGGTTCCTGAACTCTGGCTATGTTTTGACTACATTTACTCTGTTTACCTTTTTATTATTATTAAACACGTGTGATTTAACTGTACTTCTGTCTCAGTCTGATTTATGGTTTCTGACTGTTGGTCTATCACATAAAATCCCCCCCCCAAAAAATTTATGTTTTTGGTTGTAATATGAAAAAATGTGGAAAATTTCAAGGGGTATGAATACTTTTTCAAGGCACTGTATTTTGCAAAGAAGAATGGGCCAAAAATGTCACTCTCTAGATGTACAAAACTGGTAGAGACATACCCAAAAAGACTTGCAGCTGTAATTGCAGTGAAAGGTGGTTCTACAAAGTATTGACTCAGGGGGGCTGAATACAATACTCACTTTTCTGATATTTATTTGTAAAAAAAGTTGAAAACCATTTATCATTTTTCTTTCACTTCACAATTATGTGCCACTTTGTGCTGGTCTATCACATAAATTCCCAATAAAATACATTTACGTTTTTGATTGTACCGTGACAAAATGTGGAAAATTTCAAGGGGTGTGAATACTTTTTCAAAGCACTGTAAATAATTGGTTTTGGCCATTATAGAACATGTGAATGCTTCTCTGCCATTCAGGAGAAGCTTTGTATTTTTACAAGAGGTGAGCGGCTGACATCACAATTTCCACCTCAGCCAATCCAAAAAAGCCTTGTATTTATTGGTAAAAATGTATTGGTAAAAATATAAGCCATCAATATTGGAGAAGCACTCAGCCTTTCTTTCATTTTGGCAGCAGACTTGAACCTCTCCATGCTGCTGTCAGAATACAGCACCGCTTACTGTAGTAGGTAATGCTACTACAGTATAATACAGTACACACATTGGCCACATTCTTCTGTAATGCAAATAGTTTATTTAGGGCCAGCTTGATCCAAATACACTATTTAAATGCCAGAAGTAATACATTAGGCCAGAAGGAAACAATCTAAGAAACAAATCCAGGTTCTTTCTATGGCTCACAGTAATGGAAAAGCAACACTGCTCCAATTGAAGTAATCCCCCCTCTGATGACTGGGTGCTGGTCCAGTCCGTGGTTTGAGCGTAGTATCCAATGTATGAGAGAAGTTGGCCGCACTCTGAGTGTGTCACCTTCTCTCATACATTGTTCCTTCTATGGCTATGACAGCACTGAACAGAATATAGAATATCTCTCATCCAATTGAATTGTAGGCTTTGCATATAAATTTACAAATGTTATTTTTTTTATTATTATATCTAAGGCAGTTCATATTTTATATTTCTATAATTTAAAATTTCACATTATGGGTTTTTGTTGATGATTTACTTGTCCTTTTACTTATCAGCATTGTTCTTTTAGTAAAAACTGTTTAAAATGTAATTTTTATGCTTGATGCCAATGACAGATTCTTTAAGCCGTAGTAAATGTTTTAGTCTAACACTTATTTTGGGTTCGGTGCTACTTCATCTCATGGTAATGCTAAATATAAATGCAAGATAGGTTTGTTAAGAGGCTCATACTGATAGCGAGTATACACATCTCTTGTAGCACTTCTGAACAGGAAAGATTAGAAGCGATCACATAGTGGGGGACAAATGGCATACTGAGGAATAGTTCAGTAGATAAATGAGCTTCTCTCCTTTATCACAACATCTGTTTTGTTCTTATTCTTGCCTATACTGATACCCCCTACAATGATTCTGCTTCGTGGAGTTATCCAAATGCTTGCTAGTAGCTGTGTTTTCTGCTTATGGTGCCCTTCCAGAAATAAGCCTCCTGCATAGTAAATAGTATAGGATGTACAAGAAATCTAGGAGTCATATGGAATATAATTTCTTTGGTTCAGAGGTTAACATGATAATCCATAGCCCGATTCTTATAACCTTCAACAGGAAAGCAGAATACAATCAGCGGTAATAGGTAGGGGATCTTTTTTTTTTCCTTTTTGCTAATGAACATCTGGATTGAAGATTTTCAAAGACTCAGTTTCATGCTGAGATTTCTGATTGGTTAGTAGCATGGGATTACCCCTTTGAAATAAGTTGTTGAAAAATGGCAATCAGTCAAGGGGCTAATGCCGTGCTGCTAAGTGATTTATCATTAATGAACTTAGTGTTCATACTTATGTAAGTATGAACACTAAGTATTCTTATTAAGGGTTGTACTGAATAAAAATGACTTGATTCCCTAATCCACACATTCAGGGTGGATGGGGGATTGCTCCTCGCACTTCCCTGCTGTTAGAATACACTTCTGCCTAGCAGCTCCAGGGTCACTGGCTCAAATCCCAAACACAACTAGAACCTTCAGGGCCCCGGTGCAAGAAACCATAAAGGGCCCCCCTGACCCCCGGGGCGACCCAGCCCCATGCTTCAGGGGGCCCATGTGTAACCCCTGTACACCTGTATAGGAGAAGCGTCAGGGGTGGCATATAGAGGAACTGATCACCTCCATTTTCTTCCTGCAGCCACTGAATGCCGGCGGGAGAGAGAGGAGAAGTAGGCTTTCAGTGACTGGAGGAGGAAAATGGAGGGTATTGGTTCCTTTGTATACCGCCCCTCCTATCCAGGTGTACAGAGGGGAGGCATGGGCCCCCTGGAGCTTGGGGCTGGGATGAGTGGCAGCGAGCGGTGGTGATAGTGATGGGATGAATGGCAGCGGTGGTGGGGGGGTGGGATCAGTGGTAATGGTGGTGGTGGGGTGGATGGGAAAAGTGGCAGCGGTGGTGGTGGGTGATGGGATGAGTGGCAGCAGTGGTGGGTGAATGGGATCAGTGGGGGTGGTGAGGGGGGGTTAGATCAGTGGCGGTGGTGGTGGGGGTGGGATCAGTGGCTGCTGTGTTGGTGGTGGTGGGGGGTGGGATCAGTGGTGGCGGCGGGGGTGATGGTGAGGGGGGTGGGATCAGCCAGCGGTGGTGGTGGTGAGGGTAGTAAGATCAGTGGTGGCAGGGGTGATGGTGAGGGGGTGGGATCAGTAGCGATGACAGCAGTAGTGGTGAGGGTGGTGGGATCAGTGGTGGCAGCGGTGGTGGTGGTGAGGAGGGTGGGATCAGTGGCAGTGGTGGTGCCATCCTCCCCCACCACCACCTCTGCCTCTTACTGATCTCATCCCTATCCCTCCCATCACCTGGTGATAGGGATGAGATTTGTGGTGGCTGGGGGGTCAGTAATAGGTAGAGGTTGACTAAACGTGTGGGACCCTGACAGTGGAGAACGGGCTGACCGCGGCGGCGGAACTCTAGGGTGCGACTGCTGCGACCCTGGTAGTTCCACCACTGCTGCCTAGAGTTTTGCATGTTCTCCCTGTGCCTGTGTGGGTTTCCTCCAGGTACTACGGTTTCCTGCCACACTCCAAAGACATGTTGGTAGGTTACTTGGATCCTGTCTAAATTGGCCCTAGTATGTATGAATGTAAGTTATGGACCTTAGAGTGTAAGCTCCTTGAGGGCAGTGACTGATATGAATGTACAATATATATGTGAAGCGCTGTGTAATTTGTCAATGCTATATAAGTACCTGTAATAAATAAATGATCAGCACCATTGGCTATAGCGCTGATCGAGCCGGACAAAATAGCAAGGCAGTTGTACAGCAGTTGATCGGTAGATTGATTTCTGTACAACCACCCTGCCCCTACATAGATCAAAATTCAACCAGTCCCTGCTGAACTGGACAAATTTCGATCCATGTATGGCTGGCTTTAAAGGTTTATTTATAAAGCACTGGATCTGACATTCAGGTCAATTTTCCAGGTGTATGTGTTTTACATGACAATGACTATGCCTCTTTTTTCAAATTCTTTATTTATATAAAGTAATAAAGCAACCATCAGAGCTGAACAGCAATGGTGACATGGTAACATAATGCGAGATACATAAAAAAGCAAGGTTTACTGATATCTAGAGTAAAAAAAATAAAGTCTCTTTTCCAATGACAAGAAAATAACTGTAGTAAATATGGCAGGGCTCACTCGAACGGATACTCCAATTTTCAAAAGAGAAAATCAAAGAAACAGGAAAACTAAGGGATGCCTATAGGCACCAGAAAGAAACAGCTCAGAGGAAAAAAGAGAAGGAGGTCGGGGAAGAGAAAGAGAAAATAAAAGGGGGGGAATTGAAGAGAAAAAGAAGGGGGGAGCCAGGGTGATGGGGTGCACTTGTACATTAGCAAGAGGGGCTGGAAGACTTCAATCTCCGGAGTAGTTTTCCAAAAGTGCCTTACCCTCGTCTGAATGTACAAATATGTTCCAATATGACCATGTCTTAGTATATTACTCTCTCCTGTTTTGGGTAGTAAGGGCTAGAGCCTCTAGAGCATTAATGCTCCTGACTAGGGATGAGCTTCGAGTTCGAGTCGAACTCATGTTCGACTCGAACATCGGCTGTTCGCCAGTTCGCCGAACAGCGAACAATTTGGGGTGTTCGCGGCAAATTCGAAAGAGGTGGAACACCCTTTAAAAGTCTATGGGAGAAATCAAAAGTGCTAATTTTAAAGGCTTATATGCATGGTATTGTCATAAAAAGTGTTTGGGGACCTGGGTCCTGCCCCAGGGGACATGTATCAATGCAAAAAGAAGTTTTAAAAACGGCCGTTTTTTTCGGGAGCAGTGATTTTAATAATGCTTAAAGTGAAACAATAAAAGTATAATATTCCTTTAAATTTCATACCTGGGGGGTTTCTATAGTATGCCTGTAAAGAGGCGCATGTTTCCCGTGTTTAGAACAGTCTGACAGCAAAATGACATTTCAAAGGAAAAAAAGTCATTTAAAACTCCTCGCGGCTATAATGAATTGTCGGTCCGACAATACACATAAAAGTTCATTGATAAAAACGGCATGGGATTTCCCCACAGGGGAACCCCGAACCAAAATTTTAAAAAAATGCGTGGGGGTCCCACTAAATTCCATACCAGGCCCTTCAGGTCTGGTATGGATATTAAGGGGAACCCCGTGCCAAAATTAAAAAAAAAATGGTGTGGGGGTCCCCCTAAATTTTTTAAACATCAAAAGTTTTATTATGAAAGTTTTATAAGCAATAGAAATCAAAGCGATGGATAAGTTACAAATCATTTCAGTAACATATTTCTGATAACTGCTATAGCGAATATTGACGCTATTTCTAGATAAAGTTGAACCAAGTTAATTTTAGGATTGTCTAGCATATGACTTACATTTCAGCATGACTATCTGTTATTGAGTATCGTACAGTCACTGTAAACTTATATTAATGTCTGCTTTTATGGCTAGCTTTGATTTTGAGTGTGTAGATAGGAAGGAAAAAAAAGTAAAGCAAATAGGGGTACAAAGGGGGAATTGGGGTACGTAAGGATATCTTGTTATAAAATATTTTATTACTCACTTTATGTTGTGTGTGTAGTCTGGTGGAGAGTGGTCGTTATAGCTTACATAGATCCTGAATATCTTATCTTCATTTTATTTTAAGTTTCTTCACTGATTCATTAATGCTTCATAGGTGTTAGAGACTTTAAAAGCGAACCACGGGGACCATGTCTGTTGGTATTTTTCTGCTTTATCTGTGGATTGGGCTAGGGTGTCTTCCATGTAGCAGATTTCAGCAACTTTGTTTAACTAGTCTTGGATAGATGGGGGACTCTTATTTTTCCAATTAAGTGGTATTAAGGACTTAGCTGCATTAAGTAGATGTTTTGTCAATGATTTTTTGTATCGTTTAAGGGGGAAATTCGAGATGTGAAGCAGACAGCAAGCTGCATTAAGTTTAAGACTAGTCTCCGTCATTAGCTTCAGAAGCTCCCTGACTTTGTTCCAGAATGTGCTTATTATTGAACACTCCTACCACACATGTGGTAGAGTTCCTTTCCCTTCCCCACATCTCCAGCATCTGTCTGAGGTGTGTGGAAACCATTTAAGCTTATCTGGTGTAGCATACCAGTGTTTTAGGAGTTTTTATGACGTTTCCTGAGTTTTTGTACTGATAGAGTATTTATGTGACATGATGCATGCTGATTTCCACTGTTTGTCAGTGATCTCTGCTTGTAAGTCATTAGACCACGCAACCCTGAATCTGTCATCTTTTGTCACTTTTGCCTTTTGTAGCCAGGTGTAAGAGACCGACGTCGCTCTGCTGAATTGTGAACCATTTATACAAACTTCCTCTAGTTCTGTCAGCTTCCTAAGAAAGAAGGATTTTCTTGATTTGCTATTGAGGTAGCTACGTATTTGAAAGTAGGACCATGGGGGGGGGTCTTGTGAGGTCATTATTTGGCCCTTATTTATACAGTTCATTACTATGAGCGGTCGTTTACAGTCTGGGGTCTGTAGTGTCTTGTTCTTAAGTCCTGGTGGAAAATCCAGGTTGTTCATCAATGGGGAAAGTGGACTGAGGACTGAAGTCAGTTCTGTGGTGTTTGCTATTTTGTGGAGCAGGCTTAGTGTGGTGCCTGTCAGTGGGTGTTTTCTAAGGGAGGTGCATTGAGTCTTCCATGGGATCCAGGGGGAGAATTTCAGAGGCGTTTGACTCAGCCAGGCCTCTAATAAAACCCAGTCCTTAGACTCTGCATGGCAGTGCCAATTAATCACCCTTGTGAGGTGTGAAGCAAGGTAATAGTTATAAAAATTTGGTAACCCCATACCACCCTGGTCTTTCGATCTAGTGAGAAGTGAGAATTTGATTCTAGATTTTTTGTGTCCCCATAGAAATTGCAATCAGGATAGATTGCAAAGCCTTAAAGAATATTTGTGGTATCTTAATTGGGAGGGATCTGAGTAGATACAACAGTCTGGGGAGGATGACCATGAGAAATATTTGGTGTGCCACTTTTGTAGGGCTTTCCTTATTTCTTGTAGTAGTGAAAGTTATGTTCATAAATTGATGCTAGTCTTGGTGTTAACTTTATCCCTAGGTATTTAAGCATTTAGTGTCCCATCTAAATGGGCAGTTGGTTTTGGTTTTGTTCATCAGTGAGGGAGATATTCATAGCTTCTGATTTTGTGAAGTTTATTTTAAGATTTGACAAGTAGCCATAGTGGGCAAATTGTTTCATTAAATTGGGTACCGTTGTGTGGGGGCTAGTCAAGAAAAACAAGAGGTCCTCAGCATATGTTGCGATCTTGTATTCCTTATCTGCCATTTCAAATCCTGTTATTGATTTATCTTGATTAATCATCCTGATGAATGGTTCTAAAGAAAGGATGAATAGCAGTGGTGACAGTGGGCACCCCTGCCTAGTTCCATTTCAAGACCCTATCCGACAGCGTGCCGTTGACCTTCAACTGGGCCAACGGTTTGTCATATAAAGCTGAGATCCACGTCATCATGCGTGGGCCTAGACCAACATATTTGCATGTGTCTAGCATATAGTACCATGAGACTCTATCAAAGGCCTTCTCAGCGTCCACAGACAGGAGAAGGCCCTCGCAATCTCCATTGTGTGCTGCATGTGTTAATAGTAGGGCCTTGATCACATTATCCCTCACCTCCCTACTGGGCATAAAGCCCACTTGTTCTGGACCTATCAGGGAGTATAGGATTGACCTTAATCTGTTTGCCATCACTTTTGCCAGTATTTTTAGGTCTAAATTTAGTAAAGAGATAGGTCTATAGCTGGAGCATTCCGCTGGGTCCTTCCCTGGTTTTGGCACAACTGTAATATGGGCCGATAGAAAGTCAGTTGGTACTGGGTTAGTCTAGGACAGGGCGTTTAGAGCTCTTTGTAGTGAGGTCATTAAGATAGTATCAACCGTTTTGTAATAAATTGATGTGAAGCCGTCTGGGCCCGGACTTTTTCCTGATTTAAGGTCTTTTATTGCTGACTTAATTTCTGCTTCTGTTATTTCCCCTTCTTATGCCCCGTACACATGGTTGGACATTGATCGGACATTCCGACAAAATCCATGGATTTCCGACGGATGTTGGCTCAAACTTGTCTTGCATACACGCGGTCACACAAAGTTGTTGGAAAATCTGATCATTCTGAATGCGGTGACATAAAACACGTACGTCGGGACTATAAACGGGGCAGTAGCCAATAGCTTTTGTCTCTTAATTTATTCTGAGCATGCGTGGCACTTTGTGCATCGGATTTGTGTACACACGATCGGAATTTCCGACAACGGATTTTGTTGTCGGAAAATTTTATAGCAAGCTCGCAAACTTTGTGTGTCGGAAATTCCGATGGAAAATGTGTGATGGAGCCCACACACAGTCGGAATTTCCGACAACAAGGTCCTATCACACATTTTCCGTCGGAAAATCTGACCGTGTGTACAGGGCATAAGGGGGATGTCTCTGTTTCCCCTAGTCTGGGAATCTAACTTTTACTAAGGTAGTCTTGTATGGCTTTCTTTCTGTCTCCTTTTATGTCATGGGGTTTGTGTTGCAGAGGTAGATTGTATAGGTTCGAGTAAAATTGTTGGAAATGTGTAGCTATAGCTTCAGTGGTGACGTCTAATGTCCCCCTTTGTGATCTGATCCCTGCTATATAGTTTTTCGCAGTGGCTTCTTTCAGCGCTCTAGATAGCAGTCTGCCTGTTTTGTCTCCTGTCTCATAATAAATTGCTTTTTTGAAAAATAACATTCTCTTGGATTTGTACTTGAATATTTGTTGTAGTGTCTTGCGTGTTTCAAGTAGTTCTTTAGCCGACTGTAACGATAGAGATTGTTTGTGACTATTTTCTAGTGCATTAATTTTATTTATCAGCTTAGTAACTTCCTGTTCCTGACTTTTCTTTTTTTGGGAGCCTAATTTGATCAGTTCCCCTCTGATATAGCATTTGTGTGCCTGGCAGATTGTCAAGGGGTTCATTGTAGGAGTAATATTGTTTCTGAAATAGTCCGAAAGTGCTGTGGTTATTTTGGGCAGTAATTCTCGATCTGTTATAAGTGAGGGATTAAGTCTCCATATGTTCGATCTAAGGGCTGGTGAGCTCAAGTCCATCGTCAGGGATATTGGTGCATGGTCAGATAATACTTGGACGCCTATACGGGCGTCACATTTTGTAGATCTCTTTGTGTGATGAATAGTAGGTCTATACGTGAGTATCGATTATGTGGAGCAGAGTGGTACGAGAAGTCTCTAGAATCTGGGTGGAGATATCTCCAGGAATCTATTAAATGCAGGGAGTTGAGAAGGCTTTTAATTCTTTTAAGGGAGTTGTATTTAATGCAGGATTTCCCCAAGGAGGAGTCAACTGCTGGGTTTAGTGGTATGTTAAAGACTCCTCCGAGTATGAGGAGTCCTGATGTAAACCCTGTCAGTTCCCGTACAATTTTTTGGCAGAAGATCACCTGTCCCGAATTAGGAAAGTAAACGTTTGCCAACGTAATGGATCTGTCGTAGTATGTGCCTTTGAGAAAGACTTATCTGGCCTCAGGGTCCACTAGGCTATCTCTGAGGGTAAAAGAGGCATCTCTACTCACCAGGGTCGAGACTCCTTTAGTTTTGGGAATGTCATTCGTTGCATGATAAGCTGCCGTAAAGTAGGTATCGGTGAGTTTGGGTACTTGTCCTGTCTTAAAATGGGTCTCCTGAAGGAAAACAAAGTGTGGCTTACCCTTCTTCAGTTCCCTAAGAAGCAACGCCCTTTTCTCTGGGATATTCAGTCCTCTTATGTTGTGTGAGATCACCTTGGGGGACTTCCCCAGTAACGAGTAGGCCATTAGTGTAGTCGGGTGGTTGAGGTCAGTAGTTGTTCCCTGTAATAAATTCTGACGTGCTTGTTAACGACAAATCTCCACCGCTATTCTTTATTGGTTGGGTGGGAGGTAGGAGGGGGAAGGGTAGAGAAGGAGATAAGAAGAGAAGAGAGTTATTAGTAAAGAAAGGTGCTCCACTACAAAAGTGAATTCACTTTCAGATAGAGTAAATATATATACTTTAGTCAAAATATAAACTGCGCTAAAGTAATTAATTAGTATACCGGAGTTGAGAAATCTCGACTCAGATATACTTTGTGGTGACGTGGGAAGTCGGCGTCCGATATTTAGATGAACCTGTAATAAACTAGATAACTATTAGTTCAGGTAAAACGGAGAAAGAGAACGACACAGCCTCTTTAAGGCAAAATTTGTGTTTGGGTCTGGAGAGAGCATCTTACCCAAGAACCCCCTCCCACAGTTCTCATATGAATATGTTTTACTGTCCATATCGGCTGGTAACCCGTATATTAAGTAGCTGTCATCTTCCAGAGGTCATCTTCCAAGTTTCAGTGAATTTGAAATAGGCAGACTGGCCTAACAGACCTGTAATCCACTATAGTCCATGACAGATGTTATTGAACACAAACAATTTTAACTAGCACCACATCCCATATAGTAGCAATAGTGGATAAAAAAATTGCGATTTTTAAGGTGCAAATAAAGAAAATTGTCAATTATATAAAAGATACATTTATTTGAAAAATAGAAATTCCAATAAAAGCACAAAATAGGAAATAATTATGGCAAGTACAATTCAATACAGTAACAGTGATACAGCAATACAAGATGGACTTCCCTACATGTTTCGCCCCTATATCGGGCTTCTTCAGGGGACGCTGTTCACATGTACGGTACAGTGCCTTCTGACAGAAAATAGATAAACAATTAAATAGATTAGAGTGATTCAAAAGTCTGTACATGTGATTCACGTTTTACAAATCTTACAAAACTATCTATGCATATGCGTCTCCCAAGAATAGGGCACTGCTGCTTACCCGTATCTCCTATGGATAGGGGACTTGTTGCGACTGCCAGGATGACTAATGGTTTCTGCTACGTCAAAATACCCATGTGATACAGGCAACCATAGACGGTAGGAAAGACCAACTAAAAACAAAAAATATAATACAATACTGACCCCTACTATCTGAAAGAAAGATGGAATATCCTCCCAGACATAAGAGCAAAAAACTTAAAAAGTCAAAAGAAACTTACAAGGGCAAATGTAGCAGCTAGCCTGATGCCAGGGGCCAACACACCATCAGATAATGAATCACTAGGCAAGCATATCTAGTAAAAATTAGGCAAGCATATCTAGTAAAAAGAGAGTGGGGCAGTAGTAAATAATAACCCGCTGTATAAACATCAGCAGGATAAAGACATAGTCTTCAACAAAGAAAAAAGGGGAAAGAGGATGTTACAGATAGCTTCTATAATTGCTAAGAGAGCCTGGATAAATTAGCTTGTGATGGTCACCTGAGTAGAGCATAATGGTGTGCATGGGTCCCACGAATCCTGCAGCATCTCCATACTGCTAATGGTGGCTATTTATACCATCCATCCGGTCCGTAGGGCTGGATGCGGACGTAAAAGCTGCACTACGCATGCGCGGCATTACCATGGCAATGGACAACTTCACCTCCGCCGAGTACTAAGCCTCGGTCAGAGGGGTGGAGGAAGGAGTCCCTCTGGTGGTAGGAGGAGAGAAACGCGCTTGTCAAAAGATCGCTTAACCCAGAGTCATTACAAAACTCCTTCACTACCTAACTAATCTCCGGGCACTTTTTCATGTGGCAAATGCGACAAATGTCGTTTTATGCCTAATAATAACGAGGTAAGATTACCAAATGGACAGACCCATTCAATTAGATATAGAGTAACATGCCAAACTCAGGGCATTGTTTACCTCATGCAATGTACATGCTAATGTTTTTACAAAGGCAAAACAAAACATCCGTTTCACAAGAGAATAAATGACCATATTTCTCTTATAAAAAAACGTAAAATGGAAACGCCATTCAGTCGCCATATCTACACATATGCATAGATACTTTTGTAAGATTTGTAAAACGTGAATCATATGTACAGACTTTTGAACCACTCTAATCTATTTAATTGTTTATCTATTTTCTGTCAGAAGGCACTGTACCGTGCATGTGACCAGCATCCCCTGGAGAAGCCCGATATAGGGGCAAAACATGTAGGGAAGTCCATCTTGTATTGCTGTATCACTGTTACTGTATTGAATTGTACTTGCAATAATTACCGTATTTCCTATTTTGTGCTTTTATTGGATGAATTTCTATTTTTCAAATAAATGTATCTTACATGGCCCTGGAAGACAACAAATAACAGACCCACCCATGGTAACCTCCATGTTTAGAGACTTCTTTGCCGACTTGTACAAAACGACAGCTCCCACTGAGACACAATCAATGTCCCTCTTTCTTGAGAAGGTGACTTTCCCACAGCTGACAAAAGAACAGGTAGACTTACTAGAGGCACCCCTCACCACAGACGAAATCACAATTACCATCGCCAGTTTCGCCAGGTCTAAATCCCCAGGATCAGACGGGCTCCCAATTGAGTTTTATTCCCAAT
Organism: Aquarana catesbeiana; assembly: GCF_042186555.1. Taxonomy (NCBI): domain Eukaryota; kingdom Metazoa; phylum Chordata; class Amphibia; order Anura; family Ranidae; genus Aquarana; species Aquarana catesbeiana. Next base: position 97,091,375 of record NC_133326.1, on the reverse strand, counting down.
TCAGCGAAATACTCACCCCTAAATTACTAGCTTTATACAACCATCTCTTTGAGACTGGGACTTTACCCCCATCCATGACAGAGGCAACAATAGTCCTCATCCCCAAACCAGGAAAGGACCCGGGATACCCAGAATCCTATCGCCCCATATCCCTATTACAGGTTGACATCAAAATATTGGCCAAAGTACTATCCATTAGGCTTAATCAGGTCATCTTATCCCTAATACATACAGACCAAGCAGGTTTCATGCCTGGTCGCAATACCTCGTTTAATCTCCGGAAATTATACATAAATATACAGGCCACACATGAGGAGGTTGGTTCACGAGTTGTAGTGACTTTGGACACAGCAAAAGCTTTCGACTCCGTGGAGTGGAGGTATCTCTGGAGATGTTTGGAGGGCTATGGCTTCAGTCCGAAATATATTAAGTGGGTTCAACTGCTATACCAGGCACCCAAAGCCAAGGTGGTAGCCAATGGGTGGCCGTCTCAGATGTTTGACCTTAGTAGAGGCACGAGACAGGGCTGCCCTTTATCCCCACTATTGTATGCCCTTGCGGCAGAACCCCTTGCGATATCCATCCGAGCAAACCCAGAGATTAAAGGACTGAGAATGGGCTCCTTAATTGAAAAAATCAGTATGTATGCAGATGACACGCTGTTATATTTAGCAGACTCGGGCCCATCTTTACATACCGCACTCCACACGATCGAACAATTCAGAATATTTTCAGGACTGAAAATCAATTGGGATAAGTCCCAAATTCTACCAATCGATAGCTTCCCACCCCCAGAATCTCAAACCAGACTACCACTTCAGAGAGTTGCTGTCATTAAATACCTGGGGATCCATATATCCAGATCACCTACAGATTACATATCCCTTAATATAGACCCTCTCCTTTCCCTGGTTAAAACTAAAGTACGGATCTGGTCCCGACTCCCACTTGGGACCTGGGGCCACATAAATTTAATTAAAATGATCCTACTTCCTAAAATACTGTATGTTCTATGGCATACTCCAGTTTACTTACCCCTGAAACATTTCAAATCTCTGGAGTCCCTTCTCAAGTCAAGCCCTTTGTGTAGGGAACCAACAGACACAAACTGGCATGGCAAACTCTCAAGAACCCAACTGACCTTGGTGGCACAGCTCTCCCTGACTTTAACCTATATTACATTGCATCACAACTGTCACAGCTCTTTCACTTAGATAAAACGGACAGAGAGAGATTTCTCACGCTCCTATGTCCAAAATGGGCACAACACACCAAGGACTCAATATATACGCAATAGCATCGGGCTCGGGAGGGACGGAACTAGGGGTAAATAGACAAACCATGCTATATCACTACAGGAAAATATGGGACTTAGCCGCTTCCAAACTTGAAATCCCACAATTCAATGATTACATGCCAATATGGCACAACAAGAACCTTCCCGAATTCAACAAAATTCATGACACAAACTTATGGTCCATGCAGGGAATATTTTATCTGCATCACCTACTAAAAGACGGACACCTTAAAACTTTCGATTCACTTAAAGAAGAATTCACAATTCAAAACCGAATGTTCTTTAGATTCCTACAAATCCACCATGCAGCACAATCGCAATTTCCTGACTCTATCCCAAACCCTACACCCAATGTCATTATGGCAGTAATTAAGAACACGGACCCCCACTAACTGATTTCAGCATTTTACAACATGCTCTCAACCCCCATCTCTACTAAAATAGCATACGATCTCAAACCCAGATGGGAAAGAGAAGTGGGACCAATAGAGGATGAGAAGTGGGAGGAGGCACTGGAGTCTTGTAAGGCTGTGTCCCCCAAACTATCGGACCGACTGTCGCAACTTTACATTCTGCACAGGGCATACCTCACACCCCTTAGAGTGGCAAGATACAAACGCACCCAATCTACCACATGCCTGATGTGTGGAAAGGAGACAAGCACCTTCTTCCACTTGATCTGGACATGTCCCAAGATTCAAGGCTTGTGGAAACAAATCGTGACATTTCTACATGATACAACGGGTTCACCCCTAGCACTAGACCCAAAACAATGCCTTCTCGGTATAATACCAGACACAATTGATAAATATACAAAAACATTTCTTCATGAGACGCTATTTGCAGCAAGAAAAATCATAGCTAAAAAATGGATGAGACAAACACCTCCCAAAATGGTAGAATGGAAAATAGAAGTGAATAATACCCTGCCGTATAAGAAATGCATATATATTAACAGAGATTGCCCCGACAAGTACAACAAGATATGGGACCGTTGGCTCCGGGAGTCTGCTACCTGTGTATAATTAAATCAATTTAGCTTGGAATGAATACTTGGACACACGCCTCAATATGTAGTTTCTATGTGCTAAATGTACACTCATAGAATATACTCACACGACAAAAACAATGTACCATTTATCCTAATTACAGACTGTATAACACTCAATGTATTAGTTACCAAATCTATATGTGAAAGCAAACATAACATGTATGCACCAGTTGATTACTAAAAACCTTTGTTCAACGTAAAAAAAAAAAAATATATGTATATTTTATATAATTGACAATTTTCTTTATTTGCACCTTAAAAATCCCAATTTTTTTATCCACTATAGTCCATGACAGTTGACTCAAAGTCCAAAACCTATGTATATCTGGTACGGATCACAGATACCAGTATATCATCCTATTATCCCTGTACTGAAACACATCTTCTCAAATTGCAATTGGTTAGTAACCACTTCAAGGCCTTAACTGCAGTGGACCGAAATCAACATAAGGATAAAACCTCAACTCGGTTAGGTTTGCTTTGGCCGTTAACTGAGATGGTTTACATGAGTCTTATTTTATTATAATGTCAATGCATATGAGAAAATGGCCAATAGAGTTACATAACGTGTTGCTTAGTCATTAGTGTGGGAGGTTGTTGGTGAGATTCTGGTAGGAAGGATGCTTAATCAGTCAGACTTGCGTGACCTGGAAGGCGTGGGACGTGGTGCGGGGGTCCCCCTTAGTGTTCCTCCCCCTCGACCATGTTTCATTTTCTTGGTTAGTTGTTTGTCAGGGGTAGAGAAGGGGGAGCTGGGAGAGCTTCTGGTGTGGGGGGGTAAAGTAAACTCCTGATACCATTCAGGTAAATCAATTAGCTCCAAATCCAGGGCTGCACAGAATTCAGGGAGGTCATCCGGCGTGCAGATCACAAGTTGTTGGGGTCTTGGTATAACATAATGTGAGCCCCATTGAAAATGATGTGGTCATTCCTTCTTGCTTACCTCATCTTCCTTAAGAGGAAAACTCTGCAGGCAGCATATTATGTCTCTTGGGGGAGCAGTGTCTGGGCCTCTGGCTCTGAGTGCTCTGTGTGCTCTGACAAATTCTATGTCTGAGTCTTCCTGTCTTTCCAAGAGACTGTTAAATACTCGTTTCAGTGCAGGAATTATCTGTTCACTATCCACAGACTCAGGGATCCCTCTTACTCTAATATTGTTTCTCTGTCCTCGATTATCGAGGTCCTCTAAGTGGCGATGGAGGAAGCCTGGAGGAAGATACGGGACAAGAAGAGTGGAGGAAGAAGAAGATGGAGAAGAAGAAGATGAAGAAGAAGATGGAGGAAGAAGAAGAACACCAAAGGAACACCAGAAGAAAGAAGATGCAAGAAGAAACCGAAAGAAGAAATTAATAAAGGACTTGTCAAAAACTGTCTCTTGTGTTTTTTAACCTTTTTGACACTTTTTTGTGAAATGGTAGGGGTACATTTGTACCCCATTACCAAATCACACCCGGGGGGCCGGGATCTGGGGGTCCCCTTGTTAAAGGGTGCTTCCAGATTCTGATAAGCCCCCCGCCCGAAGACCCCCACAACCACCGGGCAAGGGTTTCAGGGATGAGGCCCTTCTCCCCATCAACATGGGGACAAGGTGCTCTGGGGGGCTACGTCAAAGCACCCTCCCAATGTTGAGGGCATGTGGCCTGGTACGGTTCAGGAGGGGGGGCGCTCTCTCGTCCCTCCCTCTTTTCCTGCAGCCTGCCAGGTTACGTGCTCGGATAAGGGTCTGGTATGGATTTTTGGGGGACCCCACGCCATTTTTTTTAAATTTTGGCACGGGGTTCCCCTCAAAATCAGGTCTGGGATGGATTTTGAGGGGGACCCCCACGCCATTTTTTTTTTTTTATTTTGGTGCGGGGGTTCCCCTTAATATCCATACCAGACCTGAAGGGCCTGGTATGGAATTTAGGGGGACCCCCACGCCATTTGTTTTTTTTTATTTTGGTTCAGGGTTCCCCTGTGGGGAAATCCCATGCCGTATTTATGAATGAACTTTTATGTGTATTGTCGGACCGATAATTTATTATAGCCGCGAGTAGTTTTAAATTACCTTTTTTCCTTTGAAATGTCATTTTGCTGTCAGACTGTTCTAAACACGGGAAAAATGCGCCCCTTTACAGGCATACTATAGACACCCCCCCAGGTACGAAATTTAAAGGAATATTACATTTTTATTGTTTCACTTTAAGCATTATTAAAATCACAGCTCTCGAAAAAACGGCCATTTTTAAAACTTCTTTTTGCATTGATACATGTCCCCTGGGGCAGGACCCAGGTCCCCAAACACTTTTTATGACAATAACTTGCATATAAGCCTTTAAAATTAGTTAAATAATCACTTTTGATTATTCATGTTCGTGTCCCATAGACTTTAACGGTGTTCGCACAAATTTTTTGCCTGTTCGCATGTTCTGATGCGAACCGAACCGTTCGGCTTATCCCTACTCCTGACTTTATTAAGCCACATGGCACTAGAGGGGGGGGGGGGGGTTAGGGTCTCTCCAGCACAAGGTAACATAAGCCTTGGCGGCATTAATCATGTGACGAAGGACTGATTTCTTGTGTGTCTTAAGAGGAAATTTCTGAGCAGTGGAGCAGGAAGAAGGCAGGATCCTCCGGTATCGTGAAATCTGTAAATTGTTGGGTGATCTTTTGCACCTCCAACCAGTACTGCTTAAGTCTTGGACTGTTCCTCATGGCATTTCCAGCAACAATCCGAAGCTTCTGGAGAGTATTTACACAGAACTCACAGGGTGTGATACCAATGTTTTAATAATTTGTAATTGGTTTCTTGAATAGGTGTGCAAATGGATGATTTCAGAGCAAGGTGTATGATGTTCTGGCATTGGGCAGATGTGAAGGTTCTATTGAGATCCCTCTTCCTTTTGCTAGGGCAGGCATAATAAAATCAGAAAAAATTAGAAAGAGAACGGGAAGAGGATCATTGTCCTCTCAGTACAATTCAAACATTGCCAGCCGACGTTGAAAGTTTGCCGGGGGTCCTAAGGTTTGAAGGTAACAGAGCAATTGCAGTGCTTGCCAGAAATGTAACCTGTACTGTCCGACCGACTGCGTCAATGTAGTGACCGAGGGCCAATCATCAGAGCTCAAAAAATGAGAAGCTTGAAAACAACCTCTCTTGAGAAGACCATGAAGCGGACCTGTGCCCGGAGGGAAGCTAGGGTTCCCCAGGATGGGAAAGAAATATGCCTCTTAAAGTAAATCTGCATGTTGCCCAAGCAAAGAAAAACAACAGGTACACTTTAATGCAGCCCACCAAAGAAGCATATACTTATCTTCTCCATTGGCACTTCTTTCAGCCACCAGGAGTAAAAGGCAAGACGTGTGCTAACTATGAGTCACAGAAGCCAAAGTCAGCTCATTCAGGGCTATGGACTCCTCTGTAATAATATTATTTGGCCCAGCATTATCACATGGAAAGAGTCACAGTGCTTTGGCTCCCAACACTGAACAGATCTATGAGGAAATAAACAAAATGCAAATACATGCTGCTGGAGAGATTAAAGCAAATCTGTACCTTTGGCCTGAATCGGGACCTCTCTCATCCTCCTAGGTGTTATTATAGTAATTATAACAGTCCCCAAATGCTCACATACTGTGATCTGACACCTCTGGCCTGCCCCAAACTTCAGCTTTGATAATATCCTTCTTAGTGCCTTTGTCTTTGTTGGCCACACATGCACATTAATGTTCTATAAAGCTGAACAGAACTGTCTCCAAACTCTCTACAGTCTAAAAGTATCATTAAAGGAGTTCTATAGTCACAGCATCCACTTACGCTTTATAACATCAGCATTATAATAGTAATATAAACACTAATTATTGACCATCCAATATAAGCTTACTTACTAATCTTCAATTAATTGGCCTTTTTAGCTACTTTGTAGCTATAACCTAATGGCCTAATTTGCAACTCATTATTACTGATGTGTTGCATGAGATAATTGGCAACAAAATGCAATCTCATTATACTAAACAGTTAAAAATTGAATATGTAGATAAAGTTTGCTTATAAATATTCTTTTAACATGGAAGCAAGATTACTTACTATACGATTCCTGTATGGAGACTACCATCACAGCCAGGTAACTACTGAAAGTACTAATTAACTGGCTTTCCATGACCCAAAACAAGTATGAAGTAAAATTCTAACTTAAATTGACTTGGCAAGATATATCCTTGTTTGGGCTAAGACAGAGCCTGGCAACTAGTTAGTTAGTAAAAGCAGCCTACAAGATTCTTCCTAGGTGTCTTTGCAAATGTTGACATTTTTTCCAGGTCGTAGTATATCTAGTAGTAGTCACATTGAACTGAACTTGTTCTGTAGTGTTGAAGACTGTTCATAGATATAGCCTATCCAGGCCACTTCTTCAGTTTAAAAATTAAAGGATGCATTTATTATTTTTTCTCTAAGGAGCCTGCAGACTCTCAGCATAGCTGTCTGCTCATACCTCGTACGAGCAGACAGTTACCTGAAAGCAGGAAGATCAATGGACTATGAGGACACTCACCAGCACCCTCTCAGCTCATTGAGAACTACAAGCAGGGCCATCTTTAACGCAGGGTAAAAGGGGCAGCTGCCCTGGGCCCTGTCATCGCTGTGGGGCCCAAAGCAGCTGCCACTTAAGCCCAGCTCTGCCCGCAGTCTTCCTGGAGTAGCGGGAGCAGCTGATCCCCCCCCCTCCTCTCCCAAGCGGCGGCCACATTATGACAGGAGAGTGGGACAGCTGCGGGCTTCATGTGCTTGAGCCCACTTATCCCACTTCTCCCTCTGTCAGGAGCTGCGGACCGGAGTGACAGGGAATGAAGCAGAGCGGTGCTCCATGTTCCTTTCGCCCCACCCCACCTGACAGACTTGTGTAACACACAGCCGAGTGAAGTGTTCTGGCTGTGTGCTACGGGTTTGATAGGCAGAGACTGCACTGTGCTGCACCGCTGTGAAGCTTAAGTTCTGTCATCAGGTGAGAAAGAACCGCGGAGAGAAGGGGAAGGGGATTTGTATGTGCAGAGAATTGGGTGTACAGAGGTGAATGTGGATGGGGGGTACAGAGGTGGACAGGGGATACAGAGGTGAACGTGGATGGGGGGTACAGAGGTGCACAGGGGATACAGAGGTGAACGTGGATGGGGGGTTACAGAGATGCACAGGGGATACAGAGGTGAACGTGGATGGGGGGTTACAGAGATGGATGGGCGGGTACAGAGGTGAATGTGGATGGAGGGGTACAGAGGTGGACGGGGGATACAGAGGTGAATGTGGATGGGGGGTACAGAGGTGGATGGGGGGTACAGAGGTAAACATGGATGGGGGTACAGAGGTGAACGTGGAAGGGGGTACAGAGGTAGACAGGGGATACAGAGATGAACGTGGACGGGGGATATAGAGGTGAGCTGTGGATGAGGGGTACTGAGGTGGACGGGGGATACAGAGGTGAGCTGTGAATGAGGGGGTGGTACAGAGGTGAGCTGTGGGTGAGGGGTACTGAGGTGAGCTGTGGATGGGGGTACTGAGGTGGATGAGGATACAGAGGTGAGCTGTGGATTGGGGGGTTATAGAGGTGTGCTGTGGGCAAGGGGTACTTAAGTGGACAGGGGATACAGAGGTGAGGATGGGGGGGGGTAAAGAAGTTAGCTGTGGATGGAGGGGTACAGAGTTGAGCTGTGGATGGGGGGATACAGAGGTAATCTGTGGACAGGGAATACAGAGGTGAGCTGTGGACTGGGGGTACAGAGTTGAGCAGTGGATGGGGGGTACAGAAGTGAGCTGTGGGTGGGGGTACAGAGGTGAGCTGTGGACAGGGAATACAGTGGTGAGCTGTGGATTGGGGGTACAGAAGTGAGCTGTGGATGGGGGGTACAGAGGTGAGCTTTTGATTGGGGGGTTCAGAGGTGAGCTGTGGATGGGGGGTACAGAAGTGAGCTGTGGAAGGGGGGGTACAGATGTAAGCTGTGGATGGGGGGTACAGAGGTGAGCCATGGATGGGGAGGTACAGAAGTGAGCTGTGGATGGGGGATACAGAGGTGAGCTGTGGACAGGGGAAACTGAGGTGAACTTTGGATTGGGGGTGGTACAGAGGTCGACGGGGGATACAGAAGTGAGTTGTGGATTGGGGTACAGAGGTGGACGGGGGATACAGAAGTGAGCTGTGTATTGGGGTACAGAGGTAGACGGGGGATACAGAGGTGAGCTGTGGATGCGGGGGTGGTACAGATGTGGACGGGGGATACAGAGGTGAGCTGTGGATGGAGGGGTACAGAGGGGAGCTGTGGCTGCAGGGGGGTATAGAGGTGGATTGTGGATGAGGGTGCAGAGGTAAGTAGGGTGGTGTGCAGAGGTGACCAATAGATGGTTACATTGGGGGAGGGAGGATATGCAAGTATGTTTATGTGTGTGTTTGTTTTTTGGAATGTTGGGGTGGAGAGCAAATTTGCATGGGTGGGGGGGGGGAGAAAATGTTTGCCCAGGGTCCAACCAATATTAAAGAAGGCCCTGACTACAAGCTGTCAGTCTCAATGGCTGATGGTACTTGCATAGTTACATAGTAGGTAAGGTTGAATAAAGACAATAGTCCATCCAGTTCAACCTGTGTAGGTGTACGCCTGTCAGTGTTGATAATCATTTCCCATATCCCTGTATGTTATGTTCACTAAAATGCATGTCCAAGAGTCTTTTAAAAAATATCAATACTCCCCGCTGACACCAATTGTGGAAGAGAGTTCCCCATCCTTATCGCCCTGACAGTGAAAAACCTCCTATGCAGCTTAAGGTTAAATTGCTTCTCCTCCAATATTATTGTGTGACCCTGTGTCCTCTCACACTCCCTGAGACTGAATAGTTTTTTTTCCTATGCTGGGATCACCATTGAGGTATTTGTATACTGTTATCATATCCCCTCTCAAGTGTCTCCTCTCCAGGGAGAGCCCTTCTATGGACTCTCTCCAGGTCCAGCACATCCTTTCTGAGGACTTGTGACCAGAACTGGACAGAATACTCCAGATGTGGCCGAACCAGAGTTTTATAAAGTGCCAGGATTATTGTTTTATATCTGGAGTGAATCCCCGTCTTTATGTATGCTAATATTCTGCCGGCTTTGCTAGTTGCAGCTTGACATTGCATGCTATTGCTCAGTCTGTCTTCTACTAGGACACCAGATCTTTCTTTATCCTTGATTCCCACAGAGGTTCTCCACTTAGTGAGTAGTTTGTATTTATGTTTTTAGAGCCCAAGTGTATTACTTTACATTTCTCAACATTAAACCTCATTTGCCATGTAGTTGCCCACCCCATTATTTTATTCAGGTCTGCCTGTAAAATTTCTATATCCTGATGTGAAGTTATTGCCCTGCTTATTTTTGTGTCGTCTGCAAAAACTGAGATTGAGCTATTTTTCCCATTCTCTATATCATTTATGAATAAATTGAACAGAACTGGTCCCAAGACAGAACCTACTTGTAGGCATTTATTCACAGTAATTCGCCCACACAGCCACGCTATTTTCAAAATTGTGACAGCCGGTGTGTGGAGAGGATCCCCCACCTTCTGTGACAGGGAGGGGGGTTTAGGGGGGGAGAGGCTGCACATACTGGAACGTGTTACATGTTCCATGTTCTTAAGCTGAACTTATCCTTTAATGCCAAACTCCAGGTTTACTATGACTTTAAAGATTTTGATTGGGCCAACCTGGCCCATGCTTCATACAGTATACAGTGCTGTGTTTCAGCAGCGGGCACTTCCCTCCTGTTCCCAGAGCAAATCTAGTTGGGCTGATCACTGGTTGGCTGAGGTGGAGAAGCAGGCAGATGACATCACAATCTCCACCTCAGCTAATCAGAGGAAGATTTGTATTCATTTATAAAAATACAAAACTACCTGTGAATGGCTGAGCAGTGCTCAGCCCAACTTAGTTTTGTTCTGGAAACAAGATGGAAGTCTTTGTCCCACTGCTGCAATACAGCACTGTATATGTATATAGCTGATGCTACATACAGTTTATACAGTGCTCCCAGTCATCCAGTTTGGGAGGGTGTCCATGGATGTCCTTCCAGAACCATGCCACCTGTGGTCCCCCTGGGAGCACATCCAGTGGCTCTGTGATCGCTATGTCCTTTCGACACAGTTGATCACAGATCGTGGTAAAGTGCCAATCACAGTGGCCCTTTACCACGTGATCAGCTGTGTCCAATCACAGCTGATCATTTGTAAACAAACTTTCCGGCTTTCAGCATTCCTTTCCTCCCTCGCTGTCACAGCGTGAGGAGAGGAAAGCCGGTAACCAGAAATTCTGATGGGACGTTTACACTGATATCAAGGCACTGATCATCATTTGCAGCCCCATCAGTGCTACCTAACAATGCTTATCAGTGCCCATCAGTGCTGCCTATCAGTGCAGCCTATCATTGCCCATCACGGCTGCCTATCAGTGCTGTCTATCATTGCCTCCTTATCAATTCCGTTTGTCAATGCCTTCTTATCAATGCCTCCTCATCAGTGCCGCCTATCAGTACACATCAGTGCCACCTAACAGTGCCCATAAGTGCCGCCTATCAGTACACATCAGTGCCACCTAACAGTGCCCATAAGTGCCGCCTATCAGTGCCCATCAGTGCAGCCTCATCAGGGCCTCATCATCAGTGCCCATTAGTGCCACCTCATCTGTGCCCATCAGTGCAGCCTCATCAGTGCACATGAGTATATTTTTATTTGTTTAGCAAAAAAAAAAAAAAAACAGTGGTGATTAAATACCACCAAAAAAGCTCTGTCTCATAAAAAATGATAACAATTTCTTTTGGGTACATGTTGCATGACTGCGCAATTGTCATTTAAAGTGCGACAGCGTTGAAAGCTGAAAATTGGCCTGGGCAGAAAGGGGGTGAAAGTGCCCAGTATTGAAGTGGTTAAACATTAAAGAACATGTCCAGCTCTATGTGATTAACAACCCCATGATAATATAGGTGTCCTTACTTTATGATAACTGTAATGCCGCGTACACACGATCGGACTTTACGGCATACTTGGTCCGGCGATCTTTTCGATGGACTTTGTACACTAGGTGCGCCGGACTTAAAAACAGACGGACTTGGACACACACGATCACTCCAAAAGTCCGATGGTTTTGAACGCGGTGATGTACAGCATGTACGAGGGGACTAGAAAAAGGAAGTTCAAGCCCCACTACGCCATCCTTTGGGCTCCTTCTGCTAATCTCGTGTTTATCTCGTGTTAGTAGAAGTTTGGTTAGAGACGATTCTTGCTTTTCACACTTAAGCTTATTTCAATAATTTTCTGCGGTTCAGTTTGTGCTTGTGAGGTTTGTATCTGCATTTCAGTGCGTGTTGGTCAGTTCGTAACCTGCCTAGCAGGCCTTTCTGGTCCTCTCGTTCCTGATTTTCAGATCGCTCTTCATAGGCCTTGCTGTTTTTCAGTGCGTTTGTTCTAAGTTTGTTTGTTTGACCAGCCGACCGTTTTGAAGCCATGTTGCGTGGACGTACTCGTTCTCGAGTTCGTGCTGTGTGGGAACTTGGTGTTGGGTGTAATACTTTGACCCGAGTCCAGTCCATGAACAGGGTGAGCAGGAGTTCATGGATGAAGAATTGGTTGCGCCAACGTGACCAATTCTCGCACATGCCTTTGCTCCGTGAGATCCGTGAGAATAATCCTGAGGATTTCAGGAATTTTTTCAGGGTGATGGACCCCGTTTTTGAATGTCTGCTGGCTATGATGACCCCCTATATCAGCAGGCAGGATACCTGCATGAGGCAAGCCATCACTGCGGAGCAGAGGCTAGTTGCTACTTTACGTTACTTGGCGACGGGGAGAAGTCTTCAGGACATGAAGTTCTCGACAGGCATCTCCCCCCAGGCTCTGGGGATCATTATCCCAGAGACCTGTTCTGCTATTATTCAGGTCCTGCAGAAGGTCTATATGAAGGTAAGTTTTTTCCTTTAACATTACATGATATGTATTTAATGTTTGCTATTGTATTGTCTAAATGTCCTCTTCAATAACTTCCCCACCATGCAATCCTGGGTCCATTTATACCTCTAGCCTATAGTCCTTTGAACAATGTATATTGTCAGCTCCATTGTACTGTTTTACCCTCCCCCACCCCCTCAAATGTTTGCATCTGTCAAGTGTGTTCTTGGCCCCAATTAGTACCCCTCCCCCACCCCTTAAATGTTTGCAACTGTCAGGTGTGTTCTTGGCCCCAATTAGTACCCCTCCCCCACCCCCTCAAATGTTTGCAACTGTCAGGTGTGTTCTTGGCCCCAATTAGTACCCTTCCCCTCAAATGTTTGCAACTGTCAGGTGTGTTCTTGGCCCCGATTAGTACCCCTCCCTCCCACATACAAATTGATCAATGGTCCATCAGAGGGAATGAGTAATCTTATAAGTGGGCCTTATTTTTTTTTTCTAAAAATAACACATATTAATAATGTTCAACTGCTGTTGTTCAAGAATGTTTTTGTGTAATCTGATATCCAAGTTATGTTTAAAAGTACTTATATTTTTTTTTCTTGTTTGACTCCACAGTTTCCTTCAAACACACAGGAATGGCAGACTGTGGCCTCCCAGTTCGCTGACCGTTGGGACTTTCCCAACTGTGTCGGGGGGCGATCAATGGGAAGCATGTCCGCATTGTGCCACTACCCCATTCGGGGTCTTATTTCTACAACTACAAGGGGTTCCATAGTGTAGTTTTGATGGCGGTGGTCTCGGCACAATTGGAATTTATGTTCATGGACGTGGGGAAGAACGGCCGGATGTCTGACGGAGGAGTCTTTGCACAGACCGAGCTGTGCCAGCGTCTCCAGACTGGTGGCCTGGGATTGCCACCTGATGACCAGAATGTGGATGGACTCCCCTCAGTTTTTATTGCTGATGAAGCGTTTGCTCTTGGTGAGCACTTGATGAGGCCGTTCCCCCAAAGGACACTCACCCCTGAGAGGAGGGTATTTAATTACCAGCTGGCCAGAGCAAGAAGAGTTGTGGAGAATGCCTTTGGGATTCTTGCCAGCCGGTTCCGTTTGTTCCTCTCCGCAATAAATCTAGCAGAATACAAAATGTGATCCTTACAATTATGTGATCTTTGCTTGCTGCATTCTGCAAAAATTCTTGAGACGTCATTCTTTGACATATCTATCTTCTGTTGGGCCTGAGGCCGGACTTGGTGTTGATGAACCACTCACAGGCCTGGAAAGTGGCCATATTGGCTTGGCCCCCAAACCCCCTGTGAAGTGCATGACAGATGTGTCAATTATTTTAATGGTGGGGGGGGCCATTGCAATGCAACAAGATCTTTAAGATTTTTTGAAAAAAAATAAAAAAATTATGGCAACAATCTCTTGTTTTGATTCTTTTTTGCATTTAGTTTTGTCTGTCTCCTAGTGCACTTGTAGTGGCAAGTGCATTTCCCTTTAGTTAATAAGGCCCTTTGTCACTGTAACCACACAAAAAAATAACAAACTGTTATTGATAAATAATAAGCCATACACATTGTAGTAGTAAAAACATTTTACTGTGTGCATATTGAAAGGTTCATTTTGTTTGAACGTGTTTTTTTTTTTTGTTAACAATATTTTTTTGAATTTTTTTAGTTTAGGCATATTTGTAGAAAATATACATTGTTTACAACATTTGGCTTCACAACAGGGTTTTAAAAACCATAAGAACAAAAAATAACAGGAACTTACAAAGTTCAACATGTTAATAACGGTGCTGGTGATGTCACCCATGTAAAATAAAAAAATTGCAGATGCTCACAATTTCTTGTGAAAAAAGGTTCAAGTCAACATGTGCTATCTCCCATCATGGGGGAGCAATGCACATGTTTTGTGTGTGCAATCCCTTTGTTCCTCTCACAAACTAACATTATTCTGATGAAGGGGTTGCAAACACAAAACACAAAAAACATTGATATCCCCTGATGGAAGATAGCACATGATCGCACATCGTGTGCATCTGCAAAATTTTTACATTATAGTATTTAGCAAGTTAAAACATTTTAGAAAGGTAAAACTTGACAATGAAATGAAGAACATGATTGATGTTTTTAGGCAAAAAGTTATTAGATTCTGCCCAAAACATCAATCATGTTCTTCATTTCCTGTTGCATGCTGTCCAGCCGATTTCTCATGCTGTCAATTTGGTCACGCATTCTATCAATTTGGCCATTCTACACCATTATCTGGCCAATGAGTCTTTGTGCACTGTCTATGCTAAATGGCTCCGCCGCTTGGCCTTCCACAACCAGAACATCACCTAAAATTTGTGGATAAAAAATTATTGTACGCCTAAATAGATGAACTTAAGCTGGGGTGTCAGTCACTAACTTGGTGGGGTGGAAATATCGCACACTTCTTCCACCTCTCCTTCCTCCAGCTCGTCGGGTGGGCGTGGTCTTGGGCTGGGGCTTGGGGTAATGTCAGCTTCAGACTGGTGACTTGGGGGGGTCCTGGAATTTTTGAACTGTTGTCTGAGTCTTTTCTCCCCTATGATAATTAAACAAAAGTTATAGTTAAAACACAGTGATATTTCAGTCTTGAAAAAGGAATATGAAACGTTTGTTAGAAGTTGTGGACAATTGTCATTTTTTGGCACCAAAACATTTTGAAGACAGGATTAAAATTCACTATGCCCAAAAATGCCAAAAAATACACATTTTCATGCAAGTTTCACAGATACAGAGACCTCAAGTATCCCCTAGAGCCCCTATGTGTATTTTCCCCCCAAATTTTCTCGGGTGTTACATAGTACACTAGTGCTTGTGAGTCCAGATGTGGAAACAGCTGCTGTGTCCTGTCCTTACATTACACTGAATCATTATTGAAGAAGCATTATATTTTCAAACACATCTACACAACATCACCACATTTTTGGAATACGACAAATTATCAAGACCTAAATGTATGTCCAAACCCTGTACCATCGTATTTGGTGAAAAAAAAACATAATTTTCTTAGTATCATATGTTTTTTCAAAAGAACGGTCTTTACGAACGATGCTGTATAAACGAAAAGCATATGGATCAGCATGCAAGTTAAGTATCTCAATAGGAAAACACAACAAGTACTTACTTTTTTTAAGCAGCTTCTTTATTCGCCAATATTGTTCTGGCTCCCGACTTTTGATGTCAGACAACCGCTTCCTCAATTGTTCTTTAGACCGTTTTGTGCCAAATTTAGCTTCTAGAGCGGTGACAACTGAGGACATTATTTTGTCCTTCCGCATATTGGGTCGGGTGTACGGTCCTTTTTTGCCATCATAGTCCTCCCTTCTCAATATGGACACCATTTCCACCATCTCTTCAAAGGCCATGTTGGTGGCCTTGTATCTCCTCTTGGATCTGGATGGTTGTGGCTCCGGGCTTTCCTCCGCGCTACTTGCAGATAATCTCTCCGCCATCTTTCTCTATATCCTGCCACAGCACAAAGAAAAGTGAAGGGGCAGGGACAAATCGTACTAAAGAACGCCAGGGCGGGCGACGCAGGCGTAGCATGACACATGCGCAGTGTATATAAAGCTATTACGCTGGCCTACGTATGTCCGAGCAGAAGTAGCGAGCGTCAGAAACGAAGGTAAGATTAAACGTGGTTGTGTGTTTGGGGAATGTGTTTGGTGTGTGTGTGTGTGTGTGTGTGTGTGTGTACCCTAGATTGAGCCAAATATAATACTGGGAGTTTGGACTGACATTACAGTTTTTATCTCGTGTCTTGTCTTTCAGCAAAAATGAATCCTTTCAAGGAGGAAGAATTTTTGACACGTTTTCTTGATTTGTATCAAGAAAACAGAAACCTGTGGGAGGTCAAGCACCCATAGTATTGTAATAGAGATGTAAGGAAGGCAACACTGGGCACACTTTGGAATTTGTGAAGACTCGAGTCCCCCAGGCAGACCTTAAGTTCGTGGACAATAAAATTGGTATCTTGCGCAACATGTACAGGCAGGAACACAAGAAGATCCAGGAGTCACACAAATCCGGAGCAGCAGCAGACCAGGTTTATGTCCCCAAGCTGTGGTACTACCAAAAAATGCGATTTCTGGATGACCAGACAGAAGCAAGGCAATCACTTTTGAGCCTTCCCTCCAGCCTTCCCTCCAACTCCACCCTTCCCTTCAGCCTTCCCTCCACCTCCACCCTTCCCTCCACCCCAGCTGAGGAGTCCCAAGAAGAACTGGGCCCTTTCATTCTTGATGAAGTGGATGCGCCCAGCTTCAGCCAGGTATCCTTTTTTGGTGAATTTGGGATTGTGTAAATATTAATGATGTAATCCTAAAAATTTTTGAAGTGCTTCACCAAAAATGACTTCATCACAATTATTAATATGTAGACATATCACTAGACAGTAGTGGCCAAAAATATACTTCAAATATTGGTGAGCAGCTAGAATAATGGTGGGGTCAAAAAGATAGCCTTTACTATTGGTTTAGAATTATATTTGCAAGTCATGAGCTGAAAATTGTGTGTGATTGCGTAAGCAAAAATTACAACTACCGGTATGTCCCTTTTTTTGACCCAGGATGAGCTCAGCCAGGAGGAGTATGTGCCCAGAAGTATAGAGGAGGAGGCCTTGCCCAGTGGGAGAGAGGAGGAGACCATGGCTGGGCCCAGTAGAAGCCTCACGGAGTGTCAGGTGCCTCCCCTCCGCATTACCACCAAAAGGCCCAGAAAGATAACCCGAACAGAGGAGGAATCACTAGCCCTCATTTGCGAAGCCAGCCAAATCCTCAGCACACCACCCAATGCGGAAGAGGCGTATGGAACCTATATGGCCACCAGATTGCTGGAACTAGAAAAGGGGCAACGCCTCCTCTGTGAAGGTCTGATTTTTCAAGCATATCAGAAGGGCTTGAGAGGGGAGCTTACTGCAAAAATATATATAGCAGATGAAGCCACTCCTGCTACTCCTCCTCCTCCTTCTGCCCCAAGTACACCACCAGAGGCACAGCCTCCTAGGAAGGCTGCAGCGAAGCGTGGAGGGAAGGCTGCAGGGCAGCGTGCAAGGAAGGCTCCACGGATTACTCGAAAGTGATTGTCTGGCTTCTGTCTGGTCTGACTTCTGACTGTGCTCCCTGTGCTCCCTAGTCGCAAGATACCAATTTTATTGTCCTCTAACTTGATGTGTGTCCTGGGGGACAAAAGGCTTCACACATTCCAAAAGTGTCTCCAGTGTTGCCTTCCTCATTTCTGTTTTGACCAAAATAAATGGATATTTTCGTTACCTTACATTATTGACTATGTGTTTTGATTCAAAAAGGACATTTGGTTTGTGAGTAGGCAGGTACAGGTCAAAAAGACTATATGTGGGTTATTTACAAAAGGCTAAATCATTTTGCAATTCAAGTGCAAAGTGCTATTGCAAAGTGCACTTGATAAATTGCACTGCAAGTGCACTTGTTGGAAGTGCAGTCGCTGTAAATCTGAGGGCAAGCTCTGAAATGAGGGGAAGCTCTGCTGATTTTATCATACAATCATGTGCAAGAGAATTTTTTTTTTTTTGGGGTTCCTTGCATGTGCCCCTCGGATCCACAGGGAATGCACTTCCAAATGCTCTTTCAGGGCAATTCCAAGTACAATTTGCACTTGTAGTGAAAAATGATTTTGCCTTTTTAAAATAACCCCCCTATGTCTAATTAACAGGGGACACCAACCTCATTAAGGTTCATTAAAACAATAAAAATTATTAAGGTTATTCTGGTAACTGAAACTCAAAATCCAAAAACAAAAAAAATATAAAAAAAAACATTTTGTATAATTTAGCACACTTTGTAAAATCTATATTGTTGAAATCTGTAAAAAATAAAGATGAGCCCAAAAAAAATTTGCTACTTTATAGTTCTGGAGATCTGGCTTTTAAAAAATATCATATTAGTCATGGCATGAGGATAAATCATGAAGAAAGTGGTTTGTGAGAACTCTATGTGAATATAAGCAGCAAAACAACTTCCTTCTTCTCGCATTATAAAGAAAAAAAGAATGCGCTGTATTAAAAGATCACAGAAGAGGAATGTGCTAGCTTCAATACGAAGGCTAGTTTTACCAGACCGAGCGCTTCCGTCTTGTACTTGCTTCAGAACATGCGTCAGTTTGGGTCCGTCGGACTAGCACACAGACGAATGGTTTGTACGCTAGAAAGCAGAGTCCATCGGAAAGATTTGAAACGTGTTTCAAATCTAAGTCCGTCAAACTTTTGAGAAAACAAAGTCCGCTGGAGCCCACACACGATCGAACTGTCCGACGAAATCCGGTACGCCGGACCAAGTATGCCGTAAAGTCCGATCGTGTGTACGCGGCATAAGAGAGCTTCTGAGCATTGTATTTTTCTGGCTGAGAAAAGCACATTGATTGGTCCTGTTTATCAAAGCGCATGTCATGTTCTTAATAAGCACAAGATGACAGCTGGCAGAACAGGCATCAGCTGCCTGTGTGGGCACCTTGTAGAAAATCGCTGCTTACAGTCAAGTGTACAATCAACACAATCTTTATTTATCAAGAAGTCCAAAGGACTCCAGGAAAATTACACAACTGCTTGGTACGTAAATTATTATGCAGAGAGAGCAGCATGCATTTTATTTTATTACTTTTTACTGCAGTCTACCTATTTAACAGGCAAGGGGGAAGTCCAATTACATTGATTTAACATCAGTGGCAACATCCCCAGACTACAGATTGAAGACTTTGCCCTGTATATAGGGTGACTAAATATATTTTGTTACAGTCCATGGGAAAAAGTTATATATTCCTGTCTCTGCACTCATTAGGCACTTTGTTTAGACCCTGGCTAGCTAGAACCAATAAGCAGTACATCTGCAATGATCGGAGTGAGCTTTATTCATGCTTTAACCTTTCTCTTTCATTAGCCTGACTACTTTTTACATGAAGCCATAAAAAGACATCTTATAGCACAGAGAGCAAACACCAAATCCTCTAGTGTTATAGTCATTACTTAGTCTTAGCTGCTTCCTCTTTCAGTCTATCTTCTTCTATTTACTCCTCCACATCACAGATTGTGTTCAATAAACTCCATACATGGGTAAAACACAGCATTCCAACCTGAGAATTACTTTTCACTACTACGTCATTTTATTAATACATTTTATTAGTTTCTGGTTGGCCACCGGAGTCTGTGGTTGATTGTGACTTCAAGGAAAATCGAATTCAGTTTAAAAAAAAGTCATTGCTGTGCAAAATAAGCAAGCTTCTTTATTTTTCTTACCTCCCTCTAAGCCCACCCAAATCTCTGGTGGCTAACAACATGGGCTGCTTGATGCAGATGAAAAGCCTTGTAAAATTAAAAATCACTGCTGTGAGTATTAATATGGGAAATTGGGAATACCCATAATAAATCAATGCCACCAAGCAGCAAGCAATTTATGGAGAATTTCGTTGAATTGTTGTTGCTGTCAATAAACATATGTGTAATGCATGCCTCTAATTCTTTCCTGTCGTTTTCATTTTATCATCTGTATAGCCATGTTTTTTTCTTTTGCATGCCTGCATCTATTTCTATATTTTCAAGTACCCATAGGTTGTCATTGCTGACCACATTCTTAAAATTCTAGTTACCTGACTGTTTCCAACTTTTAGTTACTGACTTGGAAAACATATGTATTAAATAAAGTTAAATAAAGCTGATTTGCATGCTTGTTTCAGGTAATTGATTTAAAAAGTATTAAAGTCATTAAATCAGCTTGAAACCCAGGAAAATGGTATCATAGCATCCTCCCAGCAGGGGTTGATTGCTTTGGGCTGTTCAGTATCCCACAGGCTGCTGTTCTGCTACTTCCCCCTGTTTTCTGGAGAGTTCTGGAAGTATAGGGGGAGGGGGAGAGCAGAACAAGCAGCCTGATTATTTATGGGCCTCTGGCCAATCCCTGGAGGGGATTGTTCAGTATTTGGTTAGCCTATAAATATTCTGAGGCCTGGCAGCCAGTGGGCAGAGTTCCAGGGTCCAGCCTTCTGGAGGAGACTTCTGTGCAGATGGCTCTGCCCCTGGGGAAGAGGAGAAGCCTCAGTAGTTCTTACTTTTGAAAGATATCACAGTCCGAGCTAGGCTTAGCTGGGGGCTCAACCAGAGAGAGAAAGAGTCTGGGTCAGAGTCTGGATAAGAGTCACAAGGACAAGAGTGAGGAAGCTCCACTATTCTGGGATTGAGTGTGTACTTGATCCTGCTACACAGTAGAGAAGTAACTGTGGGGCAACTCATCTTACAAGCCTGTTCTTGGTGCAGCTAGGGGTTTCGCAAGACAACCAGGAGCATGTCATACTGTTAAAGTGCTTAGTGCAGCCATGATGAGCTGTGCAGGAAAGCCAGGAATTGTACTAAATAACAAAGAGAAAGTACAGTGCAGCCTAAAGTTGTGCAATACAGCTTGCAATTTGTACAGAGCAGCCAGAAACCTAGCAGTCCTCAAGTTCTACAGTTTGAGGTATCCCATGCTCCCAATCCTATCCAAGTTCCTGTTCAATAAAAAACCCAAAAAGAAACCCCTAGACTGATTCTTGAGTCAGTGGAATAATAAAGAAAATGCAGCGCTGTTTAAAAATGAAAAAATCGAAAGCTATTTTCCCAATTTCCCTCCTCAAGGGGTGCAGTCTTAATCTGTCATAATAACTATTCCTTAGAGCTTAGAAAGTAAGCTGACAAGGAGACACAGCTTAACAGCTATTTCACCCTCCTGGTTTCTAGCATAAGCAAGATATCCTCTGCAAACTGAATGGAGGGCTGTCATTCAAAAGTGACCTCGATTCTACGCTGTGGTGCATGGGACACAAGGACACACTTCCATTTATTTCTGTGAGTCTGCTGTGTGTTGCAGTGCAAGTATTTTAAAATCTACTGTGCTAATAATTATAGCTAAAAATGTTGGGCATAGCCATGTATATTATCTATTTACTTTCTTCAGTTAGTAGCATCAGCATCACTATCATTATCATGAACCACAGCATGGCAACAATTATGGAGAATAAGATAAAAGGTAAATGCCTAATATGTTTCCAAATGCAGCAGCACTATAGCACAGCAACATTAGCACCATCTGTATATTGTACCAGGTAGAAAGTCTGTTACTGAAGAAAAATTAGACACAAATAAATTATTTTATGTAATGCAGCAGAAGCATTACAGCATTAGTAGCTTCAACGGAGCAGAGAGGATGACAATAGTAATAAATATCTGAACAAAAGCAGATAACTAATTTTTATAATTGTATTTAAAGTGCAATGAATTATGGAAACAGGTGATTAGTCCAGCAATATACAGTATAGCTATATGCAGTTTTTGTGTTGGACCCAGTAATGTACCTATCAAGCAAGATATGAGGTTTGGGTCTGTGTGGTGGGTTTGCAGCAAATTTAAATGGGGGGGGGGGGGGGTTAGGGTTGCAATTTCTTTGAATTTCTGCAAAAATCTGCCAGACTGAAGGGAGAACTGACATTCTGTGTAGGAAGAGTCAGTTGCTGTGCTGTGTTGTGCAGTGCTATATTTACTGTGGGTTGCAGTGTGGTAGGTTACATATTGTTCTGTACCTTTCCATCCCCACTGTGTTCATAGTTTAGAGACCAAACAGTTCTTTTTAGCACTAACTTCCTGCGTGCATTAGCAACAACTGTAGTTGCTGTTTAGCTGCTAGGCATCCATTTCCAGTATATGTTTCTCTACTTTATTTTCTGCTAGGTTAAACAAAATAGGTTGTGTTTAGTGTTTCAGGGTTTAGTTTTATATATATATTTTCTATCCTAGCACCTTTTTATTATTTTGGGGTGCAGCTTACATTATTTGTGGTCACAGGCAAGGCTGTCCTTTGTTCGCGGCACATTACTACATACAGTACTTGTGCGGTAAGGTAATGTGCACTAGAGCACCAAATATTTATCCCCCTATTGCCATTGATGCCATTAAATTGAAGGCAAGCTAAAGTGAGAGGCAGAGGCTTTTACGCAGAGGTAGTACAAGGGGAGCAGGTTCTGCAGGACAAGCAATGGTGTGGCTGAACATAGTGGTCATGGGTCCACACTGAGGAGGACAAAGTGAAGGGTCTTTCGATTGGTGATTCTTGACAGAGCACACAAAGAAAGGAAAAATCCAAAGAAAAAGGAAAGGTGGGAGATCCATTATCGTGTGTAATTTAAACAATGCTAATGTGTTGTAGAAAGTGTTCTGAAGAACATAAAAAATTCAACTTGCTCATGGCAAAGCTGCAAATGACCAAATGTTATGGCAAATGCAACCTTCTGAGATAGCATATGGAGAATATGCAGGAATAGGGATGGCCCCGATGTACGTTTGACTCGAAAATTGGGTGTTTGTGTGTTCGCTGAACACACAAACAATAGGGGTGTTCATCGGGCTGTTCGCCCGCCGAGCGCCCCATAATGGCCAAAGCATGCACCTGACCTGTATGCTTTGGCCAATCACACCATAGTGTGTCACCACAGTTTTTTTTTTTGGCTTTCTTCATTTTTTTAATTTATTTTTTTGCAGCAGCAGTAAAAAAAAAATCTCCACAATTGCTGCACCTTTATTTTCTTTATTTAAAATAAAAAAAAACTATAATTAAACGGTTTATAGTACACCAAGCACAAAAGTATTGCACCCAAGCAGCATATTACCATCCCAAACTCTATAGTAAAAAGTTTTAAAAATCCCACCAAAGAATCCCCACCATGTCCGAAAGACCAACTTGGAGTGGCAGACGCTCACAGGCCACTAAAAGCGGTCAAGCAGCCTCTGTGTCCACAGTGAAAAGTGGTGGTCGTAGACATGGTGCATCCTCTGCAGGCGGAGCACGCTTGTCCTTTTTTTTCCGGTGCAGGCCGTGTTATTGAGCCACAACATGCAGAAGAGTTGATGGAGTGGGTAACTAAGCCGTCCTCATCCTCCTCATCCTCTGTCACCTAGGCTCATACTAGTTTGACTTCCACCGCAGCTGCCAAAGCGGCCTATTGCCATTTTTTCTGCACCTGTTTGACATGTGCATGTCATTTAAGTTCTTTTTTCTAGTTTTTAACAGAAGACCCGTTCCTGCACCCAGCAAGAGTAACTGTGAGGGGTTACAGTGTTCAGGCACCACCAGGGATGGGCAAACAATTTGGGCCAAGCATAAGTTTGGCCTGAACCTCGCCCATTCAGGTAATCGCCTAACACCCAAACTTTCTGGGCACTTAGTGAGATGTTTGCCCGCCAGGCCCTTGGGTTAAGTAAGGATTTTAAGGGGAACCCCATGTCAAAATTTTAAAAAATGACATGGGGTCCCCTCCCATCCTTCCTAGCAGACCAGGAAAGGGGGGGGATGAGCAAGCGCCCCCCTCCTAAACCATACCAAGACACTTGCCCCCCAAGCACCTTATCATGACGCTCGCCACACTGCCAGACCAGAAAAATCAAAACAAAAAACAAAAAAATGTTTACACAATGACGGCCCTCCACCGAACATGCTACCTCAGCACCCATCCTATAATCTCCAGGAGCATCTGTCCCAAGACAGGTGTCTCTTTCACAGCTGCCACAGCAGAAGATATAAATGTTTCCAAACCAGCCTCATGTCCAATGTCTCAGTACCAGCATGGCAAAATTTCTGGTTCCACCTTGTGCAGTTGGCCCCCTTCTGCAAGTTTATTGGCTGTACTATACCACAGAGGCAGGTAGTCAGGCACCATACATTTTTTCATAAGGCCTTCCCTGCCCTCCGCCAGCATGTGTCTGTGTTCCTGGACCATGGGGTAAGCAGTAAGATCCACATGACCACAACCATGAGGTGTAGCAAGTATGGGCAGGGAAACTAAATATCCTTCACTGCACACTGGTTCAATTTGCTGGTGGCTAGGAAGGATGCAGGGTGGGGCATGCCTCTGGGCCAACAGTCTCCCCCAAGTGCCCCAGAACTTATGCAGAACCTATGCAACCTCCCATACAAAATGATGCCATGAGGGACAGAAGTCACTTTGAGCCAAAGATTCTGTCAGCTCACTACATGCAGAATAAGGCTGATCACTACAACCATGGCAAACAGACAGGTCTAGAAATCACCAAAGACATAGCTGTGCTCTTGAACCACTGTGGCTTTCTTGGTGTTATTGCCTTTTGTATCACTTGCTCTATAATTTTGGATTCTCTTAAAAATTAATTTTGAATCCTTTTAATCCTCCTGAATTGATTTGTATTGTAACTGCACTGTCTTCCTTTATGTTGGTTCCTTAAAAAATACTGTATTATATTAATAGTAATACTGTTCAGACACTGTACAAAAGTGCAGCTTTCATCTCTGAAATACATTCAAATTTTGTTTTTGATAACACCTGCCTTATCTGTCTATATAGCAGTTTAAACAAGCTGCTTCGTACTGTACAATAGGGGTGTCTCTTAAATAGTCCATTCTAATGTATATTTCAGAGTAAAACCTGCCTTATCTTTCCTTCTTATATTGCAGCTTTACCAAGCTGCTTACATACCGTCCAGCCAATGAACGATATTTGTGGATATTGTTTCTCAGATAACATACTGTCATTTTTCATTGCAGCTTCTACCAAATGCATATCTGAAGTCTACATACTGAATTGGATTAATTGGGAACACGGGGATGGGAGGGGGGTTTGAAGAATGTGACAATGCGGTTTGGGGTGTTTCTGTTATGATATTTTATTAAACTTTTAAGATAATTCAGTGTAGTTCTTGGAAAAAAAGAAGCTCACAAATTACATTAGTATTATTAAATTAACTATAAACTATTGTGCCATTGACCAATCTACAAAAAATATTGTAAGTGTAAACTTTCCTATAGCTTTTAGAACTTTTGTGACTACTAATTCCATCTTTCAATTCAGGCGGATTACTGCTGGATAATAAAAATCAGATGTTGCCACCAAAACTACCTAAAATGCATTTTTTTGCCCTTCCAAATTTATTATCAAGATTGCGCGCTGCTTTTCATTCCTTAAAACGTTTTAAAAAGTGTATCTAAACCCAAAAACAAAAATGTATTATATTGCAACCTACCAGCCATTGGATGTGGTGGTTACATTAGTTTTTTTCTTCAGTCTTTGATTCCTTTATTTTTGATGATCCTGCAAGTAACACACTTCTAACATAGTTACATAGTTAGTCCCTTTGAAGAAAACAAGTCCATCCAGTTCAACCAACAGAAGGGAAAACGGAAAATTTATATCAAATACTTACCGTAATTTTCCTTTCCTGATGGACTCCATGGCAGCATACGTATGGGTTAATCCCACCTCTCATACCTCATAGGACCCCACTCCCATAAATCTTTGCTTCTATCCAGAGACCGTGTTCCGTAACTTAGCCTACTCCAGCAAATGGGAGGGAACTCCTGCTGCCATGGAGTCCATCAGGAAAGGAAAATTACGGTAAGTATTTGATATGAATTTTCCATTTTCCTGACAGACTCCATGGCAGCATACGTATGGGAAATGACTAGCCATACACACATCTGGTGGGAAATTGCTGGTTAAAGAAAAAAAGGTTTATTTGGCACCGTCAACAGACAAGACATGCAAACCAAAATTAACCGAAGACAAAGAAGCAATAGTGCGTCATAAATGTGTTGATCGACGACCAACAGGCCGCCTTGCAGATTACTTCCGGGGATACATGATGGGAAGCTGCCCATGACGTAGAAACGCTCCTGGTAGAATGAGCGGTCACTGCTTCTGGAGGAGCCAAACCCTTAGCTGTATAAGCCCCTTGTATAGCCTGAACGATCCAAGCTGCAATGATTTTGGAGGAAGCACGCAAACCCTTGTTCTTTCCCTGGAAATAAATGAACAAATGATCAGATTTTCGAAAAGAGGCAGTGGCTTCAAGGTATTGCCTTAAAACTTCTCCCACATCCAAAGGATGAATACTAGAGTCCTCAGTTGTCCGAAAAATTGGAAGAACAATCTCTTGATTCTCATGGAATACAGATGTTACCTTAGGATTTGATCCTAGCATAGGAATCAAGACCACCCAGTCAGGGAAGAAAGTAAGGAATGGTTCTTTACATCCTAGAGAACTGAATACAGCTTTAAGAGAGAGATCTTTAATAGCTGCATGATCCACAAGTTGTATTTCTTTTTCTGAAAAGAAATCCAGGACAAGAGGAAGATCCCACTTGAAAAACCTTGGTTTTCTTTGAGGCCTGAGCCTTATTGCTCCTCTGAAGAACAGCCTCGTAAGGGGGTGTCTGGCCCAGGATATACCTGTGAAGACAAAGATTGCAGAAACCTGAACCCGTAGAGAACTTACTGATAAGGATAGATCCAGGCCTGTTTGTAAGAAACTCAGAATATCCTGTATCCTTGGGTCAATACAGGAACCGTCAGTGGTAGAAACATAATCTGCAAACTTTGACCAAATTCTTTGATAAACTGTATTGGTACCTGGTCTCCTGGCATTCAGTAGAGTTGTAATAGCTGCACTTGGACATCCTAGAGCTTCCAACCTTCCCCTCTCAAGAACCAAGCCATCA
This sequence comes from Aquarana catesbeiana, assembly GCF_042186555.1. Classification (NCBI taxonomy): domain Eukaryota; kingdom Metazoa; phylum Chordata; class Amphibia; order Anura; family Ranidae; genus Aquarana; species Aquarana catesbeiana. The sequence continues at coordinate 97,064,544 of NC_133326.1, read as the reverse complement.
GATGGAGCTGGGATGGGCATGGGTGAAGAGATGTCCCCTGCAATAGGAGATCTGGTCTGGATGGGAGAGGAATTGGATTCCGGTAGCTGAGCTGTAATAAGAGGGGGAACCACGGTCTGTTCGGCCAATATGGAACAACTGCCACTACTTCGACTTCTTCCCATCTGAGCCTCAATAGAAATCGTAGAATGAGCGGAACTGGTGGAAAAGCATAAGCCTGTGGAATCTCCACTGGTCTGTCAGGGCATCCACTCTGAAGGCCTGGGGACAACGACATCTCGTGTAGTATTTTTCTATTTTGTAGTTGCAAGGGGATGCAAACAGGTCTACCTCCGGTGTCACTCCCAGACAGAATCCAACTGAAAACTTCTGTGTGGAGAGACCACTCGTTGTTGTCCAGGGCAAACCTTGAGAGAAAGTCTGCCTGGACATTTTGAATTCCGCTGTCGTGTTGTCTAGCCTTAGGAGGACTGAGGCTCCTGATGTTAAGTGGAGAAAAGCTCGTAGCGCACAGAAGGCAGCTCGAAGCCCCAGAACATTCGAGACTACACCTCGGGATGGGAAATCCCACTTGCCTTGGGCTACCTCCGTCAGGCAGAGAGTGCCCCAGCCTCTGCTGCTGGCATTCGTTGTCTCCGTGATCCAGGAAACAGGTGCTATGGAATGGCAATTAAGGAGATTCTTCCGCTGCAGCCACCAGGGGAGACTCTCCCGCATGGACGGGGTTATCCGGACAAGATGGTCTCGAGATCCCGGATCCCACTGTTGAAGAAAACCCTTCTGAAAGGGGCGCATCCTCCATTGTGCCCATTTCACCATGGGGGCTGTTGCCACCATGGTGTTGATAATCCTGAGACACTGAGAAGCTCTGAGTAGGGGTGATGACATTGCAAGATGAATTCTGTCCCGAATCAACTGAATTTTCTCCAGAGGCAGAGAGATGGTGCTCTTCATCGTGTTGAACTGGGCTCTGAGGAATATCAGAGACTGTGTCGGGTCTAGATGACTTTTCTCCCTGTTCAACAGCCAACCGAACTCTGTCAGGGTAGAAATTACCTGATCTCGGTGTGACAACAGTTGTTCTCTGTCCTGCGAAAGCAGGAGTAGGTCGTCTAGATAGTGGTGTAATCGGATACCCTTGACTCTGATCAATGCCACGACAGCCAGTAAGAGCTTCGAAAACACTCGAGGCTATGTTGTAAGCCTGAGTGGAAGACATGTAAATTGGAAATGCCTCTGATCCACTGCAAAACGAAGATACTTCTGGAAGTCCCTTGCAATCGGTACGTGAAAGTAGGCATCTTTCAGGTCTATGGAGACCAGCCAATCGCCTTGTTGTATTGTCTGACGAATTGTTAGCAGTGTCTCCATTTTGAATTTTTCCTTCTTGATGAAGGAGTTCAGGTGTGTCAGGTCGATGACTGGCCTCCAGGAGCCATTCTTTTTGGGGACCATGAAAAGGGGGGAATACACCCCTTGAAATCTTTCTTCCGAGGGTACCGGGATGGCAGCACCTTGAGCTATCAGTGAGTCTGTATATGACAAAAGAATTTGTTTCTTCTCCTCCAGGTGAGGAAGGACTGTGGGAACAAACCGGTGTAAGGGTGGACTGCTGAACACCCACGAATGACCTGATGAGACTGTCTTGACTGTCCAGTAGTCCCTGATCGAAGCTGCCCAGACGTGCTGAAAAAGGAGTAACCGAGCCCCAACTTGCTCCGCCTGGACAGGCTTCATATCAAAAGGACTTGGAAGCCTCCCGTCCACCAGAAGAGGTTGTCTTTGAGGACTTCTGGCCAGAAGGTTGATTTCTCCTCCAGTTTTTTCTGAACTCGCGACCGGGCTTGTAGCGGCGGGCATCTCTAGTACGCTCTTGATCTTGCCTGGGTTGAGGTCTTCTCTGACCCAAGAGGCGACGTCCTGGGGTAAGAACCCTGACTTACCTCCTGTAGCACGGGTAATGGCGGAGTCCAGCTTATTCCCAAAAAGGGAAGAACCCTCAAAGGGAATTCTGCACCAAACCTGTTTAGAGGCAGGGTCCGCCACCCATGGGCGTAGCCACAAGGCGCGCTTAGCTGTGACTGAAGAGAGCATGACACGTGCCACTAGGCGAATAATATCAAGGGATGCTTCCCCCAAGAAGACTGACGCCAGTTTCAGCTCATGGACCGGTGAGCTCTTAACCAACTCTTCAGAAACACTTGCTAAAGCTGCATCCACATCATCCGACCAGGACTCCATAGCTTTAGACAAAGCTGCGAGGGCTAAGGCTGGTTTACAAGCCATACCTGCCGTGATATAGATGCACTTAAGATCAGTATCGATCTTCCTCTCTAGACCATCCTTGAATGAAATGGTATCCTCGAGAGGTTGAGTGACATGTCTCACCAACCTCATCAAAGCAGCATCAATGAGCGGAGCCGATTCTAGATGCTTTACCTCTTCACTCCTGAATGGATACATCTTAGCCACTTTTGAAATTAACAAGTTTTTCCTCTCAACTCTACTCCATTCATCTGAAATGATTTCACCGAGTTCCCCCAGGAAGGGAAAATTTGGGCGATCCTTCTTGAGATGTTTGAAGTATTTCCTCTGTTTAGAGGGTGCTTCTACTGGTTCTTCCCATCTCAATGCATCTTTCACTGCTTTAACCAACCGTGGCACCAGGGAAAAATCAAAACCCACGCCAGGATCATCCACCTCAACTTCGCTTTCCGAGGATCCACTCAAAGAGGGACTACGTCTGGAGGGACCAGGAGCCCCAAGGTCGACCCCGCCAGGAGCTAATGTTGGAGCAGAAGGAGCAATAGTTGTACGGTTGGGATCTGATCTGATCAAAGATTCCTGAACCACTTTTCAGACCAGGGCCTCTACCTGCTGGTCTTCAGCTCCCCTTTCTTTTGCAGCTCGGGAAAAACATAGCTCACAGAGGGATTTACCCTCTGGGATCTGAGCTTTACATCCCCAGAAAGCTCTCCTTTCAGAGCGACTAGAATGGCGGTAGGAATGACGCCCAGACGTGGACTTGGGCTCTTCACTATGACGTCTAGAAGCTGATCTAGGACGCCTGGAACTTGATGAAGATTGTTGATGATGTGATCTGGAACGATCGGTATCTTCACGTGCTATGTTCAGACCTAGAGGGGCTGAGCAAGAAAAAAGGAGATAAACAGGATCCATAGAAAAGAAAAAGTAATCCCAAAAAAAAAAAAAATCAAGCAGAAGGAAAAATAAATTCCTACCTGCAGCGTAAGGGTTGGCCACTGGGGGGCGGTGACACGTCCATAGCAGAAAGCCTTGTAACTGCAATGAACAGCCCACAGTTAAACACAGGAAATACCAGAGGACACAGGAGAGCTGGACAGCCAGCAGCATAGCTTCCTACCTTGACAGAGTCAAACTACTGCACCGGGAAGACGCCGTTTTCACCCGCAGATCATCCCAAGTAATAGCTGTATTTTGACAGCTATTTAAACTTGGCGCCGATGATGACGTCACCATGCCCCCAGCGCCGTCAAGCGGAGCCCGTGCGCATGCCCGACCACCGCCCTTTCCCCGGAACTGCGCCTGCGCGAACCAAGCCTCGATTTCAGAAGAGGCTCGCAGAGCCACAGAACCCGGAAGACCCGGCGGACTGAGACGCAGATGCGTTCCAGCCGCCATAGAGGGAAGGTGCAAAGAATACAGGGGAGAAAAAACAAGACAATACACACAAATACTGCTGCCATGTACAATAATGAAACAGTATACGATACCACCCCAGCACGATCCTGGTCCATCCTGACTGGGAACGATCACCCACTGCACGACCGGGCTTTCAGTAAGGGGGGCCTCCTGCTAATAGCAAGGATGTTTGGCCCAGTTGCCGCTTGCCTGCCAATGGCGAGGATAGGAAGCTCTTCATGGCATTGCATATATAGCCCGTCTCCACCCTGCTAATAGCTGGGAATGCTGGACTCCAGAACCGCCATCAGAACAATCGCGCAAGCCAGGACCGGACCGTAGAAATTTTCATAAGGTAAGATACACCTTGGTCCTAAGAGGAGTACAACAAAAAGGAAAACACGGTCTCTGGCTAGAAGCAAAGATTTATGGGAGTGGGGTCCTATGAGGTATGAGAGGCGGGATTAACCCATACGTATGCTGCCATGGAGTCTGTCAGGAAACATTTTTTTTAAACAATCCTATATACACAATCAGTTGATTCAGAGGAAGACAAAAAACCCCAATGAAGCATGATCCAATTTGTTCCATCAGGGGAACCTTCTTGTCCTAAGGTGACAATGCTTACTTACTGTACTTTATCTATGAAGGAGCAGCATTGTCATCCTAGGACAAAAAGTGTGTTGGGCAAAAGAAAACCCACTTCTTTCCTCATCACTATTACATAGAAGGGACAGAGAGAACTGGGGGAGGAGGGGGGGCAATAACAATGCTCGGAAAAAGACTGAGAAGAGTTGACGATAAAAATAGATTTCTAGAAGGATCAACAGGTGTTTATAATAAACAATTTTAATTATTTATATAGCTGACCACACCTCAAGTGCTGTACAGGATGCCAGGGGACCTGTATGTTTCCCCATTGTTTGAGTTGTGGTCCCTTCAAGGGGGATGATAAGAGACAGTTGGAGTACCCAATGATTCTCACCCATGCAGGGTGAGGGATTCTGTGGTGATCCATTAAAGAGGGAAAAACAAATCTACAGTTTTCCCAGGATTGTTAACTCCTGATATGGGACTGGGAATTAGGAGACTCAGAGATTTTGAATGGTAAAGAGCCTCCAACCCTGCGGGTACTTTGGGTTAACCCACCTGCAAGAGAGGGCCAAAAAGGGCAGGAAGCAGCCATCAGGTGTCCATGATGAGTTGAATGAAACAGTACACAGTTGGGAGAGGACTGTTGACTGTTTGGACTACCGAGGCACTGCTGAGCTTTGGACCCCGGGAGCAGGCGGAGACTTTAAACGCTGTTACGGGACAAGCTCTATGACAGTGGTCAGATGTAGCTTTGGTTTTGTACCAGTATGTGGACCATTTGTTTTGTTTGTGCTGAAGAAGACAAATTTGTTTTGCCTGTTTTGGAGGAATAAAGACTGCTTTTACCAACACGGCTAGCTGATAATCCGGACTCCCCAAAATATCACAGTGCATATAGTGTAAATGCCTGATTTTGTCTTGTTATATGCCTCTTTTAACTTCTTGTACAGTAGTAACTTACAGTAACTTAGGCCCCATTCACACCTCAGAGTTTTGTATATTTAAGCTTGAATCTCTAAAATGCTAGAGGAGAAAAAATCAATGATATTATCTCCACTACAAGTTGCCTGATTAAAAAAAGTTTTTTTTTGTTCCACAGTATTTTTTGTTCCATAGAAATGCATGGAAACGTTTAGTGCATTTTGTTGTGCAATAATTAAATGAAAATATAAAAATAAATTAATATAAATAAATAAAAGAAATAAAAAGCACTAAACCCAACCCTTAAACTTAATAATAAACCCTAAACCTAATCCTAACCCCCAACATTAACCTCTAACTTTAATATTAAACCCTAACACTAATATAAACCCTAACCCTAATCCTAAACCCTAATATTAACCCCTAATCCTAACTCTTAACCTAACAAAACAAATAAATAAACAATAGGTAAATAAATAAAAATAAAAACATTAATTAACCCCTAACCCTAACCTTTAAACCCTAATCTTTAACCCCCTACAAAAAAGTAAGAAAATTCATGAATAAATAAATAATAGTAAATAAATAATAAAAGCAGATTAAAAAGCTGAAAAACATAGCAACAAATGATGAAAGAGATAACATTTCCTGTTGGCTAATTAAAACACGCCAGTGCTCAAAAACGCTTTAAAACGCTGTACACAAACACACAAAAGCATGCATACAAACATTTGAAAAAACGCCCCCCCCCCCCAAAAAAAATGCTCAAAAACGCGTTAGGGAGGAAGGAACTGCACAAGGAGCCAATCCAGTCCATGCTGACAGGAGCAGAAGACAGAGGGATGAGCATGCTGCTACTTCTTCACTGTCCAATCGCAGGCTGTGGGTGGGGAGGAGACAAGGTTGTGTTGCTTAACTGCAGTAGCAAAAAGTCAAGTCACCAACCTTGCAGTGCCATCTGACAGGGCTGTGTATATCTCAGAACTTGATAAACAAACATGCAAATCCTCTGGAAGGTAAAACAGATGAAATATATGTATTCCAGTTGTGTTTTTATCTGTTTATTTGCAGTTTATCTCAAATTTGAATATGTGTCACACAAGATGGTCCATCCCAGAACAGGCTTAATATAATATTAACAACCAAGCTTCTGTGAATAACAGGCTCAGTTGTCTTTTTTTTGTATGTTACTCTTTATTTTCATGCAATTATCCTTCTTGAACTCCCCTTTTTTGTGGAAATACTATAAAATGCATAGTTTTAAGGCTGTTTTCTAATCTACATAGTAATTTCCCACTTTAATACATGCATCATTTTGATTTATATATGTGATGGTGGAAACTAGCAATTTATGCACAATAACACCCAATAACAGCTATCCTAGTATTATTTAGTATTGTTTGTATAGTGCTTAATATCATACATGCTCTTTTTCTCTGACAGAACTCATGAAATAAGGTGTGAAATGTCATCTCCATAGAGTTACAGAACATTTTAAATTGTACAGTTTAAAATAACATGTTGCCAGTCATTTGACTCTGAAAATGTAATTTATGCAAAACGTAAAAATAAAAAAAAGAATGCCTTAACATCTCATGTTGTAATACTTGTGATGCATTTTCTCATTTGCATATTAAATGTGCTAGCATGTTTAGCCTTTTGTATTCTATAAAAGATAGAGTTTGTAGCAACAGCTCATTAAAACAATGTATAGTCTTTTCATTTTCTTTTTAGCTATGCATGTAAATGGGATTAGCTTGATGTAAATTGTATTAAAAGGGGGTATTTTTTTGTTCCTATCCATGATTTGTAATGATGTACAGGGTCTGGATTATCCATTACCATGGTTATGCTTTGAATCAACTTCTCAAAATACTAAGTAATGAAAATAAAAGTCTATGAACTGGCCAACTCATTGATAACAATCCACTTCTTTGTAGCTGATTTCTTATCCCAGCAGTTTTCAAGGAAGGATCTTGGGACCAGTGAAAAAGAGTGGATGTGCTAAGGAGAAGCAAAGCCTGGTACACACTAACAGGTTTTTTTGATCAACCCAGAGTGCGGAACAAAAACAAACTGAAAAAACTAAAGAGCTCAGGAGGAACCACTGTACTAACTATCTGATGTTAGTACAGGGATCTCCCCTGCCGTGCTATTGTGTTCTGGCAGGGGGGGCGGCCCCCACCCAGAACACACCAGTCAGTGCTCTCAGTTTTTGGCTGAGAGCTCTGATCGGGTGCCAATCAGCAGACATTTTTTGGTCATGCCCCTTCGACTGGCTCCGAATGGCCTGGCTGTCGTGGACACAGGCTGAATGAATGTCCAGTTTTATTGAACCCGCCGAGGCCACCTGATATTTGGTCTGTGTGTACAACCCTTAAGAATAGGGTGAAGAGATATATAATAAAATAATTAAAATTACTACTAGTAATGGTGTAAAAAACTTAATTCTATGTGTAGTTTTTAATGTTACACTTTGTGTGCTGTACTACACAATGCATGTGGTTTACTGCTTTTTGGTCAAAGCAGTGGATACTGCAGTTCAATGTTTCTAAATGTAAAATAATGCACCTAGGGAAAAAGAATCCCTTGAGAGAGTACAACATTGGGGGTACAGTTTTGGTCAGCATTACAGAAGAAAAAAATTCGGGGGTACTTATTTCAGATGATTACAATGAAGAAAAATAGTGTGACCAGACAGTGGGGAAAGCGAATAAAATTCTAGGGTGCATCACCAGCAGGAGGAAGGAGGTTCTGATTCCCCTATATAGATCTTTAGTGAGACCTCTTTTAGAATACCGTGTCCAGTTCTGGAGACCTCACAGAAATATATCGATAAGATAGAACAAGTTCAGAGACGGGTAATAAAAACGGTGAAAGGTTTGGGGGACAAAACCTATCGAGAGCGACTTCAGAAACTTAATATGTACAGTGTGGAGGAAAGAAGGAAAAGGGGAGACATGATTGAAACCTTTAAATATATCAAGGGGATGAATAAGGTTCAAGAGGGCAGAACTTTCAATATGAAACCAAAATCAAGAACACGGGGACATGACCTCAAACTAACTGGAGGAAAGTTCAAAACCAATCTTAATATTATTTTACTAAAATGGTAGTTAATGCTAAAAATAAACTTCCAGCAGAGGTAGTGAGACAGTCAACATTAAATGGCTTCAAACATGCTTGGAAAAAAACATAGAACTATACTCAGACAAAAGGTTAACGGAAAAAAAACAAAAACACACAAAACATGTATTACAAAAAAAAAAAGTCTTTTTTCTGCCATCACTTTAATATGTAATCACATGATGCAAGTCTGTAAATCAGCTAAATATTAAAAGCAGTTGATAAGGGAGAAACAGGGTAATGGCATTTATCCAATGGGAGTTACCTAATTGCAAATCCTTATATCTCTATAGTTAAATCAAATAGTATACCTGGTTAAAATTTAGTTTGCTAAAGCATAATGTATCATTTACAGTTGCCATTTTTTTTTTTTTCATTAATTACTTCAGCTCTCAAAACTCCACACCCCCTATGGACCAGAGCAATTTTTAAAATTTCTGCTATGGGCTTACTGATTTGGTTATACCTTTCTACCCTAAATAAATAAGTAAGAAATATGTAAAAATTCCAAAAATAAAAGAAAATACACTTTTTTTCTACATTTACGATTATTATTAGTATTAGTAAAAAAAATATAGTGTTACTGTGGATAAAAAGTATACATTCAAAAGGGAAAGAAAATCTCAAATTTTGAGTTTAACACCAGAACAGTAATAGAGGGAAAATCTTCCAATAGGGACACTAATTTTGGTGAGCCTGGTGAAACCCCTGGATTCCCTCACTTTGAAGGGACTTCCTCTCACTTCCTGTCTCATAGTCAAAACAGGAAGTGAGAGGAAATCCCTCCAAAGTGAGGGAATCCAGGGGTGTCACCAGGAAAATCTCCCCTATGGGACATAGATGGCAAAAAGTTGACAGGGGTTATAACCCTCCCTTATTACATCCAAAATAAAAAAAGTTTTGCCTTTAAAAACATTTTAACTGACATCATATGAAGACTAAATCTCATTCTTTTGATCTGCAGATGAATAAGTAGATACCAAAAGTAATAATGTTACTTTGTATCTTTCTATCTCGTAGCTGATACAGCTGCTGTATTTACATAGCAACTCCTCATGCATGTTTGACAGTCCATATCCCAGCAACAAGGAGGGAGCAGAAAAGCAGGGCATACTACATACACCCTGTGTACTTAGATTTTTTGGGGGGTATGTGTAGCACACCCACAGATGCTTAAATACTGTACAATACCTCTATAAAGATAGAGAAAGGACTTTAAAGGCTGCCACTCAAAACCCCAATATAAAGTGAAAAAAGCACTAGAGTATTTCATATAGTAAAACAATATACAATAAAACATTTTTCAAAAACTTTTAACACTTTTTATACTGAGCTCCTATATCATAGTTACATAGTAGGTGAGGTTGAAAAAAGATACAAGTCCATCAAGTCCAACCTATGTGTGTGATTATATGTCAGTATTACATTATATATCCCTGTATATTGTGGTCGTTCAGGTGCGTATCTAATGCCGCGTACACACGAGCGGACTTTACGGCAGACTTGGTCCGGCGTACTGGATTTCGTCGGACAAGTCGATCGTGTATGGGCTCCAGCGGACTTTGTTTGCTCAAAAGTTGGACGGACTTAGATTTGAAACATGTTTTAAATCTATCCGACGGACTCTTCTTTCTAGCGGACAAACTGGTCGTCTGTGTGCTAGTCCGACTAACTCAAACTGACGCATGCTCTGAAGCAATTACAAGACAGAAGCGCTCGGTATGGTAAAACTAGCCTTTGTATTGAAGCTAGCACATTCCTCTTCTGTGATCTTTTAATACAGCGCTTTTTTTTTATTTATAATGCGAGAGGAATGAAGTTGTTTTTCTGCTTTATATTCACACAGAGTTCTCACAAACTACTTTCTTCATGATTTATCCTCATGCCATGACTAATATGATATTTTTAAAAAGCCAGATTTCCATAAATAAAGTATTAAATTCGATTTTGGACTCATCTTTTTTTTTTTTTTATTGATTTCAACACTTATCTATTATACAATGTGTGCTAAATTATACAAACATTTTTTTTGTTTATTTTATTTTTGTATTTTCAAGTTACCACAATAACCTTAATATTTTGTGTTGTTTTAATGAACCTTAATGAGGTTGGTGTCCCTTGTTAATTAGACATAGGGGGGGTTTATTTTCCAAAGGCAAATTCATTTTTCACTACAAGTGCAAATTGTACTTGGACTTGCACAGAAAGAGCATTTTGAAGTGCCTTCACTGTGGATCTGAGGGGCACATGCAAGGAACCCAAAAAATCAACAGAGCTTCCCCTCATTTCAGCTCTTTCCCTCAGATTTACAGCGACTGCACTTCCAACAAGTGCACTTGCTGTGCAATTTCTAAAGTGAACTTTTCACTAGTACTTTTCACTTGATTTTAGAAATGATTTAGCCTTTTGGCAAAAACACACATAGGGGTTGATTTACTAAAGGGAAAAAGACTGTGCACTTTGCAAAGTGCAGTTGCCCTCTGCAAGAGCTCCAGAGCTTAGTAAATGAGTAGAAGCTCTGCTGACTTCCATCATGTGCAAGCAAAACTGCCGTTTTTTTAATTTTCCTTCCACAGGATTGGGTACACTTTGCAAAGTCAAGCCTTACCTCATTTCCTAAGCTCTGGAGCAATTGCACTTGCAGAGGGCAACTGCCCTCTGCAAAGTGCACAGTCTATTTGCTTTTATTAAATCAACCCCATAGTCTTTTTGACCTGTACCTGCCTACTCCCAAACAAAATGTCGTTTTGGAATCAAAACACATAGTCAATAATGTAAGGTAACCAAAAAATCCATTTATTTTGGTGAAAAAAAATTAGGAAGGCAACACTGGAGACACTTTTAGAATCTGTGAAGCCTTTCGTCCCCCAGGACACACATCAAATTTTATGACAAGAAAATTGATATCTTGCGACTAGGGAGCACAGGGAGCACAGTCAGACCAGACAGAAACCAGGCAATCACTTTCGACTCTTCCATGGAGCCTTCCCTCCACGCTTCTCTGCAGCCTTCCTCGGAGGCTGGGCCTCTGGTGGTGTACTTGGGGCAGGAGGAGGAGGAGGAGGAGGAGGAGTGGCTTCATCTGCCAGATACGTTTTAGCTGTAAGCTCCCCTCTCAAGCCCTTCTGATAGGCCTGAAAAATCAAACCCTCACAGAGGAGGCGTTGCCCCTTTTCCAATTCCAGCAATCTGGTGGCCATATATGTCCCATACGCCTCCTCTGCATTGAGTGGTGTACTCAGGATTTGGCTTGCTTCACGTATAAGGGCTAGGGATTCTTCCTCAGTTTGGGTCATTCTCCTGGGCCTTTTGGTGAGAATGCGGAGGGGAGCCACCTGACACTCCGTGCGGCTTCTACTCGGCCCAGCCACAGCCTCCTCCTCTCTCCCACTGGGCAAGGCCTCCTCCTCTCTCCCACTGGTCAAGGCCTCCTCCTGGCTGAGGTCATCCTGTGTTAAAAAAAGGTACATAATTTTAATTTTGTGTTACGCAATCACACACAATTTTCAGCTCATGACTAATTCTCCACAAATAGTAAAGGCTATCTATTTGACACCACCATTATTTCCGGTGATCAACAATATCTGAAGAAGTATATTTTTGGCCACTACTGTCTAGTGATATGTCTACATATTAATATTTGTGATGAAGTCATTTTTTATGAAGCACTTAAAAATTTAACACATTAACATCATTAATAAGATTTACACAATCACAAATTCCACAAAAAAGGATACCTGGCTGAAGCTGGGCGCATCCACTTCATCAGGGATGAAAAGGCCCAGTTCTTCCTGGGACTCCTCAGCTGGGGTGGAGGTGGATGGAAGGCTGGAGGGAAGAGTGGGGGGAAGGCTGTAGGGAAGGGTGGGGGGAAGGGTGGGGGGAAGGGTCGAAAGTGATTGCCTGGCTTCTGTTTGGTCATCCAGGAATCGCATTTTGTGGTAGTACCACAACTTGGGTACATAAACTTGGTCGGCTGCTGCACCGGATCTGAGCGACTCCTGGATTTTATTATGTTCCCGCTTGTACATGTTTCGCAAGATACCAATTTTCTTGTCCACAAACTTGAGGTCTGCCTGGGGGACTTGAGTCTTCACAAATTCTAAAAGTGTGCCCAGTGTTGCCTTCCTCACATCTCTATTGTAATATAGTGGGTGTTTGACCTCCCACAGGTTTTTCTTTTCCTGATATAGGTCAATAAATCGCGACAAAAAATCTGCCTCTTTAAAGGGATTCATTGTTGCTGAAAGACAAGACACAAGATCAAAACTGTAATGTCAGTCAGAACTCCCAGGATTATTTTATTATATACACACACACACCCACATTTAATCTTACCTTCGTTTCTGACGCTCGCTACTTCCGCACGGACATACGTAGGCCATCGTAATAGCTTTATATACACTGCGCATGTGTCATGCTCCGCCTGCGTCGCCGGCCCCTGACGTTCTTTAGTACGATTTGTCCCCGCCCCTTCACTCTTCGTTGCGCAGTGGGAGTAGATAGAGAAAGATGGCGGAGAGAATCAGTGGAAGTAGCGCGGAGGAAAGCCCGGAGCCACAACCATCCACATCCAGGAGGAGATATAAGGCCACCAACATGGCTTTTGAAGAGATGGTGGAGATGGTGTCCATATTGAGAAGGGAGGACTACGATGGCAAAAAAGGACCGTACACACGATCGAATATGCGTAAGGACAAAATAATGTCCTCAGTTGTCACCGCTCTAGAAGCTAAATTTGGCACAAAACGGTCTAAAGAACAATTGAGGAAGCGGTGGTCTGACATCAAAAGTCGGGAGCCAGAACAATATTGGCGAATAAAGAAGCTGCTTAAAAAAAGTAAGTACTTGTTGTGTTTTCCTATTGAGATACTTAACTTGCATGCTCATCCATATTTTTTTCGTTTATACAGCATCCTTCGTAAAGACCGTTCTTTGTAAAAGACATATGATACTAAAGAAAATGACGGGTTTTTTTTTTCGCCATATACGATGGTACAGGGTTGGACATATACATTTATGTCTTGATAATTTTTCGTATTCCAATAATTTGTGGATGTGGTGTAGATGTGTTGGAAAATATAATGCTTCTTCAAAAATGATTCAGTGTAATGTAAGGACAGGACACAGCAGCTGCTTCCACATCTGGACTCACGAGCACTAGTGTATTATGTGACCATAAAGAAATTTTAGAGGGGTAATACACATAGGAGATCATTGAGGTATCTGCATCTGTGAAACTTGCATGAAAATGTGTATTGTTTAGAATTGTTGTTCAGAGGGAATGTTCATCCTGTCTTCTAATTTTTTGAGGACAAAAAAAGGCAATTGTCCATAACTCCTAAACAACGTTTCAGATTATTTTTAAAAATATAAAATATCACTGTGTTTTAACTATACCTTTTGTTGACTTATCATAGGGGAGAAAAGACTCAAACAACAGTCCAAGGATCCCAGGACCCCCCCAAGTCACCAGCCTGAGCCTGAAGATAGCCCAAGCCCCAGCCCAAGACCACCCCCACCCAACGAGCTGGAGGAAGGAGAGGTGGAGGAAGTGTGCGACCTTTCAACCCCACCAAGTGAGTGACTAACACTCCAGCGTAAGGTAATGTATTTAGGCGTGCATATTTTAACCCTTGTTTTTTTCACACATTTTAGGTGAGCTTCTGGTTGTGGAAGGCCAAGCGGCAGAGCCATTCACCACAGACAGTGCCCAAAGACTGATTGGCCAGATAATGCTGTGGAATGGCCAAATTGCGTGACCAAATTCACAGCATGCAACTTCGCCTGGACTCCATGCAACAGGAAATGAAGAACATGATTGATGTTTTGGGCAGAATATAATAACGTTTTGCCTAAAAACATCAATCATGTTCTTCATTTCCTTGTGAAGTTTCTTTCTTCTTGAAATTTTGGTTACAAGTTTTTTCGTTACCAAGAAATTTTTATGATGCACACTGTGTGTCATCATGTGCTATCTTCCATCATGGGATATCAATGTACTTGTTTTGTGTTTGCAACCCCTTCATCCTCAAAATTATTGAGTGGTGAGAGGAACAAAGGGATTGCACACACAAAACACCTACATTGCTCCCCCATGATGGGAGATAGCACATGTAACGAGCCCCTTGCTCGCTCGGTTCCACTCTCCCGACACTCCTCTGCAGCTATTGAATCAGATTGCAACGTCTGATGGTTCGGTCATCCAATGCTCCGGGATTAGAACTTCAGCTATGTGCCGTTCTAACCCAGTTGTGTAGCTCAGAACAAACACCAGGCAGGCTGTATGTAAGTTCAACCAGGGATATCCTTTATTGAAAAATCCAGGCTTTTATACACTAAAAGTGGAGGTGCAGACCTCCTGCTCATATTACTCTAACAATACAGCTGTAACCTAATTAACATGAGCTAATTAACTAATCCCTTTAGACAGCCTAGATGTCTCAGACATGACCGTTAGGCCAGACTGGCCGTCTTGTAGTTCAGAAAATCCAATCAACATTATCACAATCCACATAGACTCTTCTTCACACAATAGCAGAGTTAATTAACACAAATAACAATGGGGATCTAATGACTCTTAGATCCCATAGTAGTATATTTACAATACACATTTTAGCAGACAATAGACAGACAGGTGTTGGAATTTACATCAGGATCTCCTAACAGTATCTGTCCCAGCATTATGAATCAGCCACTATTCCAATATGGCAAATCCAGGGTCCCCAGACATACAGCTCACAAAGAGCACCGTTCCCCCAAATGCAAGGGCCCCCGATCGATCGGCAAGAGGCTAGCATACAGTCCCCTCCAAAAGTCTCTTTCCCGGCTAGGTCTGTCACAGCACATGTTGACTTGACCCTTTTGTAATGCTCAATTTTGAGCATATTAAAAATAAATTAATTTTCTATTTACAAGGGTGATATCACCAGCACCGTTCTTAAAATTTTGAACTTTGTAAGTTCTTTGATTTTTTTGTATGTTTTTCAAAACACTGTTGTGAATTTTAAGATTTTAAACAAGGTGTATTTTTGTTTAAATATGCCTTTTATAAAGTTTTCTAAAAAATAAATTATTTAAAAAAAAAAAAAATAAATAAAAAATAACCAAAAAAACAAAAAACAAAAAATGTTTCAAAAAATGCACCTTTCAATGTGCACACAGTAAAATGTTTTTACTACCACAATGTGTGTGGCTGATTATTTCTCAATAATATGTTTAGTAAATTTTTGTGTGGTTACAGTGACAAAGGGCCTTATTAACTAAAGGTAATTGCACTTGCCACTACTACAAGTGCACTAGGAGACAGACCAAACTAAATGCAAACAAGAATAAAAACAAGATATTTTTTCTAAAATTTTTTGTAAAATTAAAGCTCTTCTTGAATAGCAATGGCCCCCGACCATTAAAATAATTCACATATCACTCACGCACTTGACGTGCGGTTCGGGGGGCCAAGCCAATACGGCCAATTTCCAGGCCTGTCATTGCTGGATCTTGTACAAGTCCGGCCTCAGGCCCAAAAGAGGTTAGATATGTAGCAGAATGTCTACGTAAAAAGTTATGTAGTATGCAGCAAGCAAGTATGACGTGATTAATTTTATAGTCCGCCAGATTTATGGCTGAAAGGAACAAACGGAACCAGCTGGCCAGAATCCCAAAGGCATTCTCCACAACTCTTCTTGCTCTGGCCAGCCGGTAATTAAATACCCTCCTCTCAGGGGTGAGTGTTCTTTGGGGGAACGGCCTCATCAAGTGCTCACCGAGAGCAAACGCTTCATCAGCAATAAAAACTGAGGGGAGTCCATCCACATTCTGGTCATCAGGTGGCAATCCCAGGCCACCAGTCTGGAGACGCTGGCACAGCTCAGTCTGTGCAAACACTCTGGCCGTTTTTCCCCACATCCACAAACAGAAAGTCCAAATGTGCCGAGACCACCGCCATCAAAACTACACTATGGAACCCCTTGTAGTTATAGAAATAAGACCCCAAATGCGATGGTAGCACAATGCGGACATGCTTCCCGTCAATCGCCCCAACACAGTTGGGAAAGTCCCAATGGTCAGCGAACTGGGAGGCCACAGTCTGCCATTCCTGTTTACTGGAAGGAAACTGTGGAGTGAAAAAACAAAAAAAAAATAATATAAGGAATTTAAAACATAACTTGGATATCAGATTACACAAAAACATTAGTGAACAACAGCAGTCAAACATTATTAATATGTGTGTTTGTTATTTAAATTAGAAAAAACTCACTCCGCATTCACACACTTCCTGTGTTTCCGTATATACAATGTATAGCCCTTCTCTTCATTCTAGATTATAGTTCAATAATAAATGCGTTTCGATCAATGTTTAAAACATTGATCGAAACGCATTTATTTATGAGTTGTGCCCGCCCACTCTAAATCTGATTTGGTTAAATATCTGATTGATCTGCCAGTTAGCCACCCCAATGATTAAGTCCCTGTGATGAAACATGTTGGGGCGTGGCTACATGGCGATTCTACACGAGTGCTAAAGGAAAGAGTGAAGGGGAGGGGGACGGAGCGGAGGACCAGTGGAGGGACGGGTGCTGCGGACGGGTGAGACAAACGTGAGCGCACACACTTCCTGGGTCCGCCGTGGCCGCCTGTTGTATTTTCAGTTGTCATCGCATGCTTTGCTGTGAGATATTCCCAGATATTTAACCAAATCAGAATTAGAGTGGGCGGGCACAACTCATAAATAAATGCGTTTATTTATGAGTTGTGCCCGCCCACTCTAATTCTGATTTGGTTAAATATCTGATTGATCTGCCGGTTAGCCACCCCCATGATTAAGTCCCTGTGACGAAACATGTCGGGGCGTGGCTACATGGCGATTCTACACGAGTGCTAAAGGAAAGAGTGAAGGGGAGGGGGACGGAGCGGAGGACCAGTGGAGGGACGGGTGCTGCGGACGGGTGAGACAAACGTGAGCACACACACTTCCTGGGTCCGCCGTGGCCGCCTGTTGTATTTTCAGTTGTCATCGCATGCTTTGCTGTAAGATATTCCCGTATGCTGTGAAGTGATTTGCCTATTGGTTTTATTTTCAAGTGTGAGTTCATTGAAGGTGTTTTTTATGTGTGATTAAACCTTTTAAATAGTATTACACTATTGGAGCTTCTTTTACTTATATGTTACACCACCAACATAAGGAAATCGTTCTATCTATGGAGCAGTGGATGTGTATGTTCGCATGCTGACCCCCATGAGAGTGGGTTAGAAGCTCTGTCAGGCCAAACACGAGAGTGAGAGGCCTTAAAAGCTGGTGAGTTTGAATTTCAGAAGGGAGTGGAATCACGTCACAGAGGTGTGGTGGATGTTTTGAAACACAGCTGAGCAGTTTGGAGTCACCTTCACTATTTTGGACTTTCTTCATTGTTTTTCACGATTTATTGGGACTATCAGTACACAATTTTTGGATTTTATATATTTCGTTGCAGTATTTATAGATTTGTTTTGGATATATATATTTGTATATCACTCTCACAGGGTGTCTTATGTACATATATAATCCCTTTCTGTGTTTGTAGTTCACCATCTCAAACATATATAATTTTTGGGCATTAGGGATTATAATAATATATATAATTTTTTTTTCCTATTAATCTATTTTATTAACTTGAGTTTATCATCCAGTATACGTCTATATTCAGTTCACTGGCTGTATAGGAGTGTCTGGCATTTCCCCACTATCTGGGGACCAGCGCCACTATTCATCCTCAATTTTCCTTTGGTGAATTCAGTTTTTATGTACTTTTATTGTCAAGTGGCAGCTCCGATAGGGTTCTGACGTTTGGAACTATAGCGCAGAGGTAGAAATACAGGTCTGGGGCAACGTTTTTTGAACCTGTATATATTCAGTTTTTACTCACCTTTGTTGCCAGCAGTTTAGACATTAATGGCTGTGTGTTGAGTTATCTCTATTAATCTATTTTATTAACTTGAGTTTATCATCCAGTATACGTCTATATTCAGTTCACTGGCTGTATAGGCGTGTCTGGCATTTCCCCACTATCTGGGGATCAGCGCCACTATTCATCCTCAATTTTCCTTTGGTGAATTCGGTTTTTATGTACTTTTATTATCAAGTGGCAGCTCCGATAGGGTTCTGACGTTTGGAACTATAGCGCACAGGTAGAAATACAGGTCTGGGGCAACGTTTTTTGAACCTGTATATCTTCAGTATATCAGTTCACTGGCTGTATAGGAGTGTCTGGCATTTCCCCACTATCTGGGGATCAGCGCCACTATTCATCCTCAATTTTCCTTTGGTGAATTCGGTTTTTATGTACTTTTATTATCAAGTGGCAGCTCCGATAGGGTTCTGACGTTTGGAACTATAGTGCAGAGGTAGAAATACAGGTCTGGGGCAACGTTTTTTGAACCTGTATATCTTCAGTTTTTACTCACCTTTGTTGCCAGAAGTTTAGACATTAATGGCTGTGTATTGAGTTATCTTGAGGGGACAGAAAATGTACACTGTTATACAAGCTGTACACTCACTACTTTACATTGTAGCAAAGTGTCATTTCTTCAGTGTTGTCACATGAAAAGATATAATAATATATTTACAAAAATGTGAGGGGTGTACTCACTTTTGTAAGATACTGTATGTATATTCAACTGTGGAGCATATTTGCATATGTATAGGGAAGGATACAAATACCAACTTACTTTAGATTGATAAGGTCGAATATAAGATATATAAGATATAGCTGCTAATATACAAATACATTGTCTTTTAGAACCAGTGCACAGAGACTTGTTTTCCACTAAATTTGGACTCTTTAATAATATAAGACCAGCACTGGTCTGATTTGCCTAGAGTGACCTTATTAATCTAAGGTAGGTTGGTATTTGTAGCCTTCACTATACATATGCAAATATGCTCCACAATGATATAGGATCTCCTGAGGAAGCGAAGTCTAGTAAAACGCATAAAGAATTTGATCATTGTTTGGATCCTCCTTCATCCAGCCCATTGATACCTGTATATCATTTTGAATACTCGATTTTCAATATTAATGTACTACATGTAAATGTCTGTGTTAGATATTATAGTTATGGAGGATATATGAGTTCAGTATACCCCTTTGGGATGTTGTCACACATCCTACATGGATGTTAAAAGTTTTTTAAAAATGTTTGAATGTATGCTTAATAAATACTAACTACCATTGCTGGGATTACTGTGAGCGGCGGGAGGAGAGTCAGAGAGCCAGATCCACGGACACCGTTCCAGGAAACCCATCCTCTCTACCCCAAGACTGTCTATCTGCCCTACTTGGCCCACTGGGGGCCGCTGCTGGAGGTGAGAGGCTGGGGGAAACACTTGGCGTGTGCACCAGAATCTAAATAGAAGAACAGCACCAGTCACTTTATATCTGCACTTTATTTAAAGACTGCTTGTGTGGACACTACTTATCACAGTTGCACGTTTTTATTTAAATTTTGTGGACTGAATTGCACTACTGTCACTTTGGGACGACACCTCTGCACTCTGGATGTGGGGTGTCTGTCTATATATTTATGTATATATTTTTATAGCGCATGAATGCGTTGATGATGGCATGATTGCACAATTATCACTGTTTGATTTTTGATTAAGGTATTGTGGATCCATATTGATGCGGGGATCCTTCTCGCATCTTGTATTACAGTTCATATATTTTTTCATTTTAATACTCATGCACAGTGGGATAGTTTGCTATTTAGAACATTATTATTTGCTACACCTTAAAAGAGCTGTTTATTTGCTATTTTTTCACTATTTTAGCACCAGGAATCATTTGCTTCTCAGTTAATTTTGGGGGGCTATTATTCCAGCCACATCTAGTTTCGTATATATTTATATAGTGTCACTCTCTCCTTTTTATGCGTGGTGGCTAATACATCAGGAATCTCACTTTGCACTTGGCACTTTAATAGTTGATGTTCACTTACATATTTTACATATATTTGGCACTGATGATTTTTTTGATGGACTTCAGCATGGGGCAATTATCAGTTCAGATTTTACATTTTTTTGTTGGGAATTAGTATTTTGGAGTTACCGTTAGGCACATTGCTTATCCCTTTATCTTTTGTTATAGGAGATTATTGATTGGATCAGAATTGCTGGTTTGGTACTGGATGATAGAGTAGCGCCACATATTTTATGTGAACTTATGCTTAATAAATGTTGTATATTGTTTTACTATATGACATGCTCTAGTTTTTTTCTTTAATATTGTGGTTATGAGTGGCAGCCTTTAAAGTCCTTTCTTTCTCTATCTTTATGTAGGTATGGATGTGGTGCCACATTAACAGATTGTACTTTATACTTCATTTGTACCTGCTTAAATATTGTTTTTAACTTTTTTTTCATCCTCTTTTGTATCTCTGTTGAATGTTTTCCTGAAGGTGACAACACTGGGACATGCCTGCACATGGCTATGTAGTCTCCATCAAGGTACAAATGGTGAAATGGTTGACATGGCAGGTATTATTTTAATGAACGTTTCAGATAAAAAAAGACTGAAAAGACTTTTTAAATTGTATTAACATGTAAAATATTAAATTGGATTTGTATGACTAGGCTTAGATTTACAATAATCCAATAACAAAAGTATGAAATATTAAGCATGTGCAATGTGAAAATCATATTAAAAATATTTTAATGTAAATGCTGCATAATACTTCAGAATATGAGCTCATTATACTTTCCCGTTAACAATAAGGGTGATCTATTGATATACTTTTTTACTCAAAAATTGACCAGCTCCAATGCCCTCATATTACATAAAATAATGCTATTGTTCTCTAAATATTACTAAAGCTGGCCATATATTATACAATTTTCTTATTCAATTTCTTTAGATTTGCCTTTAACTATGTAGTGCAAAGGCCTGCCTGATTGCATACAAATTGAAAGTGTTTAGGTTTGACCTCAAATTATGTGGTTTTGGTAAATCTAAAGGAAAATTGTATAATGTATGAAGAAAAAGGGGGGGGGGGGGACATTTGGGACTTTGAGTGAGATGTAAGGGAAGGTTTACGCCTCCATCCCTGTGCTGTATGCAACATAAGAGGGGGGAGGTTTGGGACTTTGAATGAGGTGTGAATGGGGAAACCAAACAAATCATGTAAGTAAACACATCCATATGTTGATTACTAAATCATTAAATGGCATGACATAATACAGCATAACATGCATAGTACAGTTGTCAAATTGCATTGAAAAAATTGTTAATTACATGCCACATAACAGTAAAAGATATGCATACTAGAAATTAGGCAGAATGTAGTCCGGTAAAAACGTAAATTGGTAAAACCATTTAGAATATCAATGTACACATCGAAGATTGCTGGCCATACCTAAAATCTCTCACGTATGAACTAAAACGTGCAATAGCGCGTGCCAGGCACCGGCCAAATATATCTGCCCCGGGAGCTGAGGAAGGGATCCAATATATTGTTATATGGTTATATTTTTATATATTTATTTTTTACTCTATTTCACATATTCCAGAATTCCCATTAACCATGACATGACGTATTCACTTTCCATGGGGGATTGCGGTCGCGCTCCCAGTTTTCCCTATTGGATCCTTTCCTCAGATCCTGGGCCAGACATATTTGGCCGGTCCCTGGCACGCGCTATCACATGTTTTAGTTCATACATGAGTAATTTTAGGTATGGCCAGCTAATCTCTAGTGATTCTAAGTTCCCTATGTTGGTTACTACATTAGACTATAATGGTCATTTATCCTCTCCCTTTTTAGAACATGGAAACATGGATGCATGGCTTCTGATGAGTGGATGAAGTCCACGAAATGCGTCAAGCCTACCTTGATGCATCCAGTGTACATCAATATTCTAAATGGTTTTACCAATTTACGTTTTTACCAGACTACATTCTGCCTAATATCTAGTATGCATATCTTTTACTGTTACATGTCATTAACAATTTTTTTCAATGCAATTTGACAACTGTACTATGCATGTTATGCTGTATTATTATGTCATGCCATTTAATGGTTTAACATATGGATGTTTTTACTTACATAATTTGTTTGCTTTCCCCATACACACCTCATTCAAATTCCCAAACCTCCCCCCTCTTAAATTGTATAATATATGGCCAGCCTAATGCCCTGTACACATGGTCAGATTTTCCGACGGAAAATGTGTGATAGGACCTTGCTGTCGGAAATTCCGTCCGTGTGTAGGCTCCATCACACATTTTCCATCGGAATTTCCGACA
Source organism: Aquarana catesbeiana (assembly GCF_042186555.1). Classification (NCBI taxonomy): domain Eukaryota; kingdom Metazoa; phylum Chordata; class Amphibia; order Anura; family Ranidae; genus Aquarana; species Aquarana catesbeiana. The sequence goes on along the minus strand of NC_133326.1, from coordinate 97,041,964 downwards.
CACAAAGTTTGAGAGCTTGCTATAAAATTTTCCGACAACAAAATTCGTTGTCGGAAATTCTGATCGTGTATACACAAATCCAACGCACAAAGTGCCACGCATGCTCAGAATAAATTAAGAGACGAAAGCTATTGGCTACTGCCCCGTTTATAGTCCCAACGTACGTGTTTTACGTCACCGCGTTCAGAACGAGCGGATTTTCTGACAACTTTGTGTGACCGTGTGTATGCAAGACAAGTTTGAGCCAACATCCGTCGGAAAAAATCCATGGATTTTGTTGTCGGAATGTCCGATCAATGTCCAATCGTGTGTACAGGGCATTAGAGTGTGCCACGGCCTTCCAGAGATCACTTTTATATAGAGGAATTTGTAGTAAAAATATACTAAATATATTTTTTAATTAAGGTATTTTTTACAGTGCATATATTCCCTGTGACAGGTTTAAAGTTCCTACCCCATCCTGTGAGGAAAACGTCTGCACTTTTAGGAATTAAGTTTAGGTTGCATGGGAATTACTGTAGTGTAATATTATGATATTTATGCTTTGCCATAGGCTTGTTGTAGCAATAAGTTCTTACTGCAGTCCCCGAATATCTTTATTTGTCTATAACTAATGAAAAAAAAAAGTCGTAACTGGGAAGCCAGTGTATGGGATGTCTGTTCAGCAGAAATTTCATTTAACCTTTTTCCCTCAACAATTATAATACTAGCCCTGAAGCCACTGTTTAATGAACATTTCTCTTAGCTACAACGGTCTTGCGAACTGGGTGGAATTCATTCTGGATGTTAACCCCATAGGATTTGAGCCATCTAGAACTGGTGGCTTGTTTTCCTTATAATATAGTAGGAGTGAGACATTATAAACTGTAATCCTGGGATTAGTTGAAGTTTAAAAGCAATATAAGTCACCTAGCACAAACACAGTTTCTACAGTACAAACCAATATCAAGCCAGCCGAGGCTGTGTGTTTCTTGGAATACTTGTATATAGCAGTGGTTATGTAACTATGTTGTGTGTAGGGAGTGGGATTCAATCATTTCTGTTATTATACAGTGCACACATAGAACGTTATATTAGAGATATTTTATGATGCTCTAAATATCCAACGAAAACACCCATCCAGTAGAGTTGGGGTTGGTGCTATATTCCCTTTGTGGCTATAGCAGGTATAATGAATAATTAACTAAGTGCAATGTTGATGTCTTTGCATTGCTTATTGAAATAGTATAGCAGCTCAACACTTGTGGAACCAGAAGCACATTGAGTGGGCGGTTATGTCTTGGCAGACATAGTACATGTGCTGTTGAACTGTAAAGGAGAGCAGTACAAAGGCTGCAAGGCTACGACCCAAGTTGTGTGGACACAGAGTTCACACATTGGGGTTGAGTTACTAAAACTGAAGAATGCAAAAATCTGGTGCAGCTCTGCATAGAAACCAATCAGCTTCCAGGTTTTATTGTCAAAGCTTTATCGAACAAGCTGAAGTTAGAATCTGATTGGCTACCATGAACAGGTGAACCAGATTTTGCACTCTCCAGTTTTAGTAATCAACCCCACTGCCTGCACTAGTATCCAGTTCCTTGAGCACTTCCCATCTCTATATGCTGTATCCCTCTCCCTGCACTCAGTTATATTCAATCCCCCAAGTGATACCCATCTCCGCACATTGTATGCCTCTTGCTAGGCTCAGTGAAATTCATTCTCTTGACTGATGCTGATCTGTGCACCATTCTCCACAAACCTTCATCAGGTTATTCCTCTGTGCATCTGCCACTGTCTGTCACCCATTGCAAATCTGCAATCCCTACATCTTTGATACCTGTTTATGAATACCATGTCAAGTTCTGATGATTTTTTATATTCCCTTTCCCCATTCCTGCATTTTCTTCTTTAATAGGACATTACCTGTATTGTCAGCTCCTTAAAGGGCTGAACTCTAGTTCTAGCCAAACATAGCTGTGTTTGGTTCAAGGTAGGTTAGGTGGACATTACTAATGCTTGGGTGCTGAAAACTGGGGAAAAAAACCCTTTTAAAAATACCATTCAGCCATGAGCAGTGATTTTTTTAAATGCTTAGGAAACATCAAAAATACCCAATTCCTATAAATATAATGCCTAGGGGGCGTGGCCTGGAGCCGATCCAAGATGGACGTGTGAGACAAGAGCTCCCGCTCCACGAGGTCCTTCTACACTAGCGTTTTACAGCTGAACAAAACTTTCCCCTCCACAAAGCTATTGGGACATGGTGAGGACGCCGAGGAGTATGTCAGCAACCCGCTCCCGCTCTCCGAGGACTCAGTTAAGCGCTCAGATCCCCGAGATCTTCCGCTCCCTGCCCAGGGAAAGAGTGCAGGCCTCACAATCCACCTCCGCTCGTACTTCCCGTTCCCCCAGCTACAGCCCACAGCGCATCGGAGCTCACATGGCGGCCGCAATAGACACAGCACAGGGACCCCCGCCAACCCCTCCTGCTCTTAACATGGATGACCTACGCAGTGTAGCTGCATATATTAAATGTACACTGCAGGCAGCCATCTCAGATCTAAAATCAGGCATCCAAGCCATAGCACTGAGAGTGGATGACATAGAATCTACACAGGCCCGCCATGATGTCTCCCTCTGCCAGGTACAACAGGTCACAGAATCGCATGCCATTCATCTCAGGGAGATTAATCGCCATATGGAAGACCTTGACAATAGGGGGAGAAGATGCAATCTGAGAGTGAGGGGGGTCCCGGAAGCCATAGACCCCAACCTTCTTTCCCAAACAGTCACCGACATCTTTAACAATATCCTAGAAAGGCCCCCTGGTACACTGATTTAATTTGAACGCATTCACAGAGCATTGCGCCTGAGAGGCAGAGACACAGATCCCCCCAGAGACACAGTCTGCTGTCTCTCTGAGTTCCCCCTGAAAGAAGAAATCCTCCGTAAAGCCAGTGGTCGCAACCAAATTCTCTTTCAGGGCACAGAAATTAAAATCTACCAAGATCTCTCTAACATCACACTCCAACGCAGAAGGGAACTAAAGCCTCTGTTGGAAGCATTAAGAGTCAGATCAATCCTATATCGTTGGAAATTCCCATTCTGTTTATCTGCGACTCATCAAGGTCGCACTGCAAATCTCAGAGTACCAGAAGATCTAGAACATTTCTTTAGTACCCTGGACATCCCATTTGTAGATGTCCCAGATTGGTACAGTGACTTTCGCTTACCTCCCCTTAACAGAGCCTTATCCATGGAAGGAATAGATGAAGCAGGCAATTTCACTTTGGGTCGCCACCACCCACACCACTTCCCTTCTCGTACCAATGCGAGATCCTCAGAAACACCCCGTAATGGCAGCCCAACTGCTTCACCAGTCCACCGCAGGGCACGCCTAACCTAACCAGGGAGATACTTAAAGCTCACACCTGCTATACCACATTAATAGGACACCAAGGATACCCCTCACTAACCTGAGACTTACTGCTCTTACTTGTATACTGTACTCTTTCCTAACTTCCAAATGATGGAGCACTGCACCTATTTATCCCTCATCTGGAAACAACGACCGAGATACCACTGACTAACACTTCCACAGCATTAACAACCCTTTCCTGGATTTCACCACACTTAGACCAACAAACAGTCTACCCAATAACTATTGGTCTTTATATCATCGGATAACCCCCCCCTTCTTTCCTGGACCAGACATGATGCTATCATACCCTGGACAATAGGAAACTGATCTCACAACCAGAAAAGGATTACAAGTGTCCTAAACTTTCTGCAACTACACCTAACATACAGTGATACAAACACACGAGTCTTTCTCAAGCAAAAAGATCAGCACGGAGACAAGCCATCAAGTCTTATACTAAACAGATACAGATAAGATGACCAGAAGACCTGATCCCAGAAGACAACCAGAAAGTAGTCACTGAACTTAATTTTGTCATTAATAACCAGCTATACACGTGCTTCGCTACAACCCTTATTCCCTCCTCCCTTCCCCATCCCTCTTCTTCCCTTAACCCCCCCTCCCTTCTCCACCACCTTTCTCCCACTCCCACCCTCTCACCCCTCACCTTCCCCTCCCTCCCCATTATAAGCTGAAAGCACAATAGAGGTATAAGGTAATTATAGTCTTACTAACTGTTTTTGGTATTACTCCTCCTCTTCTTTTTTTTTTTTTTTTTTAGTTGGTAATACTTCACCTGTAATGCCAAAATGTTACACTGATGTCCGTATAGGGTAAACTCTGAGAGGGTAAAGGTTCCACTTTACTTCAAATCTATAGAAAACCACCTCTCCATGGTAGGCAAAGATGATTTCTCACACAACACCTTCCCTTCAGGAAGGCTCTGGTGTAAAACACACAAGTGTAATCACTAATTGGGGAAACTGCCCCAACTGATGGGCCTAGAGATCTCCGTGTCCCTCTCGGACAATACAGAAAGTGACCCAAGGGTCCCTCTCTGTAGCCTTATCTACTCCAGTATCACCACAGTTGAAATGTTTAAAATGGTTATGATGGTTACAGTTCTATGTTTTAACCAGTTGCCACATTAAGATATATTCTACAGTTTTGAGTCAACGATTTATATACTGTCCAGGATGGCTTTCTTAAAGTATTAAAATGTTATTCACACATTTAATTGACTAACTAGCCTATAGTACGGGTATGAACATTTACGTCTAGGTATGCTTATACTACCTTTCCATATTCAGGATGTACTAAAACAGTTCCCTGACAGATCTTCCCCTTAGCTAGTTTCTCGAAACCCTCCTCATGTTCCAAACACTTACAAACTAATAATCTACTGTCAATTCGGAGGACCGGGGAAGAAGACAAATTTCTTTTTTTATTTCTCGTCTTAACTGGCCCCCTGATCATCAACAGGACGCACCAAATTTACTAGTTTATTGACCTCGTGGAGACGTCCACCTTGTTTCACTAGTTGAACGACTCCTACCACTACTCCATACAGCAGTCTCTGTTGCGACCGTTTACACCTACCGGTTCTCCCCCCTAATACTTTTAGTGAACGTGTACTTACACCTCCACATCCGGTTACACACTCTCCTACACACCCTCTCTTTCTCCCCCTCTTACTCCCTTTTTTTTTTTTCTTTGAGATCCTCTCCGGCTTCCCATTCCCAGAAGCTCTCTCAAGAGTCCTCAGCTACTCCTCCCCTATCATAATGACATCTTCAAAGCCCAAAATGGCCGACATATCATTGAAACTACTATCCCTTAATGCAAAAGGTCTCAACACTCCAGAGAAACGCTCCCAAGTACTGATGGCCATGAGGACAATGAAGGCAGACGTAATATACCTTCAGGAGACCCACTTCCGCACCAACGCAACTCCAAAATTTTCCAACCATTACTTTCCACACAGTTTTCATGCCACCTCTCCAATCTCGAAATCCAAGGGGGTTTCCATACTCCTATCCAGAAATGTGCCAATTAAAATTACGGATTCCCTAATTGACGAACAGGGCAGATACATCTTTCTCAAAGGCACCTTTAGAAACACACCAATCATGCTTGCGAATATTTATAGCCCTAATTCAGCTCAGGTACCATTTTTCCGTAAAATTACCCACCTTCTATCTACTTTCCAAGTAGGAATTCTGATATTAGGGGGTGACTTTAACGTTCCACTCGACCCTCTATTAGACACCTCCTCAGGCACATCCCACTTACCTTACAAAGCAATCAAACAGATTAGACGGTGCCTCCAAGAGCTACTACTTCACGATACCTGGCGCACCCTGCACCCAAAAGAAAAAGACTATACCTTTTATTCTACCCCCCATAATAAATACTCCCGTCTAGATTACTTCTTTCTCACACAACAAGACCTACCAACACTAAAAACTACATCCATTGAACCAATGACATTATCTGACCACCATCCCATCTCACTCACTCTTAGCTTCCCAGAAAAGACCACCTACACTCCCATTTGGAGATTAGATCCATCTATCCTAACAGACAAAATAAAGGAAATAGAAATTCGCACCTGCTTAACCAATTACTTCAAAGAAAACGACACCCCAGACACCACCAAATTGACACAGTGGCAAGCTCATAAATGTGTAATTAGGGGTAAACTGATTTCCATGACAGCGGCAATAAAGAAAGAAAAGAAAAAGATACTGTCTGACCTTTTCTCCAAACTTAAACCATTAGAATCCTCTCATAAAAAGAACCTAGCTCAGAGAACACACCTAGACTTAATAGAAACGCGCACACAAATACAGGAAGAATTAGGACATAAACTTAAGAAGAAATTTGCACTATCTCAGAAACTCTTTTATGAGTTCGGAAACAAATGTAGCCGCCTGCTCGCTCAGGCCCTCCGCACAAAAAGAACCAATAATACAGTACATCGACTATGTTCGCAAACAGGAGCAGCAATCACAAAAAAACATGACATAGCGAAAGAGTTTGAAAACTATTACACATCTCTATACTCCCTAAACACGACAAATTCTCCTGCTACACACCTGTCCAAAAGACATGACCAAATTAAAGTTTTTTTAGAACAATTCTCCCCAGATAAAATTCCAGCAGAAATCTCGACATCCCTAGAATATCCAATCACCCCAGAAGAATGGGAACAAGCAATCAAACAGTTGAAACCGGGCAAGAGTCCAGGCCCAGATGGCATATCAGCAGTCTACTACAAGACATTTGCAGATACACTTAAAAGCCCCTTTCTTAATGCATTTAACACACTATCCCCTACTAATCCACTTACAAAAGAAATGCTAGAAGCCCATATTTCGGTCATCCCCAAGGAAGGTAAGGACCCCACAAATACAGGAAATTACAGACCAATCTCACTATTGAATGTAGATGTCAAAATATTCTCCAAAATATTGGCAAATAGACTAACTCCCCTCCTCCCCTCTCTCGTGTCCACAGATCAAGCAGGTTTTGTCATAGGTAGAGAAGCTAGAGATAACACAGTCAAAGCAATCAATCTACATCATATCATCACTCATACCAACCAAAAAGGATTTTTTCTATCACTAGATGCAGAGAAGGCATTCGACAGAGTGGCATGGGACTACATGGCAGCAGTTTTACAAGCCTTAGGAATTGGACCTTACTTCTCCGGGTTTGATCCTGTCCCTATACACGAACCCTACAGCTAGAGTAAGGGTCAATAACACTCTGTCGAATGCCTTCCACATACGTAATGGGACAAGACAGGGATGCCCCCTGTCCCCTATTCTTTTTGTTCTTACCCTCGAACTCCTCCTCCGAAAGCTAAAACTCAATCCAGACATTCATGGTATAAATACTCCCCTCAAGGAATACAAGTATGCCGCCTTTGCGGATGATATCTTATTGTTCCTATCACAACCCTTGATTACCTTACCGGTCCTACTATCAGAATTCAAACAATTTCAAGTATTATCCAACCTTAAAATAAATTTCCCAAAATCCTTCGCACTCAATATCTCCCTATCTCACCAGTTAGTAGACCAATGCAAAAAAAATTTTCCTTTTCATTGGAGACAAGATTCGATAACCTACCTAGGAATACAACTTCCCTCCAAACTTCCAGATCTATACACAAGAAATTATATACCCATCTTGAACAAGTTGATTTCAGACTTCAAACTTTGGAATAACCCATCCTTCTCGTGGTTCGGCAGAGCCGCGATACTAAAAATGAATGCCTTACCAAGAGTGCTATACATCCTTCAAACAATTCCCATCTTAATTCCTCAAACGTTCTTCAAAGCATATCAATCAGCATGCTCCAGATTCCTATGGGGGCCACGTAAACCCAGAATTAGCTTTAAACAACTCACCAAACCAAAGCACATAGGAGGCATAGGTCTTCCGAATATTCTCAACTACTATAATGCAACTCATCTTACTAGAATAGTAGACTGGAATATTCACTCAAGCCACAAAGACCGGGTTGCTTTGGAAGCCTCCCTCACAACACTACCTTTAGCCTCCCTGCCATGGATGAATCCACAGCATATACCTATGACACTATTTTCACATCCTTTAATAGGACCCACTCTTAAGTGTTTTAATAAAGTTTGCTCCCAAGTGAATATATCCTCTGCTCCAGGTCCACTAACCCCTGTGAAATTTAATCCAGATTTTCCTCCTGGAATGCATAAACGCTTCCTTTCTGAGAACTTTCCACAAAATAGCATAAAGGCACACCAATTCTTCCATCAAGGGAAAATCCTTACTGCCTCCCAAATCTCCGCCCAAACAGGAAAACCACCCATTTCTCCTTGGACATACATTCTACTTGCTCATTTCCTGCAATCAAAAGACAAACAAGTTGCATGTTCAAGACCATTTACCCCTTTTGAAACATTATGTAACCAAACAAGCGCCCAACCCCACCTGATTTCTATAACTCACAATCTCCTTTTCACAAACATGTAGACTAACCAGAACATAGCCTGTCAAAAATGGGAAAAAGACCTCTCTATCTCACCCTCGGCGACTCAATGGGAACAATCTTTCCTCAATATACATAAAGGATCAAGAAACGTTACTACACAAGAAAATGGTTTCAAAATTTTCTCACGGTGGTACCGTACTCCCTCCCTACTACACAAAATTTATCCTGCGACATCTGCGAATTGTTGGAGATGTCATGCAGACGAGGGAACTCTACTACACATTTGGTGGTCTTGCCCCTTTATACAAACATTCTGGAGGGAGATACATAGAATCACTTCACAAGTCACATCCTATGACCTGGAATTTTCCCCAGCCCAATTCTTACTTCACCTCTCCCCCCTACCACATAAAACATACCACAAATCACTTGCAATGCACATGATAAACGCAGCGAAACAATGCATCCCCATACACTGGAACTCTCCACAAACACCCACCTTAAGAGAATGGTTTGCTAGAATCCGAAAAATATCAGAAATGGAAGAACTAATTCATATTGCTCAGGAAAACCCTTCTAAATTCACCCAAAAATGGAGTTGCTGGCTCCACTTTCAATCATCATCTGAATTTAGTAAACTAAATAACCCATCGAAATAATAAACACTGCTCACACACCTTAATAATTGTACATCTGCCTTAATTCTCGAATCAATTATCCAAAACAGTTCTTCTAGTATCCAAAATTTTAGCCTTTCCAAAATCTACATCACCCAAACAGGTCCTCAAAATACCCTAACAAACATGAAGATGGAAGCCGGAGAGGATCTGGAACACACCACCCTCTCTTCCTCCCCCCCCCCTTAACTTTTCTAGGCCCTTCCAACCTTCCTCCTTTCCCCCCACTATATTTTATTTGATCTCCCCTCTCTTCTACCAATTACCTCAGTTTACATTACTCTAGAGATATCTAACTCAAATCGTGATACCTGTATCCATTACTCTCATATATCACAAAAAGACAAGACCGGATATTAGGCAAAATAGAGGGTGCTGTCTCTCTCCTCCGGACACAGTCTGAACCTAGTTGGGGTGGTCGGAGCTGACGGAAGGCATTCTGAGCTTTCTCCATTAAACCCACATAGATATCTCACTGTTGAATCTCATCTCAAATATATAAGTTTTATTTTGTCATACTTTTCTGTATAATGAATCTTAAAAGAATATATATAACTGTATGGCAATGATTACTGTCTATAATTGTAATCTGTTAAAATTTAATAAAAAAAGTTGGAAAAAAAAATATATATATAATGCCTAGGGTGCCCGAATCTTGCCTGTGAAGCGGCGCATCTCTACAAAGTGCTGCAATAGCACAAATATTTGCAAAGGAAAAAAGTGTTTAAAATTACCAAATGACATTTTATGCTGGCTTCTTTTTAAAAAAAAAACAGCACACAGATCTTTGGAGGGGTCTGTGTGATTGCTGTTTTTTTCATAAGAAACTGGACTTAAAGGCCATTTGCCAGCAATTTAAACTGTATATTTTTTTTCTCTTTGTAAATGTCACTTTTGCTGTAGTGCATCCTACAGCAAGATTGGGAGAAAATTAAGATAGGGAGATTTTAAAACTGTTCTTAAAAAAAAAAAAAAAATGTGTGAAGTTCCCTAGGAAAACCATACCAGGTCAGACCTTACAGGTCTGCTTTGGATTTTAAAGGGTATGTCCAGGCAAACAAAGGGCAGGCTGGGCGGGGGGGGGGGCGAGCATGTTCCTCCTCTCCTGACCCATACCAGGCCACATGCTCTCAACATGGGAGGGGAACCCCCTGGCAAAGCACCTTGTCCCCATGTTGATCAGGACAAAGGACTCTTCCCCACAACCCTGGCTGTTGGTTGTAGGGGTCTATGGATGGGGGCTTTTCAAAATCTGGAAGCTCCCTTTAATAATAAGATACCACCCACTCCCCCTCCTTCATGTTAATAAATATGGGGTACATAGTATCCCTACTCATTCACAAAAAAGATGTAACCTAGAAATAGACACCAAAATGAGACATATCCCTGGGAATTATAGGCCAGTCAGCCTAACATCAATAGTGGGTAAATTATTTGAGGGGATAATTAGGGACTAAATCCAAAAATTTACTGAGGAGAAGAATATCATTAGTGGTAATCAGCATGGGGTTATGAGAGGACGTTCCTGCCAGATCAATCTGCTAACATTCTTTGACGAAGTGTGCAGCCAACTAGATAGGGGGGGCTGTGGATGTGTTGTATCTGGACTTTGCAAAAGCATTTGATACAGTCCCCCATAAACGCTTAATTCACAAGCTGAGGTCTGCAGGCTTGGACCATAGGGTTTGTGCTTGGGTAAAAAACTGGTTACAGGGAGGGGTCCAAAGGGTAGTGATAAATAACATGTACTCAGACTGGTCTGGAGTGTTGAGTGGGGTACCCCAAGGTTCTGTCTTGGGACCAATTCTATTCAACATATTCATAAATCATGTGGAGTATAGGATAACTAGTTCAGTCTCAGTTTTTGCGGATGACACAAAGATAAGCAGAGTAATAAAGTTGCATCAGGACATAGAAATTTTGCAGAAAGACCTGAATATAATAAAGGAGTGGGCAGACAAATGGGAAATGAGGTTTAATGTGAAGAAATGTAAAGTAATGTACTTGGGGTCAAAAAACATAGATGAAAAATATTCACTAGATGGAGAACATCTGGGATAATCAAGAATGGAGAAGGATCTAGGGTTGCTAATAGATGACAGATTGAGCAACAGCATGCAGTGCCAAGCTGCAGCTACCAAAGCAGGCAGAATATTAGCATGCATAAAAAAAGAGATACAGGGACAAAACTATAATTCTGCCACTTTATAAAACTCTGGTTAGGCCTCATCTGGAGTTTTCCGTCCAGTTCTGGTCACCAGTCCTCTGAAAAGATGTGCTGGAGCTGGAGAGGGTTCAAAGAAGGGCAACGAAACTAATAAGGGAACTGGAGGACCTCAATTATGAGGAACGACTGCAAACACTAAATTTATTCTCACTGGAGATGAGACGCTTGAGAAGGGACATGAGAGCAATCCACAAGTATCTCAATGGGGATCCCAGCATAGGAAATAAACTATTCAGTCCTAGGGAATGTAAAAGGACACGGGGGCACACAATGAGACTGGAGGAGAAGCAGTTTAACCTTAAACTGCGTAGGGGGTTCTTCACTGTTGGTACAATAAGGATGTGGAACTTTCTCCCTCAACTGGTGGTGGCTGCGGGGAGTATGGATATTTTTAAAAGACTCTTAGATGTACATCTTAAAGGACACAACATACAGGGATATGGGAAATAATTATAGACACTGATACACATGCACCTACACAGGTTGAACTGGATGGACTATTTTCTTTTTTCGGCCTTACCGACTATGTAACTATGTAAAACCGTGACGAGTCCATTATTAAAAAAAACAAAAATCCACATAAATTACCCCAGTTATATATCCATTGTCAATCAGGATATCTGCTGCCTGCCGACCTGCCAAAAAATAAACAAGACACACACAACTGATCTCTATGGTAACTCCTGGAGCTGTCATCAGCTATGCAAGGAAGTGATGGGGATAGGGGTGATATCATTATACAGTAATGTCACTGCTATCCCCACCTTTTTGCTTATGCAGCTGGGGAATTCCAGCCATTTAAAGCAACCAGTGACAATGAGAAGCTGTCATAAATAGAAGCGTTAGAAATAACCCATCTAAATTAATGATGCTCAGCTCCCTCTGAACAGGAAGCTGGACAAGCAAAGATTTGGGAATTTGTCCAAATGCCTGAACATTCAAAATTGCTATCCCTAGCCCTAAACATGGGAACTACCTTACCAGTGGGGGGGGGGGTCGCCCCTGGCAAAGCTCCATGTCCCCATGTTGATGAAGGCAAGGGCCACTTCCCCTGGCCTGGTGGTTGTGGGGTTCTGTGGGCAGGGGGCTTGAATGGGCTTAAAGTCCAACATTCAGAAAAACGCCCAAAAAAGCAAGGTTTGAAACGAACTGGAAACTCATCCCTACTGCACTTACACCTTCAGCTACCCTAACCTGCTTTTACACTTCTTATCTGTCCTCGGCTCAATCCACTATTCTGCTTACAAATTACACCAATAAGTCCTTCAACTTCTTTCACTTTGTTTCATTTCCTCTTCATGGACCTTCTGTAAGCTACACTCCCCTACCCATTTCCCAGCACACCTTTTCTTCAACATTCTGCTCACATTCCCGTCCCTGCCACAGACGATAGGAGAACAATTTTTCCTGATGTAATCTGCAGGACTTGGTTGCCAGTTTGGCAGCTGGGTTTTGTTTGGGTTTCAGAAGTGCTAACAGCAGCTCCTCTATGAAGTAGATCTGCAGTAGAAGGCTTCATCCATAAAGTTGTACTTACATGCACATTAAAGTATTTTTTTCTGATCTGCACATGTTCTCAGCTTCAACCATCCTATAATTTAACCACTTGCTGACCTGCTGCAGTACATTTACTGTGACAGGTTGGCTCGTACAGACACAATCACATACCTGTACATTGTGGCTTTATTCCGGGTCTCGAAGACTGTGCTGTCAGTGCAGCACAAGCTGATCAGTGGGTCTCGGCCAATGATTTATAACCAGGACCACTTATCGGCACATTGCTTAGTAAACCACCACAAAGTAAACACACTAAACATTGTGAGGCACAAATATAACCCCTTGATTGCGCTAGATGCTAACCCCTTCCCAGCCAGTGTCATTAGTACAGTGACTGTGTATTTGTTTTTATCACTGATCACTGTATTAGTGTCACTGAAGATGTCAGTGGCAGTCAGTCCCCCCCCCCCCCCCCGCATCAGTTAGTGCCAGATTTCCCGCTGCACTATCGCAGTACCACTATAAGTCACTTATTGCTGCCATTACTAGTATTAAAAAAAAAAATACAAATTCCAATATCTATACCATAGTTTGTAGACACTTTTACGTTTATGCAAACCAATCAATATACACTTGTTGGGAATTTTTTTTTATCAAAGGCATGTAGCAGAATAAATTTTTTGCAAAATTTATGTAGATTATGTGATTTTTTTAAGCTTTTTTATTGGATATGTTTTATAGTAGAAAATATTGGGGGTTTTCTTCAAAATTCTGGGTCTTTTTTTCTTTTTATCGCATAATATTAAAAACCCAGTGATGATCAGATACTACCAAAAGGAAATTGTATTTAAAATTATATAAATTTCATTTGCACACAGCTTTGCATGACTACACAATCGTCAGTGATTATGAAGGGGGTAAAATCTTCCGGAGCTCAAGTGGTTTATATATAACATAATCCTATACAATCCAAATATATATAATATATATATATATTAGATATATATATATATCTATATATATATCTCTATATATATATATATATATCTATATATATATATATAGATCTATATATATATATCTATATATATATATATAGATATATATATATAGATATATATATATCTATATATATATATATATATAGATATATATATATATCTATATATATTATAGAATAGAATATATAGAAATTCTTTTCCACGTTTCCCTTTTTGAGGCTCTGATTTCTGTGAACTTTTTTTTTTTCCTGTCTATTTTTTTCCTTCACTTTTGTAACACCACATTAAAAATACTCAACATTTTTAAAAAGCCTCAATTTCATTTTCAAATTTATTTGTAAAATAATTATATATTTTTGTGCCTTTAAAAAAAAAAGGACAAATAAAAAATGCACTTTTGGAAGTTGTGAGCCAATTTAAAGATGTTGTATTGTCTGCTTGGTCATTTTTACCTATACGGTTTAGGAGATATTCACCTTACACGCAGCCGCTGTCAGCAGCACATGCGCAGTAAAGGTCCGGCCTATTGTGCTGGAACTTGCCAGAACGGAGGGCTCCCACGGGAGTGACGTAATCGCAGCTCCGGTCCACTCACAGCGCCGGGGCCAAGAACCTGGAAGAAACGATGAGGGAACATGTCAGCTCCCTCAGTGGTGACCAGGCGGCCCTGTGGGAGCTTCGTTCTAAGGTAAGTATTTCATAATGAGCTAGTATGCGATGCTTACTAACTCATTATGCCTTTGCTTTACAGGTTTTTTAATTTTTTGGGGCATACAACCACTTTAAAGGATTGAATTTTGGTTCCAAAAATGTCAATGCAAAAGAAACGGTTTTCTTTTACCATACCCATCATGACTATGTCTCACTGGTTTAACCATGCAATAACACACCCTCCCCCCTTTCAAGTGAACAAAACCACTTTCACAAAAAAAAATAAAATAAATAAAATTGTACACAGGGGGTTATTTACTAAAACTTGAGTGCAAAATCTGGTGCAGCTGTGCATGCTAACCAATCAGCTACTAACTTCAGCTTATTCAATTAACTTTTGACAATAAAACCCTGAAACCTGATTGGTTTCCATGCATACCTGCATCAGATGTTGCACTCTCAAGGTTTAATAAATAATCCCCACGTGTGTTAGAAGTTCTAACTTGCCCTTATCTTTTACAGTCACCTATCCTAAAACATTAACTACTAACAATTTATAGCTACAACTGCAGTCATCCCTGTTCTGGAAGAGACCTTTTTACTAATCTGATAAAAAGGAAAACCATAACTAAATTTTCAGGTTTAGTTAAATTCAGTAATTAGCTTCAGAGGTTACCCTATAAATAATTCATCAATCTGATAAGCAAATATATATATATATGTATGTATATGAAGGCCAGTATGGTGGCCTGAATTTATGGGAGGAGCCCAGAGGTTATTTAAGCAGCCCACTCGCCAATGCTCTTTGTCGGTTCCAGTGCACGATACTACATGTCACTGGGCCAACTCTTCCCAGCTCACCTCAAGTTTGTGAGTCTGTGCATTCGATTGCAAGTGCATTGAGGTTTCTCCATTCATGGTCTTCGTCTGCGGTTCCCGCTCACTGTCGCAGGTAGTATTCGAACCTTTTCGTAACGTGCAATCTTGCGATTCGTTATGCTTTCTATCCTGCATCCCTTTCGTAAAAAAACTGCCTCCGAGTTGTTCTCGTTCATGTCCCAACATCATTCTGCACAGGCATAGTACATTCGTGAGTTCCTTCTGCAAAACATATGATTCATTTGGAAATCTGAGCCTCCGAGTCGCTGTCAGTCGCTGTCCGATATCACTCGCCATAGGCTTCACTGGTTATAAGATTCACTGTCCATGAGGTTACCGTCTCATCCATTTGGAGATGAGCATGTACCTATTGTTTGTATGGGGTTCTGTGGCTGATTGTGGTGGTAATTAGCCTGGGGGGCTGGGTGGTTGGTGTGTGTTCGGTTTTTAGAGCAAGGGGTTGCATACACTCTACAACCAACTCGTATCGAATTCATTTCATACATTTTACAACCAATTCGTATCAGAGTCATTTCTCTTTACAACCAATTCGTATCAGATACATTGCATACTTTCTACCATTGTCATTCATTGTATCCCCTATGCCGTGTGTTTTAGTTCCCACAGCGGAGCTTACGAATCATTTGTACACGGTTCTTCTCTCATTTATTTACCAAACCAAAGTTATTTTCTGTGCATCATGCACGGCGCCACACCACACTCTTCAAATCTGTTGCACACCCGCTTCAGTTCAATGCGAACCCAGTCGCACGGTCACTGTCGCAAGTAGTATTCGTTACCGTGTTTGTCATGTCAAAATTCGTGGCCACTCACAGTGTCGCCTGTACCATGTGTTTGGTTCCCGCAGTGGAACTTACGAATCATTCGTACACACTTCCCACGTTCTAGTTTTCTACACCAAAACTTGTTGTTTTGCCTCGTGCACGGCATCACGCCACATCTTCCCGATATGTTGCACTCCCTCTACAGTCCACCGCGAACAACTCGCATGGCCCACTGTTGCAAGTAAGATTTGTTACCATATTCCTTATGTCCTATCAATTCGTTACCATTCCTTGTCTCCCATATCGTTTGTTAGTTCCCCCTACGGAACCTACGAATCAAACGGACATTGTCCTTATCCCTTATACTGCTTGCTTAAGGGTACGGTAAGCTGCCAAACAAACCAGGTGTTTCTATCCTTTTTCTCAGTAATTCAATTCTCTTTTGTTGAGACCCTCGCAGCCATGAAAAACCATCCCAGCAGCCTGTCACTCTTGTTGAGACCCTTGCAAAACACAATATTGTCTCAGCAACCTCTACCTCAAAAAAAAAAAAACCCTTTGCCACCACGCAATTTTGGCCCAGCAACCTGACACCTGTTGAGACCTTTGTAACCATACAAATCATCTCAGCAGCCCGACACCCTGTTGAGACCCTTGCAAAACGCAACATCATCTCAGAAAACCTCTCACTCATCAAAAAACCTTTGCCACCAGGCAATCTCGGCCTAGCAGCCTCACACCTGTTGAGACCCTTGCAACCATGCAAATCGTCTCAGCAGCCTGACACCCTTGTTAAGACCCTTGCAAAACGCAACATCGTCACAGCAACCTCTCACGTGTCAAAAAAAAAAATGAAAATAAATAAATAAAACGCCCTTTGTCACCACGCATTCTTGGCCCAGCCACCTGACACCTGTTGAGACCCTTGCAACCACGCAAAATTGTCTCAGCAGCCTGACACTCTTGTTGGGATGCTTGCAAATGCAATACCGTCTCAGCAGCCTAACACTCATTGAGACCCTTGCAACCACGCAATACCGTCTCAAGCAACCTCCCACTCATCAAGACCTTTTGTGACCACGCAGTCTCGCCCCAGCAACCTTACATTCATTGAGACCCTTGCAGCGAGACAAATCATCTTAGCAGCCTGACACTCTTGTTGAGACCCTTGCAAACGCAATATCATCTCAGCAGCCTCACACTCATCGAGACTCTTGCAAACGCAATATTATCTCTGCAAACCCAACACCCATTGAGACCCTTGCAGTCATGCAATATTGTCTCAGCAGCCTGACACTTATTTGAGACTCTTGCAAAATGCAATATCGTCTCAGCAACCTCACACTCATCTAAACCTTTGTGAACACGCAATCTCATCTCAGCAACCTGACACCCGTACAGACCCTTGCAGCCATACAAAATCGTCTCAGCAGCCTGACACTCATTTGAGACCCTTGCAAAACGCAATATCGTCTCTGCAGCCCCTCACTCATCGAGACCCTTGCAACCATGCAATATCATCATAAAGAAAAAAGTATATAAAGAAAAAACCTCAATACTCACTGAGACCCTTGCAACCACGCAATACAGTCTCAGCAAACCTGACTGAGACCCTTGCAACCAAGCAATATCATCTCAGCAACCTGACTGAGACCCTTGCAACCACGTAATATCATCTCACACAACCTCATACTCATTGAGACCCTTGCAACCACGCAATACAGTCTCAGCAACCTGACTGAGACCCTTGCAACCACGCAATGCCATCTCAAAACAAACCTCATACTCATCGAAGCCCTTGCAACCACACAATATCGTCTCAGCAAACCAGACTGAGACCCTTGCAAGCACGTAATGTCATCTCAAAAACAAACCTTCATACTCATCGAGACCCCTGCAACCATGCAATATCGTCCCAGCAACCTGACACTCACTGACACCCTTTCAACCACGCAATATCGTCTCCAGTAGTATAAAACACTTTGCGACACCCCTCTTGACGTTCTAAACGTACATTTATGAATTATTAACCATAAGATATGAGGTTGGTTAAATAAGGATTCTCATAGCCAGAAGTGAAAGCTTAAATATAATAACATTTATTAAAGAAGTGTTAAAAGTCTACCTAATACACAGACAATATCTATAGTCTTAAGGGAGAAAATATTAGGTTATAGTACAAGAAGACAAAGTATAATCATTACAATACAAAGGGTAAACAAACAAGCATGACAAGCAGGTATACCTTTAAGTGCTGGAAGATGTTCTGATAATTACCTATATTATGAATGTTCCGGGGCCCAGGTCAGCTTTCATCTCCTCCACTACTCTCTTTGGAATACCTTCTTATAGGCCCATCTCTCATTGAATTGAATAGGGCCAATATGATTGGTTTATTCTGTTAGCCCTCTATTCCCACCAGGCATATCTCCTAATTTGGGCAACTTCCTCCTGTTGTGGTAACGAGCTGGGGATAAGTTGTTTGAAGAGGGATTAAGGTGAGAGTCATCACCTTCTCTTGAAAGGGGTACTTAACTTATGCATGGCCTTAGCCAGGGCAAAACCTCCTTTCCTGAACAGATGAAAGAAATATTTGTCATCCTCTCAAACACCCCTTTGAAATGGACAAATGGTTGATTAGCATGGAGGAATACAAAGGCCTTTATTGACCTAATGAATTTGGCCCTTTAACAATTAAACTTCAGATGGTATCTGTCCTTGACCCTTTGAACATCAAATATACGTAATCAGCTGATTGTCTTCCCAGCACATCCTTCTCGCATACTACAAGTAGCTGTTAAATGCATTAGCTCTTTTCAGCCAGATCCTGTCGCGTATCCACATCTAGCTAAATTACCCCTTTACTGAAACCCTGTCACATACACACAACTATTATTTCTTATCCAAAAATATATATACACATCTATATACAGATATTCTCAGTTGCTAATGGAGATTACTCATAAACTCCTCATAAGGCAACAGATGACCCCTTGTGGCAAGTTGAGACAGATGAGACGAGGCCACACTTAACTGAGTAATTGTTTATGTCTAATCTCCATTAGTGAGTTGAGTTTCTCCCTCTGCCATTTTAGAAGTCGGCCCAGATATATTACCATGCCCGTCATAAATAACAGTACCCCACACTGCAATATGAGAAGACCTTTTATCCCCATTTCCACCCAGGTCCTAGTGGTGACTAAGCTGAAATCCCCATCATGTAAAAGTTCATTTAACCTTTTCTCTGTTTTCACCATATCATTACTGATTTGAATTATATGGGTATCCTTCCTTGCAAGCAGATTGTGAAGGTTTACTGACAGAGTATCAATTTTTATATCAAAATGGGGTATGTAGTTTCTAGGATCTGGGACATCAGGGGGACTCTCAATGATATAGTCTTCTGTTAGCACTGGTATGGGAGTTACTACAGTTTCCCCAATAATAGAGTACTCATGTGGAATGAAGCAGAAATTTGGATAGGGTATCGGACATGACTGACCCCCATAGAGAAATGTCTGGTGGTTGGTAACGACACAGTACAGTCCATCCATGTGGTAGGTGACCCTTGTGCTGGGTGTTCTCCATTTTGACAACTTCACGGGGCAGTTAGCTTCCATCTTACTTGGACTAGTTTCTTGAGGTGGTTGGCGTGGACTTTCCAGTTGGGGGTCCCTGGCTACTTTGGCTGTGGGATCCGGGTCATTGCTTAGACCACAGACTGGAGTGTCAATTTCGAACACATCACAACGGCATAAGTACCTATTGTCTTTGACAGTGCAGCAGGCAGTGTGTGGTGCTTTCCATCGCCCTTGAACTTGAATGAGCATTTCGGGGAGGTGCAACCTTTCCTTGTACACGTCGTTTTCGAGGTACCCGAGGGAGTGTATGGACGCCATCGTGTTAAAGTAGTCGTCTTGGGGATGGAACACTGGCAGTGACATGGTGAAGGACACATACATTAGGTCACGGTAGGCGCACAGCGACTGGCTCTTCTTGCAAGCAAATGGCCCTCTATTGGGGTGTGGTGTCACTATCCCTATGTTTCGAATTGTGGAAACCGGCAAAGGTTTGCACTTGTCTCCAGAATGTACATTCATTCCACCACTAATATTAGTGTGAGTACAATACCATTGGGTAAGGTCTGTATCTTTTAATATATCAGGGATTTTACCTGCTTGAATATCTCTGATAACATTAGTGACTTTGGTTAAAACAAAATTCCCATATGCCGTGCATATCACCTCTTTGCCCATACCATCCTCTCTAGCTTTCTTATTATTTATATTTATGATTTCGTTTATTTTCTGTTGTGTTTTTTCAAACAACTGGGCAATGTCTTTCATGTTATAGACCGTAAACCTTTCCTCCTCTGCAAGCCCCTCAACACCCTGCAGAACCGGTTTCAGCACTTGCCGACCCTCTTTCTGTTCAAAATTTCCGATATGCCTGCGAATCGCTGACAAATCGGCTCGGTTCCAAATTGACATGCCAGATCCAAAAAGTCCTGGGATGGACCCAAGTATGTTGTCCAAGCCCTTTAACTTTCTGGATCTGAAAATGCCCCTGTGCGGAGTGAGGTTTGGTTCTGCAAATGGATCATGAGTTCGGCTTGCATGGGAGGCAATCAAATCTACCAGCAAGGAAGAATAAAACAAAGACACATTTGTCCGGGCACATGAGCCGAATTCAGCCATGTTCCACTGGGACAAATTAAGTACCACAGGTACATGAATGAACTTCACATTATTGAACAATATTCCCGGGATTGATGTTGCCGTTAGGCCACTAGGTGGTCCCTCTTGCAGTGATGGGCATTCCAATGATGTTGGTTTGTAATACGGGATTGCAGCTGTAGTTTTGGGCAAATTTGTAGAAGCAGGGGTGGTGTTACTCTTTGGGGACACATGCAAAGTAACTTTTCCTGGGACGTACTGAAGAGTGGATGCATGTGTGTTGCTGGCCAAGGGGATGGAGATAACAAAAGAATATTTCCACTCTCCGGCATCACTCAACCGTGTCTCTTGAATCAACAAGGATCCGTTTTGAAAGCTCATGACTCTATCCCGGTAGTCAGTGATATTCCCAGCAACGCCATTAACCCAGACTAAATGATTATCAATGGGACTCCACCAATAAACTTGCTTCCCCACAGTTCCTACAATGGCCACAGGCAATAAGACAGGTTCCCCCTCTATGCAGTAGACCGGATTCTTCTCCACGATCACGCTGATGAGTGGTCCAGTCTCCTCTCCCTTGGTATGTCCGAACAGATGGAGCAGGATAACAATCCACATTGACTTCATGGCTCTAAAAGGGAAGAAAGCAGCACATTTTAGTTGATTTCTTTGGCTCCATGGAACTGTTTCAGTTGGTTCGCATGAACCCATTTATCTTGTGTCTTTTTGCCCGCTTCTATTCTGATTTTATATACAGACGGACTTAATTTATCAATAATGTAAAATGGGCCTCTCCATTTTTGACATAAACTGTTATCCAGGGGACGTAGCTCCAAGAACATAACTCGGTCTCCTATGGCCCAAGTGCATTCTCGAACCCCTTTGTCAAAATACGCCTTGGCTTTCTTTTGACTTTTACCCATTTGTGCTGCTGCAAATACATGGATCTCTTTTAACGCTTTTTGGAGTTTAAGGAGGTATTGGTCCATTGACAGTCTGTCTATTGTAGGGGTATGCATCTCTAGCCAGAGATGTTCAGGGAGTCTCATCTGTCTACCTGTCAGCACTTCAAAGGGTGTCAACCGGGTAGCATATGAGGGAGTTGCTCGGATGGCCATGGCCAGTAATGGCAACAGATTATCCCAGTTCTTACCATTGATGTGGACAAATTTTTTTAGCATTGTCTTAATCTGCCGATTGGCTCTTTCAACCTGACCTGAAGATTCTGGGTGATATGGAATGTGAAACTTTTGCTCCACCCCTAACATCTCTAGGCAGGTTTTTACCATCTTTCCCGTAAAATGGGTCCCCTGATCTGACTCTATTGATGCTGGGAGCCCCCATCTACTGAACACCTGTTCCACCAAAATCTTAGCCGTAGTTTGTGCAGTGTTACTTTTGGTTGGGAAAATCTCTACCCATTTCGAAAATAAATCTGTGACTACCAAAATGTATCGGTTGTTTCTAGAAGTGACTGGCAAGGGTCCCATGTAATCCATTTGTAAGGCATTCCATGGCCCTTCTTTCAGTCGGATTCGTAAAGGGGCATTGATCTTCCTTGGTGCGGGGTTAACCTGTGCACAGACAATACAATTGTCACAATACTGCTTCACATCTGTCATCATGGAAGGCCACCAACCTATGTTCTTGAGCCGCTCACCTGTTTTCTCTGACCCTTGATGACCCCCAGTAGGCAGGTCATGCACTATGTAAATCATTTCATTCTGGTATTTTTCAGGAACCACCCACGTTACTTCATCTCCCTGATGCAACAATACCTTTTTATCTTCTGATAATTTGAGGTGTTTTATGTACTTTGCCAAAGTATTCCCCTCAGAGAGTTCCCCAGTCTCATTTTGCAGTTTTTGCATGATTTCCTTAATGTTATCATACTGCCTTTGTATGTCCGAAATATCCGGAACTTCTATGCAGGATTTTGTGAGGGCACAAACAATGGGGCACAAGACTGGGTCTGGCAAATTCGAAGGAATTTCCCAGATCTCCCCTCCCTGTGCTCCTTGTTTGGCCAAGCAATCCGCCACCTCATTTTGTTCCCAGTATGGGGCAGTACCTGAATGACCTTTTACTTTGCACACCCATGGTTTGACTGGCAACTTTTGCACCAATGATACAATATATTTCAACAGGGATGCATGTTTAAGTGGAGACCCATCTGAGGACATGTACTGGTGGGTGTGCCAGAAGGGCAGAAATTCTGTAAGAGCATTACAGACCCACGCAGAATCTGAGTATAAAACAATTTCTTGGTCCCCTTTCATCAGTTCTAGGGCATGAGCGATTGCAGCCATCTCAGCAAATTGTGCTGATTTGACTTGACATGACCGAAAGATTGATGTTTGGGTTTTTGCTTGTGGATTGATAAAGTATATTCCAAATCCTGCATGTGGGGACCCCTCCACGTAAAAACATGATCCATCTGTGAAAATTTGGACTGCGTTTTCAGGGACTGTTTCCTTTGCTGACAAAGGTCTAAAGAATTGTTGCGCAGATGATTGGGGGGTGATCTCACATTCATGTGGTACTCCCTGGTAAAGGAGGCCATGGGCCCTAGTGGACGGATTATTTGTGTGTTGGACTTTAATGTCTCGGTCTTGAAGCAACAGTGCCCAGTGGGCTAATCTGGCATTAGATACATTGCCATCCTTCACTCGGTCTGTAAGTAAAAATTTAGTGGGAGTGTGCGTTGTGTGCAGGATGACTGGGTTAAGCCCTATGATGTACGTGAAGTATTTCACTGCCCAAAACGTAACTAGGAGGTGTTTTTCACATAGAGAGTACTTCATTTCCACAGGAGACAAAAGTTTAGATGCATATGAAATGGGTCTCTGTTGCCCATGGATTTCCTGTGACAGAACAGCTGACATGGCTGTCTCTGATATGGCAGTCTCAATGTGAAAGGGCAGTTGGTACTCTGGGTTGGCTAACGCTGGCGCTTGCGCTAAAGCTTTTTTAAGCTCCTGCACTGCATTGGTGTGTTGCTCAGTCCAGTGCCATTGGGTATCCTTTTTTAACAAATCATACAGAGGTGCAGACTTTTGGGCAAAATCAGGGACGAAAGCCCGTGAATAATTTACCAATCCTAGAAAAGATCTCAGAGTAGGGATGCTCACTGGCAGAGGTAATTGTAGAATGGCTTTTACCTTTTCGGTTGCTATCTTACGCCCGTTTGCTGTCACTGTAATCCCAAGAAAAGACACAGATTCCTTCAACAATTGTGCCTTGATGGGATTACACTTCAGTCCCGCCTTTCCTAGGATCTGCAGAAGTTCCTCCAATAACCGCAAATGCTCTTCTTTGTCGCATGTGGCTAGCAACAAATCATCAACGTACTGGAAAAGATTCTTTGGAGAAGAAAAATCAATTAAAATATCTCTCATGGTTGCATGAAATAACGTAGGAGAGTTATGGAATCCTTGAGGGACAGAATTGAACGTATACTGTTTTCCCAGAAACGTGAATGCAAATTTGTATTGACATTCTTCTGACAAAGGTAATGACCAAAAACCGTTCGATATATCCAATACGGTGAAATATTTGTGTTTGGGATTCAACATGCTCAAGACATCCGGGACAGATGCAACTGTGGGGGCGCAATTGTTTGTAACACTGTTCAATTTGCGGTAATCAATTGTTAATCTCCACGAATTGTCAGTACTTTTGCGAATTGGCCATATTGGCGCATTTGTTGTGGATACACATGGCCTGATGACCTTTTGGTCAAGCAGTGAATCTATGGTTTCCTGTATGTAGCTGATAGCTTCCTGTGGAAAGGGGTATTGTTTTTGCGGAGGTGGGTCTGGCCCACTGATGTGTATTACCGTATTTACCTTTCCACAGTCATGTTTATGTGTTGCAAAGGATCCCTGCTGTCTTTCTATCACCGGCTGTAGAAGCTGATGTTCTGGGTGATCTTTAATGATCTCCAGTATGTTATATTTTGAATCATTGAGTTTGATGGCTGCAATTGTGTGAGAATCAGGTATCACTATGGTGCTACCCTGATCAGTCGGAGCCCCTTGCAATAGTAAAAGGTTGGTCAGATCTAACATACATCCATTTGGAATTAAGAAGTCTGAACCCAGGAGGCTGGTTTCATTTGGCAAACACATTAATGCTACTGGCTGTTTTAGGGATAACTCACCAATTTGGATTGTCAGTGGCTTGGACAAGGCAGACTCAACATTATGTCCAGCAAAGCTCTGGAGATTCAACGGCTTTCCTGAAGATAGTGATGAGTTTAAGGGATCTTTGTCATGAATAATTGAAATGGCCGCACCCGTATCTAGAAGCATAGTACATTGACGGCCCCTAATCAATGCTGACACTACAGGGCGCCCACACCTATCCAGAGAAATAGGTGCTAAAATTTTGGGGCCTTGTGGTTGTCACCATTGACGACGGTCAGCCTCTGTCTGAGAAGCTACCTGTACTTCCTTTCCAGGGCCTCCTTGAAAGGCCTGTAATTGTTGTCGTAACTCTGCATAAGTAGGAGCTCTTTGTGTCTCACTGACATGCTTGCCCTCTGATGGGTGGCTATAAGAGTTTCCTCTTCCTCTGCCTCTGCCTCTGTAACCTGACTTCCCCCTATATCCCCTACCCCTCCCTTGTAAACTTTTGTCCCAGTTAGGGTTGTATGGAGGATTTGATTCTCCAGGGGCGTGGGGGCCTTCTATGGTGGTAGTCCTGCATTGTAATGCAGCCACATTCTTAAACAGCTGTTTCTCTTCTCTTTCCTTAAGCCTGTGCTGTTTATATGCTTGAATGGCATGGAATGATCTATGTATTAATCCAATGACCTCCTCATAGCTGTGTTTTCTTGGATCTATCAAATGCTCACATTTTATGCGAATAGCTGGATGGGCATTATGAATCAATAAATTCTTATATTCCATGTCCTCTCTAGTGGTATTACCATTGTTAGTGTTATATGCTGCCCACAATCTATTGGCATACACTAAAGGGTTTTCCTCATTACTTTGTGTAATTTGATAGGCCACCATCAAACCTATAGCTGCGGGGTTTATGACTTTTTGCAATTCTGCTACGGTTGCTTGGTAGCTACCTTTGCCCTCCTTAATTTGATCTGGGAGTGCATTCCAGGTGTGGGCGTCAAGGGTTAATTGTAACACCTTAACCTGGTCACTAGGACTTTCCACACCTAAAAGCGCACACCTCTGTTGTACATTGTTCGCATGTGAAGTAATGTGTTCATTCGTTTTAATTTTGCCGATGAAATCAGCCACACTCATGAGGGTTTTTACAGGTTGAATTGGATATACTTTAGAGCTTACCTCATTCCCTTCACTATCAAACCCCAAAAGTGTTTGATTTCCTTCAGGAGAGGAGAAGATCTGGGTCCTACCCATGATGGGGAACTTGTCTTGCTCCTCACTTGTGGATAGCTGGTCCCCATTGTCTGGTGGGTCTGTGCCCATGGTGGCTTCTCGATTTTCCTGTGGCTCTGCGATTTCTCCCATCGCCACAGGAAAAGTAGAATTAGGACCCATATCTTCCTCTCCCCAGTACTCTTCATATTCCTCTGTGTCCCCAATCTCATAGGCACAAGTAGGTGCTGTAGCATTAGTATGTTCACATCTGCTAGCCACAGCCGCCTGTCCTTTAAGCATAGAAATTGTTTGTAGCAACTGTGACTCTGTTTGCGTGCAATGTGTGTGATCTATACTTTTTCCTTGCTTAGCTTCATGTAACTGATTTTGGACTACTTTGTATGCAATCGTTATGTGGTCCAGTTCAGTCTCAACTTTAGTCAGCATGTTTTTATATTGTACCACTTCGTTTTGAGCCAATTTGTAATTTTTAACATTTTCCTCCTGTGAGGCATTAACCATTTGATTAAGAGTGGTTAAGGTTTGTATTTGGTTATGTAAAGCTGTATTCTCCTTTCCCTCACTGAAATTGTAATATTTTTATTATTGACTATATCTTCCAATTGCTGTATTTTAGCATTCATAGCCATACAAGCCGCATACATGCCTGCTACAGCTAAACTTTTGAGTTTTTTACTCTTTTTGGTTGTTTTAAATTGTTCTTCAAATAATTCCTGCACGTATACCCAAGGGGATAAATGCAGTTTAGCATCACAGGCAAATTCATTGCTTTTATGTTTTAGAGTATACGTTGCTACAAACTTTTCTAGACAGGACATGGCTGCCATTATTACCAATTAATATGCACAAATTGTAAGGTAAATTACGTTAACTGTTCCCTTGTACTATACAGTCAATTTTGAGATTACCGTATAGAAGGAGGGAGAAAAAGACAATAAACAGAAACTCAAATACAATTCAGAAAATATAGTAAAGTTAGGAAAATAGCATATATTTTCAGATCTCTATAAAACAATCTTTTAGCTTAATGGAGACACGCTAACAATAGCCTGTAGCCTACACAGCATAGACAATAGCAACAATAGAATGGTAAACACAGCCGTGTTTACATCAATCTCTGTTAAAGGCAACTTAGTTTAAAGAGAAAAAAAAACAAGAAACTGCCAAATAAACAAAAAAAAACCAAGAAACAACAATTTGAGTTTGTCAAACTATTGAACAATAGCGCATGCTATACTATATTAATAATCTTTATCAGATATTAGATTCAGTACCAAGACGTCCACCGTTTTGTACTTTAACTGACAACAATGAGAATGTTACTTCTTATAAATTCCCACAGTTAAAACAACTAGCAAGGCAAACAAACAAATTAAAAAAAAAAAATGCAAAACAAAGCAAAAAAAAAAAAAAAACGCAAAATCAAAGCAAGAATAAAAAAAAAAAAAATTCCTTAGTAGGTTAGTTCAATGTCCATAAACCAATATCATTTCTTTTAGTGGACATACAATTTGACTACCGACCAAACCTATGAACCTGTTTCAAACTACCCACAACAGAAAACAAGCACGTTTTTGCACGTTTTTGTGTCTTAGACCTAAAGCATCAAACTAAACCAGTTCAAAAAAAAAAATTCAAAAACCAAATTAATACAAAAAATTATTAATTATGAGGAAAAAAAAAATTATTATATTTTTTTTTTTCACAAAACGAAGGACCACTCTTTCAGCGTCCTCTTTCCATAAAACAACAATATTAAAAAAAAATCAAAACAGAATATTTCCCAATCTGTACTTCCTCCCCCTCAAATTTTACCGGTTTCTAAGGGTACATCCAAAGTACTATTTTCAAGTATAATTTTGGGATATTAAACAAAAAAAAAAAAAAAAAAAAAATTCACAAAATATCTGTGGTGTATATTCTCTCCTTAGAGTTACCCACTAATAAAAACACAAAAAATATTTACGTATATTTTTCCCTAGATAGATTGGATAAGCTGACTCAGCTTCAATTCCCCCTCATAACGTTAATCTCCAATACAAAAATTTTGGTATTATATTAAATACTTTCAGTCCTGTGCTGGCTTTGTGGTCGCCACTCTTGACGTTCTAAACGTACATTTATGAATTATTAACCATAAGATATGAGGTTGGTTAAATAAGGATTCTCATAGCCAGAAGTGAAAGCTTAAATATAATAACATTTATTAAAGAAGTGTTAAAAGTCTACCTAATACACAGACAATATCTATAGTCTTAAGGGAGAAAATATTAGGTTATAGTACAAGAAGACAAAGTATAATCATTACAATACAAAGGGTAAACAAACAAGCATGACAAGCAGGTATACCTTTAAGTGCTGGAAGATGTTCTGATAATTACCTATATTATGAATGTTCCGGGGCCCAGGTCAGCTTTCATCTCCTCCACTACTCTCTTTGGAATACCTTCTTATAGGCCCATCTCTCATTGAATTGAATAGGGCCAATATGATTGGTTTATTCTGTTAGCCCTCTATTCCCACCAGGCATATCTCCTAATTTGGGCAACTTCCTCCTGTTGTGGTAACGAGCTGGGGATAAGTTGTTTGAAGAGGGATTAAGGTGAGAGTCATCACCTTCTCTTGAAAGGGGTACTTAACTTATGCATGGCCTTAGCCAGGGCAAAACCTCCTTTCCTGAACAGATGAAAGAAATATTTGTCATCCTCTCAAACACCCCTTTGAAATGGACAAATGGTTGATTAGCATGGAGGAATACAAAGGCCTTTATTGACCTAATGAATTTGGCCCTTTAACAATTAAACTTCAGATGGTATCTGTCCTTGACCCTTTGAACATCAAATATACGTAATCAGCTGATTGTCTTCCCAGCACATCCTTCTCGCATACTACAAGTAGCTGTTAAATGCATTAGCTCTTTTCAGCCAGATCCTGTCGCGTATTCACATCTAGCTAAATTACCCCTTTACTGAAACCCTGTCACATACACACAACTATTATTTCTTATCCAAAAATATATATACACATCTATATACAGATATTCTCAGTTGCTAATGGAGATTACTCATAAACTCCTCATAAGGCAACACCCCCGTGCAAACCCGCATACAAACTAACTTGCAAACACACCTCAGTGGCAAACAATCAGCCACACAAAAACGCAGTGGCACCCAGTTGGCCATTCATCCCCAGTGGCACGCGGGCCACTCATCTTTTCTCTGTCTTTCTCCCTGAGGTTAGTTCAGGTTTCCATTCATCATCAGGTTGGACTTTATCTCCACAGGTAAAAAAAAAAAAAATAGGAGGGGAAGAATGTACAGTTCATATCTTCACCAGGGTCAGTCACATGACAGGGGTGAGCAAGTTAATTTCAGGTAAAGTCACACCCGGCCCACCATCAGACGGTTATCCACCACCTCAATGAGTTCCTACTCATCGAACAACCAGGCACACCACCGGCAAATCTAGACAGGTTGAGAATGGTCTTTAGCAATCTCAATGTGCCCATAGCTGAGCATAAAGTGGAAGGCCCGGCACACTATCACCTCCCTAGGTGTCACCCTGGACACGCTTGCCATACAGGCTAGTATGCCTCCCGACAAACTAGCCATACCAGGACAGTTATCCACGACTTCACCCGGTCACAAGGGTGCACCATGAGGCAGTCGCAGTCCTTACTAGTGATGCTGAACTTCGCGCTGAGGATTATTCCTCAAGGACGGTCCTTTATATCACAGATTTTTAGTTTTTCTCACACCAGTGCAAGAACCAGACCAAGTTCTCAAACTAGACCAAGCAGCAGTAGCAGACTTAGCTATGTGGGACAAGTTCCTCACCAGCTGTAACAGCATTTCAAAGTTCATCCCGGCAGTGTCAGCAGAGAAACCACGGGTGGTCACCGATGTTGCTTCCACTGGCTTCGCGGCCATTTCCGTCCGCCACTGGTTCACTGAACCTTGGCCCACAGAAATTCTCTTAAATTTCTGCTTTCACCCAGTCTTCATCACTTTTCGAGCTGTATCCCATTGTGGCAGCTCCCAGGTCTGGGGCCACACTAGGACAGGACAGACCTTGCTCTTCACCACAGACAATCAGACCACGGCCAACATCATCAATAATGGTAGATCCAAGTCACTCCCCATCATGTCCTTCCTGCGCAGGCTCGCGCTGCTGTCACCAGTTTAATATCTTCTGTAGACATATTCCAGGCAAAAAAAAAAAATTGTAAAGAAATATTGGAATGTGTTGAAACAAGACATTCATCTCAAAGACCATCTGTCAGACACGCCCAGGATTATATATAAGAGGGCTCCGAATTTACGGGACCTACTAGTGCATAAAGTGGTGGAACCTCCCCCGTGCGACACTGTAGGGGTCGTCTATGTAATTAAGTGTCCATGCGATTTTCTCTATGTTGGCCGTACCATCAGAGCCCTAAAAGATCGGATGGAGGAACACGTTAGAAACATCTGAAAAGGCTTTGATAGGCATCACCTATTTGTACACTTTGGGGATGTGCATAACCAAAGTACAGCTGGTGTGCGTTTTTGGGGCATTGAAGCACCTAAACGCCATTGGAGGGGCTCCAATTATGTTAGAGACATCAGCAAGCGTGAATCTTGGTGGATACACCAATTGGGTTCACTAGCACCTGGGGGATTAAACAAAGATTTCGATTTAAAATGTATTTTAAGCAATTGCTAATGTATTTTAAAGCAACGATTGACCCTGCGTTTATTTAACTGTAAAAAAAACACAAATTCCGTTCTCTCTTTTTTTCTGCAATGAGATCAAACAGATCGAAGAGTACACATATATACATAAGCTTCTATTCCTGTAGCCTAGTTTACGGCTCTGATATTACCGTATATACTCAAGTATAAGTCGTTCCGAGTATAAGTCGAGGCCCCTAATTTACCACAAAAAACTGGGAAAAATGTATTGACCCGAGTATAAGACGAGGGTGAGAAATGCAGAGGGTCAACAATGCCCATCTGCAGCTGCCTGCCTCCCTGTGTCCTGTGCAGCCTACCTGTACCCTGTGCATGTGTCCTGTACATGTGTGTCCTGTACATGTGTGTCCTGTACCTGTGTGTCCTGTACCTGTGTCCTGTGCAGCCTCCCTGTGGCGATTTCCAGCCTTCCTGTGGAGATCTCCAGCCTCCCTGTGGCGATCTCCACCCTCAAACGGCAGCCGGCGTGTGATGATAGTGTTCGGCGGCCATTCCACAGTTCAAAAGCCGCGCCTCCTCCTCGTCTGTGATAGGCTGACCGCTGACTGCCTATCACGGACATTCTCTCATTCTCATACCACGGACGAGGATGAGAAAATTTCCGTGATAGGCTGTACACTGACAGCTGTTCAGCCTATCACAGACGAGCAGGAGGCGCGGCTTTTGAATGCTGGAATAGCCGCCGAACACTATCATCACACGCCGGCCGCCGTCTGCCTGCATGACACGCTGATCATGCAGACAGACGGCGGTGACTCGAGTATAAGTTGAAGGGGACACTTTCAGCCCACAAAAAAGGGCTGAAAAATTCGACTTATACTCGAGTATATATGGTATATATATTTTTTAATTAAAAAAATCTTTTTAACATTTTATTTTTATTATAAAATAACATTGCATTTTATATATATATATATATATATATATATATATATATATATATATATATATACACATTTTATTTTTTTCTCAAATGCTTGTAGGATACAGCTTGTAGTGGAATCTCTATGAAATTTAGTGCCTCTAATGAATTTTATATATATGTGTGCGTACCTATACACACGCATGTCTACATGCGTTTTATGCGTATTTTAATCTCTATTTTGGATCTAATGTTATCTTTGATTTTTTGTCATATTCATCTCTAATGTATTTTGGGGGGTGCATATAGGTCTTTGTAATGGGATGTTCCCATTTTGTAACAGATTGTTGCTACCACATTAGAACGTTGATTTTAAATATATCCATAGTACACACTATTATTAAGTGACACTACATATAATCAACATGGTATTAGGGATATGCTTAGAAGTCATTCATTACACATGAGATTTGATTGTGCATATTTACTGTTAGATTGCCTTGTCATAGGTCATACAGTAGCATTGGTATATATTGTATGTTTGGGATAATATGTGCTGAACATCGGTCTCCGTCCTGCACAAACATCACATTGGCTGTCTATATATTTCTATATATGTGGATATTTCCTTTGGGCTATGAGTTGGACTATATTAACTCGTTCCCCATATACACAGCTATAAATCCTAGTTTTGCAGATGCTTGTTGCTTTCTGCGGCGTCGTTCAATACACTGAGCAATAACACATGGAGCCTGGCACTAGAGTGTCTGCAAATCCGCGGCAAAATGGCCACGATGACTATATTTAGGCTGCAGAGCGTCCGTCCAATCAAATTCCCCTGATGAAGACACGTGACCCTGTGTCGAACACGTGTAGGGGAGGGGCCAGGATGGAGCACGGAGCCTTTCCCTCCACTGGAGATGCGATGCACAGCTTATCCCTCCTGACAGACAAACTTTGAGGCAAACTTTGGAGACTGTTATCAGATTGGTGCACTCACGCACCTTGCAAATGTGAGTACCCTAATGTGGGGAGCTTTTATCCTAATAAATATTTATGAATGATATCACACTATCCAGTTTTTCTTTTCCTTTATTCCTAACTGTGGAGTTGCTGTTGAAAACTGTGTATCTGGATTCCATCACTGAGCCGTGGGATGGCTCATAAGCGTGTTTAGATTCAGTCTCACAGCTGAGTCGCATGCTCTGAGGTGAGCGGCTTTCCCCGGGGGTCACTGGATGGCACTTGAGCATGGAATTCTGAGCACTAAGCACTAAGATTAATGCACGCACGTTGGATTTTTTATGAACTGTTTTTAATGGACTTTATGTGCATTTCTTTCATAAATTGGACTTTAATAATCATGGATCACATCTTGGATTTGATATTCACACTCATTGTGTGGCACTTGGCACGTTGTTGTAATTTCGCACTTATCACTGTGATATATTTATATATTTTCGTAAATTTAAGATTATATAAATTATTTTTTCATTCATTATATATACAGTTAGTAGTTTGAAAAAAGAGGGGAACCAGGGGAAGACGGGGCAGTTGGGACTTTATATGAAACACAACACTAGGGCAGGCTGAGTCATCAAGTATAGATAAAATACATTTATTTATTGATACCTCATGAGAGCAAAGTGCAATGGATGATACACACATTGAATCAATAAATATGGTACAAAGTAAATAAAACATGATAATTGTATCACATTATAGTAACATAGTAATATATTAAACATTGTAGCACATGATAAATGGTAGTAACAACAGCATTACACCCAATATGAGTATACATAATCAGTAGTTGTATTTAAAATAAAGTTGATGACTTAGACATTGAGATGCCCATGGTAGATGCATATTTTTTCTCTTTTCAAATATACAGGGATGGAAACACACACTATTTATTATATCTACTTCATTATTGCTGTTGTCCTGCATCAAGTGCCATTACATGCCACTTGCTATTTTGGTAGACCTTTGTTTCATTTGATTCATTCTTGTTCGGATAACCTCTGGTGGGTGGATCGCATCCAATCCCAGGAGCTGCGTCGCGCACCGTTGCTGTCCCCCTGTCCCCTGTATCCTTTGGGTACGGGATTGGGGGCCCGCTCCCGCTGCGCGTCGACACCACGCCCAACAAGCCGGCACGTCTGACGTCATATTGACGCAACGTGCTGACGTGTTGTTTGTCTACCTGCCGTGCAAATTGACAGAGGGGGAGGTTGCCTATATAGGTGCTAGTTGCCTGTATGTAGCTGCTTCCGGTTCCTCCCTCATAGCACAACCCAGCATGACATTGGCGGTACCTCGCTGGCTGACCAGCTGGTACTCTGCATTTCCAGGTAATCACGTACCTTTCATTCTATGCACTATGGCACTATCATCCCTCACTCCACTAGTTTTTCTTCATACCCTGGGATATTCACCTTGTCTTTACCTCTGTCTATTGGTGTTCTTGGTGGGTTGTCCTTTTCTTCTATTTCCCTCTTTGATGCACTGCTTTCCTTTGCTTACCTTGGATGGGTTCCACATGTTTTTTCAACTGTCCTTCCACCTCATTCCCACACTTTATCCTCCACTTTGTGGTCTTCCAACACATTACCCAATCTGTTTTACCACTATACACCCATATAATTTATATATTACAGTTACCCTGGGGTTCGGATTCTACACTACAATGTTGGAAGGGGGATTCTCTTGCTACCTATCCTTCTACGTGGGTCCTGGTTTGCCCCGCCTTGCCGCCGTTTGGTTACTTCCTCAGCTCCCGGGGGGATGCTATACTCACCCCTTATATTCTCCTACCACCATGAACATCATCATATATGTTTTACTTTCATTATACTACACATCCATAGGTAAGAATGTTAGGACTAGAGATTCTGCTCCCTCTCTTCCTGGTGTAATTAATTACCATTAATTACTATTTTATACCATACTCTAGGTACTTCCAGTTAGCTGCTCCTGATGAGTGGACAAACGTCCATGAAACGCGTCGAGCATTTACAATTGAGCATTTACAATTGATGTTATGTCACAGCAATCATGCATCTACCATGGGTATCTCAATGTCTAAGTCATCAACCTTATTTTAAATACAATTACTGATTATGTATACTCATGTTGGGTGTAATGCTGTTGTTACTACCATTTATCATGTGCTACAATGTTTAATATATTACTATGTTACTATAATGTGATACAATTATCATGTTTTATTTACTTTGTACCATATTTATTGATTCAATGTGTGTGTATCATCCATTGCACTTTGCTCTCATGAGGTATCAATAAATACATTTATTTTATCTATACTTGATGACTCAGCCTGCCCTAGTGTTGTGTTACATATAAAGTCCCAACTGCCCCGTCTTCCCCTGGTTCCCCTCTTTTTTCATATACAGTGGGGACGGAAGGTATTCAGACCCCCTTACATTTTTCACGCTTTGTTATATTGCAGCCATTTGCTAAAATCATTTAAGTTCATTTTTTTTCCTCATTAATGTACGCAGAGCACCCCATATTGACAGAAAAACACAGAATTGTTGACATTTTTGCAGATTTATTAAAAAAGAAAAACTGAAATATCACATGGTCCCAAGTATTCAGACCCTTTGCTCAGTATTTAGTAGAAGCACCCTTTTGATCTAATACAGCCATGAGTCTTTTCGGGTAAGATGTGTAAGGAGATTCCATATTACAATTCATTATTGATTAATTGATTAATTGTTGATATCACTCTGTTCATGATTCATGATTTCACATTGCTTATTTTGCTTTAATAATCAGAAACATATCTTAGTATATTTTTGATTAAGATCAGACTGTCTTATGATTTACTGAAATATCTCATATATGTCTTTTCCTCTTTTTCTGTGTTCATCTGAGGAAACATCTGCTTGTGGTTTTGTCTCTGTACTTTTTAGGGAAGCTGCGGTTGTCCAGCAGACAAGTGACAGAGGATGAGGAATGTTTTGACCTATTAACTTGAACTACAGGGGTCACCCTTTTTGATATCACAAGATGTAGACACTATTAATGTTTGGAAAATCACAAGATTGGGATATGTTTGGAAATTACCGAATATGCTAATATGTATTATCATTTTGATTGGCCCCCAAATTGTGGGCAGAGTCTTGTAAAGACAGCATAAAAAAGCGAATCTAAAAATAAAGAATTGTAATCATTTCAGCATACCTAGTGTGTGTATGTGTTATTGATTAACCGCCGGCGAGGACCTCCACTGAGCCATCTCCAAGAGCCTAGGCCACAAGGAGAAGACGAAGCACCTAACAGTTTTTGGTACCAGGAAGTGGTGGGGTGTTTTGAACAGGTAAGACATTCTGCTCCTTTTTACCTATTTTTGGTAACTGGTGTTGATGCTTGCCTTGTTCAAATAACCTTGTATATCCACCCACTTACATAACTGTGCCTTCGCAACGGGCTAGGGCTGTAGCCCCTTGGAGGGTTAAAGGGCTCGCAGGTTTTTTGGTTTTTTATAGTCTGACTAGGTTGGTCTGACTGCTGTGTTGAGTAGATATATGTGTGTTTAAAACTCGGGAAGTATAGAATACGCCCGTAGTATAAGGAGTGGCTAAGTGGACGCCCAATTTTTGGGGAAAATATTGAAAAGTGCACTTATTATACTTATTATAACATGTTCATATAATGTAACTTTATCTTGCCACTGTATATATAAGATTTTGCTTGTTTTTTCTTTTAAGGTACCACCGTAAGTATTTAGAGTGTATAGAGTATTAGAGAATTAGAGATAAGTGTATGATATATGTGTATGACAACTGAATGTAAAGTACTGTATTGATTTAGGGGATTTTTTTTTTTGTTAAAGTATTACACATATATGCACTAAATGAACGACCTAAGACAGGAGCCTGACTGTAGTGAGATAGCGCCCGCCTGCCCACATTGCACCTTTGGTTTACTGTTCCTTAGTGTTGACAGGACATGGATCCTGCTTACCACTAAGCCAAATATAAAACAGAGTATGTAACTAAAGCCCCCACACCAAAACCTGTAAATTCACCCGCCCTATCACAGCAACCCGAAGCACCCCCCCCTTATGTGATGGTTAAACAGGAGGATGGAACATTGGGTCCATGTCTTCAGCTGTATCCATCTCTGGATCCAGCAGTATTGGCGACCATGGTATATAGTGCAGCTGATCAGGCACAGGTTACACGATGGGAAAACGAAAGTAGAAACAAGGAAGAGGAAGTCCGGGTAGAAGGTATACGTAGGAGGAAAGAAGAGAGGATTAGGAAGTTGGAAAAGGAAGAAAGGGATGGAATGTCCCTGGAAAAGGGAGAAGAGGAAGGAGTCAGGAAGTTAAGCCCCAGGGAAAAGGAATGGGAGGAGAAACAGAAAGAATTTAATAAGAGGTAGAGAAAAAGGCAAGAAGGATTAAGGAAGCTGAAGAAAAGATAATTTCACAGCCATCCACCACACTCAGAAGCCAAACAAAACCGGCCATAAGCCAGAAACCCCCACAGGAGGAAAGGGAGCAGGGTGAATCCTCTACTGAGGAAAGAGAAATAGACATGGAACAGGAAAGTCTAGGTGCCGCCTTTAAAGCACCACTCATGCATATAGGGGAGACGGTAGTGCATATTCCCCTACCCCTAGGCACACTGTCAAAAATAAAGGAGTTATGCCCCAGCCCAAAGAAAAGCCCTAGGGAGGCTGGAGCTTTCCTTGCAAAATACAGTGCAGGGACTAGCCTGGATAAAGAAGATATAGCAGGGATCCTTAGTATAGTTGACCCTGACAGCCCAGAAGGGCATCCCGTAGATGCCTTATGGACAGCCCACATAGAAGAAGATAAAGATTGGGTATCTTTTTGGAAAGGTATGGGGAATCATTGGTCTACCATATACAAGGGTTCATCTGCACTTCAGGAACTTGTCCTAGCAAAACAGGGACCGAAGGAAAAGTTCTATGAATTTTGTACCCGGGTATATAGTCTGTGGAAAGCAGTAGATAACGCCAACCCCCAGTTGTTCACCACCACCATTATGGCTGGTGGCGATACGAAGGTGACACAGTTGCTTAAATTCACTAATCCAAAGTGGGCAGAACAACCCCCAGATGAATTTATGAAGGATGCTAGGTCACGAGAAACATCAGGGGTATTTGAGCAGAAGGGTGGCATTTTTCCCTCCCTGACACCAACCCAGACTCTGCCAACTGGTGGGACTCCGCCCACCCACATAATGACAATGCAACCTTATCCACCAATGCAATCTTATCCCCCAAATCAGGGTTACCCACCAGACCAGGGGTGCTTTAACTGTGGGGAACTGGGGCACTGGAAGTCCCAATGTCCCTACAGAATTAGAACAAACGCCCAAAGAGGAAGGGGTAGGAATCTTAACACCACCCCCCGTCGCCTTCAGGATATCAGGTATCCTCACCCACCACAACCCCAACCACCCCAACCACAACCCCAATACCAGCCTCAGCCTAACAGACCACCCCCACGCATTCCGGCGGACGCCACAATAGGGATGCCAAGAGTACGTCCCGTCCCTCAGCCTTGTGTGTTACAATCCATCATGGAAAAGTCTTCCACAGGTACTATTGCGGGTAGACAATCACCTGATATGTCTATTGTTGGATTCAGGGGCTACATTCAGTAGTTTGAATGATGCCATATATGACACACCGCACTGCACTGAGGGAAACTCTATTGGTATAAATGGGACATCAGTTACCCACCCCATCACTCCACCATTGCCCGTGGCTACTCCAGAAGGGCAGGAACTGTGCACTCAGAGTTTTGCTGTCCTTGTGGATTGCCCAGTATCTTTAATGGGGAGGGACCTACTCTCAAAACTGAATATCACCATTAAATTTGACAGAGGGGGCTCCCTCACTGCCAGCTCACCGTTCTGTGATTTACATGCTCCAAAGAGACACACTTTCAGGGGACTCTTTGCATCATTGCCACCCACTCTAGAAACACTTGCCATATGGGCAGACAACAAAGGGAGTGTGGGTTTTATCAACTGTACACCCTACACACCACAAATGCGTCCAGACGCTGAAGTACAATATCACAAGCAGTACCCCCTGCCACTTGAAAAAATTGAAGGCATCACACCATTAATCAATGATTACATAGCAAAAGGGATTCTGAAACACATCATAAGCCCCTGGAATACACCAATCTACCCTGTGAAAAAGGCAAATGGGGAGTGGAGGCTTGTACAGGACCTAAGGGCCGTGAACAAGCAGGTTATACCTCTGCCACCTTTGGTGGCAGATATTTCTTTCATCTTTTTGAAAATACCTGCTGATTCCCTTTGCTACACAGTAGTAGACCTGGCGAACGCGTATTTTAGCATCCCGATCGATGATGGGGTATCGCCCATGTTCTCATTCTCATGGGGGGGGAAAAAGCAGTTGACCTGGTCAAGATTACCTCAGGGGTATGTGGACAGTCCAGCAGCCTTCTCCATGGTCCTTAATGAGACAATTAAGTCATGGACTGCTGAGCGCGGGTCGGTACTAATACAGTATGTGGACGACTTGCTCCTGTGCAGTCGATCTGCTGAAGATTGTGCGGTCGATTCCACATCTCTGTTACATCACCTGGCCAGGTCTGGCCACCTAGCATCGCGGAAGAAGATACAATGGTGTCAAAGTCAGGTAGAATACCTGGGATGCATTCTGAAGGAGGGAACCAGGCTGGTATCCCCCAAACGTGCCGCAGCCCTGCAGGCTCTCAGTCCTCCAAGAGACAAAGCAACTTTGCTCTCATTCTTGGGCGCAATCGTATATTGCCGCCAATGGATCCCAGATTGTTCATATTATGATGGCATTCTGAGGGAGGCTACCTTGTCCACCGCCCCAAAGACAGTAGATTGGACAACAGAAAGGCTCTGTGCTTTTCAGGCCTTGTTAAAAAGTCTGACTCAGGCCCCCGCCCTGGGATTGATAGAATATGGCAAACCCTTTCAATTATACTGTGTGGTATCGGGAAATTCTTTTGCTGCGGTTTTGACACAGCAACATGGAACCGGGTACCGACCAGTCTCCTATCTCTCAAAAAAAGTTGCCTACCCAAGTACAGGGGATGCCATCCTGTCTACAAAACCTTGCTGCTTGTGCTATGGCAGTTCAGGAGGCTAACAAATCAGTATTAGGCCATGAATTGACTCTCTACACTACTCATTCAGTAACTCACCTCCTGCAAAACATGAACACGCAGCATATGACAGCACAGAGGCTTAGTGGGTATGAGATCACACTTCTGAATACTGATAACCTCACTCTCAAACACGCACCACCAAGTAATCCCACTGTCCGTCTTTTGCACTCATTGCTCAGGTTACCGCGAGACCCTGATCAGAAGCACAATTGTGTTGAACAGGTTGCAGCAATAACCAGCCCTCGCCCAGATCTCACTGACATTCCCCTACCAGGGGTACAGGACGTCTTCATAGACGGCAGTTGTACTCGCCCCTCTGATGCAACATTTCTGACAGGGTATGCCATTGTCCAACTACCTGATGTGGTGTTGGAAGCAAAAGCCTTACCACCCTCCTCGGCACAGGTAGCAGAATTGGAGGCACTCACAAGAGCTTGCATACTTTTCTCTGATGAGGAGGTAAACATCTACACAGATAGTAGGTACGCTTTTGGTGTCACGCACGACTATGGCGTAATCTGGGCGAATAGAGGATTTAAAACCGCTGACAACAAGCCAATCGCTAACTCTACACAAATTAAAGCACTCCTGCAAGCGATTCTTCTCCCAAAGAGGATAGCGGTCGTCAAAGTGAAAGCACATTCATCAGATAACAGCAGAGTTTCCAAAGGAAACGCTCTGGCAGACAGAGAAGCAAAAAAAGCCGCTGCCCTGTATGGTCAGACAGAGGACCTGCCTTCAGCTCCTCTGTTACACAGACTTTAGCTAAGCTACTAGGCTTACAGTGGAAACTGCACATCCCTTACCACCCACAAAGTGCAGGAGTAGTGGAAAGAATGAATAGGAACATCAAGGACAAGTTAAAAAAAGCCACGGGGGGCACCATGAAAGGATGGTTGGATTACCTTCCTTCTGTCCTATTTCAGATCAGGACAACACCACATGCTAGAACAAAACTCTCGCCCTTTGAGATTTTGATGGGAGTTCCTGCAAACATAGAGCTGCCCCTCTTAGATCAAAATACTGACATTAACATCTATTCTCAACAGGAAATGTACGTGAAAAATCTGGTAAGTATGCTACAGGATATGAACGAACAAGTCTCTGTCACCTTTTCTCCTCTTTCAACAGAACCTACTCATCCCTTCATCCCAGGAGACAAAGTACTGGTGAAACAACTGGCACACAAAAAGAAGGTCGGACCCATTTTCTCTGGACCTTGGAAGATAGAGAAGGTTTCCAGAACTGCTGTACTGACCGATCTAGGAAACACCTGGATCCACGCCAGCCGGTTAAAGAAGTGTCCACAGCAACCCCAGACCCCTGACCCTCCACCAGCATCCCAAGGCTTCTCTCTTCAGGAACAGCGACCGGATTTGGAGGACATTCAAGAAGGCATAAAACAAATCTCTCTGGACGACGAGACCAATCCCCCACCAACAAGAAGAAACGTGTAACAGAACTTTGCACGCAGTACCTGACAAAATGATTTCCACCTTTGTGTCAGGAAAAACATTATGCCTCTGGACATGTCTGATTCTGATAGTATTCATACCTACTTGGTTAATAACAAATTGTGTGTACCATCCAGAAGATTTAGGGTCACTAGAAGGGATATGTGGAAATGCACAGACAGCCAATACATCTAGTATAAAATATAAAAGAAGTATATCCCCCACTGAACCCCCTTCAGGTTTCACTGACAAGATGTTGTTGTTGAAGTTTAAGTACAGTTATGCACAGAAGTCTGGTTTTGAGAAATGCTGGATATGCAGCAAACTCCACCCCAGTACAGCCAGAATCCCATTAATGGCCATTCCCTTAAACATCACTCCTTTTTTGAATGGAACTCCCCCTAGTTCTTGCCAATGTCTTAGAAGTGGCAATGACAATTTTTACCATACTGCTTTTTATATTGTTCTTGTACGCATGCTTCATGTTACTTAAATGCCTCTACAAAAAGGGTAGCAAAGCACCTTCCGAAACCATGAAGCTGACTTCCATTACCAGAGATCCCACGGTATGGTACGAGAACCAGGAAAATGAGGCCGAGGGATATGAATCCTTAAGGCATGAGGGACAGGTAGCCGAGGAATATGACTCCTTGAGGCGTGATGAAAAGGTGGAATGACCATTTCGATGATATCGAATGGTCAAAGGGAGGATTGTAAGGAGATTCCATATTACAATTCATTATTGATTAATTGATTAATTGTTGATATCACTCTGTTCATGATTCATGATTTCACATTGCTTATTTTGCTTTAATAATCAGAAACATATCTTAGTATATTTTTGATTAAGATCAGACTGTCTTATGATTTACTGAAATATCTCATATATGTCTTTTCCTCTTTTTCTGTGTTCATCTGAGGAAACATCTGCTTGTGGTTTTGTCTCTGTACTTTTTAGGGAAGCTGCGGTTGTCCAGCAGACAAGTGACAGAGGATGAGGAATGTTTGGAAAATCACAAGATTGGGATATGTTTGGAAATTACCGAATATGCTAATATGTATTATCATTTTGATTGGCCCCCAAATTGTGGGCAGAGTCTTGTAAAGACAGCATAAAAAAGCGAATCTAAAAATAAAGAATTGTAATCATTTCAGCATACCTAGTGTGTGTATGTGTTATTGATTAACCGCCGGCGAGGACCTCCACTGAGCCATCTCCAAGAGCCTAGGCCACAAGGAGAAGACAAGTTTTTCACA
Source organism: Aquarana catesbeiana (assembly GCF_042186555.1). Lineage (NCBI taxonomy): Eukaryota > Metazoa > Chordata > Amphibia > Anura > Ranidae > Aquarana > Aquarana catesbeiana. The sequence goes on along the minus strand of NC_133326.1, from coordinate 96,999,330 downwards.
CCTGGATTTGGGGATCCTCTGCCATTCCTCCTTGCAGATCCTCTCCCGTTCTGTCAGGTTGGATGGTAAACATTGGTGGACAGCCATTTTTAGGTCTCTCCAGAGATGCTCAATTGGGTTTAAGTCAGGGCTCTGGCCGGGCCATTCAAGAACAGTCACGGAGTTGTTGTGAAGCCACTCCTTCGTTATTTTAGCTGTGTGCTTAGGGTCATTGTCTTGTTGGAAGGTAAACCTTCGGCCCAGTCTGAGGTCCTGAGCACTCTGGAGAAGGTTTTCGTCCAGGATATCCCCGTACTTGGCCGCATTCATCTTTCCCTCGATTGCAACCAGTCGTCCTGTCCCTGCAGCTGAAAAACACCCCCACAGCATGATGCTGCCACCACAATGCATCACTGTTGGGACTGTATTGGACAGGCGATGAGCAGTGCCTGCTTTTCTCCACACATACCGCTTAGAATTAAGGCCAAAAAGTTCTATCTCGGTCTCATCAGACCAGAGAATCTTATTTCTCACCATCTTGGAGTCCTTCATGTGTTTTTTAGCAAACTCCATGCGGGCTTTCATGTGTCTTGCACTGAGGAGAGGCTTCCGTCGGGCCACTCTGCCATAAGGCCCCGACTGGTGGAGGGCTGCAGTGATGGTTGCAACTTTCTCCCATCTCCCGACTGCATCTCTGGAGCTCAGCCACAGTGATCTTTGGGTTCTTCTTTACCTCTCTCACCAAGGCTCTTCTCCCCCGATAGCTCGGCTGGACGGCCAGCTCTAGGAAGGGTTCTGGTCGCCCCAAATGTCTTACATTTAAGGATTATGGAGACCACTGTGCTCTTAGGAACCTTAAGAGCAGCAGAATTTTTTTGTAACCTTGGCCAGATCTGTGCCTTGGCACACTTCTGTCTCTGAGCTCTTCAGGCAGTTCCTTTGACCTCAATGATTCTCATTTGCTCTGACATGCACTGTGAGCTGTAAGGTCTTATATAGACAGGTGTGTGGCTTTCCTAATCAAGTCCAATCAGTATAATCAAACACAGCTGGACTCAAATGAAGGTGTAGAACCATCTCAAGGATGATCAGAAGAAATGGACAGCACCTGAGTTAAATATATGAGTGTCACAGCAAAGGGTCTGAATACTTAGGATCATGTGATATTTCAGTTTTTTAATAAATCTGCAAAAATGTCAACAATTCTGTGTTTTTCTGTCAATATGGGGTGCTGTGTGTACATTAATGAGCAAAAAAATGAATTTAAATGATTTTAGCAAATGGCTGCAATATAGCAAACAGTGAAAAATTTAAGGGGGTCTGAATACTTTCCGTCCCCACTGTACATAGGGATGGAGACCTGTGTACTGGATGGTCATGGTCTCATATAAAGTCCCAACATTTTTTCTCTTTTCAAACAGTTAGTAGTTTAGTAATCGCTACTCTCACTCTAATGGTATACATCTAGTATATTATTTACACATTGCACTTTAAAATCACTTTTTTTTTATATATATCCTTTGTGCCTTACTGTGGCTGGATAAGCCGCTTATGTGGCATTTTCAGTATACCTCATATGCATTAATAATCTCCAGATTGATATTTTCACCTTAGCGCAGCGTATTTTTTGTATACAAATGCAAAATCGCAGCTGATGCGCTGTGCTGTTTCAACCTTACTTTGTTTTTCCAGCAGGAGCCTGGTGCTGACCCAACAACTACTCCTGTCCCACCCTGGTCATTGCTGATGATGGACTTAAGTCGCAACTCGCCAACCCAACCACCCAGCTCACTAACTATTCCTTGGCATGGCATGCAACACACTGAAGGCATATCGCACTGCTTGGAACACTTACCGCAAGTTTTTGGCCTCTTGCCCCCAGCAGCGATAGGCGACGTTAAACACGTCCTAGCCTTTATATCATATTGCCACACGCAGCTGGCCCTTTCTCACAATACTATCAGGAAATACCTAGCTGGCGACCAGTATTTCCTGTGTTTACAGGACCCCAGTAAACTGTCAGTATTCTTGGCCCATGCAATCAAGTCCCTTCTATGGGGCATACTGAAGCACCAACCCATAGTCTGTGGCAAACGCCTACCTATCACGAGTATCCTCTTCAGAGACATGTCTGAAATCCTTACTCGTTCTCCGTTTGAGGCTTTGTCCAGCCTAGTCATCCAATCGGCCATCTACCAGGCTTTCTACGGTATCCTACGACCTAGTGAACTTGCTGTCAGCGGCTCCGGCAGTCAGACACTACTCCAATGCCACCTGACTCGCTTTCGAACCATTACACCCTTCACCTTACAGTCTGCAAAACGCAACAAACCGGCCCCGGGGTTGACATCAAGCTTACTTAGACTGACAACGCCTGCTGCCCAGTGACGGTGCTCGACCAACTACTGTCCCATCTACCTAGCCAATCTGATGGTAGCTCGTTGCTACCCTTTGTAACCAGCCCCCTGAGTGGCAGCCAGTTTATCAAGCATGTCAGGATCCTCCTAAGCAACTTGGGCTTCAATCCCAGTCAGTTCTCTCGACATTCCTTCCGGATTGGAGCAACCTCAGCTGCCTCGCAGCATGAAGTACCAGACCATGTAATCAAGAAACTAGGCCGATGGAAGTCCGCTTGCTTTGCCACATACATCCCAAATCATCAGAAAGAAATGGCACAAACCTTCACCAAGCTGGCTCAATAACCACAAGAATCAATAAAGAGTTATCCCCTGAGTCTTTTGCCCCCTTTACTTGGCATACTGACCAGACCATCAAGGCACACTTCAGGTCTATTTATGCTGTCATAGGGCCACAACCATAAATAAGAAGGCCAGTATAGTGGCCTGAATTTATGGGAGGAGCCCCGAGGGTATTTAAGCAGCCCACTCGCCCATGCTCTTTGTCGGTTCAGTGCGCAATACCCTCCTGACCTTCCCTTTTTCAGGGCACTTCTTAGCTTATCCTTCTTCATAAACTACCCATTACTTACCTTGGTTATGCCCCCTTTTCTTGGCATACCGACGAGAGCACCGATGCACACTTCAAGTCTATTTATTTTGTAAGTCTTGTCACATGTTTATGTGATCCACATCTCTCTCGGTCATAGGGCCACGACCATAAATTATATATATATATATATATATATATATATATATATATATATATATATATAAACTGTATATACAAACACACACGTGTGTATTTCTGGTGGTACTGCTGCATTCCAGCAATCTGCTTTTTGCAGTCAATTTATTTTTAAACTGAAAGCTGACTTACTTTTCTGCAGTGTAAGACATTTACTTTCTATTTATTTGAATGTTTTAATAGAGTAAAAGGGCAAATCTACATTTCACAAATAATTAATGTGCCTGCAGCATCAAATGCTTGTATTGTATAAATGGTCCTTCTCTACATGATTAATGAAAGGACAACTTCAAGTTAAGGCAGCAAATCAAGGCTGAAGGCATGGAGGAGGTAAATGTAGTACAGCATATTACGCTCAAATATTATGTCCTCATTTCCAATCTCATTCAAAGCAAACCTGTCACAAGAGAAAAAACAACAAGAGCTACCATTCACAACCTCTATTAAAAAATGCTAGTTGTCAGGTTATTATGCTGACCCACAAATCAGAAAAAAATCAGACCACCTTATCTACACAATTATTCTGGATCATTAACTCAAAGTTTTGAAGCAAGAAGGTCACCATGACAGCCAAGTAACAAGCATTTAGAAGGATAGGTAACTATTAGTAGCCCCCATATTTCTCTCAGGACAGGTTTACTTTGAAGCTCATCTTAAGTAAAACCAATAAAAAAAAAATCCTCCTACCACCTTTATCTAATCATCATCTTTAAACGAAAACCCTAGCTAAGAATCCCACTTTTGTACACAAATCCATGATCATGTTACACATCAGACCTGAGTTTTCTTTCTTCTGCTTTAGTAGGGGAGTATCTGTTCTGTAGTGCCGACATGACTTCATGGTGACATGGGCGTTGCCCATGGGCTGCCACAACTTTCGGAAGAGATGCCTGGAGATCATGTGACAGAAGAATCAATAAGCATTTATGGGTTTCTCAGTGTCTATTTTCAAAAACAGATTAGCTAGGTGGGATGGGTCACCTTTTGCTTTTGCTAGGAGTTGGGCTTTAAGTCCCCAGTTCTAAAGCATTTTTGCATCCTACAGTCTGCCATTGTGCCAGAAATTTCTACATAGACCTCTACCTCCTAAGGTTTTTTTTCTAATTTGTGGTCATTACATTAGAAAAATCTATTTTGCCAATAAAAATGACACACAACTGCTGTTATGATCTCACAGAGAAATAAACAAAGTAAAGAAAGGCAATAAAAGGTTTAAAAAAAAAATGATGTAAATGAGAAAAAAAACAAAAATACCTTCAACCCAGACCAAGCTAATTGTTGTAGTCATGAATGAATATTTTACACAATATATGCATCCTGTAGATATTTGGCAGGCTCCCCCATGGTCAACAAAAGAGGATAAAAATTACATAATGGCTACACCTCTATTAAGTAGTGATTGGGCCCAGGAGGAAAAAATTGTGATAATAATTCCTCACAAGAGCTCCCACATGCCCTCACCTCAGAAAATGTCTTCATGGGAAGTCTGAGATGTGTTCCCCTGAATTAACCCAGCATACAAAAAAGAATGGGAAATAAAGAAATTCCCAGAGCAATTCTTCAAAAAGGAACCCGCAAATTTGTCAAAAAATATGAAGTATTTATTACAAAAATTCACTTGGCACTAATCAAAAGTAGAACATACCTCCACCAAATACACTAAAATTAGACAACGTTGCCTAAAGACTCAAATGGCCACCACACTCAGACATACACCCCTCATTAGTATCATTATTCACTTAATGAATCACTTGGAATTACTATGTTGGTGTAAATAATAGTGTTATTAAGGCAATTTGCTTATATTACATAAATACCAAACACAGAGTAAGGATCCTGTCTGTGACTCTATTAAACCATGACAATAGGCAGTAATGGGAGCAGTTGGCTCCGGTAACATTAAGTAGTAGATCATAGACAGTTCATGGGTTAATGACGGGATGAAAGAAAAAGTTACTGGTAATGTAAATTGGAAGATGGAAAGGAGTTGTTCACAGTTCCCTCAATAAGCTTATATATCTGGCGGCTATTCAGGCTATTAATAACATAAGCAGGGCGGGTTAGTAAATCTCTAGGGGGCAGGTGAGTGTATATGTGTATAGACGCCTCTCAGCCGGGAAGTGAGAAAGAGTACAGCTCACCACTCTCCCGATAACCACCTCGTCCAAAGCATTAGTGTAATGCCAGTATTCTGCTTGTCAATGGCTTAGGAAATGACCTCAGTCTGTCCCTCCAGGTCACTTGGATGCAACCAGTATCGGTGGATATCCTTCTGGTTATAAAGAGCCTACACGTGGCCCGGGTACTCCAGTGGCTTTTTCGGATCTCCCGGGAATTGCCAAGGGAAGTTAATCAGCTGGTGGGTGGGTCTGAGTCTTCGCTACAGGGAGCGTGATGGCGTCAACTTGTGACTTTCACTCGTGACCCAAGTTTTTTCAGAGCGCCAGATATATAAGCTTATTGAAGGAACTGTGAACGACTATCTCCTTTCCATCTTCCAATTTACATTACCAGTGACTTTTTCTTTCATTCCGTCATTAACCCATGAACTGTCTATGATCTATGAGGGTTCTTTTTTGAAGAATTGCTCTGGGAATTTCTTGATTTCCCATTCTTTTTTGTAGGCTCCCCCATGGTGCTTTTCATGCCCTTCTATTTACCTGCCTACATTTCCTTTCCTATAGTCAAAAAGTCTGGTTGTTTTATGACACTGCCCTCATAGAAATGTTGTGCAGAAGCACTATCAGGAACCATGAACCAGACTGAGACAGAAGTAAAGTTAAATTACACTTATTTAATAATAATAATAATAGTAATAATAAGGTAAACAGAGTGAGCGTAGTCAAAACAAGCCAGAGTTCAGTAACCGGATCGGGTAGTTAGCCAAGCAAATTTCAGAAAGCCAGAGATAAATGTAGTGGTACAGCAAGCAGGAACAGGAGCAAGAAGGAACGTGAGCCGAGCAAGTCTTCAACAGGAACGCAGGAGAAAGTCTCTGTGATGTTAACAAAGGAGAAGGCAGAGATCAAGTGAGCTGGACGACTTTAAGTAGGCAGGACTGACAAGCAGAATCAACAACAGCTGAGTAATGGTGGAGAGAGATGGGAGCTGGCAATTAGCCGACAGCTGAGTGGCCAGCTCAGAGAAGGAAGGCCTGAGCCCAGCCCTGACAGTACCCCCTCCTCAATGACCCCTCCCCCTTGGAGGGCCACCGGGCTTGAGGGGAAAATGTCTATGGAAATCACGGAGGAGGACAGGGGCATGTACGTCCGAGGATGAGACCCAATAGCGTTCCTCTTGACCATACCCCATCCAATGCACCAGGTACTGTATGCAGCCACGGAACCTACGGTAGTCAAAAATGGATTATACTTCATACTCCTCATGGTTCTCAACCTGTATAGGGTGAGGACGTGGCACCGAGGTGGTAAAGCGATTGCAGACCAAAGGTTTCAATAAGGAGACATGAAACACATTTGAGATGCGCATACTAGGAGGAAGCTCCAAGGCGTAAGCCACTGGTTTAATCCTGCGATGGATATGGAAAGGCCCAATAAAACGAGGTGCAAACTTCAAAGAAGGAACACGAAGTCGGAGGTTGCGAGACGACAGCCAGACTCTGTCCCCAACCTGGTAGGAAGGTGCAGGCAGGCGTCTGCGGTCAGCATGAAGTCTGTACCTATCGTTAGCGTGTTGCAAAGCCTCCTGAACTTGTGCCCAAGTGGAACGAAGACCACAGAGATGCTCCTCTAACACAGGAATACTCTGCGGAACAAACGAGTCAGGCAACATGCAAGGTTGGAAGCCATAATTCGCCATAAACGGGGACAATCGGGAAGCAGAATCCAAGACACTGTTGTGAGCAAACTCTGCCCACGGTAATAGGTCTGACCAGTTGTTATGATGGTCAGAAATATAGCAACGTAAGAATTGCTCCAAGGACTGATTGGCTCGTTCTACAGCCCCATTAGACTGCAGGTGATACGCAGAGGAAAAAGCAAGCTGAATTCCCAACTGTGCTCAAAAGGCTCGCCAGAACCGGGAGAAAGATGTCCCGAGCAAAAATGGAAGCCAGTTCCTTAGCACTTGAGCACTTGAGCAGGTTCTCAAGTGGAATACAATGACACATCTTTGAGAACCGGTCAACCACCATAAGGATAACAGTGTTGCCTTGGGAGTTGGGTAACTCCACAATGAAATCCATAGACAGGTGAGTCCAGGGCCTCTCTCCATTGGGTATGGGTTGTAGGAGGCCCACTGGAAGGTGTCGTGGAGTCTTACTCTGAGCACACATGGAACAGGCAGCTACGAAGGCAGTTACATCAGCCCGTAGACTAGTTGTTTGGAAATGGCCCAAACGAGTTGATTTTTCCCAGGGTGGCCAGCTGCCTTGGGAAAATGGTAAGTCTGGAGCACGGCAGTACGGAGACTCTCTGGGACAAAGCAGCAGTCACAAGGTTTCTCAGGAGGAGCATGGATCTGAGCAGCAAGAATTTTGTCACCCAAAGGAGAAGACTGGTGCGAACCGTAGCCAGAATACAATCAGGAGGAATCACAGGAACTGGAACCGACTCCAACTTGGAAGAGGAGGAAAATTGTTGTGACAAGGCATCAGCCCTTACATTCTTAGTACCGGGTAAGAATGAGACAATATAATTAAAACTTGACAAGAAAAGAGCCCATCACGCCCTTCTGGGAGAGAGGCGCTTAGCCTCTGACAAGAATGTGAGATTCCTATGGTCAGTAAAAATGAGAACCGGCACAGTGGTACCTTCAAGGAGATGTCTCCATTCTTTCAGGGCTAAAATGATCGCCAACAGCTCTCTGTCACCAATCTCGTAATTGCACTCTTTAGGTGACAATTTCTTTGAAAAGTAGCCACACGGATGCATAGCGCTCTTAGAGTTAGGACACTGAGACAGAAGGGCGCCAACTACAGTCTAAGAAGCATCAACTTCTAGGATAAAAGGCAATGTAGGATCAGGATGTGCCAACACAGGAGCAGAAACAAAGGCAGCCTTCTGATTCTCAAAGTCCTTAATGGACTCCGGAGACCAACTCTGTGGTCATATCAGTCAGGGGCTTGACCAGAGACGAGAAGTTACGAATAAACTTCTGATAATAGTTGGCAAAGGAAACGCTGCAGAGGACATAAACCCACGGGTCGGGGCCACTGTAGGACTGCTGAAAGTTTCTCTGGGTCCATCGAAAAAGCAGCAGTGGAAATGACATAGCCCAGGAATTTAACCTGTTCACGATGAAACTCATACTTCTCCAGTTTACAATAGAGACTGTTTTCTCTTAGTTTCTGAAGCACAGGACAGACATCTGTGTGATGCTCTACCAGCCCTCTACTGCAACTGTCTTCAGTTTCTGCTTGTTCTTGGGGCATTTTCCCTTCAGTTTTGTCTTCAGCAAGTGAAATGCATGCTCACTCGGATTCAGGTCAGGTGATTGCATAACATTCCACTTCTTTCCCTTAAAAAACTCTGGTTGCTTTCGCAGAATGCTTCGGGTCATTGTCCATCTGCACTGTGAAGCGCCGTGAAGTGTAGTCCAATGAGTTCTGAAGCATTTTGCTAAATATGAGCAGATAATATTGCCCAAAACACTTCAGAATTCATCCTGCTGCTTTTTTCAGCAGTCACATCATCAATAAATACAAGAGAACCAGTTCCATTGGCAGCCATACATGCCCACGCCATGACACTACCACCAACATGCTTCACTAATGATGTGGTATGCTTTGGAGCATGAGCAGTTCCTTGCCTTCTTCATACTCTTCTCTTCCCATAACTCTGGTACAAGTTGATCTTGGTCTCATCTGTCTATAGGATGTTGTTCCAGAAATGTGAAGGCTTTTTTAGATATTGTTTGGCAAACTCTAATCTGGCCTTCCAGTTTTTGAGGCTCACCAATGGTTTACATCTTGTGGTGAACCCTCTATATTCACTCTGGTGAAGTCTTTTCTTGATTGTTGACTTTGACACACATGCACCTACCTCCTGGAGAGTGTTCTTGATCTGGCCAACTGTTGTGAAGAGTGTTTTCTTCACCAGGGAAAGAATTCTTCGGTCATCCACCACAGTTGTTTTCCGTGGTCTTCCGGGTCTTATGGTGTTGCTGAGCTCACCAGTGCATTCTTTCTTTTTAAGGATGTTCCAATCAGTTGATTTGGCCACACCTAATGTTTTTGGTATCTCTCTGATGGATTTGTTTTGTTTTTTCAGCCTAATGATGGCTTGTTTCACTGATAGTGACAGCTCTTTGGATCTCATATTGAGAGTTGACAGCAACAGATTCCAAATTCAAATAGCACACTTGAAATTAACTCTGGACCTTTTATCTGCTCCTTGTAAATGGGATAATGAAGGAATAACACAAACCTGGCCATTGAACAGCTGAACAGCCAATTGTCCCATTACTTTTGGTCTCTTAAAAAGTGGGAGGCACATATCCAAACTGTTGTAATTCCTACACCGTTCACCTGATTTGGATGTAAATACCCTCAAATTAAAGCTGAAAGTCTGCAGTTAAAGCACATCTTGTCTGTTTCATTCAAATCCATTGTGGTGGTGTATAGAGCCAAAAAGATTAGAATTGTGTCGATGTCCCAATATTTATGGACCTGACTGTAACTCTGTAATCAATGGAATCGGGTATGCATTATTAATCGTGAAACGATTGAGACCCCTATAATCAATACAAGGTCTCAGTTCACCGCTCTTCTTCTTCACAAAGAAGAAACCAGCACCAGCAGGAGACAAGGATATGCGGATGAAACCTTGAGAAAGTACGTCTGCAACATACTCCTCCATGGCCTTATCCTCCAAGACAGACAAAGGGTAAACCCGGCCACGAGGGGTTATGGCACCAGGTTGAAGGTCAATTGCACAATCATAAGGCCGGTGTGGAGGCAAACTACTGGCTTGACCTTTGTCAAAGACATCGCTAAAATCGCGGTACTCCTCCGGCAGGGAGGAGAGTGAAGAGGTGCACAGGACCTTGGCTACCTTCTGGAAGCATGTCACTGCATTGTGGTGACCAGAAGAGAACCTCAGCATGGAGCCAATCAAAAGAGGGGTTGTGCCTCTGTAACCAAGGATAACCAATAACCAGCGGAAACCTAGGTGAGGAAATAACTTGGAATTGAATTATCTCATGGTGAAGAGCCCCTACAGCCATGGACAAGGGAACCGTCTCATGAGTCACATAGGCAGGCTGTAGAGGTCTCCCATCAAGAGCCTCAATGGCAAGTGGAGTGTCATGCAGCTGCAGCGGAATCGAGTGCTGCGATACAAAGGCAGCACCAATGAACAGGCCTGCAGCCCCAGAGTCGATTAGAGCCTGTATCTCGATGGACAACTCAGCCCAAGAAAGGGTGAGCGAAACCAGGGACTTATCCTTCTGGATAACTGGGGACGAAAAACAAAGTTACCTAAGGTCTTTCCATGACAGGACCTCAAGGTTCGGGCATTCCCTGGACGGGTAGGACAACACTTCAAAAAGTGACCTGCCTGGCCACAATAAAGGCACAATCTCTCCCTCCACCTAAAGGCTCTCTCATCCGCAGAGAGACGCGTGAAGCCCAAGTGCATGGGTTCATCTTCACTGACCGACTCAGTACCAGGAGGCATGGGAGGTGAGGGAGGCATGAGTGGGACTGCAAAGCTCGGAGGCAAAAATACAGGAGGCTTCTGCAAGCGCTCCTTAAAAGAGAGTCTTTCTCTAAGTCTGGAGTCAATGAGGATGGCAAACGTGATCAACCTCTCCAGCTCAGTGGGTATATCTCAGGCTGCTATCTCATCCTTGATGGAATCCGAGAGACCATGAGAAAAAGCAGCCATGAGGGCCTCATTGTTCCAAGCAATCTCTGCTGCCAGAGTACGGAATTCAATGGCGTAGTCGGCAACAGTTCTCGTACTCTGATGGACATGAGGCACTTGGCAGCAGAAGTGGAGTGTGCGGGAACGTCAAATACCCTTTTAAAGTAGGCCACAAAGTTAGGGTAACTCAAGACAACAGGTTTTTGCGTCTCCCATAGAGGGTTTGCCCAGGCCAAGGCTCTTTCAGAAAGCAAAGATATCACGAAAACCTACTTTGCTTCTGTCCGTGGGAAACGCCTGGGGCAGCATCTTAAAGTAAATCTCAACCTGGTTAGAAACCCTCTGCATTGAACTGGATTGCCCCCAAATCACTGGGAAAGCGGAGCGAAAGCAGACATACCTCTTATAGAGGTAATACTCAAGGCGGATGCCTGCACAGAGACTGGCGCAGCAGCAGGGACGGCCTGCAACTCAGGTTGTACCGGAGTAGCCACAGTGGGAGTTTCCAGGCGAGCCGTGCGACTCAGGAGCGTTTGTAACGCTATGGCAAACTGATCCATGCGGTGATCTTGCTCATCCAATCTGGAAAAAATATTACCAACAAGTGGATTGACTGTATCTTCTGAATTCATGGCCTTCGCCTACTATCAGGAACCATGAATCAGACCAAGACAGAAGTAAAGTTAAATCACACTTGTTTAATAATAATAATAATAATAATAATAGTTCAGTAACTGGATCGGGTACTCAGCCAAGCAAATTTCAGAGAGCCAGAGATAAATGTAGGAGTACAGCAAGCAGGGTCAGGAGCCAGAAGGAACGTCAGCCAAGCAAGTCTTCAACAGGAATGCAGGAGAAAGTCTCTGTGATGTTGACAAAGGCGAAGGCAGAGATCAAGTGAGCTGAATGACTTTAAGTAGGCAGGACTGATGAGCAGAATCAACAGCTGGGTAACTGTGGAGAGAGATGGGAGCAATTAGCCGACAGCTGAGCGGCCACCTCAGAGAAGGAAGGGCTGAGCCCAGCCCTGACAAGCACATGCTAACCATTGTGTCAGTGCATTGGAGCTGGACACTCACTGTTTCTCTAATCCTTCATCAGTTATAGTTCTTGTCACTGCGCACGACGAGATCTGCTTTTTCTATCTGGTCATACATTTTGCTTTTCAGCTAGAACAGGTTTCTGTCTGTTTTATCACTGGTCATTGCTGATGAACTTTTGGGGCTTATTCACACCTTTTGCATTTGCAAATGTACATCTTTGGTGCACTGCATTAAGGCAGCACATTTATTTTAAATGCGTTCTCAATGTGCCTCAACACACAAAAAACACAAAAAGAAAACACACCTGCGTTATTTTTGAGAAGTGATTGCACCACAATGCACAAATTTTGCATATCCTTGCATAGTGGTGTGCTATTACACAGGTGTGTTTTTTTATTGTGTATGTACAAAGGAATCATAGTTGTGCGCAGCCTATTGCATTAGGATGTGCACCCCAAAACTCAAAGACACATGCCTTTCTCTGCAGCCTCAGCTGCATTAGACAGTGAATGAATCAGAAGTGCTCTGTGCTGAGTGACTTCCTGATCATTCACAAACTGAAACATAGTAAACACAGTTTACTATGCTTCAGTTATGATTGAACACACTGAGTGTGTTCACTGTGTTCATTTAGAAAAGGAAGAGGCCGGTAAATTACATTTATTTATTAGAGGTACTTATATAGCACCATAAATCCATAAATTTACGCATCGCTTTACACAATATTGTACATTCATATATCAGTCCCTGCCCTCAAAGAACTTACACTCTAAGGTCCCTAACTCACATTCATACATATACTAGGGCCAATTTAGGCCCCTTTCACACTTGTGCGACCTGAAAGTCATGCGACCTTGCCGCGACTTTGATGCGACTTGAAGCAATGCCTGTGTAATCTTGAGGTCTATGAACCTCAAGTCGCATCAAAGTCAGACCAAAGTAGTGCAGGGACTACTTTGAAGTTGCACAGATATGAACGGTACTCGTTGGAAATCATGGGGTACGACTTGTCATGCAACTTTGCAGTCCCAAGTCCCAGGACAAGTCACACAAGAGTGAAAGGGGCCTTAGACAGATGCCAGTTAATCTACAAGCATATTTATTGACTAGCCCCTTCCCTCACTCTCTATCCTGAAAAATCCCCCGTAGCAGCCAGGGCAGAGGGGAGGAGGGAAGCCAGCAGCACTGCGGTGGGTGAGCACAACACGGGGAGAAGCCCGGGCAGTAGGGGGAATCGGCACCACAAAGAGTGATTAGGGTGTGCCCAGGCACACTCCCTGCGCACGCCTATGGAAGGGATGCAATTCAGTGCGATAAACACACCTAAAAAGCTGCAATTGATCAAACTTCAACACATGGGCATGAAGCAAGTTTATAGCAAGAAAGTACTCCAGTTCCCAAAATTGAAACAAGCTATGTCAGACTAAAATTTCTCGCCATCAATTTTAAACTGTGTTTTGTTATATTTTCCCCAATAATTAAGGAAGCCTTATCTTATAGTGTTTATTATGGATGTGAATGTTGCATGAGCAAACTGGAGCTGCATGAGGAAGATGTAAATAAGCAAGGCACCTCCATACCAGATCTCAAGATAGGTTTATCCTTAAAAATTTAAAGCTGGTACAATGCTTGTGCCCCGTTACAGAGACACCCTTTAATTCCTGTTCTGGTGATGAAATTGTTCTTGCCTTCATCCTCCTACTAAACATTTTTATTGCCACATTTCTCTGTTAGAAATCTTTCCCTTCACTTCCTGTTCTGGTGAAAACATTGTCACTGGGACAGGAAATGATGGTAACTCTCCCAAATAGGGTCATAGACATCAAAAGACTTGACAAAGGTTCTAATCATTCCCTACTACACATAAAACAATCTCATCATCTGAATTACTGGGAGGAGCCTCGCCTTTAAAGGCATGCCCCTGGTCCTCCTTTTCCTGTCGGCGTGTCAGGCTTGTGTAGTTCCGGTTCAGTTGTGACGTCAGCGGCTCGGGTTTTCTTTCCGACAGCACAGTAGCTCACGGTTACTCTAGGGGGGGGCTTTTTTTTCATTTGAACAAATTTCTCATTTCTGTGTGACCTTCAGGACACAGGGGGTTCATATTTTTCTCGCGGTTTCAGGTTGTTGCAGGTAGGTATGTTATTAAATCACCAAATTTTCTTTTGTTCACAATCATGTGTAGGTCAAGATTTCTCTTGTCAGCTATCACAGCGTGATACCATCGCTAGCTTACCTGTCACGTTTCATGGGTTACAGTGGGGGTGATCAGTTAATTGTCTTACACAATGACAGGGCCTCTCACCCATTACTCGCACATCATTTGTTTCGAGGTTTCATTTCTCTCAGGTCTTTATCTTTGTCAGGACGGGGTTTTTGGTCTGTGTGACCTTTCGCCACTTACCACCCTTTGTGTCTACTATCGGCTGGCACGCTTTTCACCGCATCACTGGGGGAGGGAGGTGTCACCACCCTACTACCACCCCAACTACCAGGTTACACCTAGGCATCCCATGGTGCCTGGACCGCCTCCACCAGTGTCCACTCACGGTGTCCACTACTATACAAGTCCGTTTTGTCTCAGTCAGGTTGCGGTTCATTTCTTGAAACCTGTGTTGTTCATATTCTAGCATTTGTTCCCGAAGAGAAGCTTTGGTATGCTCATGTTCCTTTTGTTCCGTAGTTTCATTTCTACATATCCGCAAGGTTTCACTGCGTGTCTATCAGGACCCAGGGGTTTCATTTTTTTCTTCAAGTTCCAGCGTGTTTCAGGTAGGTATTATATTGTTTACCTTAGCTACATTGCATCACTACATGGCTAATTTAGGTTTCACGGCATCTTTTACCGTCACTTGGTTACCTATCACGTTCATAGGTATGAACGGGTTGAGATGATCGTATTTAATTGACTTGTGCGGTGGCAAGTTCACTCATCCGTTTCACATATGTCATACATTTGCATTTCACTACTCTGATTTCTTACCCGACACGTTTTCAGGTTTTCGGGGCCTGAGTGTACGTTTTTAAAAAGGGGGGGTTAATATTTCATGGGTTAAACCACTCGTTCATCATTTCAATGTCACATACCGGCACATTTTCAGTCCGGACGTTTAATTTACTAATTCACTGTCATCTTATGTCAATTAGGTCATGTCTCAGGCGGCAGACATTGAGGATTTTGCATCCATCCCTCCTTCTCTGGCTAGGGGTTCCCGAACACGGCAGTACGCCTTCCCTGAGGTCCTGGACCTTTTCCAGATTGATGGCTGAACTACAGCACAGGGGTATCTCTTACACAGCATCAGCGCGCAAAGCGGAACTTTTTAGACTCTTGTTCCCTAGTGCATCAGGCTCCATTCCTGAGCAAGTCACCCTTCGTTCAGTTCGTTTTGTCGCCATTTTGCCGAGTTAAGGTCTCCTGTATGTGCCACGTGTCAGTGATCCACACATACTACCTACTAGTGCCCTCTCATTGGACCCCCTGCTGTTCCAGGTACCTCCAGGGCACCATCAAGTTTGTTAACAACCTCAGCTCATTCGACTCCCTTTGACAAACTTGGCCGCCCATTTCAGTTTCTCGGCAAGTCACAGATCTGTAATAATTTTAATTATGGCTCGTGCAATTACAGCCAGTGCCGCCTGCTACATGTCTGTGCCAGCTGCTATAGGGCACATCCCAAATCTGCCTGTTCACTGAAGCAGATGAAACCCTCGTGACTAAGCCGCATCAATGTCCTTTTCTTACAGGCCTGTCTGTCTTCCCATATTTCCCCCTCATTTTGTCAATTTTTGGTGGAAGGGTTCACTCAGGGTTTTCACACAGGTTTCATTACATTACCTCAGGGCACGTTCAAGTGTAAAAATCTGTTGTCATCAGTGGCAGACCTGGAGGCGGTGGACATGCTGCTCCAGTCCGAGCTGGACAA
The DNA here is from genome assembly GCF_042186555.1 of Aquarana catesbeiana. NCBI lineage: Eukaryota > Metazoa > Chordata > Amphibia > Anura > Ranidae > Aquarana > Aquarana catesbeiana. The sequence goes on along the minus strand of NC_133326.1, from coordinate 96,983,415 downwards.
AGACTTTTTCCACACCGCCTTTTCATAATTGGAGGGTCAACCCCCTTGGCTTGGTTAAGGGGAAATTTTCTAATAAACTTTGTTTTATTTATGATTTGTCAGCCCCTCATTGTTCACATGTACCCAGTTTGAATTCCTTAATTCTGTCAGAGGAGTTTTCACTCAAATATGCATCTGTGGACCAGGTAATCCAACGTATCCTCTGCATAGGTAGGAATGCTTGGTTGTCCAAAGCTGATATTTCAGATGCTCTTAAGCTTCTTCCTATTTTACCCTCTCTCTGGCAGTGGCATGGCATCAAGTGGAGGGGGGTGTATTAATTCGCCACCAAGCTCACTTTTGGGTCCAAAAGCAGCCCTTGGCTTTTTTTATGTCTTTGCAGAAGCACTCAGTTGGATTCTCATGCATAGGGAACTCTGTCAGGAAGTTATCCACTATTTGGATGATTTCCTTCTGATCGAAAGTTCGAGCCGGGCATCCACTGATCTGCGGAAGCTCATGGCCACGTTTTCTGCACTTGACGTGCCTTTGGCAAGTAAGAAAATGGAAGGCCCAGCTACCACTCTTACTTTTTTGGGGATTGTGTTAAATTCCCGATCCATGCAGGCAAGTCTGTCAGCAGATAAGTTGGCAAGGATCAGGGATTGGATCCATGGTTTCACAGTTTCACAAGCCATTTCTAGGAAAGATTTGCAGTCACTGTTGGGCATGTTAAACTTTGCCACAAGGATCATTCCCCAGGGCAGGTCTTTCATTTCCCAGTTGCTGGCATTTCTACCCTCAGCTCCTGACTCCGATTCCAGGGCAAAGTTAGACGCAGCGGCCTTGTCTGACCTGCGCATGTGGGATGAGGTCCTTCAGCACTGGAACGGCATTTCCATGTTCATTCCTGCCATTTCAGTGTCTTCTTTTCAGGACATCACTGATGCTGCAGCCACCAGAGGCTATGCGGCTATTTTTGGCACACATTGGCTGGCAGGACCATGGTCAGACGAGTGTCGGGCAATTCCCGGGTTCACACAGACATCTGCCTTGTTCGAGGTCTACCCCATAGTCGTGGCAGCCCAGGTGTGGGGTCACTTGTGGACGGGCAACACTGTGGTGTTCTGCACAGACAGTCAGGCAATTTCCGAGATCATTAACAAGGATAGGTCGTGTTCTCTGCACATCATGTCTTTCATACGCAGACTCGTTTGGTTATCTCTTCAGTTTAGTTTTCACATTCACTGCAGGTTTATCAGTGGTGTACAGAATACAGCAGCAGACGCTCTATCTCGGTTTAATTTTCCGTCTTTTTTCCAGCAGGTTCCAGATACAGACAGCTTTGCCACACCATCCCCACATTGCTCGCTCCTGAGGATGGATTAGAGGCACACTGGGCGGGTGCTTTAGGATTAATCGATAGGTCACTGTCTGCCAACACGAGAAAGGCTTACAGCACAGCCTGGAAAACTTTTCAGGTTTTTCAAACACTGTACCCTAGGCCGGATTGCTTCAATAGCCAATACTTTTTGGCTTTTGTGGTCTATGGTGATTCCCAACTTAAACTGTCTCACAATACTATCAAGGGATACTTGGCAAGTATCCAGCATTACATTTCCCTACGACTTCCCGGTAGGCCTTCAGTGTTTGCAGCTCATTCCATTAAAGCCATCTTAAAAGGTATTCAGAAATGCAACCCCCCTAGACCTACTAACAGGCTTCCAGCTACACGGCACGTTTTCCGGGGCATGTCAGATATGTTGTCTAGGTCCCCTTTTGAGCAGCTGCCTAGTCTTGTGCTCAAGGCAGCTATATATTTAGCCTTTTATGGGTTTCTTAGACCGGGTTAATTTTCTTGTACTGGAGTTAAGTCCCGTACGCTTTCCATTAGGCAGTTAGTCAGGTACCCCGACCATTACCTGATACACCTGGATGCATGTAAAACGCAGCAAACAGAAGCTGGTACCGATATTAGGTACTTCAAGATTGGTACTGGTTGGTGCCCTCTTTCAGTTTTGGACATACTCATGGCCCAGTTGGCAGACAAACCCAGGGATAGTCCACTTTTGCCATTTCACGGGGCCCCTCCCACCTCAGCGCTTTTCATCAAATATTGTCGCACCCTCTTAGGGAATCTGGGGTTGGATCCCAAGTCTTACTTGGGTCATCCTTTCAGGATAGGGGCCGCTTCTTCTGCTGCATCTGGCCAGGGTGTCCCTGTCCACATCATCAAGAGGTTAGCAGGTGGAGGTCATAATGCTATGCCAGGTACATTCCGGAGCCACTCATTGAGATGTCTCAGGCATTTGTACATTTGGCTAAGTAACTGTAATGTTTTTGTTTCAATAAAATCTCCTTTGCATACTCATCCTACTCTCTTTATTTTTGCCCCTTTTAGGCATACTGACCTCGTGACCACGGCACACCCCAGGTCACTTTCCAGCTCTCTTATTTCCTTTCCCTAGTTATCCACAAGAGTCTCCGAGTACAAGTAGGAAGGCGGGGCGCAGGATTTCTAATCACCGCAGGTCACTTTCCAGCTCTCCTATTACCTTTCCCTAGTTATCCACAAGAGTCTCTGACTACAAGTAGGAAGGCGCGGCGCAGAATTTCTAATCATTTGTTGGGTATGCCCCCTTTTAGGCATACTGACCTCGTGACCACGGTACACCCCAGGTCACTTTTTATTTCCTTTCCCTAGTTATCCACAAGAGTCTCTGACTACAAGTAGGAAGGCGCGGCGCAGAATTTCTAATCACTTCTTGGGTATGCCCCCTTTTAGGCATACTGACCTCGTGACCACGGCACACTCCAGGTCACTTTTTATTTCCTTTCCCTAGTTATCCACAAGAGTTTCTGAGTACAAATGAAAGATTACTCTGTTTCACTGTCACAAATAATCTTGCAAACTGAAAATCTTTGGCCAAACTGCAATCCTTTTCAGTCATTACATCATAAATAGGCTGGCACTGTTCTGTACAGTTTTCTATGTTGCGTGTAGTGTTAATGGAGTGAGTAAATTTAGAGTTTACCCCCCTATTAATCTGCTATTTCTCAGCCAGCATTTCATCTTTTCCCCAATACACCCCTTTGTTTCACACTCATTTATGTGTTATGTAACCTCTGGCAGTATGGGCGTACTGAGCTACCTAGATTATCTTTTATTAAATGCCATGCTTTAAGTCTTCTCATTTATATCCAGCAGCTTAACCCTGTGGAGAAAATGCATCATAGAAAAAAATGTAACATACACTAGATCATTTTTACTGCTGTGCATTTAAAAAAAAAAGTTTCAATGTATTTAACAGCATAACAAGGAGAAAAAATAACAAGGGGCGCAGTACACAACACACAAATGTGTGTATAATATATATCTACACCAGTATAGGATAAAATAAGTTGGCAGGGGAGTAGAGATGCATTAATTAAGTTGGTTAGGTCAAAACTGGTCATATCTGTTTAGGTGTCAGGTGCCAAGTGGTGTAGTCAGGTGCCTACAAGGGGTTAATCTTTTTCTGCCGTTCTGCAGCTATTTGGGTCAAGCTGGCTGATTTTTCCTGTCTGTGCTCATGTCCTCAAGTTTATTGAGCCAGCCAGGTGCAAATTGTTACAATGTAGATAAGTAGTGGATCTGAGGAAATGATTTGCTAGATTTTCCTGCCAATTTTCCGGTGATCCACATAAAAAGGGCTCACGCTTTCTGCTAGAGTTGCTGCCAAAAATGTAGAGGTTACTCTGCTGGAGTGGTCACCCTCCTTGGGGGGGGGGGTGTTAATGGGAGCCCAATCTGGGTTCCTGGTGAGGGTCTGGAGCCTGGAGACCCTCGTGGTCTTGTAGCTGCTAACTATGGAGTCTATGGACTCTTTGCTACCTGTGGATTATATGCCTTAATGGACACTTGCCATCTGCCTAAGATACAGTCACAATGTCTTTGCAGCTCTCTTCTAAGCCCTGGAGCCTCAATGTTGACTGTTACATGAGCTCAGTTCCAAGCTTGAAGCTCAGGCACTAGTGAGTGCAGTTCCACTTGTCCCCATATCGGGCGATAACACCCGCTCACAGGTGTAAAAGCAAATATGATAGACAACAAATAATGCATAAACAACAAATATGATTCTCTTTTTTCTGTTACTTTAATGGTGGAGGAAGAGTTAAAAAACTTTGCCGCTAGCACAAAGGAGAATCAGACCATGGCCTTCACACACAAACTCTACAGCATTCTTTTAAGTGGTATTAAAGCTTCGTCTTTTTTAAAACAAAAACAAAAAAAAAAAAAACATGTTATACTTGCCTGTTATGTGTAATGGTTTTGCACAGAGCAGCCTTATCCTCCTCTTCTCCGATCCCCCACCGGGACTTCTGGCTCCTCCCCTTGACCAGTGCCCCTAATAGCAAGCAGCTTGCTATGGGGGCACTGGTGCATACTCGCTCCCAAGCCTCTCGTATCGCTATGTCTATTCATCTACAATGCATGAAGGTAAAAAAATCTACAGCCTTTAATACCACTTTTACTTTTTAGCCTGCTAACTGTTGCAACAGGGGTTAAAAACCCTGTGTTGGCAGCACTAGGAGAGTCAGACTGCCACTCTCACAAGCAGCAGCCCAGCTCTCCAACATGATGCCAACATACTGCCCTAATCAACATGGTTTTCAATCAAGCAGCAGACGTGATAATTAGGAGGAGAGTGTTCACAGAAATATGTCAGAGACCAGGGCTGCTGCTTGTATGTGAGAGCGGCAGTCTGACTCTCCTAGTGCTGTCAACACAGGGTTTTTTTAACCATTGCTGCAACTTTTAGATATAAAAGTAAAAAAATACATATTTGTTACTGCATATGCAGTCTGGCTTTATTACAGCAATACAAAAGAGAGAGTTCAAATGAGTTTTACCTTTCTAGAGTGTAAGCTTGTACAGGCAGGACTTCCTCCTATGGTATCTTACTACTGCTGTGTGTTCTTACCATAAAACTACACATGGTGATTTTAGGTTTTCGCATTATCTGAATTATATGTATTACTCATTTTTAATTGCATCTATTATTTTGATTAGATAGGACAATAGTGCCATTCAAACAATAACATAAAATAATAATAATGATTACTCTCATTCTCTTGAGTGTGAAGTGGGAACATCTAAAGTTATGTCTCAGGACAAGATGATTTTCAGTATCTCATAAATATCGGTGCAGCCTTTACATGAATGTCTAGTGAGTTGAGAAAAAAAAGATTTTACAAGACTTACATGTGACCTATGCCCCGCACTCATAGTGGTTTGGGGAGAGGTTGATATATCCCCAGTGTCATGGAAAAGGTGCTGCAGAGGGATGATATTTAAGGAAATATATAGTGGTTTTGTATAGTGCTTGCTAACTCGGCAACTAAAAATTTAGGATTTTCCCTAAGGTATAGTTCTTTTTGTTCCGACCAGAATGTTTATGTATAGACAAAAGATTTTTTGTTAGTTCATTTTTGCTGTCCGTGTCTCTTTGGGGAGTTCCATGGTCTTCCTTTCCCAGAGGTGCAACAGGACGTTAGAGGAAATCCCCCAAAGTGAGAGGAATTCCCTTTTTAGCCAATTGTTCCCATTACATGTGTCCCAGTTGTTTTCCCTTACCTCTTGTTCTGGAGACAGCTCTGAAAATCCGATTTTTTTTCCTCAGTTTATATTTTATTCTTAGGAATTGTGCAGGAGCGTATATACAGTCATAGCCAAAAATATTGGCTCCTCCTGTATTGAATTGTATTGTACTTGTACTGTCTGCCCTAATGTTGTAAAGCGCTGCGTAAACTGTCGGCGCTATATAAATCCTGTATAATAATAATAATAATATTGGCACCCCTGCATTTCTGTCAGATAATGCACCACTTTGCCCAGAAAATTGTTTCAATTGTTGTATTGGTAGGACACAAAAAAGTGGAGAAACAAAAAGCCAAATCTAACACACTCCATGCAAAACTCTAAATATGGACTGGACAAAATTATTGGTACTCTGAATTTAAAATTTGGTAGCACACCCCTTGGAAAAAATACAGTAACTGAAATAAATTGCTTCCTGTAACCATCAATGAGTTTCACACCTCTCTATTGGAATTTTGGACCACTCTATATTTATATAGCTCCAAGGGTAGCCACAGCACTCTATGCTTAAGTAAAGTTAAGTAAATGCCCAAGTGCTCACCCACAAAGAAATCAATATAAATCCAAAACTTGTTTAGAGGCACACACAAGTCTTGCAGAGGAGGAAGATCAAAAACAGCAGTGTTCTTATTGTCAACATTTCGATGAAGCTCAGTCCATCTTTCTCAACACGGTCTTGAGGAAAAGAACAAATGAAAAAGGGCACCAGGTCATTGTGAGTAAAAACAAACAATTTATTAAGTATCCACTTACATAGAAGACTCTAGCGTGCTGTATGCAGAGGCAATGTGGTATGCTGTACCATCAAAGCAGTAGGCAGGATGGACTGGAGGACAGCTGTTCGTACACAGGCACGGACCCGCTGAAGACCAGAGGTCGGCGGTGCCAGCAGACTCCAAAGTGCCACTGTTAGAGTACTGGATGGAAGAGGTGACTGCTCGCATAGACCTGGACCTGCCGCAATGGAAAGCTGGAATCCGGCAGCGTCAGCAGGCTCTCACACACCGCTGCAGACACCAAGAGATGAGACATGAACTGGGGAGGGGGCGGGCCACAACACGTTTCTGAGGCCCTGCCTCCTTCTTCAGGCTGCTTGAGGAAGATGGACTGTGCTTCAAGTCATCTCATAAATTTTTAATGGGTTTAAGTCTGAGCTCTGATTGGGCCATGCAAGGACATTCAAGGTGAATGTCCTTGCATGAAAAAATAGTGGCGCTAATGTCACAATATTACCGTGAAACAAATACTAAAACAATTTAAGTGACACCATGTGATAGTGACAACATGAACTGTGGAAAAATTATGAATAATTAAATTAAAAATTAAAAAACAGAAAAAGTGAAAAAAATCCAATTAAAGTTCATAAAAGTCTCCTTATAAAGACTCCTCTATAATTTATACTCAAAATGAACTTCCTTCCACCACACCGTTTGTGACAGTGATTCCGCTACCTTAAGAAACTCACTCACCAAATTTAAATGCCTTGCACTCTCATGCTCGGCATCAACACTTTTAAACCCACCAGGGTTAACAGTACTTCCAATATCCGACCATGCACAACAGAAGAGGATTGCTCCACAAGTAAATAAAAAAGGTGCTTTCAATAGTGTAATAACTTAAAAACTTGGTCACGGCGGACCCACGATGCAGCCTCTATATCTCACCCACACTCGCTCACTCGTCAGTATCGATACGTCACATCTGGTAAGATGTCATGAGTCACAGATGGTTGCCGTACAGCCACATCCCATCTGTGACGCATGACGTCTTACCGGATGTGACGTATCGATACTGACGAGTGAGCGAGTGAGGGTGAGATATAGAGGCTGCATCGTGAGTCTGCCATGACCACAATACACCGCTACAGTTTGCTAAACAGGAGTTTGCCTTTGATGCTTTTTTTGTGATTGAATTGATGTGAGTTTAATGGTTGAAGAATTCGTATTTTACAATAAATGGTTTTTATGGTATTACACTATTGGAAGAACCTTTTTCATTTACATGTGGAGCAATCCTCTTTTGTTGTGCGCGGTCGGATATCGGAAGTACTGTTAACCCTGGTGGGTTTAAAAGTGTTGATGCCGAGCATGAGAGTGCAAGGCATTTCAATTTGGTGAGTGAGTTTCTTAATGGAGCGGAATCACTGTCACAAACGGTGTGGTGGAAGGAAGTTCATTTTGAGTATAAATTATAGAGGAGTCATCACCAAGCTAATGACTTGAAGATTGTCACTTTTATGGACTTTTTTATTTTATTGTTCATCATTTTTCCACAGTTCATGTTGTTGTCACTATCACATGGTGTCATTTAAATTGTTTTAGTATTTGTTTCACGGTAATATTGTGACATTAGCGCCACTATTTTTTCATTTAAATACGTTTACACTTTATCACTATTTCAAGTGGCAGCTCTAGTAGAGTGTATTTGCATGAGCGCAGTGGTGGGACATCAAGCATAGGAGCATGAGACTTGCTGACCAACAGTTGAATGTCCTTGCAGAGCCCAGACTTAGTGCCGGTTCACACTGATGCGAGTTCATTCCGAATGTGATGCGTCAAAAACATTCTAAATTCGCATGTCATCCATAAAGTCATTGTTTTCAATGACCGTCGTTCACATACATGCGTTGTGATTCCCCTACGAATGCGATGCGATAAAAAAAGGGTCTTGTGCGAGTTTACAGCGTTGCGTTGCGAATTTAGCCTCCATAGACATCAATGTAAATCGTTCTGGAATCGCATTGATGGTTCAGATATGTGCGAATTCCACCACACTACTCTCCACAAAAACCAGGAAATACACAGGAAGTTAACACCTTTTTTCTTTTTCCATTATGATTCCATTGGCTAGAACATCAATCGCAGCTATGACCAACTCCTGAAATTCGCGGTAAAATCGCGTTAAAATCAATGTAAATTCGCAGTAAAATCGCACCTCACACAGGTCAAAAAAACGGAACAAATTCGCAGCGCAGCAGTGTGAACCGGCACTTAAACTCCATTAAAAATCTGTGGAATGATTTGAAGACTGCAGTCCACAAATGGTCATCATCAAATTTAACTTGGGTAAATATTGCAAAGTCTAGATGTGCAAAGTTACTAGAGATGTATCCCAACAGATTAAAGGCTGGAATTAAAGCAAAAGGTGGTTCAGCAAAATACTGACACAATGGGGTGATCTGTTTTTAAACTCAGTGAATGTGTTTTTGAAAATTTTTTTTTTTTTTTTTGACATGTTGGTGTTATAGCTTTCACTTGGATGTTATAAGTTGCACTGAGTAAATACAGCTGGACAAAACAAAAATTGTGTCTGTCTTAATTTCAGGCTGCAAAGCAACAAAATGTGATTATTTTAAAAGGGGTGATTCTTATTTATACTCACTGTGTGTATGTGTGTGTGTGTATATATATATATATATATATATATATATAAAATCATGCGTCAGCAGTTTGTTCCGTGTTAAGTCTACAATATGCAGTAGGAGTTAACCCCTCTGGAAAATGCTGCTAACGGAATGATAAAGACCCAACTGCAGTCAGTTGTAATAGAACTAAGATGTACATACAGCATGTCAAAATGTCATTAGCAGGCTTTTTTTTGAAGACCAGCAGTTAAGACTAATCTAGGGTTACTTACAAACTGGTTGCTAGGCAATATGTTCTCTACTTCAGAACACTGACTGCTCTTTTAACAGAGGCTAGCAATTAGTTGTCTGCAGTATACAGCCTCAGCTTTTTGTCCCCAAATCAATATAAAATATATGTTTGAACTAGCCCATAAGGTCAAAGCAAACCATCCCAAATTATGGTGAGAAGACACAATGAAATCATAACATTTTAAAGGGACTTTTTAGGTGGTACAGTGATGAATCACAGACTTTCATGGAAGTATAAATGTGTTAAACCAAATATATTTTATATGTACAACAGCTAAAACTCTAAACTCTAAAATTCATGACAAAATAATTAATACCAAAATTTAGTGCATAACATAGTGTGGAATAAAAGCATGTAATAACTTCAATCTTTGCTCCAACGATAAAGGAACTGCATTATACAGCCCCCAATGAACCTTAAGCTGAACCAGACAGCAGGATGGGGGTCATACTCAACATGATTCTCAGACTTCTGTGTCAGCTTCATCAGGGGATGCTGTGAGCATATCTAAAAAGACCATAAAAAACATTTAGGTACACCCCTACACTGCACTAAAATATACATGTAAAAAACGTGATACAATGAAAATTAGAAAAACTGTCTTATTATGGATCAGATAAAACAACTCACTGCTTCTACATAAAAAATCCCAAATAAAAAATACACACAAAATATAAAAAACACATTGTGGAAGTCAAAGTGCCTTTTACAATGCAGCGCTGTGATAAGAAAACACCCAGTGTTTGAAAGAAACACTAAATAATACACACAATGCCCATATTACAGTTCATATATCCATATATTAAAATATTAGTAGAGAACGCCTTGAAACGATCACCCACGTTTTTCATGAAACACCTCACACCCAAGACAGGAAACAATGCATACACATGACTTTCATATCATAGACTTTAACTAGGCTTTAATGGAGATCACTGGAAACTGTTGGTTACCTGGTGTGCTCCTCCTCCACTTATCTTCACCTGTATATCCATGAATATTGGCTTTAAAGTGTAGAAGAGAAACAACTCCATTGGTGAAGCAAGTTTACTACTTAGGTATTTATTTAAAAGAATCCTACGTACAAGCATAAACCTCTGACATGCACATGAATATAAAACAAAATGGCCACACAGATCATAGGACCCACAGCATGGCGCTAAACTGTATACTGCTCGGGATCTCACCGTTCCCACCTGAACCTCACTTCTGGTTTTGTCACTTCCTGTTTCCTCTAAGCCGTACTCCAATGCGTTTCGTCATATCTGACTTTAGCACTGACAAGGGAGCTTCCACTGATCAGCTTTTATTTATTTATGTAAAACCCTTATCCCAAAAGGAACAAAACTGTTTGCTGTAAAGTGTTAGCTGGAGTTCAGCTTCAATTTGTTAGTGTATTTAAAGTGATACTAAACACACACACTGTTTAATTTGTCCCTTCTATTTCTGTATGAAGTGCCAAACAATCTCTTTAGATGGGACTTTTTTAAAGGCAACCAAAACAGCAGAACATACTAATATAAAATGTTGATTTTATTGTTGTATATTAAAAGGCTCCTCACATGAGGGGCATGTTTAAAGCTAAACAATGTATACAAACATGTTCACAAAACATATGAGAAGTGGTGATACCCAGACCCATGAGTGGCTGTATGATCCAAAGTTGAGTAACAGCAAATACATGGAGTGGGCTATCCAACGCTGTTTCGATTACCTTCCTCAAGGATGTAAATCACCACTCTGAAATGAGAAAATTCTACCATAATACGTGTTTTTACAACCATATGTTACATTACAACTATAGTTGTCATACATCCATACTTACAAACATTGAAAATGTGTCAGATTCCCTGTAGAGCTCTATGGTTTCTCATTTAAAGGGGCACATAGGAAGACATCCAACAAGACCACATTAGATTTTTAAACAATATATACAGGGATTAATTAGATGGTCCCCCCATATATACATATCAGACTGTGTTCTGGAGCAAAAGGAAGAAATCCTCCTCCAATTGGACACTGTAAACTGAAGGCATGAATATAAATGATCAAAAATGGAAATAAATTGTGAGATAAAATGTGAAAAAAAAAAACCTAATGTGATCTTGTTGGATGTCTACTTATGTGCCCCTTATGAAAGCCGATCGGCAGACCTTTTTTGGTCATGCCCCTTCGACAGAAGCCGGCCGTTCTACTGCATTACGCACCAGCCAGCTGCATTACACATGGCCTGATTGTTGGTCGGTTTCTATTGAACCGGCTGATGCCGCCCGACATTCGGCCTGTGTACAAGGTTTTAGGCAAAAGTTTCCTGCATATCACCACAACATGTCCTTAAAATTTATAATTAGGTGAAACCCAGAGGTGTCAATTTCCCATGGAGGTGCAGTTGGAGGCAAATATAGAGGGAAGGATCACATCAATCACCCCAGCTGTAAGCACATCATACAGGACAGCCCAAGTCAAAGTTATTTTGCTGTTATTTTCTGTCAGGGGATACTCACTGCTCTCTACATAGGAGTACTGAAAAACAGTGTAATTTATAACTTCCATGTTCCCACTTCCTCCAGGTGCAGGGCGTTGCGATGTGGACATGTTGTGCCCCATCATACGCCAATCTGTACCGGGGGGAGGGGGTTGTAACTTATTCAGTAGGGAGGGGTTGTCCATATGTAACCAGAGGAACATATGTTTGGTGCTCAACAATACGAATGCGGTATACAGGAAAACGCAATGCAATCGACAATGAAGTGCCAGTAAACCTGCGGCAGGAGATAGACAGCACAGAGTGAATATAAAACAGTCTGAAAATGTCAGTTTGTGGCTGAATCAAACTACACTTACAAGATCTGCGATTTAAGGCAAGTCCAAGCAACGGTGCATGGAAGCCATCAAGGGAAGAGAAGGTTACACTATAATTCGCAGGTTCTGTAAACCAGATCTGTGAAGGATCCAGATCCTTGTAAAGGAAAACGGAGTGACCAGAGTGCTGAACTAGTAAAGTGCAACAAAGTTTATTTGTAAACATAATATCCTCACTTACATCAAGGCAAGGAACTAGCAGCTTCCAGAGTAGAAAGATAAGTCCATACACTGTGATATGGAGCAGAGTACCTGGGGCAGTGTGGAGCCAGACCTGCCAAAGCAGAGAGACTTCGGCACTGTCTGATAGCCTCCTTCTTGCTCTGGGATTGCAACCGAGATTGGGATGTGGGCAGGCACAACATCTTGGTGGACCGGCCTTCTTTATCTAGTTTATTTTACCTTTCTTGCCTACCAAATAAAAGTTCTGAATGTGCTTTATTTGCAGCTTTTTGATAAGCTATTTTTAAGAAATTCTTGCTGTAGCCTTGCTTCAGTAACTGGTCCCATAAAGCCCCATACATGCGGGCCAAATATCAGGCGGTATCGGCTGATTCAATGGAAACCATCCGACATTCGGCTTGTGTGTACGGCAGCCGGTCCTACAGAAGCTGGCCGAACATCTGGCTTAGGTCGAAGTGGCACGACTGAAAAAGTTCTGTCGTTCAGCATCTGATTAGCACTCTCAGCCAATGGCTGACAGCATGGACCATTGCATTCTGGTGGGGGGACCACCCCCTCCCCTCAGACTGCCAGTGCTGCTGTCCAAAAGGTGTCTATGTTGCTTCTTTATCAAGAGTGTGCAGGCTCTCTGATACCAGAGGTGTGTTACTGGCCAGATCACCAGGTGAAAACAGAGGGGGAAAAAGCCTAAATAAGAAAACTAATGCAGGCACAACATCTAAGGATATTACATTTTTGGTTTTGGGTTTATTAGCATTTTATTAATTTAGTAATATTAGTTTCTGTTTAGTTTAAGAGTTGATAGTAAGCATTGGCTTGGCAACATGGCACAATACTCAGGTTTTTCTTGGGAAGGATTTATTACACAGTTACAGCAAAACTGCTCCTCCCCAAACTCATCTAAATCTGCTTTAAATGTTTTATTTCTAATTAAGAAAACTTTTAGAATGAGATCAAATATTTTATGCCACATAAGGTATTTTGAGAGATACATTTACCCAAATTATAAACCTTGGGGACTTAAGATTCCAAAATTTTCTGAATGTAAATCCAGACTTTAACCACTTAATGAGCCTCTTTATGAGATTTGTTGTTTACAAGTTAAAAACAGGGTTTTTTTTTTTGCTAGAAAATTACTTAGACCCCCCCAAATATTAGATTTTTTTTTCAAACACCCTAGAGAATAAAATGGTGGTTGTTGCAATACTTTCTGTCACACCGTATTTGTGCAGCGGTCTTACAAGCACACTTTTTTTTTAAAAATACACTTTTTGAGTTAAAAAATAAGACAACAGTAAAGTTAGCCCATTTTTTCTTTATATTATGAAAGATTATATTATGCCGATGAAATTGATACCCAACATGTCACGCTTCAAAATTGTGCCCACTCGTGGAATGGCGACAAACTTTTACCCTTAAAAATCTCCATAGGCAACGTTTAAAAAATTCTACAGGATGCATGTTTTGAGTTACAAAGGAGGTCTAAGGCTAGAATTATTGCTCTCGCTCTACCGATCGCGGCGATACCTCAAATGTGTGGTTTGAACATCGTTTTCATATGCGGGCACTACTCACGTATGCGTTCTGCACGCGAGCTCATCGGGACAGGGCACGTTTAAAATTTTTTTTATTATAATTTATTTTACCTTTTAATTTTTATTTTTACACTGTTCTTTTAAAAAAATTATCACTTTTATTCATATTACAAGGAATGTAAACAGGAATGTAAAGCATGACAGGACCTCTTAAATATGAGATCTGGGGTCAAAAAGACCTCAGATCTCATATTTACACTAAAATGCAAAAAATAAAAAATAAAATGTCATTTGGAAAAAAATTAAAATGGCCCTTTAAGAGCTATGAGCGGAAGTGACGTTTTGACATCGCTTCCACCCTCACTCGTCTCCATACCTAACACAGAAGAGGACCTGATCGCATCCGCCGCTGCCGATGGCTCCGGTAAGTGGCGGAGGGCAAGGGAGAGCGGCAAGAGGGGGGGCCCCTCTCCCGCTGCCTATAAAAGTGATCTTGCGGTGAATCCACTGCAGAGACCACTATTATCGGAAACCGGACCGCCCTCTGAAGAAGAGGATACCGGGGTTATGGCAGCTAGCTGCTGCCATAACAAAGATATCCCTCTTTAAACAGCCAACGTATATCAGCGTGCGGAGGTCCGGAAGTGGTTGAAAGTAACAGGGAAGCTAGTCTCCAGATGAACAGTCTAAATATGAATCAAGTCAAAATCTGAATGAGACTCTAACCAGACATTCCAAGCAACAACTTCTGCATGACAAATAATGAAAGATAATGAGATTGAACTTTTATTACCTCAAAATTGTAACCTGTGGGATTTAAAGGATCAGTTGGAAAGTTATAAAAAAGAAATCAGCAAAAAAGATAAGAAATTTCTGAGCGATAAACTAGGTTTTGGTGAAGGTAAGGGCTACAAATAAGACAACAATTCCAGAACATGTAATTCCCATTATTTTGATCATTGAAAATTATTGTAGGTGATGGGTAATGATGATATGGAATCTAAACATCTTATATTTCATTTTTTTCTACACAGAATGTTTCTTACACCGATGGGACTATGGGTACATCCTCATGTAACAAGTCATAAGAGGTCGAATGTGGGTGTAGGTATAAAACCTGGTTTGAGGATAACAAAAGAAGGAATCTACCTCATAAGCACACTTCTAATCAGGTTTCCAAATCCATGGTGGAGGGTTTCACAAAATCTCTACATAATACAATGCAATACCTGCTGAGAAAATTTGACAGCTGTGATATGTTTTTGGGGATTATATACATATGGTATCTCACAAAAGTGAGCACATCCCTCACATTTTTGTAAATATTTTATTATATCTTTTCATGTGATAACACTGAAGAAATGACACTTTGCGACAATGTAGTGAGTGTGCAGCTTGTATAACAGTGTCAATTTGCTGTCCCCTCAAAATAACTCAACACACAGCCATTAATGTCTAAACCACTGGCAACAAAAGTGAGTACACCCCTAAGTGAAAATGTCCAAATTGGGCCCAATTAGCCATTTTCCCTCCCCGGTGTCATGTGACTTGTTAGTGTTACAAGGTCTCAGGTGTGAATGGGGAGCAGGTGTGTTAAATTTGGTGTTATCGCTCTCACTCTCTCAAACTGGTCACTGGCAGCATGGCACCTCATGGCAAAGAACTCTGAGGATCTGAAAAAAAAAATTGTTGCATGTGCTCAGCATCATATCCAGAGGTTGTCTTTGCTAAATAGATGTATCAATGCTGCCAGCATTGCTTCAGAGGTTGAAGGGGTGGGGGGGTCAGTCTTTCAGTGCTCAGATCATAAGCCACACACTGCATCAAATTGGTCTGCATGGCTGTCATGGCTGTCGTCCCCCAGAAGGAAGCCTCTTGTAAAGATGATGCACAAGAAAGCCTGCAAACAGTTTGCTGAAGACAAGCAGACTAAGGACATGGATTACTGGAACCATGTCCTGTGGTCTGATGAGACCAAGATAAACTTATTTGGTTCAGATGGTGTCAAGTGTGTGTGGCAGCAACCAGGTGAGGAGTACAAAGACAAGTATGTCTTGTCTACAACCAAGCATGGTGGTGGGAGTGTCATGGTCTGGGGCTGCATGAGTGCTGCCGGCACTGGGGAGTTACAATTCATTGATTCATGAATGCCAACATGTACTGTGTACAGAGAGAGAGAGAGCTCATTTGATATAGCTCCTATTGATAAAGATCAATTGGAATATCTTATTGTAAGATTTCCTCAGGTCCCACATTCTACACACTTCCAAAATCCATATAAACCTAAAGGTTCCAGCTAAGAGGCCAATTGTGCCTGGGATTGGATGTTACTTAGAAAATGCTAGTATACTAGTGGACGATCGTCTACAACTCCACATTGTTAGTCTGCCATCATACATAAAAGATACAATCGATGTGCTTAAAATTATTGAAGGTATTGCTGGGCCTTTTTTGTTTGCTTTCACATCCACAGTATAGCTATCTACTGTAGCATTTCCCATGATAAGAGTCTCTCTATGGTTGATATCTTTTTGAAGAATGGGCAGTCTAGCTGACCATATAATCTTGGAGCTCTTAAGACACATTTTGTCTTTGTTTTCTGAGGTTTCAGCAACCTCCAGGTGCACACCCATCATATGCAAACCTGTACCTACCTGGGGGAGATGGGGACGCTTCTGTCACATACCTGATAGTTACTGAAATTATGAGGGTGGGGTCTAATATCTTCCGCCCAAGTGCTACTGGAAACGAGACAGAAAATTGTAAGGGATGGGGGAAACATGAGTGCTGGAAAAAGTTGCTTGCAGGACTGTAGAAGCCAACTAGGAAGATCCAGAAGAAAGTGTGGGTAGAAGTATTGGGTCAGTGGATATATTGGGAGAGCCAATAAAAGTTGAAGTAGAACTCAGGCTTGGTTATAGGCTCATGACAGCAGAGTCTACCAATGACACCAGCAAGCAGACAGGCAGCAGGAGCATACAAAGAAGTCTACAGCTGATTCATATAGTAGCCCAGGACTTGAGAGTAGCATGGAGCAGAGGCAATAGCAAAGTCACAAGGCAAGCCAAGAGCAGCAACAAGCAAGAAGAGTGGTACCAAACCAAAAGCTGGATCAAGGACAGAGACAAACTGCTAAAGCAACTACACAGAACAGGATCCAAAATCAGGTCAGGAGAAAGCCGAGTCAGTAAAAAAGAATCATAAGCAAAGCACAGGTCAGGACACAATGCTAAAGACCTAGTCAGGCATCCCTTAAATAGGCTGTTTGGTGCCAATGCTGACCCTGGGCATGCATACACGTTTATGCATGCACTGAAGCACATGCCTAGCCATGATTCCATGACTCTATAACTCCATTGTCATTTGGGCCACCTTACTTATTGAACTTCATAAATGTATGCCTCTACTAAGTATTAACGACTTTAATCACATTTACTATGCACAAAGATGCTCATCAAATCTCATTCCTGGATGTAATTATTAAAGTTCTTGAGGATGGTACATTGGCTACGAATCTTGACTGTAAACCAATTGCCAAAAACACCATACTTTACATTATCAGTGCTCACCCCTGACAACTAATAAGAAGTATTCCATACAGTCAGTGCCTCAGCATACAGTGCAATTGTCCAGATGACTGTTTCTGAAATCAAATCTAAGGCCCTTTGTGATAGACTGCTATTGAGGTGCTATATAAAAAAAAAAGCCTGTAAGGAATAAAGAGAGTGGTTGTTATTTAACCCGCAAAAACCCTAAGAAAGCTGCTATCAGAATTATTACCAGACAGCATACAGGCATCATCAAAGTTTACGTATACTTTTGAAAAAATACCGGAATCTGCTAACCAACAACAATAAATGTAAAAAAAAACATTGGTAACCACTTGGGGCTTGTTTTCAGGCAGTCAACATCGGGACTTGCCACATACGGCACAGGGCTCTAATGGAACGGCACGGGTGGCTGTTCCTTCAGAGCGCATGTGCCAGTGATGTCACTGGCTGCATGTAATGTAAATATCTCCTAAACAGTGCCCGTTTAGGAGATATTTAAACTACCTATAGGTAAGCCTTATTATAAGCTAACCTGTAGGTAAAAGTTACTGATCGAACTTTACTTCTACTTTAAGAAGACCTACTTATAATTCTGATACTACCTATCAGTGGTGGCTGGTGCCCAAAACCGGCCGCTGTTGCCCGTTCGTCTCTGCTGTTTTAGTGTGGCGCCCTTAAGCGCCTTGTTACTGTACAAACGGGACTGCTGTGAGGAACAGAGGCACCAGTGCAAATCTATCCAGGACCCTGCATATAACATCGAACCCAGAGAGGTTCTACGGAGCATTCTGACCAAGCTTAATTGCAAGATCGCACGCCCTAAGGTGAGGGGCTATCACCTGGAGGCGAGCACTTGTATGAGCGCACACCACTTTAGTTTGTGTTCACCATAACACATGAATGGATTGTGGAAGATCTGTGGACTGTTAATTTGATCATTGCACAGAAACACAGCACTGAATTGCATAGAATCACATGGATGCAACACCAAATCGCATGGATGCAGTTTTTTGTATTTTTTAACTTTTTATTGTTTGAACATTGCACTAACACCATGTTGCATAGATGCAGTACTGATATGCTTGGATGCAACACTAAATCGCATGGATGTTTGTGTTGAATTATCTATTAATGTTTGAAAATTGCACAAGCTTTGTGGAATATTTGCAATACACAGGCTTATTGGAGCACTTTTACCTATTTATTAATTCGTTGAAATTTATTGTACATTAACGTATAGTATTAATAGTTATTAATAGATTTTGTATATGTTAAGCACAATATCACTTTATTAATATTTTAGTGGAAATTTCTTATTTTTTATTTCGTTCCTGATAGGCGTCCAATCACAGCGCCTGTCGTTTCAGCCAATCAGGTGACGGGTAACAGACCCAAGCACCTGATTGGCGGAGAGGTGGTTCAGTGTTAGGAAAGCAAATATTAATTTGCTTTTCTAACACAGCTGGGTGTACTGCGAGCGCCAAGCATGGTGCTCGCTGTTTACCTTTTTTGATGCCTATTAGAGCCTATGGCTCTAATCAGGTGCTTAAAAAAACCCAGCCGCTGCATGAATCTATCTATTGGTGATAGAGGGGGTGGCTGGAGAGAGGGGGCAGCGCCCATGTGCCCTTATGGACGCACCGCCACTGCTACCTATGTTCAGTTTTCTGCTTTAGACCATACTCATAAAGATCCTATAGGTGGGGAAAGGGATAAATGTATCTTGAGAAGTGAATGCAGATAGATATACTTGCTGAAAGCGATAGAATCTTAAAGTTTAAGCAAAGCACGTAGCTTTAAACCATTTTCCTCACAAGGATACTCTCTGCAGGTACAGCCCTCCTAAATTGTGCCACAATTTCACTTGTGACTATTACATGTGATCTATTTGTCTAACCGTATTATTATTGGGTTGAACTATACAGCATATTATTCAAGGTCTATTGTTTCTTAATGAAGGCAATAATAGCCTTGTTTGCATACTTTTTGTAAGGTGTACATGGATTAAATGATTATTATATGCCAACATTATTAATTTGAAACCCAAGATTTTAGTGTATTTGTGTCGTACATTTGATTGCAATTCCTTGACCTGTTTTATGGGGTATGAGGAAAATATGTTTGCAGGCCCTGCTCCTGATTTCCTCACTCTATACCCTCATTTTTCTCCCTGTGATGAGGTCCTCCTCCTCTATTCAAAATGTTTGCCCCTTTTACAACATGGTGACAGCGCTATATGCGTAGTTGTCTCCCATACTGCAGACCTGAGTCGGATGAAGGGCTTTGGAGTGGTCGCACTCTAGTGGGCAGGTGCGGGGGTCGCATGCACATTGTTCGCAAATCAGATGTTGCAGTAGCTGCGGCAGATGATTGCTGATACAGCGGGAGATTTAAGGGGGGTTGCACCCTCCTCCAGCTTACTGGGGGTTGCAGTGTTTTTTCCCCCAACTACTTAGAGTTCATTGGAGGCTGGCAGTTGGTTATCAAGTATATATTTTTTGAAAATGTTTTGCAAACCTTGACAGCACAAGTTATAATTTGGATGGATTTAATTTGGGGCAGCTCACACTGATCTGCTGCGCTTTGGTTGCAGTATAGGGTAACCGCGGTTTTCTTGCAGGTTAGCTGCACTTTCCCATAGACTTTTATTATGCCCCGTGATTTTGGTGCGCTTTCTGAAAACACGCCAAAACCGCAGGGCATAATAGAAGTCTATGGGAAAATGCAGCTTATCCACACGAAAACCGCAGGGACACTGCTCTGCTCTACAGCTGGAGGCAGCATGAAAGCACCCTTATGCCCCGTACACATGATCGGACATTGATCGGACATTCCGACAACAAAATCCATGGATTTTTTCTGACGGATGTTGGCTCAATCTTGTTTTACGTGCACATGGTCGCACAAAGTTGTCGGAATTTCCGATCGCCAAGAACGCGGTGACGTACACCACATACGACAAGACTAGAAAAGGCCAGTTCAGAACCAAGCGCGGCACCCTTTGGGCTCCTTTTGCTAATCTCATTTTAGTAAAAGTTTGGTGAGAGACGATTCATGCTTTTTCAGACTCGAGGCTTTCAGATCGTTTTCTGCTGTTCAGTTTGTGCTTGTGGGTTTGTATCTGCTCTTCAGTGCGTGCAGCGAGTACCATTGACTCTTGTCATTGTGTTCTTGTTCGTTTGTTACTGTTTTTCATGTCGCTCTTCACAGGCCTTGCTGTTCTTCAGTGCGTTCTGTTACTTCGTTCTGAGCAGCCGACCGTTTTCTAGCCATGTTGCGTATACGTACTCCTCGTAGAGTTCATGCTGTGCGGGAGCTTGGTGTTGGGGTCCTTACCTTGACACAAGTCCAGTCCATGAACAGGGTGGGGAGGAGTTCATGGACCAAGAATTGGTTGCTCCAGCATGACCAGTTCTGTCATATGCCTTTGCTCCGTGAGATCCGTGAGAATAATCCTGATGATTTCAAGAACTTTCTCCGGATGACGGATCCCATATTTCACCGTTTGTTGGCTTTGCTGACCCCCTATATCAGCAGGCAGGATATCTGCATGAGGCAAGCCATCACTCCGGAGCAGAGGCTCGTCGCCACCCTGCGGTACTTGGCGACGGGAAGAAGCCTGCAGGACTTGAGGTTCTCAACAGGCATCTCCCCCCAGGCTCTAGAAATTATTATCCCAGAGACCTGTTCTGCCATCATCCAGGTCCTGCAGAAGGAGTATATTAAGGTAAGAGTTATCCTTTAATATCACATTTTATTGTATTTAATGTTTGATAATATATTGTATTTCTTTCCACATTCCCTAATGACCATGATTGGAATATGCTGTGAATGTCCCCTTTGTCCTCATGCATGCTGGATTTTTATGTAATTATTTTTTTGTCCTTCATACATATTTGCCTTCACTTACCTCCCCAGCATGGTCTACAGGCCCTATATTCACCTCATGTAGTCACTTAACAATGTATTTTATCAGCTCCATAGTAGTGCTTTACCCCAAACACCCCCTAAAATTTTTTAAAATGTGATTTGTGCTTTAAATTCAGGCAGAGTGCCAGAGGCTTTTTTTGGGGGGTCCCCAAATCATTTGGAACCCTCCCTCCCCCAACTGCTAACTCAGCTGATAACAATTCTCTATCTATCCTCAATCATCTATCTGCTGACTGTGCCAAACCCATACACACTATACCCATCTCTTTTGTGGTCAGATGTATGGATGAATTCCCCAAAGCAAGGGCCTGCCTGTATACTTTCAAATGGTACTGTTTAAAGTTTTTGTATCCTATTTTTATCTTGATAGGTAATAGCAGAATGTCCAAATGTGCTTAAATGTGTACAATGTGTATTTATATCTTTGTATTATGACACTTCTTACCTGTCCAGGGGGCTGCCAATAGTGTAAGTAAGGAGGGGCTGGCCAAAGTAATACCCATTATTTAGGCATTCATCTCTCAATGAAGTGGAGAGGGTTAACTGTCCAAGAGCTCCCCCCCCCCCCAAAAAATGTTAGAAATGGCCCATGAGAGGGGGTGGGGGAATCTGATAGGTGTACCTTATACTTTGGTCTTTAAAAACTCCCTCAAATAAATGTTATCTTGATGTTGGCCAAGAATGTTTGTGTCTAATCTGCTTTCCCTTTTTATGTGCAAAATGACTAATTTCTTTTTCTTGTTTGACTCCACAGTTTCCTTCCACGCCACAGAAATGGCAGACTGTGGCCTCCCACTTTGCCCAGCGGTGGGACTTTCCTAACTGCAGAGGGGCAATTAATGGGAAACACGTCCACATCGTCCCACCACCCAACTCGGGGTCATACTATTTCAACTATAAGGGGTTCAATAGTTCAATAGTATTGTGATGTTGGCGGTGGTGTCGGCTACTTACGAGTTCTTGTATGTGGACGTAGGGAAGAATGGGCGGATGTCCGATGGTGGAGTCATCGCCCAGACGGAGTTCTACAGGCATCTCCAGAATGGCAGCTTGGACTTGCCACCTCCAGAAGACAATGTGGAAGGACTCCCATTCGTCTTCATTGCAGATGAAGCGTTTGCGCTGGGGGACCATCTTATGCGGCCATTCCCGATGAGGACCTTCACCCCGGACCAGAGGGTTTTTAATTACTGGCTGGCCAGAGCCAGAAGAGTGGTGGAGAACACGTTTGGAATCATGGCCAGCTGGTTCCGCCTAGTTCTTACACCCATACACATGGCGAAGTACAAACTGAATCATATCATCCTGGCGTGCTGTGTTCTACAAAATTTTTTACGGCAACATTCTGCCAACTATGCTGGCTCAGTTGGGCCTGAGGCTGGAATTCAAAATGAACCAACCCTGATGGCGCTTGAAAGTGGCCGTCCTGGCTTGCCCCCCCTGAGTGCCCGTGATGTTCGGCTAAGATACCTTGAATACTTTGCGGGTAGGGGGGCTATCAATATGCCAGACAATGTCTGAAACCTTTTTCAAAGAAAAAAAAAATGTAACTACTGAAATCTTTGGTGACATTTACTGCTTGTGTTTCTTTTAGCTGACCCTGACAGAAATGTGGTGAGTCCTGAAAATGGTGTGATTGTGTAACATTACAAAGCACTGTTGGGTGTTATTTACTAAAGGCAAAGACACTTTGCACTACAAGTGCAATTGAAACTGCACTTGTAGTGCAAAGTGGATTTTCCCTTAGGAAATAACCCCCATTGTCACAGAAAACACCAATTAGAGCACAACAAAAGTTTTGGAGCGTTGAAACAATAATCCACACATTCTTGATTAACAATCTTTTTAATACCAGCACAATCACATGTGCATTTAGAAAAGGTTTTTAAAACAAACCAACATGTTTGTTGCATAACAATTTTTGGGGTCACATTAGAAAAAGTAGAAATGTCCATTTAAGATAAAACAGGCATGTTTAAAAACAACAAGAAAGACACAAATCTTGAACTTACAAAGTTCACATTTGGTAGAACTTGAAGGCAATATCAGACATGAGTATTTACAAACTGTGTTTGATATTGCGTTCAGATGGGGTGAAGTCACCCCTAGAAAAGCCAAATTTTGAAGATGCACACCAATTGCCGAATGTCAACATGTGCTAGCTGCCATCATGGGGGATCAAGGGACGTGTTTTGTGAGTGCAACCCCTTTCTCATAGCTACTTTATTATTGGGGAAGGGGTTGCCCCCCAAAACGCGTCCATTGATCTCCCGTGATGGCAGATAGCACATGTTGACACACTGTGTGCCTCTTCAAAATTTGGCTTTTCGCAAATATGTCCAAAAATGGTAAAAAGTTTTCGCTCACAAAAAGCGCCAAAAAATAAGGGATTTTGAGGGGTTTTAAACTCTCCCTAAAACATCAACGATGTTCTTCATTTTTTGTTGAACATCATTGATGTTTTTCAGGATGTTTTCCAAGTCCCTATTACACCCCATGTTCTCCCCAATCAGGATCTGTGCACTTTCCGAGGTGAAATGCCCTGGATCCAGAACATCACGATCACCTAAAAAGATAGAAACAAAAAAACACCATGTATTATAAATATGCCGGCATCCATCTCTTACCTGAGCCTGTGGTCGCAGACACTCACCTGTTGTGGTGACAATTTTCACCACGTTCTCCTCCTCCTGCTCTGCTTGGCTTGGGTGGATTTCACCTTCTTCCAGAGGTGGGGGGTCTGTGATCTCCTAGATGAGGGGTGTCCTCCGAGTCTTTTCTCCCCTATGTAAAAAAAAAATAGGTATACTTAGCACACAGATATTTGATGGCAGAACTATAAATATGAAACATTGCTTGGAAGTGGGGTACAATTGTCTATTTTGGCTGAGTTCCAAGATGTAGAATTTGTATTGTCCTTTGTCAAGCTTCTATACTTTACCTGTTTTGTACAAGCTTTAAAGATGGAGACACCCCTATAGTATACAATGGAGCACCTGTGTGGGACCCCCTAATAAAAAGGGTGTTCTGGTGTCCCACACTAGTGCTACAGAGTCCAGATGTGAAAACTGCTGAGTGTCCTCTCCTTACACAGAATCTAGTTAGCATTTCATTCTAGTTACAAACCCATCTACACAACCAAATTAATTTCAGACAAGTAGGCCCTAAAAAATGTGGGCAAATGCATATGGTCAAAACAATGGTGTTTTCTAGGCCGAACAAACAATGTTTTCTACGAACGAATAATGTGCCCATGAACATGAAAATTTACATTTTAAACTGGATAACAGTTAAGAAAAGCACATGGAGCAGCACGAACGTAATAAACCTAAAGAATAGGAACACAGCACAACTACTTACTTTTTTGCAGCACTCTCCGGATCCTTCTGTACTGCTCGTGCTCTCTTAATTTGAGGTCCGACCACCGCTTCCTGAGCTGATCTTTCGATCGTCGTCCCCCGAAATTCCGGTGCAGACTCTTGCCCACTTTCGCCATGATCTTGGCCTTTCTGACGCTGGGGTTGGGGTAAGGTCCATACTTCCCGTCATAGTCGGCCTTCTTCAGGATGGCCACCATCTCCAACATCTCCCCAAAGGACATATTTGATGCCTTAAATCGTCCCCTTCTGGATCGTGACATTTCAGGCTCCGGGCTTTCCTCCTCCTCGTTGCTGTAATTAGCACGCACCTGCTGTGTCTCTGCCATGTGCTCTTCCCCCACTGCGCCGAACGAGAAGGGGCGGGGAATAGAATAGAAAGAATGTCAGGGGCGGGTGGAGTTTCACGCATGCGCAGTGTGTATAAAGCGTAACGCGTGCGTAGTACGTACGATCTGTGAGCGGAGGAAGGAGTATCGGAGGCCCCGATCATGATAACGAAGGTAAGATCTAAATTTGGGCCTAGACTGCTTCTAGATTGAGGCCTATATTGTAACAAGATTAGGAGAGTTTTGCCTGACATTATGGTTTGTCTTGTGTTGTGTCTTGCAGATAAAATGGATGGCTTCAATGACCACAACTTCCTTCCCCTGTTCATAGACAAATACAGGGAGCAGCCCTGTCTGTGGCAGGTCAAACACCCCCAATACAATAATAAACAAAAGAGGCAGGCAGCACTGGAGAAACTGCTGGAGTTGGTGAAGCCGGTGGTCCCCACGGCAACCATCCCTTATTTAAAAGCCACAATTGGTGGCTTGAGGAGCACTTATCTTAGGGAGCGCAAGAAGGTCACGGATTCCCGGAGATCAGGAGCAGGAGCAGATGACGTTTATGTCCCCAGACTGTGGTACTATGAGAGACTGCGATTTCTGTCAGACCAGACTGGAGTCAGGGAATCCCTCTCAACCCTTCCTTCCACTCTATCTTCCACCCCAGCTGAGGCTTCCGATGTCCAGCCTGGGACTTCCAGCCAGGAAGAAGTGGAGGAGCCCAGCTTGAGTCAGGTATAGCATTCTTCGACAGATTTCCGATCAATAAATAAATGACGTTTACTAGATGTTATTAATGATCACTAATTGCTGATTTAATAAAATGTTTTACATATCAATAGACAGTAGTGGGCAAACATAATTGGGACAAGAATGAAAAATGCTGGGCTCAGAATGATAGTCTTTTATATTTGTTAACATTCAATTTGCAACAGTCATGAGATGAAAATTGTGTGTGATTGATGAAGATAAAACTAAAACAATGTCCCTTTTTCATACACAGGAAGACCTCAGCCAGGACGAGGCTCTGGAATGTGGCACACAGGAGGAGGCTGTGGAATGTGGCAGCCAGGAGGAGGCGGGGGTTAGTGGCAGCCAGGAGGAGGCGGGGCTAAGTGGTAGCCAGGAGAAGCCTGGGACCAGTAGGAGCCTGACCGAATTGCAGGTCCCTCCCCTCCGCCTTCCAAACAAAAGACCCAGGAAGGGGAGTGCAGGATTCAGCACTCAGGCTCATTCAGGAGGCTTCTGCGTCCCTCAGAGCCACCCCCACTCCTGAAGAGGTCTTTGCCTGCATGGCTACCACCAAACTGCAGGGCATGCAGGAGGGCCAATGCCAGCTGTGTGAGGACCTTCTTTATAAAGTCTTAACTAAGGGGATGAGGGGCGAAATCACACCCAATACCCACCTGAGTGAGTTGGAACATCCTCCTCCTCCCCCTCCTCCTCCTGCCACAACGACACCACCACAGCCACAGCGTGGAAGGAAGCGTGGAAGGAAGACAAGAGAGTGAAGGCCCTGGGTTCAGTCTGAACTGACAAAAGATGCAGTCTCTTGTATGACCACAGCCTGGGGACATACATGTCATCTGCTGCTTTCCTGATCTCTGGGACTTCTGGACCAGACTGCACTCCCTTAGACATGGACCACCAATTTTGCAGTAAGATAATTGATGTGTGCCCTGGGGGCCAAAGGCTTCACCAATTTCTGTTGTTTCTCCACAGCTGCCTCCCTCTTTGGTTATGAGCCCTTAATAAAGTTTTTTTTGGTTTCAGTTATACTCACCTATGTGTGTTTTCCTTCAAAAAGGACAGTTTGTTTGTGAGGAGGCAGGTGCATTTCTAAAGTACAATGTGAAATTAACAAGAGACACCAACACCAAGCAATCTCCTTGAGATTAAATAATACAAGATAATAATGGTGTTGTGGTAAAAATATTCTGGATGTTAAATAACTAAAAAAAAAAAAAAAACAAGATCAGCCTTGAAAAAAATACAAACCTAAAAAAAATCACATAGGCTTGAAAAAAACAAAAAAAACACAAAAAAAAATTATATAGATTTTTGGTCAGATGTGACAAATCATAATATATTGAAGGAATCACGATAAATAAGAAAGAAAGAAGTTTGTGAGAAGTATGTGTGAATATCAGCAGCAAAACTACTTTGTTCTTCCTGCATTATAAAGAAGAAGAGAGTGCGCTGTATTAAACAATTTAAAACATTGCAGCGTGACGAAAGTGCTCTATCCATTCCGAATGCTAACTTTACCAGACCGAGCTGTTCCGTCTCGGAATTTCTTCTGAGCATGTGTGGCACTTTGTTTGTCGGAATTGTCCACACACGGTCAGAATTGACGCGATCGGATTTTGTTGTCGGAAAATTTTATAGCCTGCTCTCAAACTTTGTGTGTCGGAAAATCCGATGGAAAAAGTCCAATGGAGCCCACACACGGTCGGACTTTCCGACAGCGCGCTCCGATCGCACATTTTCCGTCGGAAAATCCGACCGTGTGTACGGGGTATAACTCTGCTTACCAGTTCAAACCATTTTTTGGGCTCTGAAATGTATTTCTTTGATTGATTTCTACTGAAAACATTTATGATTGTTTTAATATGCTATTTTTAAATATACTCACCACATCTCCTGATGAAGCAGATGCATAAGTCTGGGGAACGTATACTGCGTACCCCACGCTCACCAGTGTAATACATGATTATTAGACTTCTTCTATTAGTAAAGTTCATTAGGAGCTATATGGTAGAGTTTTTGGAGGGTTTTTGTGGAGGCAGCATTGACTGATGTTAATACATACTTTTATTCCGAACTCTATTATTGCACTGGATTTTGATACAAATTATTTTGTCATGTATTTCTGACTTTCAGCTTTTTGTACGAATAGAAGATATGGTTTTACATATACTTTTGTGTAAGTCTGTGATTCATCTTTGAATCACACTACTTAAAAGAATGATTTCATCTTTATAAAAAAAAAAATAATAATAATAAATGCACATCTTTTTGCAGGCAAAAAAAATATACATTTATTATTTCTTTATTATATTGTAAAGCAGGGGTGCTCAACCTGTGGCCTATGGAGCCCTCTGATGTGGCCTGCAACCTCAAACCAGGAAAGTGTATGTCCAGACTCTGGGATTGTGGGTCGGCAGATCGTGATCAACAAATTACAGACCCACCCTCCTAGAGCATCAGAGAGCATGGAGCCAGCACTGGTAGCAAAGGAAGCAGGCACCACATTGATACCAAATGCACTTCACCTGGGACCTTTCTGGCAGCCTGGAGAGCGATACCAGCAGAAGCTGGGAGAGGAAAAGGTCATTGTATTAAACACCACATACACTGCACTTTTGCAATGGGCATATAAACACTTAGAAAAAAAGGGTTATTAGGCTGCTTTTACATTGATCCCCAGGTGCAGTGGGGTGCACCTGTGGCTTTCGTGCACGTTAGCTGCCCTGAGCCATAGACTTCTATTATATCCTCTTGAATGCAGGAGTTTTAGTGCACTTTCAGAAAGTGCACCATATCCGCAAGATGTAATAGAAGTCTATGGTTCAGTGCAGTTAACCTGCAGGAAAGCTGCAGGTGCACTGCGCTGTAGCTAAACAGCAGCGCATCAGTGTGAAAGCAGCCTTATAGGGGGCTCAGGACAGTAAGGCTGATTTACATTTGTGGTTTAGGGGGGTGTGAATCCCCCATAGTTTATTGTGGCCTGCGACCGGTTACCAAATCACTTAAGTGGCCCTTGCTTTTCAAAAGGTGGAGCACCAGCACTTGTACTGTAAAGCATTGCACCCATGATCAACAGGTCATGGATACAATCTCAGGCTCCTGCAGACTGTCAGTGTAGCTATCTGCCCGTACCTCGTACGAGCAGGCAGTTACTGAATGACAGGAAGAATCAATGAACTATTTAGAGCACCCTCATAGTTCATTGAGAACTACAAGCCGACAGCCGCAAAGTTGCATTTTTCCCGTTTACAGTACTCTGTAAATGAATGACGCATCCAGATGGGTGGAGCACCGCACGGCAGCTGTTTTTAAATTGAGGCAGTGGGTGGGGGGAGAAGATGCCTGGCCTGCTGTCACAACAAGGACTCAGGAGGGTACTTGGGGTGCTCAGTTAGTAACATGTTACATCCTAAATATGGGTGTAACATGTTACTAAAGGTGAACTTATTCTTTAAATGTTGTGTTTTCTTTCATACTTTTTTTTTTCTTGTGTGCATCATACATTATCTCACAAAAGTGAGTACACCCCTCACATTTTTGTAAATATTTTATTATATCTTATAATGTGACAACATAAACAAGAAATTACACTTTGCTGCAATGTAAAGTACTGAGTGTACAGCTTGTATAACCGTGTAAATTTTCTGTCCCCTCAAAATAACTCAACACACAGCCATTAATGTCTAAACCGCTGGTAACAAAAGTGAGTACACCCCTAAGTGAAAATGTCCAAATATCATTATTTTCCAGCACTGCCTTAACCCCCTTAGGCATGGAGTTCACCAATGCTTCACTGGAGTTCTCTTCCACTCCTCTATGACGACATCATGGAGCTGGTGGATGTTAGAGACCTTGCGCTCCTCAACCTTCGGTTTGAGGATGCCCCACAGATGCTCAATAGGGTTTAAGTCTGGAGACATGCTTGGCCAGTCCTTCACCTTTACCCTCAGCTTCTTTAGCAAGGCAGTGGTCACCTTGGAGGCAGTGGTCGTCTTGGCAATCTTTTTATAGCCTAGGCCAGGGGTCTTCAAACTATGGCCCTCCAGTTGTTCAGAAACTACAATTCCCATCATTCCTAGTCATGTCTGTGAATGTCAGAGTTTTACAATGGCTCATGGGATGTGTAGTTCCGCAACAGCTGGAGGGCCGTAGTTTGAGGATCCCTGGCCTAGGCCATCTTCACGTAGAGCAACAATTCTTTTTTTCAGATCCTCAGAGAGTTCTTTGCCATGAAATGCCATGTTGAACTTCCAGTGACCAGTATGAGAGAGTGAGAGTGAAAACACAAAATTTAACACACCTGCTCCCCATTCACACCTGAGACCTTGTAACACTAAGGAGTCACATGACATCAGGGAGGAAAAATGGCTAATTGGGCCCAATTTGGACATTTACACATAGGGGTGTACTCACTTTTGTTTTTGCCAGCAGTTTAGACATTAATGGCTGTGTGTTGAGTTATTTTGAGGGGACAGAAAATTTACACGGTTATACAAGCTGTACATTCACTACTTTACATTGTAGCAAAGTGTAATTTTTTCATTGTTGTCACATAAAAAGATATAATAAAATATTCACAAAAATGTGAGGGGTGTACTCACTTTTGTGAGATACTCACGGGCGTAGCATAGGGGTTGCAGGGGTCACAATTGCAACCCTGCCCCTAGCTCCAGGGGGCCTCTGTAGCCTCCCTGTCATATTATCATATTCTCCACAAAATCCAGCTACGATCTACCCTAGGCCCTCACAGCCACGCTCCAGTACTGGGCTTCTACTTTGCCTTCCACAGTCCACACCCCTCTGTTCCCATTGGCTGGGGAGAAGCTGTGAGCCATCTCCTGAATGGAGAGGAGCACGATATGAGAACAGCCCAGGATGGGGAAGTGTCTGTGCTATGTGCTGGCAACATGGAATGGTAACCAAGCTCATCAAGGCAAGAAGAGGAGAGTGCCATCCTGTAGCCACGATGGGACTGATGTCACTGGTGAGGTATGACACTGCTCAGTGTCTCCTAGTCACCAGCTGGGATTCTCTGTACCCCCCACCCGGAGATGTCTACTTACCCCACTTCCCTGACAACTGGGGAAAAGACACACACCTAGGGGAGATGACCGCCTGCCAAAACTGACAGAGAAACCTTCAGAAATTGCTAAAACAAATCCCTTAACACCTCCTCGGGGGGCCCTCGAAGGGCTGCAGGCTCCAGATTTTGTGTCACATAGCTTTGTCCTTCCAGATCTTAGTTGCCCACCCAAAGCCCCCTGACCATCCCCTCCACTCTGCATGCTATGCCCGGCTGCTGAGTTCCTTTACCATTACAGCACTTTATACTGTTCCTCCTCCGCAGGGCTGAAATAACATTCCTTTACAACACAGCCAGTTAGCCATGATGTGCACAGGGTATATCTGCCTACTGCAACTACACTGCTGTTCTGACCAGAGAATTTCACAGGTCAGAAGGGCAACATAAAAGCCAGATACACCCTGTGAAGACTGAAAGACTGTGTGTAAAGGAATGTGATTTCAGCCCTGTGTAGTGTGTGTGTGTGTGTGTGGGGGGGGGCTGTATACAGTGCTGGGATGGAAAAGGAGCTCTGCCAAGTGACCTGCCAGGGGTCCCTGTCCTCTGATTCTCCAGCGGTAATCTCTGTCCTCTGATGTAAAGAGGAACTCTGGGAACTAAAAACTCTTAAGCCACTTTGAGTATCCCGGCGTGCGCTATATGTATTTGCACGCACGTTGGAAGTAGTGTGGGGGGAGGGGGGGGGGGGTCAGGTCAACTTTTGCATCAGGACCCACAGGCTTCAAGTTATGCCTCTGGAGATACTTTATATACAAACTAGAAATTATTATGGTATTGTTACCTGAAAGCTCTACAAATTGTTATTTAAATCAAAATTGTTCTGCTTTTATTAAAAATATGTTTTGTTACACTTTTTCCAAATAATTGCAAACATCAGATGGATATGGAAGAAAATTCTCATATTTTAGATTCTATGGCTGTTTATTTTTTATCAGTCCTTTTATTATTTTTAAACCTTTAGTGGAAGTTGGTTAGTGATGAAGTGTTACTGCAGAGGTTTTGTAAAGGAAGAATTAGAAGCATGAACTATTTGTTCCTTTATACGCAGCTATAGAATGTAAGAGAGCTTCATATTTATCACTAAAGTAATCTCTCTACTGAGGAATTCCAGCCTGATCTGATTTTTTAAATAAAGGCCATTATATGCCCTTCTTTTTCAATAGTATATTTCAACATTTTTATGGGAAGCATTATAAAAAAGCTGTTCCGTGCACCTTACAGAAAGCATTCCCCCGTTGTCATTTATAAAAGAACAAGTCATCAACATCAATCAGACACCAACATCCTATTAACAAAGAAATAAATGTAGATCTTATATTTTGCACTCACTGATATCTTTTGATTTAGAAAAATACCTGTCTCCCTTTCCTATACCACAGATATAATGAAATACCTACCAACTATTGCAATAAAGGAACTATAACCCCTTTTATTAACTTTTATTGGGCTACAGCTCCCACTGAAATCGAGGCATCCTTTACTTTTAACAGCCTTGTTGTAGAAATAATGAGGGTTAATAATTGCAATGCCTGATGAGGCCTCAAGGACAATTTAATACAAAATTCAAGAAGAAGGGGGCATGTGTGTTAACCTACTCAACATATCTTGTAAAGGGGTATAACCAGATAGTGACCAAGAATGAAGGAGAATATAAAAAGAGGAAGATTTGTGAAGAAGAAGGTGGTGAGTGCTAATAAATGATTTGCTCCTCTTGAAAGACAAGGCTTTCTTTAGAAGCAGTACTTTCCATGAAAGATTTGTAACAATGGTACATCGGGGGGTGTGGGGGGGGGGGTTGTCGCCTCTCTGTATGTATTTATGTCAAGTGACCCATGTAATCTCTCTTGGTGTCCCAAGCTGTGTAAACTCTTTATTGCTCACTCTCTCATGTCACATCTACCAAGCAATCCTTAGGGTCCTTTAACACAGGCAATCTGATCAGGTCCAACTGTTAGTTTTTCAGGTGGACCTGGTTGAAAGTTTCATGCATTGCTATGGACCAGTGGGTATGAACAGACCTGTGTCCATTTATACCCGCCTACCTCCAGGTCCCATCAGGCCTACTAAAAAAAAATTTAAAAAAAATATGGAGGACTACATCCTCTTCCATTTGAACGATTTACTCTCTGCCTCCCATAGAGCAGAGTGGGCTCTGTTCGTGTCCACTGAGCAGACACAGATCTGTCATCTGCCTAGCTCTGCTCCAATCAGCGGGGGATCAGCTCACAGATCCCCTGATGACCTGGACGGAACTGTCTAATGAGAGAGCATAATTATTTGACAATCTCTGAATGTAAATGTGAAAGCAAGTGTATAGTCTACCTCAATACTAAGAAGGAGTTTTCTAGAATGTTGTTAGGCAGGAATAACCATTAATGTTATAGTGGGAAATGACTAAAAGAACCAAAAAGATACCCAAGTGAATCGGTGCATAGCACAGTAAACCCTTCTTAGAACAGAAGGTATTCACACCGAATGTAGCTCTCTTACTAAAATGCTTCATCTCTTCTTGTAAACAAACATGGACAATCCCTAATTTTCCATATACTGTGAACATTATCCAGCTTTCCTAGCAATATTCATAAAATGAAGCACAGGATAAGCAATATTGTTTTGAAGTTATACCATGCTGGCACTAGTCTCATTAAGAGCACTCATCAATATTTATGTCACCATGGAGATAACAAGTGCCCAATCACCTCTACAGCTTATTCTTATAACTCATCCTGAAAGGATGCATTAGAATCCAACATAATGAATATTATGTCTGCATGATTATACTATTATTTATAGTCCAATAGGTCATTACATCATTAGTACAAATACAAGAAGAATTCTTGGAGGAAAATGTCTGGTAAATCATAGAGGCTTTTTTCAAGCACAATAGATCAAATTCTGCACTGAGTAGATGAGTGATAACAAAGAAAATGTAGCTATTTGAAAATACATTTCCAGGGTAATAAGGAAATGTTGCAACATTTAGGCTTAATAATTTGGTAAAGTAAACCTGCAATATAGTGACTGCTAAAAGAACAAGATAATACGGTAATTAAAAAAAAAAAATTCAGTGCTACATGGATCTAACTACAAGGTTACGTGTTAAAGAAAGCCACTGTTGAAAAACATAAGGTGCTGCCAATGCTGACCTCTTCTGAAAATGCTAGTTGCCTGGCTGTAATGCTGGCCCTTTCCAAGTAAATAGATACCAAACATGTCATGCTTTAAAATTGTGCACGCCTGCACAATGGCGACAAATGATGTAAATTTTACTATTCATAGGCAATACTTTAAAAGCCTTTACAGGTTACCACTTTAGATTTACAGAGGAATAATTGTAGAAATCCATCCAAGTTGACCCAGAGGTTGCCAACATCCTGATATCAGAGAACATGTAAAGAGAGTACCCCCCAGTAAAAGTACTATGGGACTTTAAGGGCAACTAATCAATAACAAGATATAGAAAAATAGAAATGCATTGTTGATATAAAAGAATGGTGGTGCATACATCACCATAAATCAAAAAACATAAAACCAGAGAGCATATGATCATGTAAATACAGTTCCTTCAGTACAGAGCCCAAAGTGTTTCAGGACCGGTATAGAGTCCTTTCTTCAGGGGCATTTCATGCGAAGTATTACTGCTATGCAACATTTGATCGAAGGTAAGTCTGCACTATGAGTACCACCTGATATGGAGCCAAAGATGAAAAGGGGCTTGGATGTTACAGGGAAACTTTGAGGGATATGAGACCTGGAAAAGTAATCATCTTAGTTGGAATGTTTAGGGGCATCAGGTGAGTTTGAATAAGTGGAAAGCCATTTTTCCGAAACTGCAGATTTGAATAGTACTGCTGATTTTACTGGTAGTTTTATCGGACGCCACAAAGAACAAAAATGTTTCTTTCGTAAACTGGATAGATATCTAGCCAGGTCCAATACGGACAAACGTTTATCCTGTGATGTGGGTGGAAGTAGCCGTTCATGAGTAGCCTTCATTTTCTCCAGAAATACTTGGGGACTACATAATCCTGGCACCTAATTTCTACTTCAGCATTTTTTTATTTACTTCTGAAGTAGGAATTCAAAAAACTTGTTTACAGGCTCAACTATTAGAGATTAATGTTAATAACCATCAGTAAACTGGAGACCATGTTAAAAATATTTTACTGAATTCCATTGAGAAAATTGTGTTCAAGTTTCAGACAACAAATTCTAAGATTTTTACGTAATGGTTGCAAAGGAGGGATCTTGGCATTTTTGCACATTAATTAGTGTATTTTTTTTTTAGCTGTGATGCAGAACACAGCTTTAACCAGATGTAGATATATTTTTACAATTTCAATAAGCGTTTGTTTTTCCTGTGATTGTGTTTTAATAAAAGCCAATATAATAATTCCATCTGTTAGGCAATTTCCTCTTTGCGAGTAATTCTGTGCCAACTGCATGGCCTTTAAAATAAGACTGAATGCAGTGTATTATATTAAACACATAATTGGAGATTTACAGATTGCAGCCTGAGTTTTGCTGCTCCATGAAAATATTCTAAAGAATAAATATTTTTTTGGTCCATCTGCAAACCTGAAAAGTGCTTCATAAGAAAACTAAAGAGCTTGTTTTTTCCCAGCTATGCAAAAATGTGCGATATAGCACTGAACTGAGCTAAATAATCAAGATCAAGAGATGATTACTAGATGACATTATTTCTAAAACTACCGAATGTATTATTTTACCTATTTAAAATGGAACTGCACCTGGGGGGATGTTTTGTGCTCATCCATCTGCGGCACTTAGTTGTTTGGAACCTGGCAAGGATCTACAGCACATGTGTGCTAGTTTCTGTCAACAGACTTGGTGGGTACCAGCAGCTTGCTTGCGCATGCATAGAAACAACCCATGTGCATGCAGATGTGCCACAGGACTCTGTCACATCCTTAAGACCTGTGGCACATCTGCGCATGCATAAAATCTCGAAGTGTGATTGCACTGTGCAGCAAATCAGAAGGCAACGGGGGAGCTGAATTTATTCTAGCCTAGGTCAGAAAGCAGCAAGTGCTGCAGTACAGCACAAAAAGGTAGTAAACCTTTTCGAATAAAAAGGGAACACCCAATTGTTCAGAAGGGAGAGGGAAGAACTAAGACAAGCAAAAAAATGTGTTAAAGTTGGATGAAGTTCCACTTTAAGTGGTTTTAAGCTTTTGTGTATGGTTTTGGAGGCTTTGGTAAGGTACAATTTGAGGTAACAAACTTCTACCTAAAAGGTATTCTGGTAAGCATCAAATGTTGGCCCTCATTTTCCTGTGGATGAGTCAAGATAACTAAACTTAGAAGTCTTGTTAACTTGGAAAACAATCCATAGCTTACCGCCCACCTAAGTACCTAAGCAGTTTTGGACATCTCCAAAGCACATGCATCGCATCACCTGGATTCTGCCCACATTTGCCACAATGAATTCTTATGGGCCAGCTGAGTAAAGTGGTTTGGTTGTTTCAGATAGCAAATGTAGCTCTGTTCTGCAACTACCCAATGCTTATGCCATCAGTTTGTCAAGTTCTTGAGATCATTCATTGACAGGTGCATTTATCCTGCACTTGACCTCCTTCAAGAAGGTTTATCATTTCTATAGACTTACATGGGGATGCAAAAACAGCTTTAAGCAAACAAAGGCCTGCTGATATAGGCACTTAGTCGGATTTAAAAGAAAAAAAAAAAAAAGTATTTTATGCATTTGCCATGGTGACCTAGTAGCTTGATGGTAGCTAGTGGCCTCAGTCTGCACACACTGACAGCTTTCTGTGAGGTCTATATTTTTCAGTAAAATAAAGTTCCTGTTGCACTAGCTTTGCACTTCCACTTTAAATTTTTAATGTTTCCAAAACTGGGACTGTTACCTGATGTCCAAAAGCCCCAAAACCACAGATGTAGCAAAATGTTTCTTTACAGGAAACGGTGGCACCTGCTTATTTAGACCAGTCTTTTTCAACCAGGATGCCCAGGCACCTGGGGTACTTACACATGTCTTCAGGGGTGCCTTGGCAAAATGCCTAAAAATTTCCCTAGAATTGTATACAAGCCAGTAGGTGGATCAAGCCTGCCCTTTAATAACACAAAGCCACAGGTTTTCATTTTGCACCATTACAACCTTCCAGTTGCTGGGCACCTGTACAGCATCCTTTTTTACCCCTTTCCTGCCTCTCTCCATCAGCACTTCGGTCATATTAGCTGAGTGAGGGAGAAGAGAAACATTGGCATACTAGTTAGTGCCAGTGTGCTTTGGAAGAATAAATTAACTCTACTATTGGGTGTGTGGATGTTGCTGGGTTATGTAATCTTTTAAATTGTTTTTTCACATTTTGGAATGGGGTACCCCAAGAGTGTGCATAATTTTAAAAGGTGATTTGACTGTAAAAAGGTTGAGAAAAACTGCTTTAGACCATAAGCTTGATGATCTGTCTAAGACACTTAAAAATGGTGAAATGAAAAGCTGGCTCCCCTTTATCGACACTATCAGGATGACAAAGAGAATGTTAGTCTTTCCAATGAAGCAGTGTCTGCAAGGTAGACACGCACAGCTTGAACTACATCCAGACAATGAAGGAAGATCTCCTTCTGACCTACTTGTGCCAAAAAAACAGATAGAATCACAATGTCTTGGTTAAGAGGAAAGACCAAAACCACCCAAGCAAATAAGAAGGTTCTAGGTTGGAAGCTGGCAACCTGTTGAATGCAATCTACCCGTCGATCACTCTCAAAATGGAGGATACAGTAAAAAAAGCAGAGATCTGCAAAGCCAGGTTCTTAGCTAGGGCGGGCAGCGTTAAAGCCGGCCATAGATGGATCAAATCTCGGCTGGTTAAGCAGGGAGTGGCCGAGGTTCGATCCATCTATGGGCAGGCTGAACATCAATTGATCGACTTAGATACAACCAGCATGTCAGATTTTTAGCATGCGATTATTGCCAGTGGCTAAAGCCGCTAGCAGAAATCACTGTGTTCTCCTGGCAGGGAAAGCTCCCTGTGCACTCCTGCTGAGAGAACACAATGGGGTTGATTTACTAAAACTGGAGAGTGCAAAATCTGGTGCAGCTGTGCATGGTAGCCAATCAGCTTCTAACTTCAGCTTATTTAAGCTTTGACAAAAAAAATGGAAGCTGATTGGTTTCTATGCAAAGCTACACCAGATTTTGCACTCTCAAGTTTTAGTAAATCAACCCCAATAGCTCCACAGGAGGGATTCCCCCATTAACACTGCCTGTGTTGATGGGGAATCAAGCGATTTTCTTTCTTGCAAGGGCCTGCTTAAGCATCACTTTCAGGACCTCCCTGCTCCTCTTCTTTCAGTCTACGACATTGCCTGACCACTCTTCTGGCTAACAGTCTTGGTCAACTGTTACATACACTGAGAAAAATTATAAACGCAACACTTTTGTGTTTGCTACCATTTATCATGAGCTGAACTCAAAGATCTAAAACTTTTTCTATGTACACAAAAGGCCTATTTCTCTCAAATATTGTTCACAAATCTGTCTAAATCTGTGTTAGTGAGCACTTCTCCTTTGCCGGGATAATCCATCCATCTCACAGGTGTGGCATATCAAGATGCTGATTAGACAGCATGATTATTGCACAGGTGTGCCTTAGGCTGGCCACAATAAAAGGCCACTCTACAGTAAAATGTGCAGTTTTATTACACAGCACAATGCCGCGGATGTCGCAAGTTTTGATGGAGTGTGCAATTCGCA
The DNA here is from genome assembly GCF_042186555.1 of Aquarana catesbeiana. NCBI lineage: Eukaryota > Metazoa > Chordata > Amphibia > Anura > Ranidae > Aquarana > Aquarana catesbeiana. The sequence continues at coordinate 96,944,801 of NC_133326.1, read as the reverse complement.
TGCTGACTGCAAGAATGTCCACCAGAGCTGTTGCCCCTGAATTGAATGTTAATTTCTCTACCATAAGCCATCGCCAAAGGCGTTTCAGATAATTTGGCAGTACATCCAACTGGCCTCACAACCGCAGACCACGTTTAACCACACCAGCCCAGGACCTCCACATCCAGCATCTTCACCTCCAAGATCGTCTGAGACCAGCCACCCAGACTGCTGCAACGATCGGTTTGCATAACAAAGCATAGCATCCTCGTCGTCCTCATCGGGGTCTTGACCTGACTGCTGTTCGTTGTCGTAACCGACTTGAGTGGGCAAATGCTCACATTCAATGGCGTCTGGCACTTTGAAGAGGTGTTCTCTTCATGGATGAATCCCAGTTTTCACTGTACAGGGCAGATGGCAGAAATCATGTATGGCGTCGTGTGGGTGAGCGGTTTGCTGATGTCAACATTGTGGATCGAGTGGCCCATGGTGGTGGGGGGGGTTATGGTATGGGCATGTGTATGCTATGGACTTCGAACACAAGTGCATTTTATTGATGGCATTTTGAATGCATAGAGATACCGTGATGAGATCCTGAGGCCCATTGTTGTGCCATTCATCCACGACTATCAATTCATGTTTCAGCATGATAATGCACGGCCCCATGTTGCAAGGATCTGTACACAATTTCTGGAAGCTGAAAACATCCAAGTTCTTGCATGGCCAGCATACTCACCGGACATGTCACCCATTGAGCATGTTTGGGATGCTCTGGATCGGCGTATACGACAGCGTGTTCCAGTTCCTGCCAATATCCAGCAATTTTGCACAGCCATTGAAGAGGAATGGACCAACATTCCACAGGCCACAATTAACAACCTGATTAACTCTATGCGAAGGAGATGTGCTGCACTGCGTGAGGCCAATGGTGGTCACACCAGATACTGACTGGTTTTTGGACCCCCCCCCAATACGGTAAAACTGCACATTTTAGAGTGGCCTTTTATTGTGGCCAGCCTAAGGCACACTTGTGAAATAATCATGCTGTCTAATCAACATTTTGATATGCCACACATGTGAGGTGGACGGATTATCTTGGCAAAAGAGAAGTGCTCACTAACACAGATCTGTGAACAATATTTGAGAGAAATAGGCCTTTTGTGTACATAGAAAAAGTCATAGATCTTTGAGTTCAGCTCATGATAAATAGGGGCAAACAGGTGTTGCGTTTATAATTTTGCTCAGTGTAGTTAGTCAGGTTGAAAAAAAGACACAAGTCCATCTAGTTTAACCCAAAAAAAAAGAAGAAAATCATACAATCCACACAATCCTTCACCCAAAGCATGCTCCAATTTGCTACAGCAGGGGAAAAAATTCCTTCCTGATCCCCCAAGAGGCAATCGAATTTTACCTAGATCAGCTTTACCTATAAATGTCAGTACCCAGTTATATTATGTACATTTAGGAAAGAATCCTGGCCTTTTTTAACCACTTACCCACCGGGCGAATTCCAGCACTCCTCTCCTAAAATCATAATTTTTGTTGGTAGAAAATTACTCAGAACCCCCTACACATTATATATATACTTTTTTAGCAGAGACTGTATGGAATAAAATGGCGGTCATTTCAAATTTTTTTTTGTCACACAGTATTTGCGCAGCAATTTTTCAAACGCAATTCGGAAAAAAAAACTTTCATGAATAAATAAAAAAAAAAACAGTAAAGTTAGCCCACAATTTTTTTGTATAATGTGAAAGATGATGTTACGCTGAGTAAATAGATACCTCACATGTCACGCTTTAAAATTGCGCACACTTGTGGTATGGCGCCAAACTTCAGTACTTAAAAATCTCCATAGGTGACGCTTTAAAATTTTTTACTGGTTACATTTTTAGAGTAACAGAGGTCTAGTGCTAGAATTGTTGCTCTCACTCTAACGTTCGCGGCGATACCTTACATGTGGTTTAAATTTAGTTTACATAGGCGGGTGCGACCTACCTATTCGTTCGCTTCTGCGTGCGAAATCGTGGGGACGAGAGCATTTTCATTTATTTATTTTTTTTACACTTTCCCTTTAAAAAAATGTTTTGATCACTCATCTGCTCTCTATAGTGGGGAGTCCATTCATGAGAGTTCAAATGCAGCATGAGGTGTGTTGATCGTTACAAATAGGCTGACTCTGGATGGCTGCCGGCTCATAACAAGCTAGAAGGGGCTCTGTAGACAGTAAAACACAAAAGAGAACAGCGCCATCTAAGTGCACCATGGTTGAAACATTTTAATATAGGACAGATAAGTTTACACTCACAAGATCGTAGAGATCACAGTGCATGTAGAGAGGTATAAGAAGCTCATCCACTCCTGGAGGAAGGTGGTGGCTAGCAGATGGAGAGGTAGCTGTTGTTCCCGTCTGCGCTGGTGGCTCCCAGCGCTTCCTGGTTCTCAGAATCGGCTAATAGGTAGACAGGTCACTTCTGGATGGTGAGAGAGTGGGGAGGAGCGCGCGTTCAGAGCATGCATGCTCCTTCATCAGGCATTAGCGGTGGCCATGTTTGAAGAGGTTTTTATAGTCCTTTTAGCCAGGAGATGTTCATGCGGTGTCATAGCAACCGCTTGCAGGACAAACTTCTAATTACAAAGTGAGCGCTGGTGTGTCAGGCTGGATTGGACAGGTCAAGTTAATGTGAACAAAAATTAGTTTTTTACATTGCAATGGAGATAATACAGGGGTGGAAAAAAGAGGGTTTTTTTTTTAAATAAAAAACTTTTTTATGTCAAGAGAGAATTAAAATGATCCTGTAATCTAGAAACAGCTGAGATGGGAGGTAGGTGAACTGGAGTGAAAACATGGTATATATCTATATGTATAAAAAAAATGTATAAGAAGTTTAAAAAGTTTAAAAATAAAAATAACAATCAAAATAAAAATTGAATTAAAAATGAAATGAGGAAAGGATAATAAAATGGGAAAATGTAGACGATGACGTAGAAAAGTGATAGAAAGAATATATATATATATATATGTGTAAAAAGATTTTTTTCTAATGAAATAATAGTAAAATGATAAGAGAAATTAATAAAAGGAAAAAAGAAGAAAAAAAAAGGAAAACGTACTTACTATTGATGGATGTCTAAGAGCGGGAAGACCGTAATGGTCATGGGCCTAAAATGATTAATGACGAATCAAAACATATGTTAGGCAAAGAACAAATCAGGATTCCAAAAAAGGGAACAATAAATGTGTATATAACTAAATATTAATGGTCTTTCTAAGAGGGAAGGAAAGAATGCTTATTGAACAGGAATTTAAAGTAAAGGGTTAATTTCCAGCTACTCGTTCAACCCACCTGGCATAAGGACGTCTAGTCTGTAAATCCAGTAAGATTCCCGTGTGCACAGGCGATTGTAGCATTCTGCTGCTGGAAAAGTATTGGGTATAGCTTTGATTACCCAAACTTTCAGATCATGGGAGGAATGTTTATGATGAATAAGGAAATGTTTGGGGACACTATATTTGTCTGACCCTGCGACCACCAGATGCCTGTGTTCCCCAAATCTTTTTCGTAGTATACGGATCGTTCGGCCTACATATAATAGGCCACACAGACAGGACAGGCAGTATATCACAAACTCGGATGAGCAAGCGTAAAAATCAGATAAGGGATATGTTTTTCCTTTAGGGTGGAATTCTTTTTGTCTGTGGGTGACATGTGAGGAAGTCAGGCATAGGGACTTACGGCATTGGTACATGCCTCGGATACTGAAAAACTTAAGACTAGCACCAGTGGTGGATGGATTTGATTTCATTTTGTTGGAGGCAATTCTGGTTTTTAAGTTCCTGGCACGTCTATATGAGATGAGGGGTCGTGCTGTGATGGTGGACTTGAGGTGTGGGTCTTCTTGTAAAATGGACCAATGTTTTTGGAAGATTCATTCCATATTTTTTGAATTTGGTGTGGAAATTTGTTGTGAATCTCAACGGTTGTGTGGGAGGGTTAGTCTTATTTTGTTTGTCTGTTATGTTGTCTGTAAAACATAAATGCTTCATATATGAGGGTGGATGGGTAACCTTTCTTTAGGAATTTTTGTTTGAGAAGTTGGCCATGTGTGACGTAATCATCATCTCTACTACAATTATGTTTAAGACAGCAGTATTGGCTTTTGGGAAGGTTTTTAATCCAGCGTGGGTGGTGACAGCTTTTGTAGTGGAAGTATGAGTTGCCTGCGGTGGGTTGTTTGTTATTTTGGGATTGTATGGATCCATTATCATGACTAAGGGTGAGGTCAAGAAAAGCTAGGGAGTTCTCGTCACAGACTGAGGTGAACAAGAGACCCATGTCGTTGGCATTGCAATGAGCTACGAATTTGGGGAACGCAGGCGTCTGGTGGACGCAGGGTCAGACAAATATAGTGTCCCCAAACATTTCCTTATTCATCATAAACATTCCTCCCATGACCTGAAAGTTTGAGTAATCGAAGCTATACCCAATACTTTTCCAGCAGCAGAATGCTACAAAAGCCTGTGGGCACGGGAATCTTACTGGATTTACAGACTAGCTGTCCTTACGCCAGGTGGGTTGAACGAGGAGCTGGAAATTAAACCTTTACTTTAACCACTTGCCACCCGCCCTATTACAAAATGACGGCAGCAAAGTGGTTTGATATTCCTGACCGGACATCGTATGACGTGATCAGGATATCGAGCCGCTGCGCGCCCCCGGGGGCACGCATCGCGGCGATCGTTGTTGCGGGGTGTCAGTCTGACACCCTGCAACACCGATCTAGGTAAAGAGTCTCTGACGGAGACTCTTTATCACGTGATCAGCCATGTCCAATCACAGCTGATCACAATGTAAATAGGAAGAGCCGGTGATCGGCTTTTCCTCACTCGCGTCTGACAGACGCGAGTAGAGGAGAGCCGATCGGCTGCTCTCCTGACAGGGGGGTCTGTGCTGATTGTTTATCAGCACAGACCCCCCTGGGATCCTACCCAGGACCACCAGGATGGCCACCACATGGACCACCAGGTATGCCCCCTAGAACACCAGAGAAATACCAATCTGTGCCCAGGCAGCTGCCAATCAGTGCACACTCCAATGCCTACCATTGCCAGTGCCACCAGGGATGCCTATCAGTGCCACGTATCAGTGCCCATCAGTGCCACCCTATCAGTGCCCATCAGTGCCGCCTTTCAGTGCCCAGTGTTGCCTATCAGTGCCCATCAGTGCCACCCATGAGTGCCGCCTATCAATGCCCATCAGTTCTGCATATCAGTGCCACCTACCAGTGCCCATCGTCAGTGCCCGCTCATTGGTGCCACCTCATCGGTGCCGCTGTATCAGTGCCTGTCAGTGCTGCCTTATCAGTGCCCATCAGTGAAAGAGAAAACTTACTTATTTACACATTTTTTTTTAACAGAAACAAAAGCAAAACTTTCATTTTTTTCGGTCTTTTTTTGTTTAGCAAAAAATAAAAACCGCCGAGGTGATCAAATACCACCAAAAGCTCTATTTGTGGGAACAAAATTATAAAAATTTAGTTTGGGTACAGTGTAGCATGACCGCTGAATTGTCATTCAAACTGCGACAGCGCTGAAAGCTGAAAATTGGTCTGGGCAGGAGGGTGTCTAAGTGCCCTGTATTGAAGTGGTTAAATTCCTGTTCAATAAGTATTCTTTCCTTCCCTCTTAGAAAGACAAGTAATATTTAGATATATACACATTTTTTGCTCTCTTTTTTGAAATCCTGATTTGTTCTTTGGCAAACATATTTTATGATTTGTCATGAATCATTTTAGGTCCATGACCCTTACGGTCTTCCCCCTCTTAGACATCCATCGATAGTAAGTAGGTTTTTCATCAGACCCCCCCCCCCCCCTTCCCCCCAAACACTCGTTCCCTTCATACCAAGCATGTCTCTTGCTATCGTACCATTCCCCTATCACAGCTCCAGCCTCTCTTCCTCCCCTCCTAACACCCCCCCCCCCCCATTTGTATATTCCTTCTCCTCTCCTTCCCCTTCCCAGAATATATTTGTCATAATCTCTTTCCTAGTTGTATCATTATGTATTTTCCTAAAAATAAAAATGTAATTTAATTTTTACATCCATTTACACTACCCTCTCTTTCTCGCTGTTTTTCGTTTGCATTTTATTTCATTCCTTTTTCTTTCCTCGTTTTTCTTTTTTTTTTGTTTCTCGTATTTTACTATTATTTTATTAGAAAAAAATCTTTTTACACATGTACAGTGGGGCAAAAAAGTATTTAGTCAGCCACCAATTGTGCACGTTCTCCCACTTAAAAAGATGAGAGAGGCCTGTAATTGTCATCATAGGTATACCTCAACTATGAGAGACAAAATGTGGAAACAAATCCAGACAATCACATTGCCTGATTTTTGAAAGAATTTATTTGCAAATTATGGTGGAAAATAAGTATTTGGTCACCTACAAACAAGCAAGATTTCTGGCTCTCGCAGACCTGTATCTTCTTCGTTAAGAGGCTCCCCTGTTCTCCACTCATTATATGTATTAATGGCACCTGTTTGAACTTGTTATCAGTATAAAAGACACCTGTCCACAACCTCAAACAGTCACACTCCAAACTCCACTATGGTGAAGACCAAAGAGCTGTCGAAGGACACCAGAAACAAAATTGTAGACCTGCACCAGGCTGGGAAGACTGAATCTGCAATAGTCAAGCAGCCTGGTGTGAAGAAATCAACTGTGGGAGCAATAGTTTGAAAATGGAAGACATACAAGACCACTGATAATCTCCCTTGATCTGGGGCTCCACGCAAGATCTCACCCCGTGGGGTCAAAATGATCACAAGAACGGTGAGCAAAAATCCCAGAACCACACAGGGGGACCTAGTGAATGACCTGCAGAGAGCTGGGACCAACGTAACAAAGGCTACGATCAGTAACACACTACGCCGCCAGGGACTCAGATCCTGCAGTGCCAGACGTGTCCCCCTGCTTAAGCCAGTACATGTCCAGGCCCATCTGAGGTTTGCTAGAGAGCATTTGGATGATCCAGAAGAGGATTGGGAGAATGTCATATGGTCAGATGAAACCAAAGTAGAACTGTTTGGTAGAAACACAACTCGTCATATTTGGAGGAGAGAGAATGCTGAGTTGCAACCAAAGAACACCATACCTACTGTAAAGCATGGGGTGGCAACATCATGCTTTGGGGCTGTTTCTCTGCAAAGGCATCAGGATGACTGGTCCGTGTATTTAAAGAATGAATGGGGCCATGTATCGTGAGATTTTGAGTGCAAACCTCCTCCCATCAGCAAGGGCATTGAAGATGAAACATGGCTGGGTCTTTCAGCATGAGAATGATCCCAAACACACCGCCCGGGCAACGAAGGAGTGGCTTCGTAATAAGCATTTCAAGGTCCTGGAGTGGCCTAGCCAGTCTCCAGATCTCAACCCCATAGAAAACCTTTGGAGGGAGTTGAAAGTCCGTGCTGCCCAGCGACAGCCCCAAAACATCATTGCTCTAGAGGAGATATGCATGGAGGAATGGGCCAACATACCAGAAACAGTGTGTGACAACCTTGTGAAGACTTACAGAAAACGTTTGACCTCTGTCATTGCCAACAAAGGATATATAACAAAGCACTGAGAGGAACTTTTGATATTGACCAAATACTTATTTTCCACCATAATTTGCAAATAAATTCTTTCAAAAATCAGACAATGTGATTGTCTGGATTTGTTTCCAAATTTTGTCTCTCGTAGTTGAGGTATACCTATGATGACAATTACAGGCCTCTCTCATCTTTTTAAGTGGGAGAATTTGTACAATTGGTGGCTGACTAAATACTTTTTTGCCCCACTGTATGTGTATATATATATATATATTCTATCACTTTTCTACTTCACCGTCTACATCCTCCCATTTATTATCCATTCCTCATTTCATTTTTAATTTTATTTTTAAACTTCTTATACATATAGATATATATAATTTTTTTCACTCCAGTCCACCTACCCCCCATCTCAGCTGTTTCTATATTACTGGATAATTTTAATTCTCTCGTCATAAAAAAAGTTTTTTTTAAATTAACCCCCCCCCCCCTCTTTTTTCACCCCTGTATTATCTCCATTGCAATGTAAAAAGCTCATTTTTGTTCACATGAGCTCGACCTGTCCAATCCAGCCTGACACACTAGCGCCCACTTTGTAATTAGAAGTTTGTCCTGCAAGCGGTTGCCATAGCACCGCATCAACATCTACTGGCTAAATGGACGATAAAAACCTCTTCAAACATGGCCAACGCTATTGCCTGATGAAGGAGCATGCATGCTCCCAACACACACTCCTCCCCACTACCTCACCATCCGGAAGTGACGTGTCCAGCTGCCCCAAGCTGATTATGAGAACCAAGAAGCGCTGGGAGCCACCAGCGCAGACGGGAACAACAGCTACCTCTCCATCTGCTAGCCACCACCTTCCTCCAGGAGTGGATGAACCTCTTTTACCTCCCTACATGCGCTGTGATCTCTACGATCTTGTGAGTGTAAAATTGTCTGTCCTATATTAAAATGTTTCAACCATGCTGCACTTAGATGACGCTGCTCTCTTTTGTGTTTTTTCATTCAGATATCGCCACTGAAAGACCAGGACGTCATATGACGGCCAGCCGTCGGCAAGTGGTTAAAGCAATCTACTGCCAGAACCACCTCTGGAGGGAGTCTAGTTGATATTTTCACAGCTCTTACTGTGAGAAAACCTATCCATATTTGGAGATTAAATCTTTTTTCCTATAGACGTGCCCCTTGTCCTCTGTGATGACCTTAAAGTGAATAACTCAACACTAAGTTCACTATATGGACCACTTATATATTTGCACATGTTGATCATATCCCCCCCCCCCTTAAACTCCAGAGAATAAATTTAGTTCCTCTAATCTTTCCTCATAACCGAGCTCCTCCATGCCTCTTATCAGTTTGGCCCTTCTCTGCACTCTCCAGTTACCAGATATCCTTTTTGAGAACTGGTGCCCAAAGCTGAACTGCATATTTCAGATTAGGTCTTACTAATGATTTGTACAGGGGCAAAATGAGATCTTGCTCTCTGGAGTCCATACCTCTCTTTAGGCTACTTTTACACGGAGGCCACGGGTCCGTTAGCGGTAAAGCGCCGCTGTTTAAGTGGTGCTTTTCGTGTGCTAGCGGGGCACCTTTAACCGCTAAGAAGTTAAGAAGGGGTTAAAAGCACCCGTGTTGCAGCACTTTTTAGGCGCTTCGGAAGTGCTGCCCATTCATTGCAATGGGAAGGGGCGGTGTAGGAGTGCTGTATACAGAAATTCAGAAAGACCCTGTCCCTCACAACCTGGGTTTCAACAGATGTGCCATTAAAGCTAGCGATGGTGGAGCAAAGTGGTAAACCGATCCTTGGGTCAAAAAATTCAAACAACTTAGAAAAGGCCACAGTGCCTTTGCAAGAAGTCTGCTCAGGTTGAAGAACCACATTTGCCTGGGCCAATTTTTGAGAAAAGGTGTAAATCAAGTTGTACTGATTATACAGTGCCACCAGAGCATCCACAGTTTCCACCAGAGGATCTCTGCACTCGGAGATACACCTGTCCAACTTGTTAAACATGGATGCCAGGTGGTCCACATCCGGTGTCCACCTGTGAAACAGGTTCTGGAACACTTCCAGGTGTAGGGCCCATTATCCTGGAATCAAGAGCTGGTGGCTGAGAATGTCTGCCTGCCTATTGTTCACGGCTGAGATGTAAATAGCAGACAAGAACAGAATGTAAAATTCTGTCACATACAGAAATCTTCCTACTTCTCTTGCTGGAAAAAGATTTCTGGTTCTTTCTTGATGGTTGATTTACGTCACTGCTATGGCATTGCCTGGCTTAAACCTGATCAAATGAGCCTCCAGTCAGGCTGTGGAGGCCATTGGAGTACAGTGAACTCAGTGCCATGTTCAAGAAACCAGTTTGAGATGGGTACATTGTAGCCTTAAAGAGATGGACATGGTCAGCAATAATACTCAGGCAGGCCACAACATTTAAATTATGCTCAATTGTTACCAAGGGGCCCAAAAAATATCTCCCACACCATTACATCACCAGCCTGAACTGTGGATACAAGGCAGGATGGATCCATGCTTTCATGTTGTTTATGACAAATTCTGACCCTACCATCTGAATGTCGCAATCGAGACTCATCAGACCAGGCAACATTTTTCCAATCTTCTATTGTCCAATTGTGGTGGGCCTCTATGAACTGTAGCCTCAGTTTCCTTTTTTTAGCAGACAGGAGTGGCACCCAGTGTGGTCTTCTGCTGCTGTACCATCTACTTCAAGGTTTGATGTGTTGTGCGTTCAGAGATGGTATTCTGCATACATTGGCTGTAATGAGTGGTTATTTGAGTTACTGTTGCCTTTCTATCATCTCAAACCAGTTTGCCCAATCTCCACTGAGATCAACAACACTGACGCTCACTGGATAGTTTGTTTTTCGCACCATGCTCTGTAAACTCTAAAGATGGCTGTGCATGAAAATCCCAGTAGATCATCAGTTTTTAAATGCTCAGACCATATAGTCTTTCTTCCCCATTCTAATGCTCGGTTTGAACTTCAGCAAATCATCTTCACCACCTCTAGATGCCTAAATGCACTGAGTTGCAGCCAAGTGATTGGCTGATTAGCAAATTGTGTTACCAAGCAATGGAACAGGTGCCCCTAATAAAGTGGCCAGTGATTGTACATCTATATGAAAGAAGGATGGTCGAAAATGCATTTACAGGGGGTCCCCGACTTACGAACATCCGAGTTACGAACAACCCCTACTTACGAACGGGGCCCGAATGACGTCACGCTGGCCGAATCTTCCTCTCCTGAGCCTTTCCTCCGTTCCTGGCTTGGCTGCGGGTCCCCTTCGCCCTCCTGCCTGCCCATCCACAGGCCTGGTATGGTCCGGTGGCCTGCCAGGCCGCTAAAACTGCCCGTCGGGGCCGAGGCCTTGTGCGGCCTACGAAGCCTCCAGGATGCCCGGTCTTTCCTACGCCGCTGCCCCGCGAGGGTGCACCGCGGCCGGCCTGTCTGGCCTCTGATGGCTGCTTTCACCATCCATCTCCCTGCTGTGCCATACAGTGTACCTCTCTCTGCTGTCTCCTATCGCTGCCACCATGAAAATAGTGAGAGGGGAGAGCTGGGCTCAGCTGCGCTCCTGGACTCCTGTTTTGGAGGTGACAGGGTCAATAAAGAGAACCTGTCACCTCCAATTGCTATCACACAGGGAATTGTTTCCTCCTGTGTGATAGCAATAAAGTTAAGTGAAAAAAAAATTTAAAAAAATAAAAATAAGAAATACAGTAATAATTAAATTAATAAAATAAAAAAAATAATTAAAAAAAGTAAAGAATAAGAAAAATAATATTAAAAATAAGAAAATTATACAAAAATAAAAAAAAAGTAAACGACAAGCTACAAATAAATACAAATAAAAAAAAGTGATTAAAAAGTAAAAAAATAAAAGAAACAAAACATATTTGAACTAACCATGCCGCCCCTGCCATCCGGTTGCCTCTCTCTGTTGATTTGGGTTTACATCCTGTCTCTGAGACTAGATTTGCACTTAAAAAAGGTACTGTTCCGACTTACAAACAAATTCGACTTAAGAACAAACCTACAGTCCCTATCCTGTTCGTAACCCGGGGACCCCCTGTACCTGAAAAATCCAATGACCTAACACATCAAAGTATAAATACCATGGGGCAGATCGCTTCTGCAAAGAGAAAGGAGAAAGATGATTGGACAGATACCACAATCTCCACATAACCTGCTAATCCACGTTCTGAAAAATTCTACCACTTGGACAGGGTTGAAGAAAACCAAGTTGCTGGGTGCAAAAAGAAAGACTTCACAAACCCTAGTCCATTGATGGCGAACCTTGGCACCCGAGATGTTTTGGAACTACATTTCCCATGATGCTCATGCACTCTGCAGTGCAGTTGAGCATCATGGGAAATGAAGTTCCAAAACATCTGGGGTGCCAAGGTTCACCATCACTGCCCTAGTCCATCCAGTTCTAATCTGTCACTTTTGCTGCTCCAGGCATCTTTTTATGATTTCACTTATGTAATTTAGTTTGCCTGTTTGATTCACAAATCACACAAATTAAAAACACATAACAGCTCTGTTCCTGTGGTCTCCACATTTTTACACTCTTCTTTCCAGTTTTGTGTAAGGACTAGTTAACATAAACTAAAATGGGTTATAAAGAGTAAAAAATAGGATAATGACTATTTAAAACTGGAAGCGTTTTTTTCTTTTTTCAAAGGAGGATACACCAGTTTTATTTCACTTTACATTTCTAGGCATTGAACTTCAAGAGGATTGTAACTCAATATACTTGCGTTGCATTGCTTACAATGTGCACTTTTAACACAATATCACAAATCTCAGTACCTTCATCCATGTGTTTCCTTTTCTTTCATTTCTGTAATTATTTTGGTAACAGAAAAGGGGCTCTGCACATAGGGTTGTACTCAAAAGTTTGCATACCCTTGGAAAAATACAGTTTGTACCAGAAAATAACATGAGTGAGCAGGCAAAACACATTTCTTGTATTTCTTATGGAATTCATTATGTCATATCAGAATGGCACAATCATAAAACAAAACATAGCAACAAAGTTAAAAAAAGAAATTATCCTTGTTCAAAGGTCTGCATACCTTTAATTCTTAATACTGTGTATTGTTCCCTTTAGCATCAATGACAGCATAAAGTAATTTTTAATAGTGGTCTATGAGGCCCAGAATTCTTGAAGGTAGTATAGCTGCCCATTTGTCTTGGTAAAATGCCCCCAGGTCATGAAAAATCTTTGGTCGTCTTGCATGAACCACACGTTTGAGATCCCCACAGAGTTGTTCGATTATATCAGGTCAGGCGACTGTGATGGCCACTCCAGAACCTTCACCTTTTTGTGCTTAGGGTCACTGTTGTGCAGGAAAGTCCAAGAGCGTCCCATGCGCAGCTTTTGTGCAGAAGAATGTCAACCGTCTGCCAGTATTTTCTGCATTCATCTTGCCTTCAATTTTCACAAGATACCCCGTGCCTTTAGAGCTCAATCCCACCCCCCCCCCCCCCCAATATCAGTGAGCCACCACCATGCTTCACAGTGGAGATGGTGGCTCTAGGCCTTTTGACCCCTCTCCAGACATAGCGCTTATAGTTATGACCCCTAAAGCTCTATTTTTTGGTCTTGTCACTCCAGATTAGAGGGTGCCAGAAGCTGCGAGGCGTGTCAAGGTGTTGTCTGAGCGTGTTGCATTGACGCAGTAAAGGCTTCTTTCTGGCAACTCGATCATGCAGCTCATTTTTGTTCAAATATCATCACATTGTGCTTCTTGAAACAGCCACACTCTTTCCAGAGCAGCCTGTATTTCTCCTGAGATTACCTGTGGCTTTTTCTTTGTATCCCAAATAATTCTTCTGGCTGTTTTGGCTGCAATCTTTCTTGGTCTACCTGACCTTGGCATCAAGAAATCCCCAAATTTTCCAATTCTTATAAAGTGATTTGAGAGTACTGACTGGCATATTCAAGGATTTGGATAACTTTCTATATCCTTTTCCAGCCTTATAAAGTTCCATTACCTGTTACACAGGTCTTTTGACAGTTCTTTTCTGCCCTACATGGCTCAGTATCTAGCCTACTCTGTGCATCCAAGTGAGTGCTAACAAACTATTTATACACAGAATTGATTTGCAATTTAAAAAGCCCAGGTGTAGGAAATTAACATTTAATTGCCATTTTAACCAGTGTGTGTCACCTTGTGTGCCTGTACCAAGGCCAAACATTCCAGCGTATGTAAACTTGATTAGGGCATTTGGGCGATTTCTGTCATCACTAGGATTTTAAAAGGAGCCAAAAACGATGTGATAATAAATGGCTTCATATGATCACCATCCTTAAATAAAAGACAGTTTTTTGGCAGGATCAGTCATATTTTCAATATCGATGCCATGATTTATGCCAGGATATGCAAACAACTGTACACTTGTAACATACATTCTGGGTAAGAAATCTAGCAGTGTAATATCTGGATAAAGTTGCAAACCTTTGTGTAAACGGACAGGATAATATACTATTAAGCACTTTGATACCCTTATAGATTTACATGTACATCTTCCTGATCTACAGAGAATTTCTGACATTAGGAATCTAGGTACCATATTTATCGACGTATAACACACACTTTTTTCCCCTTAAAATCAGGGGGAAATCGTGGGTGCGTGCTATACACCGACCCTTGCTGTCTCTGAGGGAAGAGGCGTGAGCTCTGCTGAATTACATAGCCGCGATCTCCTGTGTCTACCCAGCGCTCCATCACTCACAGCCACACCTCCTGGCCCCGCATTGGGCCACTGTTCTATCATATGAGCAGAACCAGGAGGGGTGGCTGTAAATGACGGAGCGTCAAGTACAGAGGAGATCGCGGCTCTGTGTAATTCAGCAGCGCTCACACCTCCTCTTCCCTCGGAGACAGCAGAGATAATCCAATACTGGCAAGGCTGCAATGATGGGAAAGGTGAGGCTGCAGATGGGCACTGAACAGGCTGCAATGTTGGTCAACTTATAGGCTGTAGATGGGCACTGAACAGGCTGCATTGTTGGGCAATTTAATGGCTGCAGATGGGCACTGAGCAGGGTGCATCCATGGGCAATTATGAGGCTGCAGGTGGGCACTGAGCATGGTGCATTGATGAGCTGTGACCCTAATTTTGCTTCAAAGTTCTTTATTTAAAATGTACATTTTTTTCCTTAAACTTCCCTCCTAAAATTGGGGTGCGTGTTATACACCGATAAATACGGTAATTATTATTCATCAATTGGCAATTCATTTGTCACTGGTAAAACACTTTTGGAGTTACAGAAGGAAAAACTCTGATGTAGATAATTAGCTATACCTATGTCTTGTATATGCCCGGACTTTTCATTTAAAGCGGAAGCAAACCTATCCATAAAACAGTTTCATTTACAGCATGTGCCAGAAATGCAACACTCCCATTGGTTGTGCGCTCAATCAAACTGTTAAACCATCCAATCGCTGGTGTCATAACTGATCACATGTGCAGCATCATGGCAGTTGTAAACAGAGGCAAAGATGGCAGCTTCCTTGGCTGAAAACGATAGGGGGGGTTTACTTACACTTTAAATAACGTGCTACTTAAAAGAGATTGTAAAGTCTCAGGGTTTTTCACCGTAATGCATTCTATGCATTACGGTGAAAAACCTTCTCTGCTGCAGCTGCCCCCCAGACGAGCCCAGCAGCTCCAGCCGCTGTCTCGGGTCCTTATTGTATAGATTGATAGCAGCGGAAGCCATTGGCTCCCGCTGCTGTCAATAAAATTCAGTGACACGGGAGCCGGGAGCTGGGCAGAGTACTGCGGTCTGTGTCAATGGATGCAGCAGCAGCAGCAGGACTCGGGAGCGCGCCCGCACGGGTATCCCCATGGAAATAGTCTCTGTGGGGGCACTCACCGAAGAGGAGAAGCCAGGAGTGCCGCCGCGGGACCCCATAAAAGGAGGATCGGGGCCGCTCTGTGCAAAACCCTTGAACAGAACAGGTAAGTATGACAGGTTTGTTATTAAAAAAACAAAAAGAAACCAAAAAAAACTAAACTTTACAATGACTTTAAAGTGTTACTAAACCCAGGACCCTGCATTCACTATATCTGGTCTCCCACAGTACACAGAACATGGAAATGCAATCATTTTAGTAAATATAAACTGCTAAATACCTTTTCTAATCAGCAGTATATAGCAGTCTTGTGACTTCTACAAGTGTATGGTTAAAGCTGGTAGGAGGCGTTTTCATACTGCAATGGCTGTCCTATGAGGATGCAGGACCCCTGTCTGGACAGTGCTGATTGGCCCTGTGCTGATCACATGCACCTTCCCAGGAAAACAAAAAACTCTCTAGCAATACACACCAAACTGAGCATGTGCAGACTGACTAAACTAATGGTCTTATCCGGAGATGTTTTGGGAACAATGCAAGAAGGGGAGGATCAGAGAAGACAGGCTCAAACAGCCTTTTTTACACAATACAGAGGATCAACCCCTTAGAATCCACAGTGATTATAACAAACATGCTTTACTGCATATACAGACTGATTTTAATGTTTTGGGTTTAGTAACACTTCAAATATACCCAGTCTGTTCACCACCCTAGATTGCTTCACACCCCAAGCCATGTGGAGAAAAATCACAGCACAACCTAGCAGAACCTAAAACTTGCTTAAAACAGAACCCTAAAGCAGTGAATGGGAAGTCTGTGGACCTGGTGGGGCCATTTATGCACTGCACTCACCTCCCACAGCCCTCCTGCTGGATGTATTACACTATCATGATCCAAATGCAGTCAAAACAAACCACAGACTCAAGCAATATTTGATTTATTTTATTTTAAAACCAGTTTTATTTGTATATTTAGAAATGTGTAATTTTTTTTTTAATAACTGCAAAGAAAAAAAATAATAATCAGCCACACGTGAAGAACTAATAGTTGATTAGGAGAATGCAGTGCTGTATCTTCTACTGAAACCGTGCGTATGTGCCATAATAAATTGTCTATTAGTAAAAAAATACATTTTAGGGCACATTATACAGAATCCTTATCACAAATTGCAGCAGGGATACTTTTTAAAGATAATAAACTAGAGAATTCTGAGGAGTTATGCTCAGCATTTATAAAGATAGCAATTTTTGTGCATTTCGCTTCAAAATGTTCTTGTGGTGAGTACTGTAGAAATGCGCTTTATTGCTGCAGATGTTACAAAGTTCAAGGCTCAAAAAAGGTAGGAGTACAAAGGTATCCTTAAGAAACGTTCAGGTTTTCTTTTTCTTTTTTCTTTTTTTACAAAAAGTAAAGCTTAAAAAAGTTAAATTTACAAAAAGAAAAAACAAAAAAGAAAAACAAACAAAAAAATAAACAAAAAGCAAAAAGTGGTATGCACGCATTTTATATACAGGCATTGTAACATCTTTGAGAATTTTCTTTTAAATGCATAGCAGAAAACATACAATTTTCTTCAGTATCTTCTGGGTTGACTTGCAGAGGTTAACTTCTTCCTTGCTAGTCCACCGTAAAATGAGTTCACAATAAATCATATTTTCAGCAATCTTTCTTCATTATACATTACCCTATATAAGCGCAAAAAGCCATATGAACTTCATAGAACAGAGAATTAGGAAACAAAGACTATCATAACATGAGGGTAAGGCATCCCTGCTGGTTAAATGTGTGTAGTAAATGGTTAATTTACAGATCCATAGAAGCACCAGAACCAGTCAATCTTGTAAACCTTGTAGTTGTAAAGGGGTCCACAGTTCATGTTCAGGCCCCTCTCAGCAATGGGGAGAAAAATAAATTATTTTTTTTTTTTACTGAACTATGGGCTGGGTATGAAGCACAATCATGGCATTTGGTATTTTAAATAAAGTATTAACATTCAAATCTTTGCTGCTGGAGAACACCCAATGGGAGTTTTAGCTATCTCCACAGCAGAGTTGTGAACAAAACTAATGACTGGTAGAGCCTTCATACCTAACACGTCTTGGAGTTCTGGTGCAGATGCTAGTTGATAAAAAGTAAAAGTGCTAGTCTTTGCTATCAAATTCAAAAAAAAAAAAAAAAAAAACGCACGCGGGATCCTTCAGTGGACATCGGGCGACCGGTTAAAGTATCATTCTGGGAACAGGCTTTATTGTAGTGTTATCAGGATTGGTCCTTTGGAGACAAACTAAAGCAACTGAAAAAGGCATTTGTTATAAGAGACACTAAAAGGTGCGACATTGGTATGACCTTCAAATGTCATGTCTGAGGCCCATATTCTGACCATGGCTTTAAAGTCTACTCCGTAAAACGCAAGTTCAGGCAAAAATTTCTAGCACTAATGAGTCCCATTGTAATTTAGTGATCAAATAATACTCAATAGGATGTGTAAAGATAAATAGGTCCAAAGCAGGTTTCACATTTTTTCTGATCTTTACACTGTAGGCTTAGAAGTGATCTATTAATACAGAGACACAATTTGCTCCAACAAGATAGTTAGGATCACCAGGAAGTGATTTGTTCTGCCAGTGTTTGGGATCACCTGTAGATATATTGGGAAAACAAAAGGAGAGGTTAGTCTTTAATGATACATATCACAACACATCAATTTTCCTTACGCCATGATGTAAAAAAAATACATTTAATAGCTTTGAGGATTTCTTTTTTTTTTCAACACATGTACGGCTCTTTATATCTTCCTTCTTTTATTCTTGGTATATGGTAAAATTCAATCAAAAACATTAAAGCCAAGTAACGCATGCCTATAATTTAAAAGATCTAATACTGCCCTCTATAGGCCATTCCTAAAAATGCAGTACAATACCTGGGGGGGGGGGGGGGGGGGGGAACATCAGAAGTACACTATTGATAGAAGATGAAGTAACATTAAATCAATTTCCTTCTCCCATTCTTTACAGAGGCTTTACAGAGACCACAGTGAATAAAATGGCAATCATTGCAATATTTTATGTCACACGGTATTTGTGCAGCGGTCTTTCAAACAAAATTTTTTGGGAAAAAAGACACTTTCAGGAACTAAAAAAAAAAAAAAAAACACAACAGTAAAGTTAGCCCAATATTTGTGTATATTGTGAAAGATGATGTTACACTGAGTAAATAGATACTCAAAATGTCATACTTTGAAATTTCGCACACTCGTGGAATGGCGACAAACTACGATACTTAAAAAAGGCGACATTTCTACAGATTACCGTTTAGAATTACAGAGGAGGTCTAGTGCTAGAATTATTGCTCTCGCTCTAACGATTGCATCGATACCTCACATGTGTGGTTTGAACACTGTTTACATTTGCAGGTGCGACTTATGTATACGTTCACTTCTGCACGCGAGCACGGAGGGAGGGGGCGCTTTAACCACCTCGCGCCCAAGGTACATCATATGACATCATGGACTTTGAGGGGGGATATCCGAATGATGCCTGCAGCTACAGGCATCATCCACATATCGTTTTTTTTCAGCCAGCGATTCTGTGCACCATAAGAATGATCATAGTTCAGCTGCTTGATCGTTCTTACAGGCGGCAGGAGGGGACATATCAGAAAATACAGTGCAGCACACCGTCCATACATCAGTAAGTGCCTGAGAAATTGTGAATGTGTGAGGAGCTATGCTCATAGGACATGTAGTCCTGGGCAGGACGTGAGTGGTTCTAAAGGCAGAATTTTTTTTTTACTTTGCTATAGGAGAGCACTATACTGTACTATGAACTCTGCATGCACTCTGAAGGCAGGAAGAGCCAGAAGCGTCTGTGGGGGAATCCAGAAGAGGAGAATCAGGGCTGTTTGTTTAAAAAAAAATTACTTTAAAAGACACTGTGCAGGGAAGATCAGCTTCCATACCCAGAGAAGGTGGAGGCTGATAGACTGGAAGTAATATAAGGCATTACAATAGCGTTTAAAGTAAACTTTTATCAGTATTGTGCATTATATTTAAAATGATCATATCCATGACAAAAAAAAAAAAAAGTCAAAGCTTTTAGTACTACTTTAAAGTGGGAGTCCACCTAAACCGCCAAAAAAAAAAAAAAAAAATATTAAAAGCCAGCAGCTACAAATACTGCAGCTGCTGACTTTTAATAAATGGCCACTTACCTGTCCCAGGGTCCAGCGATGTCGGCAGGCGACGCCGAGAACCCGCTCGGGTTCTCGGCAGCTGCCGCCGCCATCCTAGGTGAGGGAATCAGGAAGTGAAGCGTTGTGGCTTCACTTCCCGATTCCCTACTGCGCATGCGCGAGTCGCGCTGCGCATCGTAACTGGTCCCCGCTATCTCCTGGGAGCTGTGTTTCCCAGGAGACAGCACGGGAAACATACTCGTGTCTTAGACAGGTATCTGCACCCCCCTCCCCCCTGAAAGGTGCCAAATGTGACACCGGAGGGGGGGAGGGTTCCGAAAAGCGGAAGTTCCATTTTTGTGTGGAACTCCGCTTTAAATATAAAAGATTTATATCTCCCTTCAACCCTTCATATAACTGCATGTCTGACTTCTAGTTTAAATGCCCACATATTCTAACCCCTTATAGTAGTCATTTTCTGCTCTTTTTGTACTATAAAAGGGCTAATTTTAGTTTTTTTAAACACCATTATGACAGGTGATACAAAAAAAAAAAAAAAAGCATGCTGCTGCTCCTAAATGTCTTAGGTCTGGTTCGCTGTGTTTTTTGGTGCTTTCTGCAGAAACAAACTACAGTTCATTTAACAGGATTTTCCTATAGGACACATTCACATCTATGCTTTTTTTTTTCAGCTGCTGCATATTTGGGAAAGGGTCAAGGACTTTATTCAAACGCAAAACTGCTTTTTTCTTTGCTTTTTTAATTCAATGCAGAAGCTGCACAAATCATGTAGTGCACTGTTGCCACAAATTGCGTTTTTTAATTTGCTACAACAAATTGGCCAAAAGGAAGCATAAAAAATGCAAATCGCAGAAAAATCACACGTGCAAAAAACACAGCAAAAAGCACTGCAGAAACAGATCTAAAGCAAACTGCATAGATGTGAACCGAGCCTTATGCTGGCCATACACGTATCGATTTTCAGACGAGAATATTCATACGGAAAATCTTTGTACATTCGCTGAATGAAAGAATGTCGTTTGAAAATTTCTCTTGCTTTTAAAATTCAGTTTTAAAATGAACATTGTTTCTGAACTAAAACCACATATACTGTCTGAAAATTCCTTTGAAAAAGAAGTTTTCTATTCTGCTCTTTCGGATTTTGCCGTCACTGTGGTCGAAAACGAATGTCAATTAGACACTAACGATTAGAAAATGGAATAAAGGTTCTTAAAGTTGAATTTTTATTGAAGGAAGACATGGTTTTTGTATGGCCAGCATAAGTGACAGCAGGCGCATGGAGCTTTTATCAAGCCACCTGCCTACGACAAGGGAGTCTGTCATACATAATATATTACAGTTCTGTCTGAAAATCTGCAAAACCATCTTTAATTTTTTTTTCTTTAAATAAAAAAATTGATGTGAGTCTGATGATATTTACCAGATTCAACCTCTAATAGTATATACAGTATATGTCTTATGTCTATTATTCTCAGAGTGGATTAGAGATTCTGCTCCCTAACCATATAGTTGGTCATTTATATTTACCACTGCATAGATATTTAAGAATAAATTGCCTCTTATTTTAAACTTTACATACTAACTAAATTATACACACCACACTTTTGTTAAGGTTATTATCCGATTAATCGAAACAATAATCAGCCAACTAATCGATTATGAAAATAATCGTTAGTTGTAGCCCTAAAAATATATATATATACACACACACACACACACACACACTTTACAACCTTAATAAATGCACATTTTTCTTTTTACAATATGGGTGCATTTATTATTTTTTTTACAAAAAAGATAGAATATGCCTTTAACTCCTTGCTACATTTAGATATATACATTTAGAATGGAGTAGAAAGCCTGAAATGATTAATACTATTTAAATTTCCAAAATTACCACTAGCTGTGCTTCATAAGAAACATACACGTTCCTGAATGCCAAGAAAGGCAACATGCCAAACAGTACAGATAGTAATTTTCAGCTACAATATCAGAAATCATTTCTGTACAACCAATGAGCAGCAAATGAAGTCCAACGCTGCAGTATAGTCCACAAGTCCTTTGCAACAGAACACCGCCATCCAGTGGCCACAATACCAAACATGAACCTGCTTTCCTAATCTCTTCAAACATGAAGTTCAATCAAATGGGTGATCAATTGAGTAGTTTTATTTTTAATCATTAAACCATCTGTGCAATACTGTAATCAGTTTCAGCTTCTTCATATCATGTCTTGACCTACTTTCATGACTTCATTATGATTCATGAAATAGAGGAAGTGGTCTTTTTACCGCTGGAGAGGCGTGATACCGTTTATAAAAACACTCCATAAAATGCAAATATGAGGAAATTATTTCTTACAGCAAGCACACGCAGCAAAAAGTACTTGTGGAACTGCTCAGAAGTATAACTGAAGTGCGGCACCCAGAATATGTAAGACATTTTATACAAGCTTTAGAATTCATGTATGGCATATGAAAATAACAATTGCAGATATGATTTTTTTTCCAACCAGAGACCACTGCAGACTAGACAGAGGGACAAATAACATTTCCTGTGAATGATGCTGACAGATCAATACTCTTCTTCAAGGTTTTCTTTTTATACATCTATATATTAAACATTACGGTGTTACAACACCGTAATGAATTTTAGATGGGTTTTCAATTTGTTGTGTGTGTGAATCACTAAAGAAGAGTGACCAAATAAAATTAAAGATATAGCCGAATGCCAATTTAACCACTTGCCAACTGGGCACTTAAATCCTTCCTACCCAGGCCAAATGTTTAGCTTTCAGTGCTGTTGCGTTTTGAATGACAATTGGGCAGTCAAGTAACCCCGTACCCAAATTAAAATTTTATATTTTTTTTCACACAAATAGATCTTTCTTTTGGTGGTATTTAATCACTAATGGGGTTTTTATTTTTGCTAAAAAAAAAAAAAATTGAAAACAATTGAAAAAAAAATAAAAAGTTTGCATAGTTTGTTAGAAATCTGCAAAAAATTGCAAACAGGTAATTTTTCTCCTTCATTGGTGTGCACTGATGAGGCTGCACTGATGGGCACCGAAGAGGCAGCAGCAGCAGCTCTCCCTGTTCGGGACCGATGTCTGTCTGACAGAAGTCGGTGACTGGCTTTTTTTCCTCTTCACGCTGACAACCAATTACCGGCTCTGTTTACATCATGTGATCAGCTGTCACTGGCTGATAGCTGATCACGTGGTAAGGGGTCGGGATCGGCCCCTTACTCCTATCTATGATCAACCGAGTCTTGTGGACTTGATCACAGAGCGAGCCACTTGCAGACAGCTCATGCACGTACATAGACGCCCTCCCAGCAATTTAGGCCTGTGCTGTAGCCGTCTTTTGGCTATAGCGCGAGCAGAAAGAGTTTAAAGAAGTAGGGTGAAAGTTCTTTAAGCTATACTCTTCCTGTGGGTCACAGGAGTGTAGTGTACTTAGTTCTGCACCCCTGAGACACGTATTTAGCCCTCCGCTGTCGGCTTCCATCACTTACTTGGTCCAGGCTTTAATGTCAGAAACCCGACTTTAATGTCAGAAACCACCCAGATGTCGGAGCGCTCCTGCCCCCTCCACAGCCCTGGGCTCCAGTAGGTGCTGGAGAGACAGAGAAGAGAGCTGGTGACTGACAGTCCCTGGATCTCTGTTCATTGAAGACCGAGAACTGAGCAATTAGTGGTGTTTTAGTGCCGGCAGAGGACTGATGCTGCATCCACCTAAGTGAGTATGATTGATTGTTATTCTGAAATCCCCATATTTCTCTTTTAAAAGGGAAAATACCAAATTGTTTTAATTATGCAGAGCTGGTACTTTAGCCACATACTGTATATTGTTTTACTAGAAATAACAGATAAATACAAGCAAATTAAACTGTTCTTTACAAGAGGGGTGCACTATACGGACAATTAACACAGTTTAAGTTGTGGGCATTTTTTTCTCTGGCTCAAGCCCACTTGGCTCTAACATGCTAAAGAGGTCAAGTGGCCACTCCAGCCCTAGGGAAATAAAATACTTCCACTCTTGGTGTAATTTTACAGATATTCTTACAAAGGGCATTGTGCTTACAGCAGGGCGCAAGTTTTAAGGGTTAGTGCACCTTTTCACCAAAGAAAAAAGGGTGAATTAAAGAATAAGAAAACCCAACATTTCATATTCCTGATATGTGCCTGCTGTCCCATGTACTTGTATGAAAAAGTGTCCTATTCTCTTTGTATTGCTTCCTTTGTGTGAAATCCCTGGTGTTCCTGCCAGTCCCTCTGCTTTCCTATTAAAAACTGACCACAATGTGGTCAGTTCTCTAGCTATGTTGGGAACTTGGTGTACTCTCCTCCAAAGATCAGACTTGTCCTGACACCCTGGACTGGAGGCTGTGTAACAGCATAATGTAAGTAACGGCGGGCGTTCATTGGCCAGTGCTGGCCATATGACTGCACTTGACCAATGAAAATCCAATGAAGCTCCTTTCTTGCAGGATGTATCTAGGAACAAAGTAGAGGTTCTCATTGGTCAGCACTAACCAAGGAGCACTTGCCATTGTGGGCAATAAGTTCCTTTAAAGCTTCCAGCACTGTTTTGTGAAGTTTTAAAGTGCTGGGACATTCTGCCAGCTGGAGAGGGTACGTGCAGCGGGGACCAAAAGGGCAGAAGGGTGAAGATGGTGTTGAGTTATTTCACTCCTTTTTTTTTGTGAAAAGGTGAATGAATCATTTAAATTTTATGAATGCGTAACAGAATTCTATTGAATGCAAACAGATACGTTTAAATAGACACACTATATTGGGACTTTACAGCAGGATTCTGTCTTAGTCCGTAGGGTGCAATATTGAGTTGGCTCACCCCTTTGCAGCTATAACAGCTTCAACTCTTCTGAGAAGGCTGTCCACAAGGTTTAGGAGTGTGTCTATGGGAATGTTTAACCATTCTTCCATAAGTGCATTTGTGAGCTCAGGCACTGATGTTGGACAAGAAGGCCTGGCTCGCAGTCTCCTCTCTAATTTATCCCAAAGGTGTTCTATTGAGTTGAGGTCAGGATTCTGTGCAGGCCAGTCAAGTTCCTCCAACCCAAGCACGCTCATCTATGTCTTTATGGACCTTGCTTTGTGCACTGGTCCAAACCATTTGGTGGAGCGGTGTTATTTTTCAGGAGTTGGGCTTGGCCCCATAGTTCCAGTGAAGGGAACTCTTAAGGCATCAGCAGAAAAAGACAATTTGGACAATTTCATGCTCCCAACTTTGTGGGAACAGTTTGGGGATGGCCCCTTCCTGTTCCAACATGACTGCGCACCAGTGCACAAAGCAAGATCCATAAAGACCATAACGCACAACACTCTCCTCACCTTTCTGCCCCCTGCTGCATGTACCTTATAAACCCCCATTTTCCAATGCCCTCCCCACTTGGTAGAACGTCCCAGAACTTTAAAACTCCACAAAACAGTGCTGGAAGCTGTATAGTTACTGTAGGGTTCTCTTCACTGGAACTAAGGGGCCAAGCCCAACCCCTAAAAAACAACCCCACAGTATAATTCATCCTCCACCAAATGATTTGGACCAGTGCACAAAGCAAGTTCCATACGACATGGATGAGTGAGTTTGGGGTGGAGGAACTTGACTGGCCTGCACAGAGTTCTGACCTCAACCCAATGATAAACACCTTTGTGATGAATTTGCGAGCCAGGCCTTCTCGTCCAACATCAGTGCCTGAACTCACAAATGCGCTTCTGGAAGAATGGTCAAACATTCCCATAGACATACTCCTAAACCTTGTGGACGCCTTCCCAGAAGCGTTGAAGCTGTTATAGCTGCAAAGGGTGGGCCAACTCAATATTGAACCCTAGGCTTTGGGATGCAATTACAGTTCATGTGCGTGTAAAGGCAGGCGTCCCAACACTTTTGGTAATATAATGCATTAATTACTGTTGTATCATCCATTTGTTTATCCAGTCTTGTGAGTTAAATACCTCTGCCACATTGCACAACCAAGAAAGCTACTCTGCCATCTCTTAGCTCTTTTGCTTCCTAGGTCACCTGACAACTAACCAAATAGAGGTGATGTGGCTGATTTATTGATTGGCACACAGGCTGGAGGAAGAAAGGTAACACAGGAAGCTGCATTGCTGACTGTCACCAGTCTAGTTGAGCATTGTAGAAAGAAAATAGAATTCACAAGATTGCCTGTACAGAATTACAACCCATTTGGTAGTTAAGTTTAACGCCATATGAGGGAAAACTAATATAGGAGTAGGGTTTGTGCTTCACCTAATTATACACACACACTATATATGTATATATATATATATATATATATATATACACACACATACATACAGAAAATGAAATGTACAACTAAAAACACTAATGTACAGATTCTGTTTGCAAACTATTGAAACATCGCCCTCAAGTGGTAAATGCGATTAACCACATCATTTTGATCCCTGTCATGAAGCACATTAAAGCGGAGTTCCAGTCATTTGTTTGTTTATTAAAAGTCAGCAGCTAAAAAAACTGTAGTTGCTGACTTTTAATAAACACACACTTGTCCCAGGATCCAGCAGTGCACTCACCGCAGCCGTGTTCTCCCTCGGCAGTGCCGGCATCTCTACTATGGGCACCCGGCTGTGGCAGCTTGCGGCCTCACAGCTGAGTGCCCACTGCGCATGTGCGAGTGGCGCTTCACTCTGTGACTGGTCCCAAAGTCTTCTAGGACCTGTCATATGTCCCAGAAGACTTCGGGAAGGAGAACTTTCAGCCTAAGGCGACCGGAACAGAAGTGGGAGAAGGTACCTGTCAAAATCAGTTACCTGCTCCACCTCTCCTCCCCAAAAGCTGTTTTACAAACAAAAGCCGGAAAATAGGCCTTAAAGCAGAAGTTCCACTTTCGGGTGGAACTCCGCTTTAAATATAACTATCCATAGAATGCTCTCAAAGATTCAAACACTCTGCGGAAGACAGTTAAGATGGTGGAAAAATAGGCAATTTCCAGAATTTTCATATTCCACAAACAAAATCTGCGTTTACAGTGCCAGTCACACATACAAAGCTTACTGATAATTATGATATATATTGTTCCACTCATAACAAAACCCTCCCTAATTAATACTAATAAATTAAAAAGACAAGGGGGGATTTATAAAGTGTAGCAGCTTCCTAACCCAGCATTATCTACTGTCAATCAAAGGTAAGGCAGCAAATACATGAGTCAGTTTTTTTTTCGTTCAACCAGGGGGTTGGAAAACAAAAAAAAAAAAAAAAAAAAAACTGACCCAATACGAAATCCAGTATCTAAATTGGGAGAATTCTGCCACCCACATCAAAATGTGTGGATGGGGGGAATCCTTACCATTTAGATATTGTATTTAGACGACAGGGGGACCTTCCCTGCCATCAGAATACACTGATCAGTGCTGCTTACTAAAGCCTGCGGTGCAGACTGAGCGGCGAAAATCCAACAGGGCTGTTGTACAGAAGTTGATCGGTAGATCGATCGATTTCTGTACAGCCTCAGTGCCTATACATGGATCTTAATTTGCCCAGTCTCTCCTAAACTGGCTGAAATTTGAGCGACGTATGGCTGGCTTACGGCGGACCTGAAGGGGAACTATCCACTAGTTTCCCAAATATGAGCATTGTGATATCTAAGAACAACAGCAGTATTCCCGGCCCCTTTGTTTACATAAAATTTTTGGTTGGGGAATCTCCCAAAGACAGCTGAATGGGGCAAGGGATAAAGCCCTGAATGACACATTCATGAGAGCTTCCCAACGCAGACATGCCCTACGAGTAGCAGCTCAGAGCTGGTTTTAATTTATGCTATCTACTCGAAACTGGCAGTAGGTCTTGTTGCCATAGGTTCCTAAAGCGATGGTAGCTTGAACTACCTGAATCCGTTGCCTGTTTTTACCAAAAATGGCACAAATGCTTGTGTGAATTAACCACTTGACCTCCAGAAGATCCCCCCCCAGCTTGCTACGGGGGCACCCGAGTCGAGCCACGTCTCCCTGTGTCCATTCAGACATGGAGCGTGGCCTAGCCCGGTCCCTTTTCTCTCCTCATTGGATTGACAGCACCACGCTGCTGTCTGAGCCAATGAGGAAAGGAGACCAATGAGGAGGGGACTCCCGAGACACTCCTGCAACTTCGCTGGATCAAGATGGGGCTCAGGTAAGTATTAGGGGGGCTGCTGCAAACAGAAGGCTTTTTATCTTAAGATAAAAAAAAAAAAAAAACCTTCTGCCTTTACAACCACTTCAAAATTTATTTTTTAAATGCAACCAGAGTAAGAAACCCGAACTCTGACCTGATACTAGCTTCTTGCAATCCCTGTACAGCAGGGCTGGAGTGTTAGAGTTATTAAGCACAATGAGCCAACGTGTTAATTTGCTGACAAAAAGCATGCCAGTCACCGGCTGGGATGAGTCCAAGATGACTTGGGCTCAGAGGAAGTGGGTTGAATGATGCTGACCATCAGACTCAAGACATCCTTCAGAAAAAGAAAGAACTGCAGGGGAACTTTATGGACTGGTGAATACTGTCATTAAATCTTAAAAAATAGTTTTGTTTTTTTTTAGCTTAATTTTTGCTTTAATGAATAACCCTCGGAACAGCTAACAACCTTTGTTTACTATGGGGCACATAGGATACCCGGTGACCCCATACAAATATAACTGGACATGATGTTTTTTGACAAGTTGTTCCTTCCATTGCTTTGCATCTTAATACAAAAATGTAAAGAACAATTTTGTAACTGGGCTTATAAAAGAATTCATTACTCATTAAGAAGATGACTAATGTAATAATATATTCTAACTACAGACAAAAGTCACGACCTCCCTCTGGAAATTATATTTTAGGATTAAAAAAAAAAAAAAAAAAAAAAAAAGGCCCTGTACCCATAAACATAGTAGAATCCAACATGTGGTCAGTTTAGAAGCAATGACCAACCTTTGACAAGTGCTGCTTTTCAGGAGAGTGCAAGCTGATCCCAAGTAAACAATCCACTAAATGAGCCTTCATTAATAGCCTTTCTTGAAAACATTCAAACAAGAGACTTGGCAAACTCGAAGCAGAGTGTGCCAACAAGGAATTTCAATACTGCAAAATGATTTAATTAGTCCAGACATTACAGAACACTGGCTCATTAAAAACAGCAAGCTTTCCTTCAAACCTTCAATTTAAGATGGAGGGTTAATTGCTACAAAAAGCATTATGTGCACCTCTAAGTACTTTTGAATTACCAGATGCTTTAGATAGAAATTCTAAAAATAGGATTTTTGAACTCGCCGTAAAATCCTTTTTCTTGGAGTCAACTGAGGGACACAGGAAGTCTTTTACCTTCTGGTTATACTGCTGCCTACAGAAAGATTGGATATTGGCAAACAAAACATCTCAATACCAATATGCCTTTGTTTTGTTGCAAAGCAGTAGAGGGCTTGATAAAAAAAAAAAAACACAAAGGGGTGGTTCCTGTGTCACTCAATAGATCCCAATAAACAAACTTTTATAGTGAGTAGAAAAAATAGGATTTTTGTAACAGCTTGCCTGTAAAATCCTTTTCTTTCGATGGACATCACTGGACACAGAGCCTCAGTAATTACTGGTGGGTTATATAGGTATCACTAGGTGATTGGACACTGGCACACCCTACCAGAAAGTTTAACCCCCATATAATCCCTCCCCCTTGCAGGGATACCTCAGTTTTGTAGCCAAGCAATATAGTGTATTAGAAGAGGGGCAGGACCTCTGTGTCCCGTGATGTCCATCGAAAGAAAAGGATTTTACAGGCAAGCTGTTACAAAAAAAATCCTATTTTCTTTCTCGAACATCACGGGACACAGAGCCTCAGTAATTACTGATGGGATGTCCCAGAGCAATGCTGTCTAAGGGGGGGGGGGACCACGACCAAGTAGGGTGCAATCAGACCTGAGGACCCTGTACCGCTGCCTGCAGCACACTACGCCCAAAGGCGATATCCTCATGCCTTCTCACATCCACCTGATAGAATCTGGTGAATGTATGTACTGAAAACCAGGTTGCGGCTTCGCAGATTTGAGCCATAGAGGCCCGGTGATGCACTGCCCAAGAAGCACCAATAGCCCTTGTGGAATGTGCCCCGATATGAAACGGAGGAATCTTCTATTTCAAACCGTAAGCCTGAATAATCAACTGTCAAATCCATTTAGAAATGGTAGCTTTTGACGCTGCCTGTCCTCTATTGGGACCCTCTGGCAGCACGAACAAAACATCCTTTTGCGAATCTGAGCAGTTGCCTCCAGATAGGCCTTGACTGCTCTTACTACATCCAAAGAATGTAGTGATCTTTCTTGCGGAGAACCGGGATCTGGAAAAAAGGAAGGCAGAACAATGTCTTGGTTTAAATGAAAATCGGAAACCACCTTCGGTAAAAAACTAGGATGAGGGCGCAGTACCACTCTATCCTTGTGTAAAATCAAATAAGGCTCTTTACAGGAAAGGGCTGCTAATTCCGATACTCTTCTAGCAGAAGAAATGGCTACCAGAAAAATTAACTTCCTTGTCAACAGGACTAAAGGAATCTGACTTATTGGTTCAAAAGGCTGTTTCTGTAACACAGACAGAACCAAGTTCAAGTCCCAGGGGTTTAGGGGCGCCCTAACCGGAGGATTAAGACGCGTCACCCCCTGAATAAAGTTTCGGACCAAAGAATGCGAAGCAAGTGGCCGTTGAAATAATACTGATAAGGCCGAGACCTGGCCCTTGATGGTACTCAAGGCCAGCTTCATCTCTAAACCCAATTGTAGAAAATAAAGAATTCTACCTATCACATATTTTCTGGGATGCCAACCCCTGGATTCACACCAGGATACACAAGTTTTCCAAACTCTATGATAAATAATTCTGGAAGCTGGCTTCCTTGCATTGATCAAGGTAGATATCACAGGACCTGAAAGCCCATGACTCTTCAGAACGTGGGTCTCAATAGCCAAACCGTCAAATTTAGCGTTTGTAAGGCAGGATAGAACACTGGACCTTGAGATAACAGGTCTGGGCGTACCGGTAGTGTCCACGGGGAACCCACCGTCATCCTTACTATTTCCGCATACCACATCCTTCTGGGCCAAGCGGGGGCCACCAGAAGTACTGACTTCCTTTCCTGCCTGATCCTGCGAAGGAGTCGTGGCAGTAGCAGAATAGGTGGGAATGCATAAATCAGTGAGAACCAATGCCACGGAATCTCCAACGCATCCGTCCCGCATGCAAGAGGATCTTTTGTTCTTGCCACAAATCTGTCTATCTTTCTGTTGAATCGGGATGTAAAGAGATCTACATCTGGAACCCCCGATCCTTGGCGTATGGCCCAAAAGACGTCGGGATGGAGAGACCATTCCCCTGGAAGTAACTGCTGGCGACTTAAATAGTCCGCCTGCCAGTTCTCTATCCCTGGAATGAAAACTGCCGATATACATGGCACATGCTTCTCTACCCAGACTAAGATCTGGTTCACCTCTTTTTGAGCAGCTCGGCTCCTGGTGCCTCCCTGATGATTGACATAAGCCACCGCTGTGGCATTGTCGGACTGGATCCTGACTGGGCAATACTGTAGACTGATAGTCCAGGCCTTTAGGGCTAGATATACCGAACGGATCTCCAGAATGTTGATGGGTAAGGTCCTCTCGGTTTTGGACCACACCCCCTGAACCGCAGACTGTTCAAGAACTGCTCCCCAACCCGACAGACTGGCATCTGTTGTTACCATCGTCCAGGTAACCGGTAGAAAGGATTTCCCCTTCTGCAGGTTTTCGGGTATGAGCCACCAATTGAGGCTCTGACGCACCACATGAGACAGGTGGATCAGAAAGTCTAATGCCTGAACCTTCTTGTTCCAGGCTGACAGAATACTGTGTTGCAGCAGTCTTGAATGAAACTGAGCATAAGCAACTGCTTCGAATGAAGACACCATCTTTCCTAGCAGCCTCATACAAAGGCGGACAGAAGGACCCTTCTTGGTCCTGACTGCCAGAATCAGCTCCCTTAAAGTAGTGATCTTTGCTTGAGGTAGAAATATTTTCTCCTGGCTTGTATCTATGATCAGACCCAAATACTCCAGTCTTCTTACTGGTTTTAGGAAAGATTTTTCTAGGTTGAGGATCCAACCTAGGTGTTCCAGATACTTGACTGTGGTCCTCAAGTTCCCGTTCAAGGAGGCTACCGACCGGTCTATAATGAGCAGGTTGTCTAGGTATGCTATGACAGCTATACCCTGAGCCCTTAATCTGGCCAGAGGAGGGGCCAAGACCTTTGTGAACACTCGAGGTGCAGTGGCTATCCCAAAAGGCAGAGCCACAAACTGGAAATGGCGCCCTCCTATCTCGAAGTGCAGAAACTTCTGATGAGCGGGAAAAATGGGCACATGCAGATATGCATCTCTTATGTCTATCGATGCCAGAAATTCTCCTCCCTGCAGGGTGGAGACTACTGTCCGAATTGATTCCAAGCGGAAGGATTGAAGCCTTAGGAATCGGTTCAGATCCCTTAAATCCAGAATGGGTCTGACATCCCCATTTGGTTTTTGGACCATAAAAAGGTTGGAACAGAAGCCCAATCCTTGATCCTTTGCGGAAACCACCATAATGACCTCTTGCGACAAAAGTCGCTCTAACGCTAGAAGGAGCGACTGCTTCTTCTCTGGATCTCTGGGAACACTTGATCTGAGGAAACGAGGAGGGGGAAATTCTTGAAACTCCAGCTTGTACCCTAAGGTTACTGTGGAGATTACCCATCTGTCCTGGAAGTCCTCCTGCCAGAGCTCTGAAAATTGTCGCAGTCTTCCCCCTACTCGAGCGAGCGGGGGCGCGCCTTCATGAAGAGGTCTTAGTGTTTTGCCTAATAGGCTTCTTCCCCCACGACTTCTTTTGTCCCTGGGGTTGACTCTTGTTTCTGGGCCCAGACGGAGGAGGCAGTCGAGACTGCCTGGAGGCTGACGCCCCTGCCACTGGGGAAAGAGTCTGTTTGAAAGAGGGACGCTTACTCTTCTTCTTAACATGTAAGAGAGTGCTTTTCCCACAAGAGATTCTCTTGATATAGTCATCCAAGTCTTCTCCAAACAACCTTGCACCACGAAATGGAAACCCAGCCAGCAGTTTCTTACATGGTGCTTCGGCTGCCCAATTTCTTAACCATAGGATTCTACGTATATGCACCAACCCCAGCGAAAGACGAGAGGTTTGCACGATAGAATCTCTGATGGCGTCAACAACATAACATAAGGCCGCTGGAAGGTTAGCCAACCCCTGGGCCTGCTGTTCAGGTAAGACCCTGATGACCTGCTTAACATGGTCTCTTATGTATTGACAAACTCCAATCGGTGCTATTGCAGGTTGAGCCACTGAACCTGCCAAGGAGAAAACATCCTTCAATAGGGATTCCATCTTTTTATCCACCAGATCCCTGAGCATCTGAGCATTGTCTACAGGACAAGTCAGACTACTATTTACGGAGGAAATGGCGGCATCAACGGCCGGTATTCCCCACATTTTAACAAACTTTTCTTCCATAGGATAAAATGTTGAAAACTTTTTCGGCGGAAAAAAACGTTTATCTGGGTGATCCCACTCAGAATAAAGAAGCTATTCAAGTAAATTATGAACCGGAAAAGCCTGTGCTGTTTGAGGAGGTTTCAGTGACCCTAAAGAAGAAGAGGGTTCTTTAACTGATTCAGATACGGGCAACTTAAATGTGGAGCGGACCAATCCAGTAAGGATCTGCACTAAGACTTTCTCCTCCTGAGAAGTCACAGAGGGCCCCTCTCCATCTGATTCCTCCGAAGAGGAATCATCCGTCCCATCCTGATCCTCTGAAAGGGATTCTTTCCCCTTATCCCAGAGCTCCTCTGCCTGAGGGTCTTGGGGAACAGAGGAAAGCCTAGTGCGTTTTCTTCCACTGAGTGAAGATGTAATCATTAATCTTTCCTCTAAACCATTAATGGCTGAGGAAAAAACCTCCTGTGTAATGTATACAGGGGCTGCAGTGCCAGAAGCAGGTGTAGCCCCTGACCCCAATGGCTCTCCCTGACTAGCCGTCCCTGGCCCCTCAAGGGGGGAGGATGCTGCAGAAAGGGGGTCCTCAGAACCTGAACGAGATCCCTAGAGTCTCTGGTCCGTGGGGTGTTTGAACCTCTTCTACCCATAGTGCAAAGCAACAAGGTGGCAGTATCACAAAATGAACACTGACTGCTGAGCGATGTAGTCCGGCTAAAAGCCCAGCTACCAAATGCCCAGTCTGGTGTTACCTTAGTAAATGCTGCCTAGGAGAATGCCTGTGTCCCACCTTACATGCGATCGTCAGCTGTGTCCCTCCAGAAGGCTTAGTGCACATGTAATCTGTGCCTAAATAGGTTGAGCCCATAGCCTGCAGCCAGCCCTGTGGGCGTCTGAGCACGCTGGACGTTTTTTTTTCAGGTAAAACCTCGTTTCTTCGGTCCAGCTCTCTAAAAAGAGAAGCGTTACAGGTAAAACCTTGTTTCTTCGGACACGAGGCCCGGGGTACCATCCAATTCGGCCTAGAAAAGACACTTTGAAATGGATCCGGTTTGCTGGCTTGCCCCAGTATAGGGTAATCCCTTTGGAGCTCAGCGCAGGACATCTTTACACGTCCATCATCTAAGACACTGGCGTAAAAACTGAGGTATCCCTGCAAGGGGGAGGGATTATATAGGGGGTTGAACTTTCTGGTAGGGTGTGCCAGTGTCCAATCACCTAGTGATACCTATATAACCCATCAGTAATTACTGAGGCTCTGTGTCCCGTGATGTTCGAGAAAGAAATTCTATTTTCCTTTCTGGAAAAGGGTACACAAAGTTACTATGGTGGCTACCACTGAAACGCTTGATTATTCCCGGCGCACCACACATCCATTCCAAAAGTAACCTACTGCAAGTCTTTGGCAATGTTTATGATCAATGCTACTAGACATTGCATCTTGTGCCACAGCTGGTGTTCAGACCGAGCCCTGATAATGAGGGAATGGTTTCAGAGGCTCAACAAGATGGAAGAAGTTGAAGAGTTGATTAGTATCCCTCAGGGCAACATGTCTAAAGTTACTTCCACATGGTATTGTTGGATTCATTTCAAAAACTATCCAACAACATTGTGACCTTTGCTCTTAGTGGCTCTTTGCCAATACCAGAAGTCAGCTTGGAGAGCTCAATATTGTTCTGGCTAGCAATGGCAATCTGGCAGATGTTTGCTTGCAGTGGTGTGGAGGGTAGTTGACAGGACAGCACCCCAATCCCTTCCCTCCCATTTTTTTTCTCCCTCTCTTTTTCCCCTTCTTCCCAGCTACTTTATTTCTTTTCTACCCTCTGCCTTCATGGGTACATTCAATAAGGTTTTGGATGGAGTACACAAAATCCCATATTGCCTAAAAGGAAAGTATGTAAAAGAGCGGTCAGTTCCTTTTTCATTCAACCCAACATGTAGTGTGCACCAGGCATTAGAGGAGGATCTGATCAAAATGTATGGCGAATTAATGCAAAAAACAGTTAATGCCAAGGGGTTTACATACTTTTTCTTGCCACTAAATATAGACTTCTACTCTGTATTTAGCCGTCTGTCTTAAAGCAGAGTTCCAGTCATCTTGTAATTTTTTTTAAAAATCACCCCCACAATCGTCACGATTTCTTACATTTAAAAAGGCACTAAAACAAAACTAATAAAAACTACAATATCCAAAAATTAATGGCACAGGGATAGGCAACAAATACGGCCGTGAGTGCAAAATAGAGTGCAACTTCGCTTTAAGTTCTAGACATTTTTTCCTTCTTTTTCTTTCTAGTTTTTGATAAAAGGGGTAGAATATTTTTATGTGTCTGTGGCCATGCCCGGAGTGTTTCCCTCACTTTTAATATTGTTGTTGTATTTTCAACATATTTATAAAGACTGATGTCACACTATGGTGTCCGCTTATGAAGGAGTGAAAATTTTTCACTGCTAAATTCTCCGGCATTCACAGAGGAGATCTTTCTCCTCTGAGTGCCAGTTTATGAAGCAGTGTAGATCGCTTCTCCTTTGGAGGAGTGAATCGATCTACAAATGTGGAAAACGGTCCCTGATACATTACAGTACCAGAAATTCACTGAAACACAGATGTCTGTCCCTCTACACTAAATATTATAATATATATATATATATATATATATATATATATATATATACATACACACACATATATACACACATACATACACACACATAGACATGGCTGATGGTGGCTTGAACGAGGAAGGAGGTAAAAAATCTTCTCTTTTCACTCCCCGATTCTCCGTCTCTGAGCTGGTGAATTGGGGAGGGTGAATTCTGACAGAGCTCACCAGTGAAGTGCTGAGATCGCAGCTTCATAAACTGGCCGTTTTTGTGTCAGTCGGTGACATCTTTTCAATGTGTGGAGATGATCGGCGGAGAACATATTCTCCCCGATCATCGCTGTTTCATAAACCGTTAATGGACTGGGATCACCGCTGATCAGTTTCATAAACGGACACCTATCATAGAACATAATTCAACTGCCTGCCAACTAGAACATAAATCAGAGGTATGGTGGCTCTTTTTATCTGATCAGTAAGGTGACACTGCAGTCTACACAGCTTAAATATGAAAACCATATTGTTACATGCCTGGCTATGTAGTGTAACAGAGGCAGGTACATTTACTAAAACTTCCAAAATTCTACACGATTAATTTTTCCATAAACTGAAAACATTCAGGCAGTTTTATGCATCAAGGTGACATAGCCAGCACGACATCACCTATGTAATGGGAGCCTGTGTGTCCTCGAAACATCCATATATTTTTCAAGTTTAGTTAAATTGTCCATGCTACTTTTTTTTTTACCAGATGGCTGATATTTCATACTTGCTGACCACGCACTGCCACCACACACAATTTTTCCTCATTCCTATGAAGAATAGTGATGTGATTCCATTATACAGTTGGGGACCTAAACACTTAAGCAGTTTCTACTCTCAAATATACAAGCACAAAAAAAAAATAAACCTGTATAACTGGAAAAATACTATACAAAAGTTTTAGGTTCTAAAAAGCCGTAAATGTGTGGAAAAAAATGAAAGTGAAACGGAAATGTAAATGTATGATTCAATTGACCAAATCTTGGTATCCAGTGATTCATGCTATGTAAGCGAGAGCAACCAAACGACCCAAAAGGACAGATGGAAAAAGCGTACCCGACGAGGTGTCGGATGATTTTAGAGCAAAAGACCAACCATCAGGAGTCATAGACGCACAGTGTGGTAAGCGCAGCTCCACTGGCTTCAGGAATTTTAATCCATGGGGTCCACACATTACTAAAGGACTAAGCAACGTTTCTCCTGCAATAAAAGAGAAGCAAACATGAGAGATCATATTGAAGTGAGCTATGCAGTTATATTCTTCTAGAAAAAAAAAAATCATTAGACGCCTCAAACCTTTCTCCTTATCCAGAGGTGGTAAGATGCTGTTGTCCCTGCAGACCTTGAAGTAGATTTCCTGCTCAATGCTGTCAGGGATCGCTCCTTGAGGTATGATGATACTGACCCCCGTCTCTATGGAACTCAGCACACCGCCATTGCTATTAAAGATGCCTCGAGCAGTTGCCACCACAGTGTGGGCTTCATCCTCATCATCGTCTTCAAGGGCAGAGGGACTAAAACAGAAATATTTGGTAAGGAAAACACAGATAATACCAACTAGAAAATATAAATAAGATATGCATTTCTAGGCCAACACATTGGGGGAGATTTACTAAAACTGGATCATTCAGAATCTGGTCCAGCTGTGCATGGTAGCCAATCAGCTGCCAACTTCAGCTTGTTCAATTAAGCTTTGACAATAAAACCTGGAAGCAAATTGGTTTCTATGCAGAGCTGCACCAGATTTTGCACTATCAAATTTAAGTAAATCCTCCCAGTCAATCTCCTTCTCAAAATATGGTAGATTATAGACACAATAACTGGACTGGCCACAAAAGTTCTTCATGGAACAGATCTCTTACATTAAGGCTCCATTCACACTTATACAGCATGACTTTGGAGCGCAACTTTGGATGGTGCGACTTGGATGCGACTTTGGCTTTGACCAATGATAATGGACAACTGTTGGAGAACTGTCGCATGTATCACATTCAGGTATGACTTTAATGTGACTTTTGAGGGTTTACAGTGCAGTTCATGGCACTGAGGTCGCATGAAAATCAATCCAAAGTAGTGTAGGAACTTTTTTAAGTCGCTGCGATTTTAAGTCGCACATATTTGAAAGGTTGACATTAAAAAACATGGGGTGTGACTTATGTGACTTTAGTGTCCAAAGTTGCATGACAAATCGCACGTGCAAATGGAGCCTAAATGTATGAGTCTTGGCAAAACAAATAAAAAAAATTTAGCTGTAAGTTAAAGTGTTTATTACCCCAACACTTTATATTCCTGATATGTGGCTGCTGTACCATGTACTTGTATGAGAAAGCACTCTGTTCTCTTTGTATTGCTTCCTTTATGCGAAGTCCCTGGTGTTCCTGCCAGTCCCTCTGCTTTCCTATTAAAGACTGACTGTCCCCCCAGCTCTTATGCAACTGAGAACAGAGGGAATGTGATCACTTATAAAAAAGGGGAAACAGTATTTATAATTTTTTTTATATCTATACAAAAAATTTTTGCCTTTAATTTCTATTTTAAAATTAACGGTTTGTTTTACAAGGTGATCATTTACAATCACTTTAGGAAAGTAAGGAATTCATTAGCAGCATTTGTTCCCAAACAATGGGAATTTGCACATATTGCAGAGATGTCTTGCATTTGACTTTTTTTGCCCAAGCATACACTTTGAGCCAAAAAAACAAGTCACGAAGAAGGTAAAAACTTCTTCGCCTAAGCCATATCTACTAATATGAGCTACTTTGGGGGGGGGGGGGGGGGGCTTCTACTCTCCTGGAGGAAACATGGCTGCTTTGCTTCTTCTATCACAACTTGGCCATAGTCTCACAAACGTTCCGAATTTAGGAACAGGGTGACAGCGCTTTATTGGAATTGTAGTACAGACTTAATGAGTTTAAGCAAAAACAATTTCCAATAGACAGCATTAGATCACCTGCCAAATTTATAGCAAACACTTATGGTTAGCCACCATTTGTCTTCTTAGAACATACAGAGAAGACAGACCAGGCCTATTATGTATTGGGGTCAAAGTAAGATTAAGGGCCAGTTCACACCAGGCCCGCATGCCCGATTCACATCGTATAAAAAGGGCATTCAATTTGTGATCTGCAGCGGGTGTCAATAAGTTATTAACACCACAAATGCAGGTCGTAAACGCAGTGCGCTTCCACCGGATCGCACAGTACAAAAGTACCATGTAATCTGGTTGCAGTGGGTTTTTAAAAGTAGAGCATGCACTACTTTCAATGTGGTGCAGTGCAATTTTAGCTCATTCAAAATGAATGGGTGGAAATCGTACTGCACAGAACCGTACAGCGAGTTCCTGTGCGGGCATGGTGTGAATCGACCCTTCGTGCTGGGATATCAATAGTGAGGTCTAAGCTGCCAAGGTACCTGAAAATTCTTAAAGTAGACCTAGACACTTTTTGTCATATTCTCCTCCCCCTTATAATTGCAAAAAAAATTTTTACACAAAAAAAATAAAAATTATTTTTTTTTTCTAATGTTCAGGCCCGCCATTCTCGACTAGGTGAAGATGACATACCTGGACCTCTCGCATGCACAGGAACGCCATGGGTCACTCTGGGATCCGTTGTGGAATATCTGCGCAAGCAAGCAGTCCTGTGAACTGCCTCCAGAGATTTCACTGAAACTCACAGAATGTCGCACATGTGCAGAAACAGTGCAGGGGGTGTCTGCCAGTTTACTGGTAGGGCTTGCGGTGTGTCTGTGCATGCACAAGGGTTCTACAGCAGTGTTTCTCAACCTCAGTCCTCAAGTACCCCCAACAGGCCATGTTTTGGGAATTTCTCTTAGATAAAATAGCCGTCCAAAATACCAAGCCATTGACTCTGATTTAAAGCACCTGTACAAAGGAAAACTTGCAAACATGGCCCGTTGGGGGTACTTGAGGACTGAGGTTGAGAACTACTGTTCTAAAGGACCCGTATACCTGGGAAAGATCCCTGAATCGTATTGCGCTGGATATGAATTTAAGATGGAGGCGCAGGGTAGGAAAAACTTTGTCTACATGCATGACAAAGTAGGACTCCATAGACTTAGAATTTAAAAATAGTATTTTTTGATTGTAAGGGTGGGAGCATTTACTAACAACTAGGAAGTCAGTTCCGGATAGATTAATACTTCGAGCGACTAACTTAGAGTTATAGCTCCAGGACACAATCTTAGCAATTATACAGTAAAAAACATGCAGCTGACATTTTTACAATGTCTAAAGTTCAACATCGTAAAAATGCTGCAACTGTCTGCGAGTCCTGATTATGCCTGTGAAAGATAAATGCAGCCACTTCACGGACAGTGCAATTTCAGACAGCATTTTAAGTGGGCTACACAGACCTTCATGAATCACCATGCTCCCACACTATCAACTGTTTTCTGCTTCACCAGCTTGTCCTGAAAATGCTACATGTTACCAAAGAACACTGAGTATTGATGGCTAAATGTCTTTTAAGTTTACAACTACATAACTTACAAGTGCATAGTACTATGATTATTATACTTGGGATAATTTTATCTGTACTTTAAAAAAGGTAAAGTAAACCTCTATAAAAAGTCCAAATACTCATGAATGAACTACTTATCACAAAAAGTGTATCTTAATTGGTTTGAGCAAAAAATTATAGCCTCTAAAAACTATGGTATATACTGGAATTGTAAAAAAATGTTATACTACTAATGGCGGTGATTGGCAACTTATAGTGGGACTGTAATAGTGTGGCATGCAATCTGACACTTAGGCTGGGTTCACACTGGTGCGAACTGCATGTGGGTTTCTCCGCATTCAATTTGCATGTCAGGAGAGTGTGACCGGCTTTCAATGGAACCGGTTCACACAGCTCCGGGACAGTGATGAAGCAGTTTGCAGAAGAGTTCTGTGCGTCTTCTGGTCCATTTCAGCCAAAATTTTGAGCCTGATCCGTCCCTAAAGCAGAGAACAGGGATGCACCGGACCCCCTGCGCTGAGCTACTACGCACAAGTGTGAACGCAGCCTGACGCTGGGAGGGAACTGACTAAATGACACTGACACCACCATTGAC
Organism: Aquarana catesbeiana; assembly: GCF_042186555.1. Lineage (NCBI taxonomy): Eukaryota > Metazoa > Chordata > Amphibia > Anura > Ranidae > Aquarana > Aquarana catesbeiana. The sequence continues at coordinate 96,903,890 of NC_133326.1, read as the reverse complement.
ACTAATACAGTGATCAGTGCTAAAAATATACACTGTCACTGTACTAATGACACTGGCTGGGAAGGGGTTTACATCTAGAGGCAATCAAGAGGTTAACTGTGTTCCTACAATATTTTCTGTGTGTGTGTGGTGTTGTATTTTCACTAAGCGATGTGCCGGTTTTTACTTCCCGCTTTCCAGGGGAGGAAAAAAAAAAAACGGCACATTACCGCTGTCAGAAGAGAGCTCTGCGTTGTTTACCTGCACAGAGCTCTCTTCCATCAACCACTCAGCTGATCAGCGGGTGCCAGACACAAATCATTGGCCAGGACCGTTGGTTGGCTTGTGCTGCAGCGAATGGGAGCATTACGCGCTACCCCCTAACCAAAAGAAGCGGATCATGTACATGTACTTGATCTGGTGCAGGGAGGGCGCTCTGCTGCAGTATATCTGCGGTAGGCAGGCCCCAAGTGGTTAAAGACGAACCAGGTTCTCTCTGTGGCAGAGACCTCACAGGGCTAGCTGAACAGATTTATAAATACTTTTGAAAATAAAAAGTATGGCGAGAAAAAAGGTGTGCTGGGTATTACTAAAAGTGTGAATATGTCTTGTCTTTTTGCATCAATAAGTGAATATCCTTTAAAATATTTTACATTTAAAGCATCACAGATATTTGCAATATAATATTTAAAACACTACCTGACTGGGACTGCTTTAGGCACTGCATTAATATTATTTGGTTGATACTTAGATTTGCTCTCTGTTGGCTTGGATGTGCCATCTATCTCTGGAGATATAGCCACATTGGTTGATTTCAAAACGGATTGAGGGGAATTCTGAGGTTTGGTGGGCAGCTCCGGCTTTCCTTGTGCTTCATTGGACAGAAGATTATGGTTGAATTTGGGGCTCTCGAACTTGCGCTCAAAAGGTCTGGCAGAGCTTGTGTAAGGTTTAGGAGTAAAGCGGTTATATGATGGTGTGATGGTTTTTCCAATCTGTTCTGTGCCATTAACAGGAGCTTTGTCAGGAAAGCTTTTCTGAGGAAAGAAGTTTGACTGAACTGTGTCCTCTCTGTTGGAAGGTCGGAAGACGCTTGGCTTGGTTTGAGGTGGTGGTGGTTCTGGTTTTGTCACTGTGGAATTTGTGATCTCCAGGGAAACAGAACTGACTGTAAAAATTTAAAACAGACAAAATATTGTACATTTTACATCAAATAGCTACAAAGCGCAAAGTCAAAGAAAAGTGCACTGCATCAAACCTCCAAGTGCTCCCCTTATATGCTTAAAAGCAGAACTCCATGAAAATGTTTTTTTCCCTATGCGGTGGAGCCGTGCCCGCAATGCATGGGTTAACTGCACGTTTTGTCTAGGGATATAGATACCCGATCCTTCAATCCTCTGGAAAACTGCGCTCCAACCATAGCCAGCAATGGACTGTTCCTGTTGTCTTCACGTTCAGAGTCGATCTATGGGTGTGATGACGTCAGGAATGGTCCATTCACAAGACCACTAGGGGGAAGAAGTGGTGGGGACTGGTCTTGTGCTTGGAGAATCTGTGGATTAGGCAAGTACATCTCCACTCTGTAGACAACAAGTCCATGCAGTACGGGCACAGCTCTTTAATCAGGTGCTAGCTTAAAGTTTGTCACCCCCCACCCAATAGGCCTAAATCATTGATGAACTTTAGGATTAACCCCATCAGGTGAAACATGTTAGATGAATGGTCCTGGGTGCAAGGCCATATGTTGAAACTTGCCAGCTGATTAAAGTTTTGCCTGTGAAGACATCAGTTTGCAACTTTTCCTTTGGAATATGCCAAAATATCTACATATGCTATATTTAACAGTCAGAACAAGTTTTTAACTAGCTCAATCCCATAGAACTAATTATCATGAACTAAACTAAACCTTAAGGCCTCGCGCACAGGGGTGTATAAGTTTGTTCTCAAAACATGCTGTATTTTTGCTGCCAGAACTTGGCAGGAAAAAAGAAATCTAGGGTATGTACTTTTGTATATGTATGAGGTTGAGAGCAAATGCAATCTACTGACCAGCATATTTTGTTTATTCTGGTTATTGGAATACATTTATGTGTATAAATTATGCTAGTTAACTCCTCTTAGAACACGCTCTCTTCAAATACGCCTGTAAACGCCTATGTGTACATGGCTACATAAGCTAACAGATGTGTTTACAGGCGTGAAAAAACAAAATGCCGAAGCCCGTATGAGAGGCATTTAAGCCCTAAATATAGATACAAATGCTATAAATTATATTTGCAGTTTTTACCTTAAAAGAAAATGATGCAGCATGCAAATTTTTTTAAATGCATGTTATTGTAAGAAATATAATTTTTGGGATATTAGCAACACAGAGTGTATTGGTTTTTGTAGTTGGCAAGTCCAACAAGTAGCCAAGTAAGGAGCAGTAAAGCACAACTATTATGCAGTACTGATAAGCATTAAAAGGATAAGTACAGTCAAACCTTGATTGGCTGTACTTCTCCTGTGCATCACAGGAGTGCAGTTTGTTCTGCACTCCTGTGACCAGGTTTCAGCAGACAGCGGGCTGAAGCATGGTCAGCTGACGTCACAGAGCCGGTCCAGGCTCAGTAAAGATCACGACCATATTGTCGGGATCCGCCCACATGCCTGGACCGGCACCTAGTTCAGCCTCTGAGAGCCGCCACCAGCTCTCTGTTCATAAAGCTCTGAAAACCCGAGCAATCAGCGGTGTTTGATCACTCAGTTCCCAGTGTTAGAGCCACCGGAGACTGATACAGCATCGGACCGATCGTGCATCCAGCTAGGCAAGTATGATTTAAAAAAAAAAAAAAAAAACACAACAAAACAAACAAATCCAATACTTCTCTAAAGTCATTGTAAAGGACTTTTTTTCTAAAAACTAACAAACATATTATACTTTCTTGCTTTGTGCAATGGTTTTTCAGAGCAGCCCTGATCCTCCTCTTCATGGGCACCCCACCAGCGTTCCTGGCTCCTCCCCACACCGAGTGCCCTTATAGCAAGTTGCTTGTTATGGGGGCACTTGTGCATGTTCGCTCCTGACCAACTATGTATGCTCACAAACATACAGAGCGCAGCTCAACCCCAAACCCCACTCCCTCCTTCATGGCTGTGATTGACAGCAGCAGGAGCCAATGGCTGAGCCAATAAGAAGGGAGAGAGCCAAGAAAGCCTGCACAGCAATGGATGGAGATCAGGCTCAGGTAAGTGTGGGGGGGGGGGGGGGGGGGCTGTATGCATAAAAGGTTTTCCACTTCAATGCAGAAAATGTATTAGGATTTATTAGAAAAAAAAAAAAAAAAAACACTTCCTGCCTTTAGAACCACTTGAAGCAGACCCAGAGTCCATATAATAATGGCTTCCCCCATGTACATTAGTACAAACTATATAGGAAGAAGGAATTTTTTTTACACATTAATTCGTCGTTAGTCTGGTTGAAGAAAAAAAAAAAAAGACATAAGTCCATCTAGTTCAACCAATAAAAAGGGGGGAAAAAAATATATACAATCCTATATACACACACAATTGATCCAACACTCACATTAATAAGGTTTTTTACATCAATTCATTAAAACATCATATCAAGTAAAACGAAATATACAACTCACCCTCTGTGTGGGGTTGTTTTGCATGTGCTGTATGATTGACAAGCACTGGAGAAGGCTGGTTGTACTGGGAGGTTACTTGAGGGACCGGGTCATAACGTTTTTCAGTTATGGGTCTGTCAGGAGAGTCCATATCTACAGGTTTTCCCCTGTCAGAACAAACATCAATGAGTTCCACAGTAACAAAAATTTTTGTTTTTTAAATTACATACTGAGAAGGGCTTAAATCCCAAAAATGGAAACATTTCACTTAGCTACTAATTTCAGCAGAACTGAACATTTAGGCATCAACCGAGAATCACTTAAGAATGTACGAGAGACCATTATAAGCGAATGCAGACAGGTAAAATACCTAGCTTATCAATATATATGCCAAATGATCAGATAATAAATGTTTTTCTTCTACTTGCCTGATCTGCATTCTGGGACATGGGTTCTCATATTCATTAAGCGAATACTGACTGCCAATGTCTTCAGTTCACCACTTTTCAAACACACACTAAGTGATTCATGTATGACCGGTATTGCCGTATATACATTCACTCAAAACGATAAACAGCCACCTTTACGCCTTGGGTGGAGAACAATACAGAATCGGGATGTTAATGCAACAGCACAAACTCGACAAACAGAGGCAGATGACTTGTTTACTGTCCATTCCAAATGTATGATTTATCTCCTCCGTGAGCCTTTTTTTTTTTTCCAGCAACATTGAATATAGCAAGAAAGCAAGCAGGAAATCCGTCCAAGTCACAGATGATGCAACCAGGATTTACTCCCAGACACAGACTTATTCATCGTCATTGCTGATGTTCTCAGCAAACTGGACATACAAACAAATGCCAACTGGAACTGGAAAGCATCCCAAATAACAACCCCCAGCTTTATGTGCACAAGTGTGGCAAACTTTTTTTAGCAGAATTAAAGACATTATAGGTTTAGATTTGCTGATTGATTTTGGGTTGACCTTGAAATATTTAATTCTATCTGTAGAGGAAAAACAGATAGCAGGCTGTCTAAAACGACCACTTTAGCTGGGTGCACATAATGCTGTGGTAAGTCTAAGAGGAATGACAAAGACAGCCTTGTGTTAATGCCAATCTTACCACTTGATGTTCCTTTTCAAGTAGTCATAGCTAGTGTAAGAGCCAAGAAATCTAGGCGGTGGCAAAGCAAATGTGATAGAAGAATGAAAGAAAAGGGTCATTCTACCTTTAAGTAAATTAAGACTTGCAAGACTTTTTTTTTCTTTTGAAAATACTTACACAAAGTCTACCTACTGAAGAGTGACAAACTCCTAATCTAAGAAGGTTATTTATGGAAAACATTGAAAAAGCAGTGCATTGCTGGCATTAAAAGAGAAAAGAGGAAAGAAAACTTTAAGCGGTCCCTAGGATCTATTTAGAGAAGACACAGTACATAAGCCACAGTGATCACATTAGCATTGTTATCACACACTGGATTATATAACAAATGATTATTTGATAACATAGTTTAGATAGCACAAATAACCATTCACACAAAGGCTTTCATTCCTTCTTCCACTTGCATCACAGTGTACAGATCTAATGACTAATTGGCTGCTAAAGGATATCTTATGCTAAGCTTAATGTGGACTCCAAGTAAGAAAATCAAAGCAATTCAAATAGAGAATGGCACAAAGCGTAGGAGAAATGCAGACAATTCTTGTAACATTTGCTTGGTTCTGGCACATTGCTACCCCTGGTAATGAGCACATTCATCAGGCACCATCATCAGCAGGTAACTAGAATGTAAGGTACATGATCCATATAAGCCATTACATAAAATCTTTTGTAACTCTGCATATCTGCATCAATGTGTATTAAAACCGACAAATCAAATTTACACCTCATAGATGAATACAAAGTCACTGAAAAGGTTTAAAGAGGCGCTACAGTCTTCCTAACCCAAATTTTAATAAGAACATCCTCATGATTTTTATGCAACTAATTTGGATATTCTCATTCATGTCCAAATAATAAGTACCTGCCAAAAGTGTCGTTTATTATCCCCTGCAGAAATCCCAGCAGCGGCCATCACAACTGTGGACATCTGAAGCCGGTACCCATTCTTATCCTGGATTTCTTAAAAAATGGCGCCTTAACTTCTCCCGATCGCATCATTTCCGGTCTGGAAAATCGCACGATGTTAGAAGCCTAGGATACTCAAAGACTCCTAGGATGTCGCAGTGTCAGTGGGATAGGCTAACTACATCACTCGCCTATGCGGTTGAAACCAGAAGTGGTGGGAAGCAAAGAAAAAATAAAGTTTTCATATCCAATTATTACAACACTGCAGCTGGGTATTAAGACAAGCCTAAGTCTAATTAAACAGCTCAGCCCTTCCCATATAAAAGGTAACAAAAATAGGCTGAAAAAGTGAAGCTGTTTAGAAGCTCCTGCAGTGGAGGACTACCACATTCTGCCAGCAAATGCTGCAAAACCGCTCTCTCAATGTCTCCAGTAATGAGATATGCCACTGTAGTTCCTGGCTTCAGCCTCCTCCAAAAATGGAGTCTTAGCCATGCCGCGAAAAAAAAAGTGATTGCATACTACTGGAAAGGAAAGATCCAACAAGAATGACTTCCTCATAATGGCTAGCATTACAGATCTTTCTGTTCCCCGAGAAAAAAGTGAGAAGTAAAAGGGTGACTCAACGTGCCAACACATTACCTACAGCTGAAATATTTATTTTGAGGAACTTAGCCTTTAAGCGAACTTGCTACTTTTCCTCTGAAAATTCTATAAGAACCAGCATGGTGTCAATTGATAAAAGAACGATTACTGCAATTAAAATGGAACGATTAGCAAAGTCAGAAATTACATATATGATGCAGTCATTTACTAGCATTACCACGGGACTTTTGTTTACATGAGTCCCTAACTGAACATAATTTTATTACCGATTGATCCTTCCACTAGATAGCTGTTGAACTTTCATTAGATCAATTATATTTTTTTTAACTTCCTTTACCATGCCAAGCTGTCCACCAAAGTGACATGTTAGATGGTTCAAGAAAAGAACAGTTATCACAGACAAGGGTGCTTACAACAGTCCTTTAGCAAAAGATTTTTTCCCAAAAGAATAAACTTGATAATCTTCTTAGCTGGGGTTAACTGTTCATTTTTTTTTGTCTTTATTTAAAGCAGAACTTAAGTCCTGCTGTCAAAAAACACGAGCAGGCAGGCTTTTATTGCAGAAGAGACCTACAATAAAATGCCCCTACCTGTCTGCACACAGTCTCCAATTAAACTGTAAACTGAGCAGCTTACAGTGCTGGGCCGATCTCTGAGTGTCGGGATGACAGCCTCCTGCACATGCTGCATCCCCCGCCAGCCAAAGAGACCCTAAGACCGACACTCAGAGGAAGATCCCAGGCACATGATTGCTGGACAGCCAAGTATGGAGACTTTAGTTTCACTTTAATGTCTATCTACAATTACATCTAAGGCTACCCTGTCTACAGGATAGCAATCCAAACAAGAAGACTCGCTGCTCCAGGTGAGGTTTTAAAAGCATGATGATCTGGACAGGTGCCCGCCTCGACTCGCCTTCACATATAGTCAAAAGAAGAAATGGCCGCTCTCTGTACTCGATCAAAATTCCTTTATTCAGAACATCCCAAAGTGTTGACAGAAATCTGGTAGATGCATTTCACACACTCCAAGTGCGCTTAATCATTAGATATGAGGTAATGATTAAGTGTACTTCGAGTGTGTGAATGCATCTACCAGCTTTCTGTCAACATTTTGGGATGTTCTGAATAAAGGAATTTTGATTGAGTACAGAGTGCGGCCATTTCTTCTTACAGGATAGCAATGTTGTGCGATTTTTATTGCAGAAGGAACTGCGTTGTCACCCTGTTAAAGGAACCGGACGAATAGCAGAGCTACTGTCAGGATCAAAAGTTAATAATGTTATGAGGAAACTCAGAAAAACAAAAACTTCTGTAATTTTGCTAGTGACGGCATCATATTATCCCATTTTTTTTATTTTGTCTATAGTTCCACTTTGAAAGATAACTAAAAGCCAAAACTTTTTTTTTCAGATTTGAATAGAATGTAGATGGATTAGAACACCTGTCAGGTTTTACTGCTATCTGTGCCCCGATTTAGGGAAATTATCTTATCATTATCACTGAGAAAAGTGAAAGAAAATCCCAAATTTTGGGTTGTCACCAGAACAGGAACAGAGGGAAGGCTTACAATGAGGATACAAGTTCTAGTGACAATCAGGGACTTCCTATCACTTCTTGCTTTGGCTATGGGACAGGAAGTGAACAACAATCTCCCCATTGGGAAACAGAAGAGTAAAAAACTGACAGGGGTTATAACCCTCCCTTAATCTATACAAAAGCTGTGCCTTTAGTTCTACTTTAAAGCCTAGTACACATGGGCCAAATGTTGGGCGGCAACAGCTGGTTCAATAGAAACTGACCGACATTCGGCCTGAGTGTACTGCAGCCGGTTGGACAGAAGCTGGTCGACGGAAAGGGCACAACCAAAAAAAGTCCGCCGATCGGCTCCCAATCAGTGCTCTCAGCCAATGGCATCCACAGCTCAACAGGCAGATCGCTGTACTAACATCAGATAGTTGGAACAGCGGCTCCAACCTGAGCTTTCAGTCTTTTTTTTTCCTTTCAGCTCCTTGGGTTGTACGAAAAAAAAACTAGTGTGTATTAGGCGTTAGTCTCTAAAGGGTGAATATAATTGTAGACTATTTTTTTAAAGACACATTGAATCCCTAAAATACAAACACTCTGAGGCATACATTACACACACACACACACACACACACACACACACACACACACACACACAAACGTGCACCCAGTATTTAATCCATCGGAAAAGCAGGTGTGAAAGTGAGTATTATAACCTAGATGTAATCTCCAAAACAAACCAAAACAATTATTCAAGAGAGGTTTATGAGACAGTATACAGGTCATGCAAAAATAAGGCATGTAATAAAGTGCTTTAATTGCTTAGGGTATTATCTGAAGTCCACATATTCCTGTCCATTTGTGCCCTATAAATATGTCAGATAACTGTAGGAATAACTTTTTAATTGTAGTTATTTACTGTAATCATGTACTCCCTGGTTTAACTAAATTAAATTAACTGTATTAAAGAAATGTAGGAGCCAGCCTGTAAAAGAAACCACAACCAGCATTTAAAAAGGTTATCTTTGTTACAGATTTACAGTTATTTAAAAGCAGCCATTTCATTATTGCACTTCAGCAGTAACAATTACTTATAGTTAATAGTCTAGCATGGCAACTGAATATACACTGCAGTGTATAATAGCTTATTATACAGACTACTATAGATTTTTTTTTTTTTAAATGGAAACTATCTAGGTTTATAATCTTTCTTTTAAATGGAAAAGGAGGGATCCTACACTATAAATTTGGCAAGATAGAAATAATTATAGGTTATCTACTTTAAGAGGATTGTAAGTTTGCCAATTAGCCTTTGCCACCTTGTGCTTAAAGTATCCATACACCTGCAGTGTATGATTTCATTACAAACGCATGTGACAGCACAACACGTTAGAGAAGCCCCATCTTCCCAGCACACATTAGATAAGAGTAAAGTCACAAGTACAGCTTTCACACATGAGGTGCTACGTCTTTCACTGCAAAGGGTCAGGATGTAGGTGCAATGAAGAGGTCAGAGAGAGACAAGTGCAGCATGTCAGAACGTACTTGGAGGGGTAGCTGTTAAAGCTAACTTGGCTCTGAGACTGTCCAGGTTTAGAAGGTTCAGGGAGGATGTTTGTAGGAACAGCAGTAGTGGGCTTGTCAAAGTTTCTACGATCAAAGTAAGACAGCTGCTTCCGATAATATTCCTCATCTTCTTCAGGATCATAATTGTTAGCACGAACTATATCTTCTGGTGGCATCAATTGAGGTTTCTGAGGTTCGGGTACACTGAAACAAATAAAACAAATAATGAAATACAATAACTCGTGTGAAATGCACAAGCAGAATGTTAGCACTGAAATTAACTATTTGTATAATTCTTTAATGTTCTCAGAGGAATGAACAACAGAGGACTAGGTGTGATCCGGGCTTGTAAAGTTGGACAAGTGACCAAAGCTGGCCATATATGTATATGATTGCTTTTGTTCAGTCAGCAGGTTGAATGAAAGAAAAAGCAACAGATTCCTCCATCCACACCAAACAGAGCAGATGGACGAATCTCTCCTGGCAATTACTGTATTCTGATAGCCGGTACCCAAAACCCTAAATACCCAAACAGTGACTGCACCTGTTTGGCTGTCAATTTTCCACCCAGCTACTACTACAAAAGTCGACTGAACAAATCAACTTTGGTTGAGATGGGTGGTGCCAGAGCTTAAACTCTGGCCGATTCAGTATGAATTGGCCAAATCTTGAGCTGTGTATGGAAGCCTTTAGAAAGATCCTGCACCATGAAAGCACAATCTACATGTACCCATGCTGTAGATATTGCAAGCCAGCACTCCTCAGAAGGGGCTGTTATTGTGTGGGTCTAAACCAGGGAGTCTCCAAACTGTGGATGTGAACCTTTGCTTGCCTTTATCTGGCCCTTGGGGCACTATTCCTTCCAGTGACACAAAGGATGGGCACTATTCCTTCCACTGATGCCAATATGGAGGCAGTATTCCTCCCACTGACACCAACGATGGGTCACTTTTCCTCCCTTTGACCAATGAGGCACTATTCCTCCCACTGACACAAGAGACAGGGAACTAATTCTCCCACTGACACCAATGATGGTGTACTATTCCTCCAACTGACACCAATAATGTATTTTTTTTTTTTACTCCCAATGACCACCAGGCCTATGGCATTGTTTACTCTCACCGATGCCAGGGTACTTTTTACTCCCACTGGCCACAGTCTGGCCTCCCTAATATTTGAAGGGCAGTAAACTGGCCCTTTATTTGAAAGTCTGGAGACCCCTGTCCCAGACTGTATTTATAGCTCAACCTTCCATAAAATTTAAAGAAGGAGGTCTACATATTATAGTGGCAAGAAGGTAAACACTAGCGTTTCCTAAAGAACTTCTTTATATTTAGGAAAATTGCATCATTATCACTCCATGACAAAAGGAAATATGCATCAGAACTCTCAAAAAAAAAAAAAAAAGTCTATCATATATATCAAACAGATATCTCCATGTGATGAGCGACTGAAATAACATGTTTAAAAGCAACCAGATAAAATAGAAAAGAGGTACTTATCAAGCAAGCATGAACTCCCTTTAGTGGATCGCACATTCATTCACTTAGCTGGTGACTGATCTCTCCACAGTTCTCATAAGTCACGGAGGTAAAAAATATCATTAGCAGCAAAAATAAAAGCAGTTATAGAATATGCATGTGTGCGTCCGTAGCCATTTTCATTTAAATAGCAAAGGAACTTTGTGAAGACTTGTTTATCTCCTCCTTACCGATAAGTAGGCTTTTCTTGATCATAATGAGGCAGTGGAGCAGCTTTAGATGCAGTTACTGGAACAGTTATTGGTTTGGGTGCAACTTCTGGAGCCTAGAATAGAAAAAATAAAATTTTGTTAGCGACAAACTTACAAAGTCAAAAATTAAAACAGATGACCCTACAGAAAAGGCATGTTAAAAAAAAAAAAATAAATAAATATATCTATATCGATCGAAAATATATATATAATATATATGATAATATTACACTGAAAGAGCTTTTAAAGCACATTGAGTCTTTAAATTTAGTTTCCTCTTCATAAAAGGTTTCCCCCAAGAAATCTGTCAAAAGTTAATAAAGCTGTGAATGCAAGTAAAAGCAAGCTTGTGTGAAAGGTGTGAAAATGCCAGTTCAACTGTCTTTTCTACCAAGAGGAGAAATGACATGCAGTGCATTATTTCAATTTTTATACTGCCAAAGGCAACCAATATACATATGTCATATATCCATATGTCATATATCCATATATTTGTGTTGTGTACAGGTATTAGAGAAGACTAAGCCAGAAACAAAAAAAAATAAAAAATAAAAGCCTTAAGGCCTGGTTCACACTAATGCAGCTCTTGCAAGCAGTGTTTTGCACTGGCATGGCAGCCCATTCATTTGATTGGGCTGTTGTGCCTCCTGAAATGCAGGCAAAAGGTCCTGGCTCCATTTTTTGGAATCGCAGCCCACACAGGAACTGCAGTGTGGATCCCAGTACGTGCGGTGTGCCTTTAAGATTACTGGCATCCACACATATCTCCAGTACTATTCTGTGCAGATGTTTGCGGCTGCAGAAACGGGTGCAGTCCCACAGCAGCAATTACCTGCACAGATGTAAACCTAGCCTTAGACCAGTGTAACACATTGAGGTTGATTTACTAAAGACAAATGTACTGTGCACTGAAAGTGCACTTGGAAGTGTACTGCAACAGCAGTTGCTCTAGATCTGAGGGGAAGCTCTGAAATGAGGGGAAGCTCTACTGATTTCTATCATCCAATCACGTGCAAGCAACATTGCTGTTTTTTTTAATTTTCCATGCATGTGATTGAGTATTATTTACAAACTGAATTTTACCTCATTTACTAAGCTCTGAAACAAGTGCACTTGCAGTGCATAGTATACTTGCCTTTAGTAAATCAACCCCATTGATTGCCTGCTATGAATGTATAACTGAATAAACCTATTGGGTACCTTTAAAACAGATACATCATTAATGTCCTTGTTCTTTTCTCCTTGAACCGTTCTCTTGTTCTCAAACATTTTGACTCTGGTAAGAACAGACTGTGGTTTCATGGCTGGGTCATCATCATCTTCACTCACAGAGGCTGGTGCAGGAACAGGTTTACTGTTGGTTGGCAGAAGGTCAGACTTCATCTGAGTAGGAGGAGGAGGAGGCATGGTTTCTCTAGGAGAAAGATCATATTGCCCTTGTTTTGCATTAAATCCCTGGGAAGGACTATGGTCATAGCCTCTTGGATGTGGATCAAAATATGGTTTAGTTTCAGCAGCCCTAGAGGTGGGTACAGAAGGAAAGCTTTGAGGCTCTGGTTTATAACGCATATGCATATCATATTCTGCAGGAGCGGGCTCCTCATATAGTAGCTGGGGTGCTTTGTAGTTTTTAGCTGGTCGAGGTCGATTGTCGTAGGCAACAGGAGGAGGCTCTTCAAAACGAGGCTGTTGTGGAAAGTAGCTGCGTTCAAGGCTTTCTTCTGAGTGCTGCCTCACACTGAAGTCCCTATGCTTACCCTCAAACTGCGACCTGGATGAATACGGCTGCTTATCATCATAATAACCCCACTGTTCATCATAAGTAGGCACATGATCATCACTATGTATTCGAGGATCATAGCCATGAGGGTATGGATCCACGTATTCTGAAGCAGATTCATATCTGTAAGACGTATCAAACTCTCTACTCATTGGTTTTTCTGCATAGGATGGAAGGGCATCAAAGTTCAGGTTGCTTTCTTTCTCTGGTCTCTGATGGCTAAGCACTTGTTGTTTCACCAAGTAGTTGTGCCTGGGATTATCTTCCACAGAATATGGCTCTTTTCTGAAAACCTGCATGATAAAAGAAAGCCTTGGGTTAACAACCAGAACAAAAGCACAGGATAATAGAAATCAAATCACATCAAAGCACCAGCCACAGGATGGCAGCAAACATGCAGAATTTCCAAGTGTGAAGCAGTGCTGGAAACATGTTAAATGGAAAAACATGTTAGGTTTTCAGCAACATGATTTTTGCAACATAAAAGACAACATTTATAGCAAGTTGGTTGGTATATGAAGTTGGTAAGGAAGGCATGCAGTACTGGAAAGCCATGCAAGAAAAAAGCAAAGTAAACCCCAGTTGATTTAGATGCAGCATAGTGAACTGCTCCAAATTTCCAATGTCAATTTATTGACTACCTTTGTTACTGCAGGCACCTGACCAATACAGTGTCGTATTTCAGGTACCATCAGTAAAGCAAGGTTAAAGAAGAAGGTGTTAAAGAAAGAAGAATCTCAGATGCAAGTATGACTGGAAGTAGAACAGACTGGTGCAACAATGTAGCACAGGTACCTTTGCTGGATCTATGTGCACAGGTAAAGATGAAGGCTCTTGGTCTCTTAGCATTATGTGAGCTGCCTCAGTGTTTGGTGATCGCATTGGGCCAGCTTGTGCTTGGTAAGAGCTGTATGGGGCAGGGTTTGGATCCTCCAATCTGACATTACTTAGATTTACATTAGGATTTACAGCAGCAGTTGAACTTGCAGTGTTTGTTTCAGACGGCAGAGAAAGGTAAGGGGCAGCGGGTAAGGCGTCTGCTTTCTGTGGAGTGTGTAAAATAATGTGTTCACTTAATACAGCACAAAAAAGCAATCCAAATGTCATAGCAGTCTGTTAGGAACTGCTTTACAACTACAGATCTCTACAGCTACTAGCTCATCCTAAAAGCAGATACACAAAAAGCAAAAGAAAAAACATGTATTTTATATAGTTTTTTTACATCTGACTAAGCTAGACAATCATAGTACTGAATTGGTTTAGTACACTATCAAAACATATACAAATACAGTACTTTGCATCATTTCAGTCCCAAAGAACCTGTTAGAACCTGTTAGTAGCTAATTGGCTTAGGAAAAGATCACTTTAAAAAACAAAGCATACACAATTTCTTGATTTTTCTTTTTACAATAAAAGTTACATTTTACAGTAGTAAATGTTACTTTAAAACAGAAGTGGCGTTTTTAAAAAAAACAAAAAAAAAAACAAAAAACAAAAAACAAAAAAAACAAAACACATACACATACTCACCTAGGATGATGCAGCATTTGTCCAATCCTACATCTTTCTATCCCCGCCTCTAAGACCGAGTTAGGAACAAACAAAGACTGTTGATCGCTCAGTTCTCAGGCTTCTGTGAGCAGAGAGCTGATGACTTGTCAGTCACCGACTCTGCGCTGCCCCACCAGCGCTCAATGGAGCACCAGGTTGTGGTGGGAGCGGCTGGCTCAGGCCATTAGCGGTGCGCCTAGATGCGGAGCCAGCTGCTGGTCAGGCATCTGGATGGATCCAACATTGTTCAGATCCCTGACTGGCTCTGTGACATCAGCCGACAGTGGGCATTAGTCCGCTGTCGGCTGAATCTGGGTCACAGGAGTGTAGAACCAAGTGCACTCCTATGACCCACAAAGAAGTATGGCCAGAAGAGCTTTGGCCATACTTCACCTTTAACATGGTTTAATACACACACTGATGTATGCAAGTGTCCAAAAGCAAATTGTTGCTCATGGCAACCAATTCAATTTTCACCAATAAGGGTCGGCGCCTGACTTGTTGCCTTGAGCAACATAAACATCCCTTCACAAATTTAATACATGCAAAACTTCACCACTTTGCCTTGGTTGCAGTTACTTTTTATTGTGTACACCGATTCAAACTAGTTGACATAAGCTCCAAGATCAATTTTGGAGACGATGGTAATTTAAGAAGACAGAAACGGGCATGGTGAGTTTGGAGAGGTTTTCTTATTTATTATTTGTAATAAATTTGAAAGAGTTGTTTTTTGAGCATGTCAATGGACAAGAAATTAAACAGGAAATAGGACACAAACACATGGGGGTTGATTTACTAAAACTGGAGAGTGTGAAATCTGATGCAGCTGTGCATGGTAGCCAATCAGCTTCTAACTTCAGCTTGTTCAATTAAGCTTTGACAAAAAACAAAACAGGAAGCCTACTGGTTTCCATGCACAGCTGCACCAGATTTTGCACTCTCCAGTTTTAGTATATCAACCCTATTGAATACCATTCTGGTTTTAGCGTAATTAAGCAAAGTATCTGAATGTAAAGTTCTGCGTTTCCTTCAACAACCTATTAGGTTCTCTGGATATTCCAACCTTCACTAGGAAAAACAGAAGCGGATCATTATAGGAAACCTGTACTGAAAAAGTATGTAGACTCTGGAACCAAATTCTCCTTTTCAAATTGCTAAATGCCTGTTATGCTGGTCTTTGCATCACTAGCTTAGAAGAAGTACATAACACATCAGGGGATCTGACACTGCTCTGACTTCACTAGCTGCATGCTTGTAACGGGTCAGCGACTCAAAGTACTGAGGTCAGAGAAAGTCAAGCAAGTCAAGGGAGCCTTCAAAGTTTTACAGGTTTATATTAATGGGATGCAGTGAAAGAGGATAAGAAGATTACTGCAGAATACATATACATACCCCATTTCTTAAAGGAATACTGCACAATGCTTTTTCAAAGTGTTTAGCCTGGTAACATATTGGTCTATGAAATAACAGACCACATAAGAAAACTGGAATACCGTGGCAAGCCATACCATTTCAAAAAGTAAGAAAGAAATAAATACTATGACATTTTGATTTTTAATTAGGTCTACATGCCACAATTCTTCAATTAATGCACTGTGACGTACCTGGTGTTATGAATAGGCCCTCAGCCATTAAAATACTCAGCGACATCTGGCGTTTAAAACTCACACACTCAACTTTTTGACCTATTCACTATAATAGGCAGACCTACCCTTATTTATAACTGAGTAAGCATCTCTGTATGTGAAACGCGTTAACTATCGCTATTCTTCTACCGTATCTGATGATTTCTGTTGGATTTTAACCATTTTTGAATAAAGATGGTCGTTTTCAAAGTGCAGCAGTCCGGGATTTCCTTAGTACCTTAGACTTGTGCAGTCTGCACCTGTTTCCTATTGAAGGTGGAGGTTTTCCCTTACGGTCCACGGAGCTTGGAGAGCGGCATCATCCTTTCCCTTATTTATAACTACCCTAGTCAAACTATTTGAATGAGGAAATACTAAAAGACGTGACAAAACCTACCCAGCATCTACTTGGGAAATAATCCTGGACTTGCATCGTGATGAAACTGGCTTTAAGTAATAATAATAATAGGTGCTTTAAATATCTGCTACCTGTGTGTGTAAATATACTTCTGTATGAATGATGGCCTATATGTGATCAAACATAGCTGTGAACCTTGTGAAAGGGCTCTCAAAATGTTTAACCACCTATATACCAATAACTTGGTAAGCAGGTCTCATGCTAAGCAAAAACCCTATTTTTCAGAGGCTTTAAATAAAACACAAACGTGTTTACTAAACAGTGTCAAAATATTAACATGAATTAATTTTACCTTATACATTTAATTTACTACACTAAAAAGACGCATGCACAAAAAGCTAAACTGGACCTACCTGTTGAGATGGAACATTTTTAAATCCCGGAGAATCAGTTCTGATGATTGGCTGTGGGTGCTGTGGAAAGGATGGGAAGGCTTGGTTTTCCTGATGTATTCCTGAATTGTCATCCCGAACAGGTTCAGAAGAGCGAGTAATGGCAGACTCCGGCGGAGTCCCTGCCTCATCATTAAGCGTCTCATCCAGATCTTGGTCAGTGTAAGCCCCTCCTTCTGTGTCCGTATCTTCATAGTCTGAAGTGTGCCTGCTATCAGTACTATACATTGAGTACTCACTACCTGGAGCTGATAAGTAGGATAGACGGTCGTCATGCAAATCAAGATCATCATCTGTGCCTCCTTCTGCCTGCACCGAATGAAGTCAAGTTAGACCAGGTTAGTAATTCTACATCTGGAATCTTTGCTGGAGAAGTCCAGGAATTTATTTACTTTATAGATAGCTTTCTAAAATCCACACGATTGTCTGGACATCTTTTCCACTAATGCACATACTGAAAACTATACACTGTCCCCACTATTTTTTTTTACAAACCATGGCTAGTGTTTCATTGTATGTATGGCTTTTGGAATACATGATAGGCCTAAAAAATTAATACAGCTGCTAACACAAAAAATATGTCCTTTCAAACATGTAAACACCTTCAGCAAGAGTGTTAAAAGTAAAAAAAAAAACAAAACAAAAAAAAAAACACTTTAAGTGTCAGTTGTACTGTGCATCACATCTAAATCAAAGGCAAAATGAGCGGTTTCATACATTTGCAGCTTCTGTAAAGTGAATTCCAGGCACTGCATTCTAGTGAGTATGCTGAAAACATTGCCACAAACTCATGCACAGAGATACTAAAACTTAGAGAAAATCTTACTTTGCCTTCCGAGACCCAAACCAGCTGGTTCTGTTGTTGCTGTACAGCTTCCTTCAGCCCTCCATACCAGCCATCATTCATAGAATTAAGATTAATGGTTGCTGTCAAACAAGACGTGTTAAAAAAATTTAAATACATCATTATTTTAATCCTGTTATCTTGGCATAGCAGATCGCAACCTTTAAAAAAGCCCAAAATATTTAAATGGGTATATAAGAGAGAAAGTACATGTAGTGAATAACTGCAACACTGATTTACCAGTGAATTAGAGGATAGATATTTTTATAAACTACATTTTTATATCCATTGAAGAATAAGATTTGTGAGTACTCTAGTGCTGTCTGCATTTGTATTTATGGTCCAGCAGCATCATGTGGTCAGAACAGAAAGCACACTAGATAATACTCTATCAAACTTCCAATTTATTCCAGGTAATTAATATACATTACAGCAAGCAAGTCTGCTTGGTTTAAAGGCAGCCAGTCCAGATAGAAACATAGAAAAGTGACTGCAGAAAAAAAAAGTGTTTTTTTTTTTCGTTAACTTTTTTGTCTTAGTATAGGTCGGTGTTTGTCTTAAGCATGTTTGAAGCCATTTACTAATGACTGACTCACTACCTCTGCTGGAAGTTTATTCCAAGCATCAACTACCCTTTCAGTAAAATACTTTCGAAGATTAGTTTTAAACTTTCCTCTAGTTAGTTTGAAGTCACGTCCCCGTAACCCACAGCAATATGGGTAGTGCCTTGTCACGGATGATGAGACCACAGGGTTACCATCCTTATCCTTGCTTTACATTTACTGAGTTGGGAAAGATTTGAAGTAACTGACATTTCACTGGCTGCATAGAGGAGAGGTTGGCAGTCCTGGAGCATGACTAAATAAATATATATATATATATATATATATATATATATATATATATATATATATATATATATATATATATATATATATATATATATATATAAAAAAAGCCACAAAGCCATATTTGTATCCTGACAGGTTTCCTTTAATATGGCCATACATAATGATTTTCCTTTCTTGCTGTGGAAGCTTTTATGCCCCTATACTGTAAAAATCAAGTTTAGGTCACGCCTGGTTGGAGCATAAGATACCATTTGATTAAGTGCCGGTTCACACAGGGGCGGCACGACTTGCAGGTCGCCTCAGCGAGGCGACCTGCAAACGACTTCCGAGGCGACTTGCAAAACGACTTCTGCATAGAAGTCTATGCAAGTCGCCCCCAAAGTAGTACAGGAACCTTTTTCTAAGTCGGAGCGACTTGCGTCGCTCCTATTAGAACGGTTCCGTAGCACAGAACGGGAGGTGACTTGTCAGGCGACTAGGTCGCCTGACAAGTCGCCCCTGTGTGAACCGAGCCTAAAGGATAATTCACCTTTGGCAAAACATTACACCAGTATTTAGGGTGTAACATGTAATCAAAGAGAACCTGCTTGCGCCCCTCCGATCCCTCTGCTATGACGGCGCGCAAGGGATCTTCTCCCGGCACCTATAAAAATGTAAAAAGGGTGAGGCCATTCGGGACTCCGTACACACAGCCACATCGTTCATTCTCAAAATTCTTTGAATGAATTAACTACAAGTAGCATCAGCAAATGCAGCAGATGGCTTGTAGCTCTCAATGAACTGAGGACATTGGTGAGCGCTCCTGCAGTTCATTGATTTTTCTGCTCTCCATTAACTGTCTGCCGGTATGGGAGGGTACAGGCAGACAGTTATACTGAGATTCTGCAGGAGCCTGATATTGCACCCACGATTTTCCGATCGCTGTGGCAATGCTCTGCAACCTCCAGGAAAAAAAATAAATCCACATTATTTCACCTGTGCAGTCAGGTTGTAATGTGCCTTGCTGGCATTACTTAGGGCCCATTCTCTGAACAGTAGCGTACTGCATTGCATGCAATATGTCATGCATCAATGTGTGTTGCATTAAGGCAGCTCATTCATTAACTAGCTACAAACGCATGGAAATGGCCCAAAAATCTACAAGGCCTTTTTTTATTACCAGCACAACACACAGCATTTGCACTGAAGTGCACTGTAATGCAGAAGCGTTGACCACTACTGTAATGCCCCATACACACGGTCGGATTTTCCGATAGGAAAATGTGCGATCGGAGCGTGTTGTCGGAAATTCCGACCATGTGTGGGCTCCATCTGACTTTTTCCATCGGATTTTCCGACACACAAAGTTTGAGAGCAGGCTATAAAATTTTCCGACAACAATATCCGTTGTCGGAATTTCCGATCGTGTGTACACAAATCCGACGCACAAAGTGCCACGCATGCTCAGAATAAATAAAGAGATGAAAGCTATTGGCTACTGCCCCGTTTATAGTCCCGACATACGTGTTTTACGTCACCGCGTTCAGAATGATCGGATTTTCCGACAACTTTGTGTGACCGTGTGTATGCAAGACAAGTTTGAGCCAACATCCGTCGGAAAAAATCCTAGGATTTTGTTGTCGGAATGTCCGATCAATGTCCGACCGTGTGTACGGGGCATAACAGTGGGTTGGGTTGCCATTCAAAATGAATGGTAATGGAGCACACTGAAGTGTGTGCATTACCATGTGCAATAAGCACAAAGGCCCTTACAAACCAGCAGCTCATAGCATGTTCAGCAAAACTTCATCGGGTTGTTTACTTCAAACATGTCTCGTTTATTATGGCAAAAATAATCCTGGCACCTGCAAGCTTTCAAAATGGTTATAAAATGATCACTTGCACAATGTATTTTGTACCTACTTGTAAAAAGGTGATGATTATTTTTGCGTAATTTATGTGAACGTTCATAAAGTTTTCGGGCACTTTTTCGAGATTCCGGGCACAACCTCGTTCGCATAGTTTTCACACCCTGCTTGGAGTCAGGGTTAAGGAACACTACTATTGGATACCACTGTGCATAGTTCAGGCGATCTACAGCATTTGGGGTCACATCCAAAAGTGCATGTTTATCCTGTAGAAACAACAGCACTGCATGAATTCACCAATCTGAGCACAGAAAAAAATTATATAAACAGGTACGGCAATGGTCCTGTTTGTTCCCAGGCACTATGTTATAAACACATATATAAGGATCTCAAATTCCTATATCCCTGAGCTAGCATTTGGAAAGCACAGGTAAATGCATATAAAGGCACAAGCATAGCAAGACAATCCAATTTCTTTACAGCATCCGATAAAATCAATTCGCTGTTGGATTTAAATGCCTAATCAGCTAGCATCAATCCTACACAGGCACGAGTCAAACTGTCAGCTTCATCTGAAAGATGACCAGCTCAGGCTATTTTTCAAAACATCCCATTGTATTAATCACTCACCCTGTCAATAATCTGTTTGATTGTGTGGAGACGAATGATCCCAGAGCTGCGCTGGTCGGTACCTGCATCTCTTGGTTCACTTCCTACAGAAAAATACACGAACACTGAGTACGCAGGTAAAAAGATAGAATACCTATTTCTGTATGGTAAAGATGTGGCTTAATATAGTTCACATTCCACCTCCATGAAAACAGGATAACATATCCTCACTATAGGAATTCATCTTGTCTCTACTCTTCAAGAGACGTACAAGAAGGGGTACCTCACCGTAAAAGAACACATGAGAGTTCGCAGCAAGGGGATGAGGAGTGACACAAAGACATCCTAGTTATTTTAAATGCGCTTTTGACCATTTAATACGGTCCACGCTATCTGGTAAGGAGCCAACCTTATCTTATATCACGGGTGATATCACTGTGGTGATCAGCATTGGATGCAACAATTATTTATGCACCTTTACTCTTTGCATTGGCCCTGAAACTGTTAGCTGCCTCTATCCTCAATCAATGAATATAATTGGGTTTCGCAGACCCTTAAGAGAGGATGAGATTGCCTTATATGCAGATGATACATTCTTATTTTTGGGAGACACATTATCTTCTTTGAAGGCAGTGATGTCTTTAATATATATGGCTCCTTCTCGGGTTTTACAATTAATTGGGATAAATCAGTTTTTACCTGTGGACCCCCTGGTAAACAACCTTCCAAATTCAGACTTTCAAATAGCTGTAGTCTCTACATTTAAATATCTAGGCGTACAAGTTGCATCACAAGTAAATACATAAGTGGAGAGGAATTTAGTCCCACTACTTAAAGGGGCTGTAAACCCTTGTGTTTTCTTACCTTAATGCATCCTATGCATTAAGGTGAAAAAACTTCTGCCAGTGACCGGCCCCCCAGGCCCCCCCACCCGTTTTACTTACCTGAGCCCCGTAATTCCCTCGACGGAGACGCGCTCTCCCTCTCTGCACGGGGTCCCGGCTATTGATTGGATAGATTAATAGCAGCGCGGCCAGTGTCTCCCGCTACTGTCAATCAAATCCAATCACGTGGGCGCCAGGGCCGAGTCCGGCATTTGTGTCTATGGATGCAAATGCTGGACTCGGGAGCGCCCCCGGACCGTAACCCCCTGGGAGAGTGCTTCTCCTAGGGGGTTATCTGATGCGAGGAGGCGTGAAAGCCGCCGAGGGACCTCAGAAGAGGAGGATAATAGGTAGAGCAAATTTGATAAAGATGAAATGGATACCACAACTATTATATCTGTTAATTGTCCAGTATGGCTTCCTCGGAAATTTTTTACACGAATAGATGCCTTGTTTAAAGAACTTATTTGTAAATATAAAACACCCCCGGATTAGATTGGAAATTTTGCAGCTGCCTAAAGGTAGGGGAGGGCTGGCGGTTCCGAATGCCAGATTGTACTATCTGGCAACCCAACTTCAGCAATTAAATGGATGGAATGTCAGATTATGAGGATCCCATACAACAGATTATATTCTCTCAGCTGCCGATAGATCCACCGGTACAGTTAATAGTAGCTTATTATTTCTATAGTAAACGTAGTTTAACCTACATTTAATACATAAGATTTGGACTACTATTCAACAAGATACCCAACATGAAGGATATACACCATATATGCCTAATATAGAATAATCTGCAATTGCCTGTAGTTGCGAAGCTTGAAAATTTTTGATCTATTGAAGAAGGCTAGAATTCTGTTTTTGTCAAATTTTTGATAATGAGGTTTTGCAACCATTTAATAAACTGGCAGAAAGATATAATTTGCCTAATAAACTATTTTTTAAATATCTACAACTTTGTCACGCTTTGCAGAGTCAAGCAAGGACTTTTTTTATTAAAACATAATCCTTCAGCAATGCTAACTTTGGCAGTAACTGCAAAACGCTCTAAACAGGGACTTATAGAGAGTATATATTCTTCTTTTCAAATGACAGCTACAATTAATTCACAGGTGAATAGCTTTGGGCAGTGGTGTAGGGATCTAGAGACACTAAGTGACGAGGAGTGGAAACAAGCTCTGAAGAATTTATTTGAAGTATCCTTATCCTCGTCACAGTGCTTAACTTAGTTATTTATCATCCACAGAGCCCACTATACCCCTATAAAGCTATACTCTTGGGGTAAAGCAGATACTCCAAACTGCCCAAGGTGCACTACTGATACAGGTACACTTATACATATGCTGTGATAATGTCCTAAACTGGATCGCTACTGGGAGGGTGGATTTGATATTTTAAATCTGTTATGTTTTACACAGGTTCATTTTGACCCAAAAACAGCATTGCTAGGGATTATATCGGAAGGCACCCTCCCAGCTAAAATGCATGTGATGCGATTGAGAACCATGTATATGGCTCATAAACTTATATTACAAAAATGGATATCAAAATACTCGCCAATGATAGATCCATTGATTAGGGCAATCAATCATAATCTAAGATGAGAGGAATGGACATATAAACATAGGACGAGTTTTAAAAAATTCCTAAAAAATTGGCATTGGTGGTTAGTTTCCAACCAGTTTGAACAATCAGTTGAGTGAATTAAAGATAATGAAGAAAACCAATGATGACATTAAGAGGGAGATAAGCATATATATTCCATTGAGGAGCATTAATGAGATGAAGGGTCTTGCGTAAAAGCCCTTTCACGTTGCAGCTGCATTAGCGGTGCTTTACTGTTGTTTTAGCGGCACTTATCAGCCGCTAGTGGGGCGCTTTTAACTCCCGCTAGCGGCCGAGGAAAGGGTTAATAGTGCCCGTGTAGCACCACTGCCGAAGCGTTTTGGCAGCGGTGCCCATTCATTTCAATGGGCAGGAGCAGTGTAGGAGCTGCGTATATACCGCTCCTCCACCGCCCCAAAGACACTTCTTGTATGATTTTTTTTTTAACGTCCTGCCAGCCCAGCACGCCAGTGTGAAAGCACTCAGGCTTTCAGACTGGGACTGCAGATGAGGCATTTTTCAGGCGCTTTTGTAAGAGCTAAAGCGCCTGAAAAAGCCTCCAGTGTGAAAGGGGTCTAAAGATCGAAGCGTAGTCTGGTGGGCGTAAAAATGGAAACGTATTTTAGGGATTTTTTTTGGGAGGTGTGTTTGGGTGGGGTTATTTGTGGGAAATGTTTATTTTTTTTATTGTATTGTTGTTGTATTATGAAAAAAAGTCCAATAAAAATATGACTGAAAAAAAACCAAAAAACTATTTATTCCCTAGATTGCCTATATTTATTGGATAAGAGCGGTATTCGCTTGCACATGGAACTATACACCTTTTATTTTTTTGGATGTTGCAAATGAATTGCCTATTTTTGAGATTTTTTTAATTCATGAATTGGGACTTGTTTATAGAATTTGAATATTGTTTTTTCAAAACACTAATTTTATTATGTTGGTGTATTTTTTTATGAAATGTAAAATTGCATTTATTTTACACTTTTGCACTTTATGAATTGAGATATTTATTATTAATTTATATTAGAGTTTAATGCATATTAAGTACAGTATATTTTCTACAATGTTGTATTAATTTAGCGCCACACTATTTGATTCATTTATTAACATTATGCATGTTTGTATTCTAGCGATCGGATATGCATCTTGGGTGTTCTCAATTCAGGGTTTTCTAATCTTTATTTAACAGCATTTACAAGAATGGTCAGCTGGCTTATAAAGAAATGACAGCTAGACGAAGGCAGAGTGTAACCATTCATTGTGTAATTTAAAAATATATACCAACTGCAGCAAAACACTGCAAACTTACTTGCCACCTCATAGATATCAGGCTCTTCTCTAGCTAGCTTCTCTCGTGCAACATCAGCAATGGGACCAAAGATAACAACGGGCCTGAGGAATCCAGCTGGAAGAGAAAAAAAATGCTCATTATCCAGGACAAACAGTTTGACCAATGAAATGCAATATGTTAAATGAGAACTCCAAGTCAGTTAAAATACATTTTCAAAATGATACTGCTCTGTACCTTTGCAGGTAAACAAGGAATTACCACTAAAGTACATCATTCAGCAAATAAACAGAAATGTGCTAAAGTGAACCTTGTCAGCTTGCCAGCTTAGTGCTGCTTACTATTTAATATCAATGCAAGTGCTGAAACGGTCCTTTATTACAAATTCTCACATCACAAACCGAAACCCAAAAATGTCCAGAATGAGAATAATAACAAAATTGACAACATTCTCAACCAACCACACCACACAATCTTCTGCTCACATCCCAAAGACTGGGGAGAAATATACAATGGAAACAGAATACAGTATAGAATCAAAAAAACTGGATCATGTGCCTATACCCTGCAGGATTGTACACATAGGCATGCCAACACAACGTCTCATATACGTCATGAGTATACAAGGTTAGTATGAAAATGATAATGCTCTCCATCAGAGATATACAGCAGTACAGCTCTGGATATAGTTCGGCCACAAGTGAGCCTGCACACAGCACGTAGCTGTGGGTCTTACAACTTCCAGTTACAGGCTCAAATCATGATGTGCCCAGTAACTACCAGGAAGGCAAGGGGGAATGGTTCCCCGCTATAGAAAAAGAGAAAGAGGGCGCACCAACTTTGTGCATTACCAAAGATAAAATGTATTTAAATAGTAAAAACAAGAGCGATACTCACAAACATTTAAAAAAAAGGCTTAACAGTGCTCCAACAACTGGAACCATGTCTCCAGACACCTGCAACCTGGACAGGATGTTAGGAGGAACCAGATGGCATTCCCACTATATTGCCAGCGTTGCATGCGACAGACAAGGGATAAATAAAGCAGTGCAGTGCTATACCCAGAAGTCCAAATATTACTAATAAAAGTCCCTTTAAATTTAAATCCAAAAGTTGATAGAGAAAAGGTCTCCTCTGTAGTGGTCTAAGTGCTCACGACAGTCCATGCAGTGCTATACATCCGTGATTCCACCACCAGCTAGCCAAACCGCTCACCTCAGCATATGGACCCCTGAGCTAACAGACGGGTCAAAACAGCATTTACCACTCTCAGTGGATAAAGATGGAGACTTGCATGGGCAGATGGTCACACGACATAAAGGCAGCACTCAGTAATTGATGATCATGTTCACATGCAATAAAAATAAGAGTACATAGTGCACACTGTGTGGCTAAGAAGATCACATTTATTAAAAGTCAAGTACTCACATACACAGCACTACACCCTACCTAGTGCTGGGATAAAGGTAAAATGGCATCAAAGGATAACGTCAAGTAGTAATGGTGGCTGCAGTGATGTCCAAGGAACTCCCGCACGCGTATCGTCCACATCCGGACTTCATCAGCGGTAGTGGAGTCCAAGACATCAGATTATATATATATATATATATATATATATATATAAAAATATATATAGCCCCAATAACTGTTTCCTGTGTGATAAAAAACCTCCCACGGGCACCATCCAATCAGCTCTGGCCACTATGGGGTCAAGGGGATTACTTCCTGCCCAAGATTATAGGTCACTATAGCAACCAAGGCATCTACATCATGACACCCGGTCATGTGACCCTACGATCAGGAAGTAAAACCCCTATTAGCATAAAACTATGGTCATGTGACCTTACACTCATGTTACCAGCAGAAGCTGGAACACAAACAACTATAGAACTCCGCCCCTCATAACCAAGCCTCCTCCTCAAGCCATTGCTATGGTGATCAGCTCAACATGGTAGTAACCCTCACACAGCCTGCTTTGTGAAATTTAAATGTCACAACTATATGCCACTGTTTGTATGGCTGCTACCTGACCACAAACTAAAAAATGCTTATACCGATCACCACACCAGCATATAATAGGCTAAGAAGGAAGAGGGGGATTTCAACTAAAAAGGTTAAAATAAAAATAAAATTTAATAAGCAGCATATGGAAAATTCCCCATATACTATATAAAAAACAACATCACTGCAGCCACTTGACAGCCATACCATGAGCATAACATCTATTCCAAATCTCAATGTATAAGATAAACAAAATACAAATATACATATGAATATTCCAGAGGGAAAATATACCATGCACGTAATTAACGATCTGAGATGATACACCATGCAAATTGTTTATCGATCGGAAATGAAACAAGTCGAATTCGACATTGAGTCCCATGGGTACCCCCACTTGGGTCTCGTAAACCCAAAACGACTCACGGCGGATCAATTGTCGAATAAAGCCCCCCCCCCCTCCAATGGGGGGTCACTTTTTCAACCCCACAGAATTTTAATTTGGCAGGGCTTCGAGCATGGAATAATCGAAAATGCTTGGAAACGTTGTGAGTGACCAAATTAAAATTCTGGGGGGTTGAAAAAGTGACCCCCCCATTGGAGGGGGGGGGGACTTTATTCGACAATTGAGCCGCCGTGAGTCGTTTTGGGTTTACGGAGTTCTATAGTTGTTTGTGTTCCAGCTTCTGCTGGTAACATGAGTGTAAGGTCACATGACCATAGTTTTATGCTAATAGGGGTTTTACTTCCTGATCGTAGGGTCACATGACCGGGTGTCATGATGTAGATGCCTTGGTTGCTATAGTGACCTATAAGCTTGGGCAGGAAGTAATCCCCTTGACCCCATAGTGGCCAGAGCTGATTGGATGGTGCCCGTGGGAGGTTTTTTTTTTCTCACACAGGAAACAGTTATTGGGGGTCTCTCTCTCTCTCTATATATATCTATATCTATATATATCTATATCTTGGACTCCACTACCGCTGATGAAGTCCGGATGTGGACGATACGCGTGCGGGAGTTCCTTGGTCATCACTGCAGCCACCATTACTACTTGACGTTATCCTTTGATGCCATTTTACCTTTATCCCAGCACTAGGTAGGGTGTAGTGCTGTGTATGTGAGTACTTGACTTTTAATAAATGTGATCTTCTTAGCCACACAGTGTGCACTATGTACTCTTATTTTTATTGCATGTGAACATGATCATCAATTACTGAGTGCTGCCTTTATATCGTGTGACCATCTGCCCATGCAAGTCTCCATCTTTATCCACTGAGAGTGGTAAATGCTGTTTTGACCCGTCTGTTAGCTCAGGGGTCCATATGCTGAGGTGAGCGGTTTGGCTAGCTGGTGGTGGAATCACGGATGTATAGCACTGCATGGACTGTCATGAGCACTTAGACCACTACAGAGGAGACCTTTTCTCTATCAACTTTTGGATTTAAATTTAAAGGGACTTTTATTAGTAATATTTGAACTTCTGGGTATAGCACTGCACTGCTTTATTTATCCTATGTACTTTGAGGTTTTGTATGTTTACCTTCAGTGTTCAGCTGCTTGTATTTTTAAATATTGGATTTTTTGCGCTGACTTTATTTTATTTATAAATGCAACAGACAAAGCCAAATTTGGCCCGGTCGCCTGAGAAGTTTTTTCATTCGTCATGACAGGGAATTGTCCAGCCCTGCTTAGCAATATGTATTTCAGCACTAACATTGCCATTTCTGAGCAAAAGTGTGGGCATAAATTATTACAATGATTTTTTATTAGATTAAAAAAAAAAAAAAAAAAAAAAAAAAAAAAAAAACACACACACACACACACACACACACACACACACACACAGTATCTCACAAAAGTGAGTACACCCCTCACATTTTTGTAAATATTTTATTATATCTTTTCATGTGACAACACTGAAGAAATGACACTTTGCTACAATGTAAAGTAGTGAGTGTACAGCTTGCATAACAGTGCAAAATAACTCAACACACAGCCATTAATGTCTAAACTGCTGACAAGAAAAGTGAGTACACCAGTAAATGAAAATGTCCAAATTGGGCCCAAAGTGCTAATATTTTGTGTGGCCACCATTATTTTCCAGCATTGCCTTAACCCTCTTGGGCATGGAGTTCACCAGAGCTTCACAGGTTGCCACTGGAGTCCTCTTCCACTCCTCCATGACAACATCACGAAGCTAGTGGATGTTAGAGAACTTGCGCTCCTCCACCCTCCATTTGAGGATGCCCCACAGATGCTCAATAGGGTTTAGGTCTTTAGCAAGGCAGTGGTCGACTTGGAGGTGTGTTTGGGGTCGTTATGTTGGAATACTGCCCTGTGGCCCAGTCTCCGAAGGGAGGGGATCATGCTCTGCTTCAGTATGTCACAGTACATATTGGCATTCATGGTTCCCTCAATGAACTGTAGTTCCCCAGTGCCAGCAGCACTCATGCAGCCCCAGACCATGACACTCCCACCTCCATGCTTGACTGTAGGAAAGACACACTTGTCTTTGTACTCCTCACCTGGTTGCCGCCACACACGCTTGACACCATCTGAACCAAATAAGTTTATCTTGGTCTCACCACAGAACATAGTTCCAGTAATCCATGTCCTCAGTCTGCTTGTCCTCAGCAAACTGTCTGCGGGCTTTCTGGTGCATCATCTTTAGAAGAGGCTTCCTTCTGGGATGACAGCCACGCAGACCAATTTGATGCACTGTGTGGCATATGGTCTGAGCACTGACATGCTGACCCCCCCACCTCTGCAGAAATGCTGGCAACACTCATACATCTATTTCCCAAAGACAACCTCTTGATATGGCGCTGAGCATGTGCATTAAAATTCTTTGGTCAACTATGGCAAAGCCTGTTCTGAGTGAAACTTGTCCCGTTAAACCGCTGTATGATCTTGGCCACTGTGCTGCAGCTCTGTTTCTGGGTCTTGGTAATCTTCTTATAGCCTAGGCC
Organism: Aquarana catesbeiana; assembly: GCF_042186555.1. NCBI lineage: Eukaryota > Metazoa > Chordata > Amphibia > Anura > Ranidae > Aquarana > Aquarana catesbeiana. Next base: position 96,874,133 of record NC_133326.1, on the reverse strand, counting down.
AGTGGCACCCCAGATGTTTGGCAAACCTTGGCACCCCAGATGTTTTAGACCTACATTTCCCATGATGCTCAACTACACTGCAGAGTGCATGCGCATCATGGGAAATGTAGTTCAAAAACATCTGGGGTGCCAAGGTTCGCCATCACTATCCTAGGCCATATTTATGTAGAGAAACAATTCTTTTTTTCAGATCCTAAGAAAGTTCTTTGCCATGAGTTGCCATGTTGAATTTCCAGTGAGCAGTATGAGAGAGTGAGAGAGATATCACCAAATTAAACACACCTGCTCCAAATTCACACCTGAGACCTTGTAACACTAATGAGTTACATGACACCGGGGAGGGAAAATGGCTAATTGGGTCCATTTTGGACATTATCACTTAGGGGTGTACTCACTTTCCTTGCCAGCGGTTTAGACATTAATGGCTGTGTGTTGAGTTATTTTTAAGGGGACAGCAAATTTACACTGTTATACAAGCTGTACACTTACTAGTTTACATTGTAACAACGTGTCAATTCTTCAGTGTTGTCACATGAAAAGATATAATAAAATATTTACAAAAATGTGAGGTGCGTACTCACTTTGTGAGATACTGTATATTCAAATACAGGAACGTTTTAAAACAGAACCTGTCAGCCACCCTATCTGGTAAGGAGGTGCAGGGATGAGTGAACTCAGTGGTATGTATATCTTCACATAAATGTGGGAGTTTATACAAGAAATTGTAACCACATGCATTTCTGTATGTATGATACAGCTCAAGAAAACCAAATAAAAATGTATATGCAAAGGAAAATAAAACAGGATGTGTGTAAGTTAGTCATAAAGATAGCATTACAGAGAAGAGGCCAGTTCCCTAAATGTCTTCTTAATAATTAGGAGTTCCAATACCTCATCTTCAAGACCAGAGTTTCACTTTAACGAAACTGATCCTTTTAAAAGGAACATAGCTTAAATGGAAAAAAGGTCAATAATATGACAAGTGAGGAACATCAAACCTTCTCGCAACACGACTCTTTCGTATGCAGGAAACTTTGTTTGAACAGGTTGGGCAGAGAGATCCTCTCGGCTTTTCCTGAGATTTCGCTTAGAAGTTCGGAGGCCTCGAAAACGCCAAAAATCTGCACGATCGCCACCAGCCGTTTTGGGAAGAGTGTACTGCACACTTGCAAGCTGCTCAGCTCTGATAAAAGAATAGAAAAAAAAAAAAGGATGACAACCTGTTACAAGATCATTGGAAATATAATGCAGCAATAAATTGTAAGACATCTTTATGCTCTTCCTCTCCAACCAGCAGTCTTTCCTTGATGACTTCTTGGGATCAGACAGTAATCAGCTGCAAGGTACATTTTTTTATCCCAGCATCATTTAACCTGGTATAAGGCCAGTATCAGGAAGAATCTACAATCAACAAAAACCTATTTGTTCAGGAAATCAGAGTGTACAGTTTTATGGAAAAAATCTATTAAAATAAAAAGATCTTTGGCCAGTTAGGTCATGCTCACACATCCATGGGCCCAATGATGTTTATAGGCAGCATAGAACCTCTTTTTATACCTTATACACTTTTCATTACTGGACTAACAAGTTGTATATTCCAGATTGGATGGTGTTCAATACTGGAATTAACAATAGAACATTTCCACAACGGCAGGGGTCCAGACTTTTGGTTTGAACACTTTGCAAACCAAAAAAGCTCTATTATCTAGGGTTCCGTGAGATATCCCCAGGGGTTCCTCCACAGACTTATATCAGCCTGAATGTATTCTTTGAGCTCCTGCACTGATGCCACCGTGTACTCTGTGCTAGTTCTCAAAGAACATTTCCTCCCTGCACCTATAGATAAACTTCCTATGAAAGGGGTAAATCACTCCTTTTTTATTAGATTTATAGCCATGAGTTTGGGGTCCTCGCTCACTGGTACAGAAGCGGCACGGGTCCCTTTTTGTCAAATGCATGTGGAGATCAGTGAATGCCCCTATGTGCCCCTCTTTTGTTCCCCACTGGAGCATCCCTGCCACAAGGCTTCTGTCCTCCCCTCTGTAGGATGGGCAGTTGAGGTGCATCCAAGGGTCATAAAATGTGTTTGAAGCGCACATTTTAGGTTAGTAAAAATATCCTTTTTTTAGTTTTTCAGTTGCAAGTTTAAAAAATAAATCATAGTTGCCCACTTTGCTGCCCTTGCACTCATTTTTAATTCCACCCCTGCATGTTACTATCATAGGTTCTGATATACATCTGTAAAACACAAAGATGGATTACACCATCCTTCGGTATATACCTTTACAACACATTCTTGTATTTCTCGGGCGACAATTTAGTGATTAATTAACACCAAAGTAATCCCAGGTTTCACTTTAAAGAAGTCCATTTTATTATTTCTTCCTTTCTTTTTCTTTATCTGCAGCTCACCGATTACACTAACACACTAGTTGTAGATTAGAGCATTTTCAGGGTTTCCCAAGACCTACTGTTGTAACTTATTTCTGCTGTACTTATTTATTATGTAGCTGTATACCTTACTACCAAGATTAACTATCTTAGGTTTAGAGGTCTAATATTTAATGTTTATAATAGCCGCTTTGTTTAGCACAGTAGTAAGCTGATGGCCTAACAAACTCAAGCAATAAAATATTTTATCAGTTTTCTCTCTTACCTATTCTTGTTTGGAATAATCCCTCTTTCCACTTCCTTGTGATTCCTCCCAATTCTTATAGCCAGCCATGATCCTAGTTTCCCATTGTACAGTGTATCCACCACTCGGAATACCTCTCCTTTGTTAAAACTGAGTCCATAAGGTGATTCCTTTTCATACTCAAAATGCGTTCGGATATAGAAGGAATCCCCAACATCTGACTCGACAATGCGACGATAAACTGGAAGAAACAAAATGAAAATGATTTAAAAACAGAGTAAGAATTCACAATTGACCACTAATTGATCATTCCAGGTTTGTACTTAAATTAAACAGGAGTTGAGTATTTTCCATGATCATTTTTTCTACTTGCACTAACAGTTAAGTTTACAAGAAAAGCTTTCGGGGGTCTACTCCCATCTTCTGGGTCCAGGAAGTACCGATACAGAGGTCTTACCTTAAAGGAGTTGTAATAGCTGAAGGTTTTTTTACCTTCATGCATTCTACATATGAAGGTAAAAGACCATCAGTGTGCAGCTCCCCTCTCAGCCCACCCCCTTTCCCCCCATCCCCTTTAACTCACCTGAGCCCAATCCAGCAAGGTGGATGAGAGCAGAAGCTCTCCCTGATCTCTCCCTTCTTATTGGCTGAGACACAGAAGTGGGAGCCATTGGCTCTCATTGCGGTCATTCACAGCAAGTGAAGAGGGAGCTGGGGGTGGGGCCAAGTAGTGCACTGTCGCTTGCTACGGGGACACTCAGCAGGGGGGAAGGGGCCAGGAGTGCAGGCTGGGGACCCGAGAACAGGAGAATCGGGGCTGCCCTATGCAAAACCATTGCACAGAGCAGGTAAGTATGAAATGTTTGTGATTTAAAAAAAAAAGTGAACCTTTACAAACGCTTTAAGCGTTATTAAATAGGAAAACAAGGCCACCAGGATTTACAAGACTTAAAGTGGTTGTAAACCTCAGACATGAAATATGAACAAAGCATATCCCTCTATAGTGTGTACTAAGTGTCATTTATGTCTGCTGCTTTGCTCCTTTCCCATCAGCATAAGTCTCTTCTGACAAGTTTTCCTGACACCAAGAGAAAAATGGTGACAGGGGAGGGACCTCCAGCTGATTGACAGCCTCAGCTCTGTTCCTGTGTGGAGGAGATTATGTCCCTTCCAATCATCTCTCAGAGATCTCCTTGCTGAGCCCTGCAAAGTAACTTCAGCTCTCCACTCCCTTTTTCTGAACTCTCAGACAAGCGTTAAATTTCAGCATTTTGAATGGATGCATAGAAGAGAAGACCGCAAACATAACTTATGTAGGAGAATTTGTTTCATCTCTGTGTATCACCTGTGGCTATTCACTTAACTGGGTGTATGTAAGGGTTTACAACCACTGAGCCAAGACTAACCAAATATCAAAGATGATGCACAATAGGCATTCCAAAGATTCAGGCTTTGACCATACCTGCAAGTCCACCACCACTCGAGCCTGAGCATAATCCAGTGCTTCCAGGAATGGGCAGAAAGACATACTAACCCCAACTTAGACAATTCAGTGCCAACTGTCTGATCAGCAGACCTCAGCGTGTTAGGGCAGGAGAAACACACATAGCTTTGTGCAAATATATTTCACAAAGTTGATAGTAGCATTACATTTCCAGGAGGTTCTAACAATAAACTGGGGTGGCAGGTTTGCACAATAAAGGTTAGTAGGTACCTTATGGTGCCAGTCCTAGCGTGAGCAACGTAGACGTTCACTTTCCCTCCCTTCAGTATAGGAACATTCTATAGCCATGTGATCTATTTGTTATAGTGAGAATTTAAACACCTTTGCATAATGCTAGGACTGTTTTCTCTCTACTGATCACGTATATAAAGACTGAAATAATCTTTCATTATAATGTAGCACCTACATTCAATGAGTTAGCAGGTTAACATTACAATCTGAATATTTGACAGATGTCAAACTGCATAACCTGTATTCATATGCAGTGCGATACAAGACTTTGGAAACTATCATCTATGTCTGTTGCTAATACTAACCATCTTTTTTCTTCTGCGCCAGAATTGTGACCTCTTCTCCTTTTGGTAGATCAAGCAGGAAAAGGACAGCTTCCTCTCTGATAATGTTTGTGAAGTCCACATTGTTTACCTGTGGAACACAATATGCATTTTAAAATGTTAGGCATTGGATAGAGCAGGCATTTATAGATGGTAAAGACAATACAACTTTTTAGACTTAAAATTTGTTTGTGCCTAAATTCATTAACTGAACAGACAACCTTAAAGAGAAATGTGCTACACTGCTTGACGAATATACACTATTTCCTGAAGGAAAGCATGATTAATCCAATAGAGCAAAAATAAAGTGCTGCGCAAACTATTGCTGCTATATAAACCCTGTATTATAATAATAACCAAATCTTCTGACCCATTAGCCAACTGCTTTGACAATTAGTACAAGTGCTGCAGGTAAAAGTACTAGCTATTGTCTGCCAATATACCATTAGAATGAAGTAAACACGAAACTTACAACCCCTGTGCCTGTATTTCAGCAGGAATAAAAGGAAGGATAACGGGCAACTATATGACTGGTATTAAAAGAGAAGTATGGAGTTTTTTTCAGTTTTTATACTTTTTTTTTCTATACATATTTTTTAAAAATCATATTTGCCTAGGTGGAGGCTGCATCTGTCCCCTGCTGGCTCTAAGGCTGAGAACTGAGCGATCAACAACCACTGACCGGTCAGTTCTCAGTACTCCGTAAGCAGAGAGCTGGTGACCGTTAGTCACCAGCTCTCTGCTTTGACCCCCCCCCCTTCCTCCCCCACATTCGCTCACTGGAGCGCTGGGCTGTTTACGTTGAGAGGCTGAGCCAGGTGCTGGTCCAGGGTTCTGGGTGGATCCCCCATATGGTCACGATCTTTCCCGAGCCTGGACCGGCACTGTGACATCAGCCGCTGTTGGCAGAAAACGGGTCACAGGAGTGGAGAGCGAACTGCACTCCTGTGATCCACAAGAGAAGTACAGCCAAATGAGTTTTGGCTGTACTTCTCCTTTAAAGAAGAAATCTAGGAAATGGATATTTATAGAAGTGGGGAAAGTGTGCCACTTGCCTCCTTGGATCCTTCCAACAGATTACCCGCTTTAAAATCTCAGCTCTCCCCTACTATCTTTTCACTGTTGAGAACACTTTTGCATCCTGCACAACTCTTAAGCACGCTGGGAAGTCAGGCAGTCCCTACAGACTTGTAAGTTGATAGGTACTTTGATCAAAGAGCTGCCGTACACTGTATGGCCTGGAATCGTGCTTCGCAGCACAGGTGAGCTTATGAAGTTATCGATAAGGTAAATTTTAATGGGTTGTACAGAACACAGAAGTATACTAAGTAGCAGGAGGTCAGTGAGAAAGAGACAGCGTTTTTAACACAATTTTGCTGCGATTTTGTTCAGTTCACCAATGTAAAAGGCAGAAAAATGCCTGTAATCTGCCCCAAAGAAGCTCATGTTCTTTTTTGAGCTTAGGGCGTTTTTCAGGCGTTTTGCTTCAGGTGACAAAACGCTCAGACAGGTGCCATTAAAATGAATAGGATTTTGCTTGTTGGGTGTTTTTTTTTTTCGTGCATTTTATGAGCGTTTTATGAGCTGAAAGTGCTCAGGTGTGAATGCAGCCTGAAGGTAGGGCTAGGCTCACATTTCCCATTAGGGTATCAGGGTACAATACCCATCGGAGAGTACTGATGTTATCTTGTATTTTTTTATATTTTTTGGGGTGTTTTGTTTTTTGTTTGATGTATGGATGTATGTATGTATTTATTGTGTAGACGCTATATGTCTTTATCTATGACCACATTGTCTAGATTTATATGTAAAGATATTTTTTCTTACATCAGAGTTGGTGGTCTTTATCTGACATGGTAGAGATCTCCTCCTCTTCTGTGTACCTATTTTGCTACCAAAATTTTACTTTAACTTTAAAGCTGATTTAGTCCTGATAATTTTGTTTCTAATTTCTTGCAACAGTATTTTTCATTTATAATTATTGGTGGGGGCAGCTCCAAGTATTTAGATTTCTTAGCAACATGTTCTTCAAAATATCTTATTTACACATGCATTTCACAAGTAAGCATGAGAGAAAGTTCCAAAGATTTAGAAAAGCAATGATGTCATGTCTTCAGTTTGTGTGCCCTGCATTGGTTTTACCAAAGGGCATTGCAGCGCTTGAAAGAGATCGTAATTAACCAAGTCAAATCTAATTATATCCTCTGTATTAAATTATTCCAGAGCTTCTAATTACAGGGAGCTGCATAATTAACCCTTATTAAACAAAAATTAGAATACTCCATTACATTTCAAGGACAGCTAAAATACAAACATTCTGGGACACACACACACAGGCATCACTGCACTAGCTGGAACATTTCCATGTTTGCCGGCAGGTTTGGGAGGGAACCCCCAGGAACAATCCCCCTCCCCCTCACTATATGTTTGCTATATGTTTCCATTCACACAGCATACCTAAAATAATTTTTTAAAAATTTCCCACCTTTCAAATTTCCTTTCTTGGAGCAGTATTATACATGGCATATATTGCTTAGAATATTACATTAAATCTAAACTCCAGGAAATGTAAAGGTTCTCCTCTGCAGCAGGGCTGAGTTCTTACTGCAAGCATTAACGGCTCATTTAGGTCTAGGGGGACAGGTAAAGCAGCTTTACTTACCTGATCCTCCACGTTGCTAAACCGCTACCTGGCAGCATCTTCCCCGCTTCAATCCTATGGCCAGATGCCTCTGGCTTCATCAAAGATCAATGCAGGGACCATAGCCCTGCTGCACTGGAGGAGTAGATGATGAAAGATAGTCCACTGTCAGAGTGTAGGGAGAGCCTTTTGCCGGGGGCAGAGAATCAGGTAAGTAAAAGTGCTTTTACCGTCCCCTAAACTAAATGAGCATTTAAGCCCTGCAGTGTGGGTGCAGCCCCGCGGCAAGGGAGGACTTTTAAATTTCCTTAGAGATGGGCTTTAACAACAATGTTTAGAAAAGTGCATTAACATACATTGTATCACCCAAGCCTTGAAATCTTTAACCCTTTGTTAGGACATATTATACTTTGTTTAGTTCTTCAAATTATCAAAAGTGGAGGGGCTGCATTGAGGATTCTGATTGAACCTCTTTATATTTTGTTACAACAGGCAGCATGGACCTCTAGTTACAAGTACAACTGATAATGAAGACGATCTGTCAGCATAGTACAGACAGGGTTAATTATGTTAAACATAACCTCCCAGCCCACTCCTTAAAGTGGAAGTCAGCTCTCCCATGAGTGATTTTTACTTCTAGGTAAGCCTTTAATAAGGCTTACCTTACCTATAGGTACTGTAAATATCTCCTAAACGTTCACCGTTAAGGAGATATTTACTGTACCTATAGGTAAGGAAAGCCTTATTAAAGGCTTACCTAGAAGTAAAAATACCAGGTGAAGATGGAAGCACCTTCAGCGGTTACAGCACGCCGCTGGAAGGCTTCATTTTCAGGTAGGTTTCACATAATGTGCTAGTATGCGATGCATACTAGCATTTTTTTTAATTTTTTTTTTTTAACCTGAAAGGAAAAGTTATAAACGCCCAGCAATTTACTACCGCTTTAGCATTACATAAAAAAGAAAAGCGAAGTACGTTTTTTTTTTTTTTTAAAGCAAGTAAAGGGTATTTTTTTTTTTTTTCCCCCATAAAAGTAATTTTTAAATATCTTTCTAAATTTATGTTATGGGAACAAGTAACACATATAATATATAAATAATAAGAAATTTGTCTGCAAAAATAGAATTACACTTTAACGCTCTGTCTACCAATCACATACAGCATATGTTGGCAGCAGCAGGGTTTACGTGAAACTCCTGGCTGCAGCCGCACCCGGGAATGTGTTTAAATTTGACAAGCTGACGACTGTCAGCTGGAAGTGGTCGATGATCGCTTCCATGCACTCCCAATTTGCCTTTTAGTCCCCCTATTTGATAAATACATAAAAGATGAAAAAAAAAAAAAAATGTTGTAATAAAAATTGAAGCTATGCCCAAGCTTTGCATGACCGTGTATATAAAAAGAATTCTTTTCCATGCAGTATCTCTTTTAACTTTTGTTAAAAGATGAAAGTGTCTCTTTAAAGATCATTTTATTTGAAAGGCTTCTACATGCAACCCCACACTATTCTTGCTGCTAAAAAGCACACTAAAGTTTAATATTCTGGCTGCAAGAAAACTGAACAAATCCCACATTACTTACTCTAAGAATCTGATCACCTTCTTCCAGTCCTTCTTTAGCTGCAGGGCTATCATCCAACACACCAGCAACAAAAATACCCACATCATTTCCTCCAGCAAGACGTAGTCCCACACTGTCTCCTTTTCTAAACTTCACCAGTTTCATGCTAGGCCTGTGTGATATAAAATAATATTTTTTATATCTAAAAAAAAAAAGTGTAAATTTTACATTTATGCATTCTAACACGGAGTGCCATAAACAAATACACGTTAGTAATTTCTTCCAGTGATTTTTATTTTTTTTTCCTAAACATACTGGCTTGATTGGAAAGTTACAACAGTTCACTGATTATCCCACTGACATATTAGGATCCAAAAATTAAAGTTCCGAGTAGGTAGGCACAATACAAAAAGGGTCTTATGACAAAGTAGGAGCATTTGCTCAGAATGATTGAAAATTTTGTGCAGAGACAGATACAAGGTATTCAGGTTTGAGCATTTGTTAGCAAATTAGTAATCATAATATGCCTGACAAACATGCAAACTATTAACCTGCTAATTACGCTCAGAAAGTGCAGGATGCACACTGAAATCATGACAATGTAACCAAGGGTTAGCAGACCAGAAACCAGGGACATCTTAATAGCACCATGGGCCCCTGGACAAAATAATGCACTGGGGGCCCTACCAGCCTGTCTCAAATTTATGCACCTATTCTCAAGCATTAAAGTAGAAGTAGCTGATAGAATTAAACATATTAGTACTTTTGATAAAATCGATTTTAAACCATGAGAAACATACCATAAATCAAAGACTAATCAACACAAATTGCCAAACAATATAAAAAGTCATTTGTGCGGAGGACAGAGCGTCAAAGGGCAGAGTACGGGGGTCAGTAAGGAAAAAGGGCACAGTATAGGATGCAGTAATGTATAATACAGAAATGGTCTCCTCAAGCAGAGCAGCACAGGGAAGCTGCTGTGACAGATTTTATCTGTTGTAACACTCCATCAGTGGGCTAAATATACAATCCAAAATGCCATCTCCCACCACTACATTCCCCCCATAGTTTCTGGCGCTCTGCAGGGGGTAAGTGAGAATGCCCCAGGCAAAGCATTGTACTGCTGCTGCTTGTGTGGGCGGGATGTGTACTGCTCTGATCACACGGGATGAAAAAGAGAGCCGGGCCAGCAGAAATCAGAGCCATACACATCCTGCCTACACAAGCAGCAGCAGTAGTAGTACGATGCTCTGTCTCGGGGGTTCTTTTTTAACCTCTGCAAAGCGCCGGAAGGGTGTTGAAAACTGAGGGCGGCGGGGGGGGGAGTGGGGGGTGGTGGTTTCCTGCCAGCAAACTCATACATTTAAGGTGAGCCACCATAAGTGAGGATCAAAACCCCTTGTGGGGAGCTAAACAGTATGAACCGTTTGTGAATTATGATGATTCAACTTCAATGTATAAAGAAATTATTTCCTGCAGTTTTCTGAAGTGAATATCAGCCTGAGAAACATATCTTCCATAAAGGTTTTTTTTATTTCTTAAAAAAATAAAAATATATAATAAAAAAAAAAAAGCCAGCAAAAAGAAGATGTTATGGGACTTTTCTCCCCCTGCTGACCTGTTCATTCTACTGGAAGGCAGCATAATGTCCACTGACAATACAAGAAGCTGGGAGCAAACAATGGTGCAATGTGTCCCTCCAACAGGAAATGGGGATTTTTTTTTTTTTTATGCCATCATGTTATTCTTTATTCTTGACAGAGCTACAGCAAGAGTTAAAATATTCCTATATTACAGCAACCTACGGTTATCGATTTGGTTTATATTGCTAAATTTTTCTGTCTGAAAAAGGGAATGGGCTACTTCAGTGATACAATCAGGCAGGATCTCCCTTACCGTAGCATGCCATCTTCATGTGTGGAGTTGGGAAAAGGTCCATCAGATGGACTGACAGGTAGGTCTACATCAGGCTGTCCTGACTGGGCATACACAGGCTTTGGCTCTAAAAGGGAAAAAAAAATAAGTGTAAAAATAACTAGAGTGGATATAAAAAGTCTACACACCCCGGTTAAAATGTCAGGTTTCTGTGATGTAAAAAAAAAATGAGACAAAGATAAATCATTTCATAAACTTTTTCCACCTTTAATGTGACCTATAAACTGTACAATTGAAAAACAATTGTGCACACCCTCTTATAACTGGGGATGAAGCTGTGTTCAGAATTAAGCAATCACATTTAAACTCATGTTGAATAGGAGTCAGTACACACTGCCATCATTTAAAGTGCCTCTGATTAACCCCAAATAAAGTTCAGCTGTTCTAGTAGGTCTTTCCTGACTTTTTCTTAGTAGCATCCTACAGCAAAAGCCACGGTCCGCAGACAGCTTCCAAAGCATCAGAGGGATCTCAATGTTAAAAAGGTATCAGTCAGGAGAAGGGTACAAAAGAATTTCCAAGGCATTAGATATACCATGGAACACAGTGAAGACAGTCATCATTAAGTGGAGAAAATATGGCAAAACAGTGACGTTACTAAGAACTGGACATCCCTTCAAAATTAATGAAAAAGACAAGAAGAAAACGGGTCAGGGAGACTGCCAAGAGGCCTACAGCAACATTAAAGGAGCTACGGGAATATCTGGCAAGTACTGGCTGTGTGGTACAAGTGACAACAATCTCCTGTATTCTTCATATGTTTGGGCTATGGGGTAGAGTGGCAAGACGGAAGCCTTTTATTATGAAAAAAAAAAAAAACCAAGCCCAGCTAAATTTTGCAAAAACACATCTGAAGTCTCCCAAAAGCATGTGGGAAAATGTGTTATGGTCTGATGAAACCAAGGTTGAATTTTTTGGCTATAATTCCAAAAGATATGTTTGGCACAAAAACAACACTGCGCATCACCAAAAGAACACCATACCGACCGTGAAGCGTGCTTTGGGGCTGTTTTTCTTCAGCTGGAACAGGGGCCTTAGTCAAGGTAGATGGAAATATGAACAGTTCCAAATACCAGTCAATATTGGCACAAAACATTCAGACTTCTGCTATAAATCTGAGCATGAAGAGGAACTTCATCTATCAGTATGACAACGACCCACATACATCTAAATCAAAGGAATGGCTTCACCAGAAGAAGATTAAAGTTTTAGAATGGCCCAGACCTGAAGCCGATTGAAAATCAGTGGGATGATCTGAAGAGGGCTGTGCACAGGAGATCCCCTCACAATCTGACAGATTTGGAGTGTTTTTTCAAAGAAGAGTGGGCAAATATTGCCAGATCAAGATGTGCCATGCTGATAGACTCATACCCAAAAAGACTGAGTGCTGTAATAAAATCAAAAGGTGCTTCAACAAAGTATTAGTTTAAGGGTGTGCACACTTCTGCAACCATATTATTTTAGTTTTTTATTTTTACTTCCCTCCACCTAAAAGATTTCAGTTTGTTGTTCTAATGAGTTGTACAGTTTACAGGTCACATTAAAGGTGGAAAAAGTTCTGAAATGACTTATCTTTGTCTCATTTCTTTTTACATCACAGAAACCTGACATTTTAACACTAGCGTGTAGACTTTTTAAATCTACTATATCAATTTCTACTAAAATTATAGCAAACAGTATGTTCCCATAATTAAAAGTAAAACAGAAGAATTCAATCAGATTTAGCCTCGAACAACAGGATTCCTGTCTTCACTGATATTTACTGCATCGCTGACCTGCACAATGTGTGCCTTATAGGCTGTCTTCCCCATCAAGGCAAGATGAATATGCTATGTACATGTAATTAACTGTCAGTGCTGTGTAATTGATATAAGTGCCAAAGGAGTTTGCAAAGATGCTGTATGTGCAGAGGATCTAACAATGCAAACCTTTTGCATCATTAACGTGCTGTAGATGTAAATCCTACAAATCAGATAAAGATGTAATATAAATGTTGAAGTGTAGTCATGTAACCAGCTCATCCACAGTGTAATGCTGACCATGGCAACCTATTGAGATGTGCCTCACTGCAGTGTGGGATGAGCTGGGGCAAGCCTCAGAACTGACCATTCTAAAATCGAGATATGGTAAGAAAGCAAATCAATTTCTTTAAGAGTAGTTAACGTGAAAATAATTTCACGTTAACTACTCTTAACCAGGATCCCAAGACTAAATTGGCACATAAATCATTTAAGATTAACTTCAGAACGTTATGACCTGTCCTTGACATGCGTAATTATTCCAAGTCTATTTAAAGGGAACTACCACTAAAACATAGTAATACTTTACAGCCTTAACAGTTGGAATACATCTGAAAAAAATATACTGGCAAGAGACAGTCACTGTTGAGTAGTTAATGCACACAATAAAATGATTTCAATTATTTTGATTTACAACGATTAAGGTTAAATAAAAAGCACATATTTATAAGCACTGCCTTATAAATAAGTGCCTTAACCACTTGAAGACCGGGCCTTTTCTGGCACTTTGTTTACATGTATTTTTTGCTAGAAAATTTCTTAGAACCCCAAACACTTTATATTTTTTTTTAAAGCAGAGGCCCTAGAGAATAAATTGATGGGTTCTGAAATTTTTTTAAATGTCACACAGTATTTGCACAGCGGTTTTTCAAACACAATTTTCTTTTAGAAAAAATACACTTTTTTTAATGTTAATGCAAAAAAAAAAAAAAAAAAACGAAACAATACAATTTTATGGTAAGATGTGAAAGTTGATGTTACACCGAGCAAATAGATACCAAACGTGTCACATTTTAAAACTGTGCACGCTCGTGCAATAGCGACAAACATACATTTTGCTATCCATAGGCAACATTTTAAAAGACTTTACACGTTACCACTTTAGATTTACACAGGTCTAGTGCTGGAATTACTGCCCATGATCTGATGTTTGCAGCGATAGTTTGTGTGCATGAGTGACCGACGCGTGTGTTCGCCTTTGCAAACACGGAGGGACGGGGGGCACTTTAATTTTTATTTTATTTTTTTACATTGTCACTTTAAAAAAATGTTATTGCTTACTTTAATTGCTATCACAAGGGATGTAAACATTGTGACAATAGGCATGTGGCAGGTACACTTTATGGAGAGATCTATAAGACCTCAGTTCCCTCCTCTGCCCTTAAAAGTATTTGATCACACCAAGATTGGTGAGATCAAATGCTGTCGATTTTTAAAAATGGCACCGTTTACATCCAGGTAACCCGGAAGTGATGTGACGTCATCACTTCCGGGTTACTATATCAGAGCCCAACAAAGCCAATCCAATCTTAGTTGAGCTCTGTGATCAGTCGGCAGACTCCCAATAGGACAGGAGATCCCGGTAAAGCCTCCCACTGTAAAAGCAATCCAGAGGCTAGACCGTCGGCTCTAAAAAAAAAAAATGATACTGGGATGATACCTGCAGCTGCTGATATCCTGGTATAACTGCTCAAACTACAGCAACGTAAGGGTACATCGCTGGAGCTTAAGTTGTTAATGTAATATAGTGCCTTTTTTTTATTGTTTTTTTTTGTTGTTTTAAAGATGTGGTCCCCAGCAAAGTCCACAGTAAAGGAAACAATTCCTTATGACAGACCCAATTTTCAGTACAAACAGACAATTCTATTTTGTGCATTATTGTTGGTGCATCCAATTTCTAAAAAAAAAAAGTGTCAAAAAATACCGATTTGTGACAGGCAATATCCATGTCATTCCCCCTCTAGTGTATTCTTCAGGGAAAACGGGAGCCCCTATTGTCAGCTGAGCAAAAGTTATAACAGCTGGACCAGAGGTGGAGCAGGAAATATACCATATGAGGTCACACAATAAAACTGCTCTGGGATCTCAAGCCCTGTTGCACTTCTCAGAAATATTTTGAGATTCTGGTGAAGTCATGCTAGAAAAAGGAGTTGATTTATCACCTGGTAAAGGAGGTGTCTGCTTTTCTGCTCTGTCCAGATCATCTGCTGCTCTGGCTAGGGGTACGCCATTTGTATTCTTCACAGGTGTAGATACTCCAGGCTTTGATACTTTATCCTCCTCTCTACTCCGCGTGCTGCAAAATAAGTATAGGAGTTAGTATTGTGTGGATGATAATAAAGCCTTTACCAGTTATTTTATTATACAGGATTTATACTGCGCCAACAGTTTGGGAAGCAGTTTACAACATGAGAGCAGACAGTACAGTTACAATATAATTCAATATAAGAGGAATCAGAGGGTTCTGCTTGTTAGAGCTTACAATTTAAGAGGGAGGGTCAAGTAATACAAAAGGCAATAACTATAGGGAATGAGCTGATGAAGAAAATAAAAGTGCAGTTGTTAGGTGGGGCAGGATAGGCTTCTTTGAAGACAAGGGTTTTCAGGGATTGCCTAAAAGTGGACAGAGTAGGAGATAGTTGGACAGATTGGGGTATGGAGTTCCATAGGATGGGGAAGGCTCAGGAAAAGTACTGGATGTGAGCATGGGAGCTAGAGAGAAGGAGGTCTTGGGAGGAATGAAGGGGACGATTTGGTTAGTATTTTGAAAATAGGTTAGTGAGGTAGCTGCAGAGTTAAAAAAATAAATAAAATACTGGCAAATCAACCCCCAACTTCTAATACCTATTATGGACCTTGTTTTTTTTTTTGCCCTCGAGACCACAGCTGCTCCACGATTGCCTACCCATCTGCAGCAGCAGCTTGTTCTACTTTAGGTTTAGGTGCATGGATTGTCATCCACCAGAATAGATTCTCGCAGAAAGACCATGGAAACACTAGACTAGGCAAGCTGGAATATCAGAATAACACTAAGAAAAACAAAGAATGGTGGCTGAAATAATCTAAAAAAAAAAATATGATTTCTCTGCTGCAACAGGTAAAAAAAAAAAAAAACTAGCAAGCTGGTCAAGGTGCAAATTACGATTCCCTACCATTACCTGAATAATGTATAGCATAGAATACCACATTTCTAGGTTCTTGGCCTTATAAAATATATAGATGCTTCACCATTCCACATATGCCTTTAGAATCCTGTGCAGGCACATAATGTGAAGGTCAAATTCAAAACAAACCTTAGCTTATTCCGTCAGGCTGTCACGAATAAGATGTGATCACACTATTAGCGTTAACAAGCATAAAGGGGGAAGAAACTCAGCAGTCACACGGTGACAAAGCTGCCAATCATCTTCACAAATTTGCTTTCATTATATCTGTCATTGTTTTACCAGAATTCAAATGCAATACAAGGCTCACAATCCCATAATTCTGGAAAGACAGCTCGTAACCTTGTTGTCCTTTATTAACTATAATTACAGGAAGCATGTTCCAGAAAAGATAACAACATTTTTCTAGTCAGTCAGAGTCAATAGGGAACAGGCCTGTTAGGAAAGATAAAAGCCAGTGATTTTTTTAAAAATGGGTGGAATGTTTTGTATGATACAATAGGCTGGCACATGAATACGCCGAAGATTGTAATAAAACCACTTATTACAAATAATAAAAGGCCAAGAAGAAAAAGCATGCATCTTGTTCAGCAAAGCAATGTTGTCCAAACACTAGGACTGCTAATGAGCTTTTTTTTCCCACCAAATAAAGCAAAGATGGATTCATTATGTTTCTTTTTTCAAATTTCTGAATTTTAAGTCTGATCCATGGGAAAGTAAATCCAAATGACTGCATACTCATGTATCGAGCAGAGAGTGCTGCAGAAAGCAACAGTGTGTGGACCTTTTCTTTAAGTTCCCTGAAAGGTGTCCTACAGGAACACATACGTATACAGATGTCAATAGCCCTAGGATCAGAGAAACACGTACACAGATCCTTTTTTTTATTATTGCTAATTAATCAACATAAAGTACACATAAGAGTGCTAACAGCCTCTCCAATTCTGGTCATAGGTGGGCCAGTCTTTTGAATGATGAGATTAGGGTCATTTTTAAAGCAGAAGTAAAGGTAAAGTAGTACAGTCAAAGCTTGTTTGGCTGCACTTCTCCTGTGGATCACAGGAGTGCAGTTCGCTCTGCACTCCTGTGACCCACGTTTAGCAGACAGCAGGCTAAAGTCTGCTGTCGGCTGATGTCACAGAGCCAGTCCAGGCTCGGGCAAGATCGTGACAATGGAGTCGGGATTCGCCCACATGTCTGGACCAGCTCCCGGCTCAGCCTCTCAGCGAGTGGCTGAGAGGCTGAGCCGGCCCCTCCCACCCCCTCCACAGTCTAGCGCTCCAATGAGTGCATATGGGCAAAGCAGAGAGCTGCTGGCTGACAGGGAGCAGTGAGAGCCGAGCGATCAGCGTTGTTCGATTGCTAATTTCTCAGTGATAGAGGTGCCGGGGGGGAACCGATGCTGCATCCATGTAGGTAAAGTCAGCAAAAAAAAAAAAAAAAAAAAACATGACCCTTAGTTCAGGGGAATCAGTGTGGTACTTCTTTAACCACTTCAGCCCCGGAAGGATTTACCCCCTTCCTGACCAGAGCACTTTTTACAATTTGGCACTGCGTCGCTTTAACTGCTAATTGCGCGGTCATGCAATGCTGTAACCAAACGAAATTTGCGTCCTTTTCTTCCCACAAATAGAGCTTTCTTTTGATGGTATTTGATCACCTCTGCCGTTTTTATTTTTTGCGCTATACACGGAAAAAGACCGAAAATTTTGAAAAAAAATGATATTTTCTACTTTTTGTTCTAAAAAAAATCCAATAAACTCAATTTTAGTCATACATTTAGGCCAAAATGTATTTGGCCACATGTCTTTGGTAAAAAAAATGTCAATAAGTGTATATTTATTGGTTTGCGCAAAAGTTATAGCACCTACAAACTAGGGTACATTTTCTGGAATTTACACAGTCTTTAATTTATGACTGCCTATGTCATTTCTTGAGGTGCTAAAATGACAGGGCAGTACAAAACCCCCACAAATGACCCCATTTTGGAAAGTAGACACCCCAAGGAAATTGCTGAGAGGCATGTTGAGCCCATTGAATATTCATTTTTTTTGTCCCAAGTGATTGAATAATGAAAAAAAAAAAAAAAAAAAAAAAAAATTACAAAAAGTTGTCACTAAATGATATATTGCTCACACAGGCCATGGGCATATGTGGAATTGCACCCCAAAATACATTTAGCTGCTTCTCCTGAGTATGGGGATACCACATGTGTGGGACTTTTTGGGAGCCTAGCCGCATACGGGGCCCCGAAAACCAATCACTGCCTTCAGGATTTCTAAGGGCGTACATTTTTGATTTTACTCCTCACTACCTATCACAGTTTTGAAGGCCATAAAATGCCCAGATGGCACAAACCTCCCCCAAATGACCCCATTTTGGAAAGTAGACACCCCAAGCTATTTGCTGAGAGGCATGTTGAGTCCATGGAATATTTTATATTTTGACACAAGTTGCGGGAAAGTGACAATTTATTTTTTTATTTGTTTTTTTTTTGCACAAAGTTGTCACTAAATGATATATTGCTCACACAGGTCATGGGCATATGTGGAATTGCACCCCAAAATACATTCTGCTGCTTCTCTTGAGTACGGGGATACCACATGTGTGGGACTTTTTAGGAGCCTAGCCGCGTACGGGACCCCGAAAACCAATCACCGCCTTCAGGATTTCTAAGGGTGTACATTTTTGATTTCACTCTTCACTGCCTATCACAGTTTCGGAGGCCATGGAATGCCCAGGTGGCACAAACCCCCCCAAATGACCCCATTTTGGAAAGTAGACACCCCAAGCTATTTGCTGAGAGGCATGGTGAGTATTTTGCAGCTCTCATTTGTTTTTGAAAATGAAGAAAGACAAAAAAAAAAATTTTTTTTTTCTTTTTTTAATTTTCAAAACTTTGTGACAAAAAGTGAGGTCTGCAAAATACTCACTATACCTCTCAGCAAATAGCTTGGGGTGTCTACTTTCCAAAATGGGGTCATTTGGGGGGGGTTTGTGCCACCTGGGCATTCCATGGCCTCCGAGACTGTGATAGGCAGTGAAGAGTGAAATCAAAAATTTACGCCCTTAGAAAGCCTGAAGGCGGTGCTTGGTTTTCGGGGTCCCATACGTGGCTAGGCTCCCAAAAAGTCTCACACATGTGGTATCCCCGTACTCAGGAGAAGCAACAGAATGTATTTTGGGGTGTAATTTCACATATTCCCATGGCATGTTTGAGCAATATATAATTTAGTGACAACTTTGTGCAAAAAAAAAAAAAAAAAAAAAATAATTTGTCTCTTTCCCGCAACTTGTGTCACAATATAAAATATTCCATGGACTCGACATGCCTCTCAGCAAATAGCTTGGGGTGTCTACTTTCCAAAATGGGGTCATTTGGGGGGGTTTGAACTGTCCTGGCATTTTATGCACAACATTTAGAAGCTTATGTCACACATCACCCACTCTTCTAACCACTTGAAGACAAAGCCCTTTCTGACACTTTTTGATTACATGAAAAAATTATTTTTTTTTTGCAAGAAAATTACTTTGAACCCCCACACATTATATATTTTTTTAAAGCAAATGCCCTACAGATTAAAATGGTGGGTGTTTCATTTTTTTTTTTCACACAGTATTTGCGCAGCGATTTTTCAAACGCATTTTTTGGGGAAAAAACACACTTTTTTACATTTTAATGCACTAAAACACACTATATTGCCCAAATATTTGATGAAATAAAAAAGATGATCTTAGGCCGAGTACATGGATACCAAACATGACATGCTTTACAATTGCGCACAAACGTGCAGTGACAACAAAATAAATACATTTTTAAAAGCCTTTAAAAGCCTTTACAGGTTACCACTTTAGATTTACAGAGGAGGTCTACTGCTAAAATTACTGCCCTCGATCTGACCGTCGCGGTGATACCTCACATGCATGGTGCAATTGCTGTTTACATTTGACGCCAGACCGACGCTTGCGTTCGCCTTAGCGCGAGAGCAGGGGGGACAGGGGTGCTTTTTTTTTTTTTTTTTTTTTTCTTTATTATTTTTTTGCTTTTTTATCTTATTTTAAAACTGTTCCTTTCATTTTTTTTTTTTTTTTTAATCATTTTTATTGTTATCTCAGGGAATGTAAATATCCCCTATGATAGCAATAGGTAGTGACAGGTACTCTTTTTTGAAAAAATTGGGGTCTATTAGACCCTAGATTTCTCCTCTGCCCTCAAAGCATCTGACCACACCAAGATCGGTATGATAAAATGCTTTCCCAATTTCCCAATGGCGCTATTTACATCCGGCGAAATCTAAGTCATAAAATGCTCGTAGCTTCCGGTTTCTTAGGCCATAGAGATGTTTGGAGCCACTCTGGTCTCTGATCAGCTCTATGGTCAGCTGGTTGAATCACCAGCTGCATTCTCAGGTTCCCTGTTGAGACAGGAGAGCCAGAGAAAAACACGGAAGACGGTGGGGGGGGGGGGCATTCTCTCCCACTGCTTGTAAAAGCAGTCTAGAGGCTAATTAGCCGCTAGGATTGCTTTTACATGAAAGCCGACCGCTGGCTGAAAAGAATGATACCAAGATGATACCTAAACCTGCAGGCATCATTCTGGTATAACCACTCAAAGTCGTGAATGGCGTACCTGAAGACAAAAAAATGGTTAACAATAAAGCACAGTAAACGGTAAAGTATAAAAAATTGCAGACCTGAAAAGCAAACATGATAAAACATAATAACAATAAAACATTGCAGAATAGAATACAGTAAAAAAGAGCAGAACAATAGAGAGAATAGAGAGAGAGAGAGAGAATAGAGAGAGAACAATAAAACTACAACTATTATTTTTTATTTTATATTTTTGTTTGTGTTTTTTTTTTTTTTTTTTTTTTTTTTTACACTTTTTTTGTAACTGTAACTTTTATAACTGTAACCGGTTCCAGGTTCGGGTCTCTCAAAATGCGATGGCATCTTGGGAGACCCTGTGAAAGTGTGTCCTAGTCTGTGCAATGCTGTACCCTACGCTAATACTCAACTAGTGAATGGTAGCGTTCAAAACATTCACCAATGCAAAGACCAGGATTGTCAGGACAGGGGGGACAATAATAGCGGGTGTCACGCCTATATCCGCACTTGCTGCAGACACAACATCTTTTTTGGGGGGGTTCGTTGGGTAGGGGTACTCGGGAGGACATAAAAATGCCTCTCATGCAGCCGACTGCATTTGGTTGGGGATGTGAATGGGGGAAGTACGGGCGCTGCAGAAGTGGTGGGTTCCCAATTAGGATTGGCGAATGCAGCAGGAAGGGCACTATGGGCATGACGGGCCTGTGTTTGTCTTCTTGGTGGCAGCGGGACACTATTTGTGCTTGCCACCTCACCAGCTTGAACTGCACTTATGGGACTCGCCACGTCACCAAGTGTTACTGCAGTGCTGGTTTGACTACGACCGGGGTGTACTAGGCCGCTGGCGCTTGCCAGTTCACCAAAACGCTACCAAAAAAACTGTTAACGATCGCAGGGATCAGGCCTGACTCTGCGAACGCTGCAGTTATGCATTTAGTGTTTTGTAAGTGACAGTGATCGATCGATACTGCACTTGGGTGGGCTGGGCTGGGCCGGGCGGAGGGGCAAAACGCAGGTGCTAGCAGGTATCTGGGTTGATCCCGCTAACACTGCGTTTTTGGGAACCCTAAACTGCTGGGGACGCCAGTATAGATCTGATCGGATCAGATATTGATCAGTTCAGATACTATACCACTAAGGGAGGTGTACGGTGCGTGCGTGGGTGTTAGCGCTACTGGCACTAACCTGACGCTGCCTGGGGCTGGTGCTTGCCAGTTCACCAAAACGCTACCAAAAAAACTGTTAGCGATCGCAGGGATCAGGCCTGACTCTGCGAACGCTGCAGTTATGCGTTTAGTGTTTTGTAAGTGACAGTGATCGATCGATACTGCACTTGGGTGGGCTGGGCTGGGCCGGGCGGAGGGGCAAAACACAGGTGCTAGCAGGTATCTGGGTTGATCCCGCTAACACTGCGTTTTTGGGAACCCTAAACTGCTGGGGACGCTAGTATAGATCTGATCGGATCAGATATTGATCCGTTCAGATACTATACACTAAGGGAGGTGTACGGTGCGTGCGTGGGTGTTAGCGGTACTGGCACTAACCTGACGCTGCCTGGGGCTGGTGCTTGCCATTTCACCAAAATGCTACCAAAAAAACTGTTAGCGATCGCAGGGATCAGGCCTGACTCTGCGAACGCTGCAGTTATGCGTTTAGTGTTTTGTAAGTGACAGTGATCGATCGATACTGCACTTGGGTGGGCTGGGCCGAGCTGGGCGGAGGGGCAAAATGCAGGTGCTAGCAGGTATCTGGGCTGATCCCGCTAACACTGTGTTTTTGGGAACCCTAAACTGCTGGGGACGCTAGTATAGATCTGATCGGATCAGATATTGATCTGTACAGATACTATACCACTAAGGGAGGCGTATGCTGCGTGCGTGGGTGTTAGCGGTACTGGCGCTAATCTGACGCTGCCTGGGGCGACGCATATCACCGTCGGGTGATCAGGGGGCTAAATCTTTATTCGGTAATAAACGGCGGGTGCCCTGACACTATAAAAAATAAACAAACTAACCAGCGTCACCCGTAACACTTATACGGTGATCAGTGGTGAAAGGGTTAACTAGGGGGCAATCAAGGGGTTAAAACATTTATTAGGTAGTATATGGGGGTCCCTGTCGCTATAAAACGCTGACGGTGAACCTCAATATTTACGTCCCTAACTAGCGTCACCAGCGACACTAATACAGCGATCAGAAAAATGATCGCTTAGCGACACTGGTGACAGGGGGTGATCAAGGGGTTAAAACTTTATTAGGGGGGGTTAGGGGGGTACCCTAGACCTACAGGGGGCCTAACACTCACTGCCCTAACACTGTAACTGTCACAAACTGACACCATGCAGTAATCAGAAAAAAAAAAAAAAAAAACCTGCTTGGTGTCAGTTTGTGACAGGGGGGGGGGTGATTGGGGGGGATCGGGGGGCGATCGGGGGGGGGATCGGGGTGTTTTGTGTGCCTGGCATGTTCTACTGTGTGTGTGTGTGTTGTGCACTTACATTGCAGTCTTCTCTCCTCGGCCCGGAACGGAAAATACCGAGCCGAGGAGAGATGACATCATTTCCTCTGCCTCTGTGTACAATACAGAGGCAGGGAAATGATGCCATTGGCTGAGAGCGATCGCGAGGGGGGGGCCACGAATGGATGGCCTCCCCCTCACCTCCGATCGCCGGAGAAGATTTGCCGACCGCCGCAGGCACCGGGGGGGGTCCGATCGGACCCCCCACCCGCGGGCAGGCAAGGACGTACATACACGTCCTTTTGCCTGCCCGTGCCATTCTGCCGACGTATATAGTCGTGCGGCGGTCGGCAAGTGGTTAAACATCTGTCATTCCCCTAGCGATAAGGGTGGGTTTACATAACAGGGAAGTTGCATGCATTTAAAAGATGAGAAGAATTCCCAGGGAAAGTCGGTATAAAATGACCCCAGACAGTATGCTGTATCAAACAAGTATCAAAATTTTACTGGATTCAAAAATAACAAAACTTACACAAAAATGTAACAACCCTCCCCCTAGCACCGATATAACAATGTATGCATATTTTTAACTAATAACAATGTAATTTCGGTGCTAGGTGGAGGCTCATTACATTTCTTTGTTTTGACTGATATTTTTGAATCCAATAAAATTTTTATACTATTTTTATACAGCATACTCTACTTTTTTTTTTTTTTTTAATAACAAAACATGTTAGTTATACTTACCTGCTCTGTGCAAGGGTTTTGCACAGAGCAGCCCTATCCTTCTCTCGGATCCTCCCTCCTGCAAGGTGTCCACACAGCAAGCCACTTGCTCTGGGGGCACTCAAGCAGGCGCGCGCTCGACCCGCAGCTCTGTGTGTCCATTCACACAAAGAGCTGCGGGCTCGGCCACGCCCCCTTCGATTCCCAATTGGCTCACTGGCTGTGACTGACAGCAGCGGGAGCCAACGGCTCGCTCCGCTGCGAATAGCCAATCAGGAGTGCGAGTCCCATCAGACCAATGCTGCATCCACCTAGGCGAGTATGGTTGTTGTTTTTTTTAAAGCCTCTCTTCTAATTATCTGTTTTTAAAAATATCCTGGATATATTTTAAAACATACAGGGAAACTTTCAGGGTATTTTCAAAAATGTGAAAAATTCAGTTTTCCAAGTTTAATGCACAACAGATGTTGCCTTCTCTGCCTGTAGCACATGGAGATCATAGAGAGATTCCTGCTGTTTCAGGATTTTGACAGCTTCAAACTCAGAAGTGCTTAGAGCTAAGGGACTGGAGGAGTTGGGGATACGCAACAGTACACCGTGCCACCGGAATGCAGACGCAATCGAGGGTAGAGGGTCACGATTCACAGAAACAGAATGGTAACCGATTAATGCACACATCACAGCGATCACAATGATCTTTGGAGTGTGGAGCTGCACGTAAGAAACCACGTGAGCATCCTCCCAGGCGGTCCCCTGTGCCAGAAAGGCGTCAATTTACAGCGGTGGGAAAGACAGGGGTTAGGAACAGAAGTGATCAATAATAAAGAGACAACAAACCAGAAATAGTGTAGAAATAGCTGCAGAGTTCTTAAAGGCTAAAATTTGGAGACAACTGACTAATTAATCAGAAACATTCAGAAAACAGAAAGAAAGGGCTAATTAACGTGAAACAAAACCTGAAACTTTACAATACTACAGGGACATACAGCAAGAAAAAAAGGCAGAAAAAGAGAGGCCAAATAAATTGCAGAGGCAATGTTTTTTGCAGATATGTAACTGAAGTTAAAGTGTTACTAAACCCACAACAGTAAAATCAGGATGTATATGCAGTAAAAACATGCTCGTTATACTCACTGTGGAACCTAAGGGGTTAATTCTCTGCATTGTGTAAAAAGGCTGTTTGATCCTGTCTTCTCTGATCCTCCCCTTCTTTTACTGTCCACAATCCATCTCCTGAGAACAGAGCACTGGGAGGCCCACTGCACATGTTCAGTTTGTTGTGTATTGCTAGAGTTTTTTTTGGGGGACGGTGCATGTGATCAGCACAGGGCCAATCAGCACTGTCCAGGCAAAAAAGTTATGTAGCCCCAAAGGACAGTCAGAGAATGAAAACTCCTCCTACAAGCTTTAACCAGTGCTCAGCTGGACACTGATAGAAGTCACAAGACTGCTATATACTGCCGATGAGAAAAGGTTGTTAGCAGTTTATATTTACTAAAATAATTGCATTTCCATGTTCTGTGGGAGACCAGATATAGTGAATGCAGGGTCCTGGGTTTAGTAACACTTTATCCTGAAGAATAGACTAGTACAGGATAGGATGCTTTTTTTTTTAAGTTAAAAATTCCGTTGTGAACACTAGATGGAATATCACCTCCTGAATGTGGAGGAATTATGTGGGGCTAAGCTAGCAATCTGTCTTTGTTTCTAGGTGACAACTTGTACAAAATTATAGCTGCTTTTCCCATGAGTCATTAAAGGTGTTATTGCAGCAAGTATATGTGTTCTGGCAGTGTGCTTAGATTCCCAACATCTGTGATATGTCAGGATGATTGTTCTCAATATGGATAACACCAGAGCAGAAATTGTACATTCGCCCCATAGTCAGAATAGATTCAGCTCACCTTTACCCTCAAGCATTTGTTGCTCAATCTTAAATACATATAACCAAAAAAAAAAAAATCTATCCAAAATGTTCTATTTTATGTTAAAAGATTTCAGAAGATTAAAAAGAAACTATGTACCATATAAAACCTATGCATTAAAGTTCCAAACCCAAAACAAAGACTAATGAAGCCATCACCTGCTGTTACTGTGCTGTTGTGGAGAATGTCTGGAATGGTCTGAAGGCTCCGATCTCTGGTCAGGAGACCGTGAACGGCTGCGGCGGGGCCGGTCATGTGAACGGTTGGAATGATCCGATGTCAGCGACTGAATTTCTGAAATGTCTGTAAAAGTAAATTAAGCTTTTTTTAGTGGAAATGCCCAATAAGAAATGAGTATTATGCAAAATGCTAAACAAGATAAAAGATTACTCTTAAAATTAATGCATTTAAAAAGGCCAAGGATTCTAACCTGCCATTCTGACACTGAACGCAGTTGTGAAGCACTTCAACAAGAATATGTATGCCAATGTTTTGCAATCAAGAGCAGGTATACACCCGGGAGAGCTCAGTAAACTTGAAAAGGTTTTTACTTGGATGCATTCTCTGCATAGCAGTAAAAAGGCCTATGTGCAGCTCCCCCTTAGCCTTTGCTCATAGTTACCGGAGCCCCAACTCGATCCTGTGCTGTGCCCTGAGCTCTCTCTCTCTCGATTCTCTCCTCTCTGAAGATTAAGGCAGCAGAAGGAGTTATTGGCTCCTGCTGCTATCAATCACAGCCAGGAGAGAGCAGGGGACAGGGCCAAGCTCTGCTGTGTGTGACAGTGGACACACACAGTGCGGCTCAGGCGTGAGCCAGCACAAGTGCTCCCAAAGCAAGTGGCTTGCTATGGGGACACTCAGAAGAAAAGAGGAGCCAGAAGCGCCGGCGGGGGACCCCAGCGCTCCAAACACATTTACAAGTTCTTAGACACTTGCTGACAAGTATGGACGGTGTAGTGCATTGTGTGTAATGACACGTATGAACAATATACTGAGCTGTATGCGTGCTGCACTGTGAATACTGACATGTATGAACAATATACTGAGCTGTATGTGTGCAGCACTGTATTTTCTGATCTGTAAACAAATAATGCATTCTGGATGCGTGTCAACTAATCGGCTGACCAACTAATCAATTATGAAAATAGTTGACAACTATTTTCATAAATCGATTATGTTGATTAGTTGTTTCAGCCCTAAACCTCTCCCTCATCCTCAGTTTTGCTTATCCTGAGTAAAATGGAAAACTCTTTCCATTCTGCTATATTTGTTGCTTGAATTTTGAGATTTTTTTTCTACTGGTAGATCCATACTGGATATCCTTGAAGTCTTTTCAGTTAGCCAACAAGCGCAGGTGTTCCCAGTTCATTAGGTTTTCTTTGTGAACTGTCAGAGACATTAACAGGTCCTTCAGTCATCAGTGGGCAACCCATACATGTTCCAGTTAGCACTGAAATTTGCTATTCAGATAAGACCCAGTTTATCTAGGGATAAATTGCAGAGTATCAAGACCAAAGTTGTGGCAGTTTCCCTGTCTCGGTCTCTGAAGACTCACTGTTGTGATTGGATATCAGGCTAATGGCTAAGAGGAGGTTTTTCTCTTTTTTTTTCTACTGTTTTTGGCATTTCTTTAGAAGCTGCTGTATATGGCCAGGCAGTATGCGAGAGGAAGTTAAATCTCCCCCTTTTTTAGCTCTCCAAAATACCTTTAAGTTGCATGCTGTGCATTGTACTTTATTTTAATGGGAACCTTCCATCTTTATTGCACCTTGGAGTCGTTTTACTGCTGTTTTCGGGTGGCTGTAATTTCCAATCTCTCGCAGTTTTCTCTGCTTGGCCTGGTTTGAAGATGCAGTACTGGACTAGTGAGCGTGTGCACCTTTTGATTTGTTCCTGCAACCTTCTGCTAAGGAGAATTTTTCTTCAGTCTCTTTCTTCCACTCTCCACAAGTCCCTTGCACGGCCTATTCTACAGAGATGTGATTGTACACATTGGTCACACAATCTTTATAAACCCTAGCTTGGGTCCACGAGTGCTCTTGGAGCATATGAGCTGCTCTTGTTTTTCTAAAAGTATACCCCTTTTGGTTATTAGCACCATATCTGCCCCTGCCCCTCCCTTTTGTCCTTGGGTGCCCATTCATAAGCCTGTCTCACAGCAAACTTATTTTCTTCTGGTATACAAAGATTAATGTTAGTGCAGTCTGTTGTTCTCCCCGATTGCAAAGGCTTAAATGTTCACCATATTACTCAGCAGGATTGGACACAAAAGCACTTAGTATTTTTGATTCTGTCAAAGGACTGTTTCTCGGATGTGGAGTTACTCCCTAGAGAGACCCCACCAGCTGAACTTTAGTGTTTCCTTTCAAACTGCGACTGTGCATTCAACTCTTAAATTAGAAGATTCCACAGTGAGTTCCCCAACCATGATGTCTAGGCTTGGTTTTCGTAGACCTAAATGTTCCACCAAGATGTTTCCTTCTCATATCCTATTCGATGATTTTACCTACAAAGATTGGAAACACCCAGACAAGCAATTCCTTGCTCCCAAAACAGCTCCTAACACTCTCTACCTTTGTGGAGGATTGCGCTGCCAAATAGAAATCCTCCTCCCATAAACGGACCCACCAGTGCTCCCCTTAAAAGAAAAATCTCTGACCAATCCTATATGAGATTCAACGTCCTTTAAAGTTTTTGCACTTTTCCTTTTTTTTTTTTTTTTTTTTTTCTTTTTTAACCACAAATGTTGAAATCCTTGTTTTAGGCCTGAAGATTAAAACCCAGAAAAAATTAAATAATTTTGTTTAAAGTGTTTGTAACCATAAAAAAAATAAAGATAAAATAAACATGCTCCTGTCCCTAAGGTATGAGATATAGCACAGTGCTTTTGCCATGTCAATTGTCCCTTTCTATGTTGTACAAAACCTGGCTGATCCTGCCTGTCCCGGTGTTCCCCTCTGTAAACTGACCACATTTATCATGGCTGTTTCTCCCTGATAGCGCGGTCAGTTTACGTGCCTGGTCATCCAGCGTCTCTGCATCTCCCTTTCCCATCCCTCTCTCCGTCCCTTCCATGGTCTGTGTAAGAGCCAATCTCCTCTCCGCCCCTCCCGTCTCTTCTCCTCTCATGCCTGGGTAATTCTATTTCCTGCAGCTGCTCCAGTGCTGGTAAAGTAAAGAAATATGTATTAATTAGATTGATCCTCTCTGTTTTAGGTCCCTGTTCAGTACAGTGTGTTTTCCTAAAATTATAATGCTAAATACCTTCTTTCCAGAGCCCTGCTGTGCAGACATGTGATCTCCCTCTGCTAGCTTGCATGCACCAGAGGGGAATCTCAGCCCCTCCTACTTACTCGGGAAGGGAAGCAGAGGAGAGGTCACATGACAGGACAGCAGGGCTCTGGAAAGAAGGTATTTAGCATTATAATTTTAGAAAAACGCACCCACTGTACTGAACAGGAACCTAAAAACAGAGAGAATCAAAGTAATTAATACATGTGACTTTACAACCACTTTAAAGTAGAGACACTGTATCAAAAAAAAAAAAAATTGTCACAAGATATTAGCACAGCTGCTTATCAAAAGCAAATTTTCAGTAAAAATTACAGTCAACTTAAAATTTTAGTTCACGCCAATGCAATACTGTACTTTTTTTTTTTTTTTTTTTTTTTTTTTTAGCAAAATGTGAAGGTGCCCCACAAAGAACTGAAGCCATTTTGATCAGCATTTCAGCCAAGCAACAAGCAATTTCTGAAGAGGTTCTTCTTTAAAGCCTAACTCTAGCCAAAACATATTTTGTTCTAGATAGAGTAGGGCATGGTCAGTACAGAGAAACCAGCAGATGCACATCCTAATATACATTAAAACATAAAAAAAAAAAAATACCAAAAACCCAATATAATACAATTTATAAATGAAAAGCACCACACCAAACAGCTAAGTGTTTAACCAACTGCTTGTTTACTATATACATATATAATATTTTTAAAAGAGAATTATGGTCAAAGCTTTTTGGGTCATAATTCTCCTGTGGGTCACAGGAGTGCACTTACTATTGCCGCTCCCTGCTGAAATCACAGCCACTCCAAAGTCTGGAAGGATCCTGACTACACTGTTGGGATCCACCCAGCTGCCTAATTGACAGCTGGCTCTGCCTATTAGCACGCAGCTGAGAGTCAGAGCCAGCTGCCCCCCACCACCCCATTCCTGAACATTGCTCCTGTGAGCAAGGAGGAGGAGAGCAGAGAGCAGTGACTGACAGTCACCACTCACTGCTCTGAGCAGACCAAGACAGTGGTCAGGTGGTTGCTCAATTCTCAGGTTTAGAGCCGACATGGAATGGCTGAAGCATCACAGCAATGCTGCAGAATAGGGGCGAGTATGTATGTTTATTCTTTTAAATCAGAACTCAGCATCAAGACCTTGAAACTAGACATAAGCCAATCCTGATATGTAGTACAGCAATGTAAGAACCAGTGTCAAGATGGTAAGATTCTGAGTATCCACATGTTTACATAAAGATAGTAGTAGAGAAGAACCAGAAATAAAGTAGCTCACTGATATGCGGATATCTGGAAACTATAATGGAGGTGGAAGACACCTTTAAGTCAGATTCTCCTCTTAGAGGATCTCACCATCCTGACACTGGTTCTTATATTGCTATACTATGCATCAGGATTTGCTTAGGTCTAGTTTTCATGGTCTTGATGGTGAATTCTGAATTGTGTATGTTGTTAACTGTATTACATCTGTATCAATAACATGAGCAATAGGTTGAAAACAGCAAGCTGTTCATTGTGTTGCCTTTCATTTATACATTAAAGTGTATGTCGGGGTTTAATTGCTGTCTGTGTCCCACTTGTGAATATGTCCCCTTTCCCCCTGTGAGGACAGGAAGTGACAGAAATTCTCTTCAAGGGCGGCATTAAAAAAAAAAAACAAAAACACAACATTTTTAGAAGAATATGGAAGTGTTAAAACTGGATTTTTTTTCATTGCGGTCTGTAGTTTCCCATCTTTGTGATAACCACTACCGAGAAAAATCTCCCAAAAATAAAAACCAGACAGAAAAGTTGACTCTTTCCCACTCTATTTCAAAATGCCTGGATTTTAATTAATTGCCTGATTTTATCATTTATTTCCACAATGTCACCATACCGTCTCTCTCTGAAGCGTTTGCAGAATGAAGGCTGTCATCTAGATCTGGGACATTCAGTAGAGTTGCTCGCTCATCTCTTTGAACTACCATTTTTAATTTACCCTTTGACCTTTCTATCAATGTTTTTGCATCGGACAAAGACATGTTTTCGGTGACTGTGCCATTAATCTGCAAAACAACAATGGAGGGATTACTGGTTATTCATGCTTAGAGTAAATTATTTCTAAATGATTGAGTGACATACACAAAGTTAACAAAGACCAGATGTATTTAGTCTGTACCAAATCCTGCAAGCAAAGCATGACTGGTGTCTGACTTGTTGGCTACTGGTTTACACTGCTATCTAGAACACTGAAAATAATGTTTTCAGAATAAAGTTCCATTTACTTAATCAACAGATAAATGCAGGGTCAAAACTCCCTTTTAAAGCATTAGCATGGCAAAGAAATTCCAACTGGGCAATAAAGTGGAAAGCTAGCCAATTTGTAATGGAAATTGCATATAATGTTTTGATACAAGGTGAAGAAAACATATGATTCTACATGCAAATGCATCAAGAAATCTTCCCTGCAATCAGAACTCATTTAAGTAACAGCATTAAGAATTTAAAGAGGAGCTCCAGTCTCCTGTGTAAAAATTAAGAGTCTGCAGCTACAAAATCTGTAGCTGCTGACCTTTAATAAACAGCCACTCACCTGTCGCACGATCCAGCGCCGTCCTAACTAGGGCTAGTTCATCACTAGCCTTCGGGTTCCTGGTGCCGCCATCTTAACTGTGGGCACCCAGCTGGGGAGGGAAGGAGGGGATTGGAGAACTTCTGTTCCAATAGACTAGGTGATTGAAACAGAAGTGGTAGCAGGTACCTGTCAAAATCAGGTAACCACTACACCAGACCCCCCAAAAGTGCCATTCTTAAAAGAGGAGGGGGGAGGAGGCCTTAAGCGGCACTTACCCTTTTCCCCCCCATTTTAAAATGTCACTACTTTGTTGCAAAAATTTTTTGTTACATTTACAAACCTCTTAGACCACAATTATTAGAAACAAACTTTACATCTCAGTTGCTTGAATTAGCAAATTCCTCTAAATCTAATCTTTTTCAACAATCCCAAAAACAATCCCAAACAACACTGGGGAGATATCACAAAAGAAAAGCCAGGCCAGTTATACACACCAGCATTACTTCCCATTTAATTAAAGCAGCCATATGGCCTTTGCTACATAACATTTGTACCGGTGTTTCCACATGACTGAGAACAGTCTATAGCCTCCTGCAACTGATCACAAAAAGTAGAAATGTAATCTGCTATATTGCTTACAGTTGCTGCAATATTCAGCAACAGTCTCTGAATATTATAAATGTCTGCAATTAAAACAGGTCCTTTGCCCATTCTAGCAATTCAGGTTTGCTGCAATTAGCTGCAAATGCCAAACAATCCACAAATAAGTACAATAAAATTCATCAAGTGAAAAAAAAGTCAGTGACAACCAAAAGAATTACAATTCTGTGCAAGTCCAAAGAAGAGCAAGTGTTATGAGGATATCCATGCCACCAGGATAAACATACTGATTACAGAACAATTGAATCTCAAACAAAAGTCAATAGATATGACTTCAATCAATGGAAATACTACAGCGTCATCACTGGCTCTGCCACACAAGTTTCAATATCACTTCACATCAATGTAATGGATAGTAAGTGACTGACATAGCAGAGGAAGAACAGATACTCATAGTGCAACATCTTCTTTCCCTTACAAAAACAGTTGTGTAGAAACGCGTTGAGCAGAGCTTGTGGCCAGCGAGATCATCTTGCACACTGGCAGAAATTCTTACGGCGCCATCTTAGCTTCTGTCTATGCGAATTGCTGCTGTATACATGTGAGTGCAAGAGATTAATACATTTTACCTATGTTTTTATGGGTTGCACTATGAGTATCTGTTCTTCCTCTTAACATTGATGTGGAGTGATATAGGAACTTGGCAGAGCCAGTGATGACGCTGTAGGATTTCCATCGACTGAAGCCATACAGTGCCTTGAAAAAGTATTCATAACCGTTGAAATTTTCCACATTTCGTCATGTTACAACCAGAAACGTAAACGTATTTTATGTGATAGACCAACACAAAGTGGCACATAAATTATGAAGTGGAAGGAAAATGATAAATGTTTTACAAAATTCTTTACAAATAAATATCTGAAAAGTGTGGCATGCATTTGTATTCAGCCCCCTTTACTCTGACACCCCTAACTAAAATCTAGTGGAACCAATTGCCTTCAGAAGTCACCTAATTATTACAAGAGTAGAGTCCACTAGAGTCCACCTGTGTGTAATTTAATCTGAGTATAAATACAGCTGTTCTGTTTGTTCAGGTTTGTTAGAGAACCGTAGAGAACAAAGAGCATTATAAAGGCCAAGAAACACACCAGACAGGTCAGGGATAAAGTTGCAGAGATGTTTAATGCAAGGTTAGGTTATAAAAAAATATCCTGAGCTTTGAACATCTTGCAGAGCACTGTTCAATCCATCATCCGAAAATGGAAAGAGTATGGCACAACTGCAAACCTACCAAGACATGGCTGTCCACCTAAACTGACAGGCTGGGCAAGAAGAGCATTAATCAGAGAAGCAGCCAAGAGGCCCATGGTAACCCTGGAGGAGCTGCAGAGATCCACAGCTCAGGTGGGAGAATCTGTCCACAGGACAACTATTAGTCGTGCACTCCACAAATCTGGCCCTTATGGAAGAGTGGCAGGAAGAAAGCCATTGTTGATAGAAAGCTATAAGAAGTCCCATTTGCAGTTTGCGAGAAGCCATGTGGGGGGCACAGCAAACATGTGGAAGAAGGTGTTCTGGTCAGAAGAGAACAAAAATTTAACTTTTTGGCCTAAAAGCAAAATGCTATATGTGGCGGAAAACTAACACTGCACATCACCCTGAACACATCATCCCCACCGTAAAACATGGTGGTGGCAGCATCATGTTGTGGGGATGCTTTTCTTCAGCAGGGAAAGGGAAGCTGGTCAGAGTTGATGTGAAGATGGATGGAGCTAAATGCAGGGCAATCTTAGAAGATAACCTGTTAGAGTCTGCAAAACACTTGAGACTGGGGCAGAGGTTCACCTTCCAGCAGGACAACGACTTTAAACATACAGCCACAGCTACAATGGAATGGTTTGGATCGGGGGGGGGGGGGGGGGCGTAGCCGACTGGCGAAGGGGACAAACGTGTTCCAGTGGAGCTCTGCTAGGCCCGCTGTTATCCACAGCCATCCTAAGGATTCCGGAGGCAGTAGAGCATAGAAACTCTCCCCAGCCATCCCTAGCGAACACCTGTATAGCTCCCAGCGGGGATTATTGAAGCTGACAAGCCGCTTTGGTGTCCTCAGACCCGCAGCCGGGCCTACAACTATACAGCGACCCACCGCCATATTGAGGCCTACTATGCCTCCTTCATCCCCGGCCTCCGGTTCCGTGATCCGTGGGCGGAGAGGCAGCGGATCGCCACACAAGGACGCCGGACATCCCTAGGAGGGTGCTGCAGGGCGAGGGGGCCCGAGCGGATGTCGGGAGATACAAGAAAG
The DNA here is from genome assembly GCF_042186555.1 of Aquarana catesbeiana. Taxonomy (NCBI): domain Eukaryota; kingdom Metazoa; phylum Chordata; class Amphibia; order Anura; family Ranidae; genus Aquarana; species Aquarana catesbeiana. The sequence goes on along the minus strand of NC_133326.1, from coordinate 96,839,882 downwards.
ACGTTCTTGGAGGCCCGCGGCCGCCGCCATTTTGAGGCCTACTAATCCGGTCAGACCCTCCAGGCCCAGGTACTTTATTTCCTCATAGCGGCGCCACTCTCCCTGCACCATAATTTGGGTCCTGGGGGTCTCCTACTGCCCCCCTTGTGCCACCATCTGGGCTCCTGCCTCTCCCCTCCAGCCCCCCTCTCACCCCCCTGGAAGCTGGGCCCAGATAGAGAGAACCCGATCATGGATGGCTGAGGACACCCATCCCTGAGTCCCGTGCCATCCCGACAGCTACAGGCTATTTTTACAGCACAGCGCACCCGAGACCTACATGGCGACAGCTAGCTCACACTCCTCAGAGCTCACTGACCCTCATCAGGGCACCATACAGAGATATCTTCTTAGAATGTTGCCCATCGATCCTCGGACCCCCAAGGACAAGATGGCGCCCGGCCGTACCGCAGGGAAGACCAAACCTCCCCCTACCACTTCAGCCTGCACGATAGAGGACAACAATATGAGACTCAAAGATCCCGGGGGAGAACCCTCAGCCTCATCTGTGAGCTCAGTCACATTGCTAGACACAGGCGCTGGGGAATCTCAATCAGACACACATCCCCTACCAGGAGAGCCCATCAGAACGGAAGCTACAGCTCTCCTTTCTGCCTTCAGAATGGATTTCGACTCATGGGCAAGCAAAATGGAAGATTCCCTTCAAGTGGAGCTAAATGCTCCGAGACAAAAAGTCACAGCTAATGAGGAAGCAGTGTCAGTCTTAACCACTGCTCAAGATGACCATGACCTCAAACGCGACACACCTCCGTCGCCTACGCCATCAGCAACTCCGCATAGAAGACAGCGAAAATCGCAGTCGCCGAAATAACATTAGACTGCAAGGCATACCGGAGGCAACGTCTGGAACAGAGCTGAAACCCACTGTTATAACTATCCTCAATAAAGTACTGGGGAGAGAGGCAACATCACCAATTGAACTAGACCGTGTTCACAGAGTGGGAGGACTGGAGGGGGCACGAGATGGTCGTCCCCGAGATGTTCTTTGTCGGGTCCACTACTTCACCTTGAAAGAAGAGGTCATGCGAAAGGCATGGAGCCTGGGTTCAGCAGATTTTTTTGGTGCCCCTATCCACCTGTACCCGGACTTGTCTCGCAATACGCTGTATATGCGTTGAGTGGTGCGCCCTCTCCTTGACCTCATATGACAAGCCGGAGCTTAATATACATGGGGTCACCCCTTCAGCATCAAGGTGACCAGGGGAGTCAGCAGGTTCATGCTATCAGACCCAGATCAACTGCTGGACTTTTTCCTCTTTATTGAGTAAGAACCAGTGGATATCTTGAACTGGCTGGATCCTCCGGAAGATCGTTCACGACAGATGGGACTTGGCCCACTCCCGCAGTGCCGTAGACGTCCTAGGTCTAGATTAGTCTAATCCGGTCCCTGGGATGAGGACCTACCTCTCCAGAAAATTTGATAAAACGGCTTGCTGGGGACTGATGTCCTGTATCGCCATGACTCGCCGCCTATCTCGCAGAGGGGTCCCGGTAGCCTTGCCGCATTGCCTGTGACATGTCATCTTTATTGACCCTTTGACTGTGACTTTCTTTTTTAAAACCAGAGCTCTCTAGTAAGCCTGGAAAGTGATTCTGTAAGTACAGGACTTGGAACTACTAGCTCTTTCCCTGCTCTTTGCCGATTTAATAACTGGCTGGGGTTCGGGAGAGAGCATGGGCAATAGTCACTCTGTGACCCTCACTGTGACGGGCGTCAGGTAATGCCAATATGCACTAAATGTTTTTTTCTTTGATGTTGTGTTCTATTTCAGAATGTTCTCTCCCACACCCTTCCTATACTGTATGTGCTGGGGGGTTTGTGGCGGGGGTGGAGGATACTGCTCTGGGGAGCTTTGACCACCGGCTTTAATTAATTCCTGCTCCATGAGATACAGGCTTAAAGGTGCCACTTATGGGGTGGTTGATTGCCTCCGTGAGTGGATCCTCCGCTCCCCCCTGCCCTCCATATATGTATATTATAGTTTTGGCTAAATAATTTCTCTACACACAGGAGCCAATATAAGGGTTCTAGTTATGTACCCCTAGGTTAACTACCTGAATCATATCCACAGATTTAGTTGGCTGTTCCCAATTGTTATCGTTAACGGTAGTGCACATGACTGGGTTTCTATAGTTTTGGTTGATAGGTAAAGATGAGCGCATCCACGAATCTTAACTCACTGGTCTTGTATATACGATGAGACTTAGAAATGGAGGCTCTGCCTCAGAGGTGGGATAACAAACATAGAAAGGATTAGTCTACAGACCCTCAACCCTCTCATTTTCTTTTATGTTGCAGTGGGAGTCGTTTCAATCCCATCCAGAAGGTTCTGTTTTTATTTTTTTTCTTTATAGGAAAAAGCTGTTGCTTGCTTCACATACGGCTCAAATGTTAAGTGTGTGACATATACTCTATGTATGCCTGATTCGCTGTCGGGACCACGACTCTGGTCCATTCGTCTTGACCTCGACACATTAGTCTCTCAGACACATATTTTTAGGTGTCCTTTCTTTTACACCTTACTACTTTTTTTTTTTTTTTTTTTTACTTTTTTTTCTCTTCTCTTTAATCCCACAAATTTCTCTTATTCCTTTCTCCCCCCTCCCCCCCTTCCCACACTCCCGCATTTCACTTCTTTTTTCCATTTTGCTCCGTACTGCTCTCTACTCTACAACCTTCTTCTTTATACAACCTATAGCACCCCAGCATGGCTCACACAGTGACCTCACGCCCACAGATGAAATTTTATTCTTATAATGTCAATGGGCTTAACATTGCTTCAAAACGTGGGCAAATTCTGTATCAGATGCACAAACGACAGGTTAACGTGCTTTTGCTGCAGGAGACCCACTTCCAATATAGCTCCACCCCTTCCTGCTCCAGCAGATATTTTAATAGGTGGATCCACAGTACCAATCCGACACAAAAATCTAAGGGAGTATCTATTGTATTTCACAAAACACTCCCTATTGAATTGCTTGACCATATGACAGACCCACAGGGCAGATACGTCTTTGTGAAAATCTCCCTTTGGGGGACTAAATTTACAATAGCCAATATTTATTTGCCTAACACACATCAAGTCCCATGGGCCTTGCAGTATTTAAAGACTCTGGCGGGTTTTGCAGAGGGCAAGCTCATACTTGGAGGGGACTTCAATACTCCCCTGGATCCACTATTGGATTCCTCAATATCCCGGTTTCCTTTCCTAAACTACGGGCCCTAAAACGTGCCATGTATAACATGCATCTTGTTGATGTATGGCGGATACTTTATTCTGACACGCGAAACTACAAACATTTTTCAAAACGTACATCATTCTTACAGCCGTCTAGATTACTTTTTAATGGACCACGGCTGCTTAGACTGGTCCACAAAGTGTGAAATAGATCCTATGGTTTGGTCGGACCACTCACCAATATCCCTGAGGCTTGCGGTCCCCTCTACCCCAACAAAAGAATGGACATGGAGGTTAAATGACTCACTCCTAACTGAACCAGGATACGATACACGGATAGCAGAGACTATAACAAACTTTTTTGCGGACCATGCCTCTGACGACACATCACCACCTATTCAATGGGAGGCATTAAAGGCGGTTTTGCGGGGTAGCTTTATCCAATTGGGCGCTCGCCTGAAAAAAGAACGCTCAGCTGCGATAACTACGGCGGTACACAAACTTAAGACGCTTGAGACTACTCATAAGCATTCCCTCATGGCGGAGGTGCTTGCGGAGGTTTCTTCCGCTCGCTCTCAGCTTAGGGAACTATACGAAGCGTCAGCATGTACATTTGCGAACAAACTAGCCTTTCATCAATACAAATTTAAGGATAAAATGTGGTAGATCGCTAGCTCGTACCCTACATACCAAACATCCTAACACCTTTATACCTCACATACAAGACAAGTCCGGGAAGACTGTCTCGGCACCAGCTGAGATGGGACAGGTATTCCGCGACTTCTATCAATCCCTATATAACATACCTTCAGCAAGCCCCACTGAACCTCCCTCTATTACAGCGGAAACACAAGCCTCATATATTGCGCAAACTGCACTTCCTACTTTAGATGATGCAACGATAGAGGGCATCGAGGATCCGATATCGGAAGATGAAGTCGCCCGTGCCATTGCATCTACCCCATCTGGTAAAAGTCCGGGCCCTGATGGCTTCACTACAAAATTCTACAAACAATTTGCTCCCCTCCTTACCCCTTTCTTAACAAAAGTGTTTAACTCTATCTCTGAAAGCTCAGTATTCCCGCCGCAAACACTAGAGGCTCATATCACCCTTATCCCAAAACCAGACAAAGACCTGACTATCTGTGCTAATTACCAACCCATATCGCTGATAGGAGTAGATCTGAAGATATACGCGAAGGTGCTAGCTAATAGACTACAACCATTATTGCCCCGCTTAATCCACCTAGATCAGGTTGGCTTTGTGAGTGGAAGAGAGGCGAGGGATAACACCCTGAAAACACCTCTTTACAGATTATGCTCGGACCCACAGTATCCCATTGTGCCTCCTTACGGTCGATGCAGAGAAGGCCTTTGACCGTGTCGACTGGCAATTTCTTCGCCTCTTACTACAGCAGTTAGGCATAGGCCGGAACATGAGCTCCAGAATAATGTCCCTCTATACAACTCCCTCCGATAGGATCAGACTAAACGGTTCCCTTTCTCCAAAATTCACTATCCACAAGGGAACGAGACAGGGGTGCCCCTTGTCCCCCATTCTCTATGTTCTTGTTATGGAACACTTGGCCATCGCCATTAGAAACAACCCGGCTATTCATGGTATTAATGTAGGCCCTATACATACCAAAATGGTCCTATTTGCAGATGACCTGCTCATGTTTGTTACCCAACCGCAAGTGTCTCTGCCTGCTATTATTCAAGAGTTTAGGAGATATGGAGATGTCAGTAACTTTAAAGTTAATCATAGTAAGTCATAAATTCTCAACATTTTGCTCCCAAAAGCGACTCTCCAACAGCTCTCATCCTCTTTACCTTTTAAGACAAGCTCTACATCTATTAGGTATCTGGGAATCCATATCCCAACGGACGCATCCCAACTATTTTCCAGTAACTTTACCCCTTTACTTCTTAGAACACAAACGGATCTGGCTTCATACGCATCTAAGAAAAGAATAGAAAGGAGGGCGCACCGACCTAGTGCATTACCACTGGTAACATTTATTAAAAAAGTAAAACAGCAAATGGATACTCACAAACAAGCTTAAAATATCAGGCATAGACAGTAGCTGCAGGTGAGCAGAATCAAACATCAAAAAGCCCTGGACCGGACATCAGGTAGATGGGGCAATGGCTGACGCGTTTCTGGGGAGAACCCCTTTCTTCAGAGCCTAGACGGCACCTATCCATTTGCTGTTTTACTTTTTTAATAAATGTTACCAGTGGTAATGCACTAGGTCGGTGCACCCTCCTTTCTTTTCTTTTTTGTAGTCTATGAATACCCATTATTCTGAGGAGAGCTGCAAGACAGTAATTACCACTGAGGCATTCGGTCATACCACACATTGAGGAACTCATTACCTGAGCGCAGGAGAGATTTTTGGTTCATACGCATCTAAACAGCTCTCTTGGTTGGGTAGGGTAAATGTCTTGAAGATGGAGGTTCTCCCTAGATTCCTATATCTTTTTCAAACTATTCCCATATATATCCCCACCTCGTTCTTCCAAAAGCTTTGTCAGATTTTTTCTAAATTCATATGGAAGGGAGACCGCCCCATGATAAAATACGACACAATGACCCTCCCGAAGGTCCGGGGGTCCCAGATGCCTCTACATATAAGGCGGCGGTACTCATACGTATCATGGACTGGTTTCACCACTCCTCCTCCAAGCTCTGGGTCCAATTGGAGAGGCATCTTAATGAAATTGATCTTTGCGCCCTGCCGTGGACCCCTACGGCCCAGCGCAAGGATAGTTCACTCTCTACTGCTCTTACTCGTCAAACTCTTCAGATTTGGGACCGCCTGACCTTAACTGGTAAATTATCTAAACCTCAGGGCCCAATGACCCCTCTCTTTGGGATTCCGGCCTTCCCCCCGGCAGTAAACAGAAGCAGATTTAGACCCTGGAATAGGTATAGTCATAGACGCTTAGCGCAGGTTTTACGCGCTGACCCATCTCTGAGAACAGACATACCCCCCCAGACAAACATAGGGCCCCCAACAATGTGGTTACAGAGGGGTCAATTAATGTCATATGTACATACTTTTTCCTCCATCTCTGAGATCCTAGCTGACCCATCAGACTTTGACGAGCTACTTTTACAATCAGACCCGCCCACCCACGTGGTATCGTTGTTATATTCCATACTACTAAACATCTCTGCCCCAGACCTTCCAACATACACGCAGAAATGGGAAACAGACCTACAACACTCCATCTCCCCTGCTGATTGGCAAAAAAGCTTTGTCCTGACGCATAGGATTTCATTAGCAACCAAGTCCCGAGAAAAAGGATTTAAGCTATTAACGAGGTGGTACAGATGCCCAGCGACTATACAACAGTTTAATTCTTCCTTGTCAGATACTTGCTGGCGGTGCATGTCCTCTAGAGGGACAATGCTCCACATTTGGTGGGTATGTCCTCCAATCAGGAAACTTTGGCAAAAGGTCTTTGATCTATACAGCAGGCTGATGGCTACCTCAATTCAACCTACTCCAGAGATAGTCCTGCTATCTATGCTCCCAGGCCCCCTCAAGGCGATTAAAAAAGATATATTGCGCCACTTTTTGGCCGCAGTCAGGACAGTGATTCCCCACCATTGGAGAACAGCGGATGTGCCTTCCTTGGGCGACTGGGCTGTCGAGGTGGATCAGATAAGAGATCTGGAGCGCCTGTTGGTGCAAGAAGCGGGGAAGGAGGAACAATTTACCATCACCTGGACCGCGTGGGCAATGTTTCGTTACTCCGACGACTTTTCTGTATGGGTCAGGGATGCCCCATCACCGTCTACTGGCTAGCCATGCTGGGGTGCTTCCCACTTTCTTCATCATCCCCTATTTCTTTTCACAGCATATTTCTCTTCCCTCTCTTCACCTACTCCTCTTTCTGTATTGAACCGGTCTCTTAAGCATATGATCAAAGGCCATATACCCAGATTAGTTCAACGACATCAATACTTCGTATAAGTGAGTAAAAAAGGTCCCGACAGCATATCATGAAGAGGGAGATCCCTCTGATAATACCAATACGCAAAACCACAAGAGTAAACATATGTTGGATCCCACGCATATAATAAACTTCCCATATGTCTAAAGGCCTTTATTTACAATATGATATTTCGTTGTTTCACCAGAGACTTGATGTCAAAGTGTATACACCTGCTCATCTATGATATAGATATATATCATTGTTCTTTGCACAATGCATGTAATCACATATTGTAATAGTACAATGTAGCGAACTTTCTTTTTTTGTTATATCTCCTTTATTATGTTTTCTTTTTTTGAAATAAGCTAAGATTGAAAAGGAATGGTTTGGATCAAAGCATATTCATGTTTTAGAATGCCCAAGTCAAAGTCCAGACCTAAATCCAATTGAGAATCCGTGACATGACTGGTGTTCACAGACGCTCTTCTATACAATCTGACAAAGCTTGAGCTTTATTTGTAAAGAAGAATGGGCAAAAATTCCATTCTAGATGTGCAAAGCTGGTAGAGAAATCCCCAAATAGACTTGCAGCTTCAATTGCAGCAAAAGGTGGTTCTACAAAAAGTATTGACTCAGGGGGGCCGAATACAAATTCACGCCACACTTTTCACATATTTGTAAAAAAAATTTGAAAACCATTTATCATTTTCCTTCCACTTCACATAAATGCGCCACTTTGTGTTGGTCTATCACATAAAATCCCAATAAAATACATTTACGTTTTTAGTTGTAACATGACAAAATGTGGGAAATGTCAAGGGGTATGAATACTTTTTCAAGGCACCGTATCTTATGATGCATGGATGTATGTCAGTTGAGCTTATGTGACCTCTCTTGTTTGAGATGCAATTGTTGTGGCAAGCAGTGGGTGTATCCTGGTGGCGTGGATATCCTCATAACACTGGCTCTTTGGGATTTACACGGGTTTTAGATTCTTTTAACTCTCACGCACTGAGACTTTTCTTTTCACTTTATTATACTTATTTGTGGACTGTTCGATATTTTCACTTTATAGAGAAAGCAAACCTTTTTTGTGTGTTATATTATTCATATTTTGTACTCAGGTATTGCTTGTTGTGCAGCTGTCACTTACTTTTTATTTGTTATACTCTAGGCACAGGACTTATTATTTACTATTTACTTATTATTTTTAAAGCGAAAGTAAACTGAGGGGGGAAAAAAAAAAAAAAAAAACCCATATCTTTACCTCCTGCAAGGCAATGTTATAATGTGCTAGTATATGCATGGCATACTAGCGCATTACGTGAAACATACCTTAAAAATGAAGCCCTCCAGTGGCGCGCTGTCACCACTGACAGGGCTTCCATGTTCACCTGGTCTTCCTTCTGGGTTTGCGGCTCCGGTTCTTTGAATGGATGAGCCGCAATGAAATCACCGTTTACGGCACAGGGCTCTGAAGGAATGGCATGGGTATGCCGTCCCTTCAGAGAGCATGCACCAGTGACGTCACTGGCGGCTTCACAAGTAAATATCTCGTAAACCGTGCAAGTTTAGGAGATATTTACAGTACCTACAGGTAAGCCTTCTAGGCTTACCTGTAGGTAAAAGATAAACAAAGATAAACAAAAGCATATACTACCACTTTAATTAGTTGCATAGCCTATGACCAGCTGCCTGAGAAAAGGGGTGACACTCATTCATGAAGATCATCAACGGTAGAATTAACAGTGCTACAAATCCATAATTTATCCAATAAGAATATCTTCCATTAGGCTCAGTTCACATATATGCAAATCGGAACCTCATCCGATTTGCTTAACATGTGAACCAGACCAGCTTTCAATAGAGTCGGTTCACATATATGCAGGCCAGTTGCGGTGCAAATTAAAAAAAAGGGTCCTGTGGGTTTTTCAGTCCAGTTTAGGTAAGATTTAGGTGTCAAATTCACACCTGAATTGCCCCTAAACCGATTAATGGAAACCGCAGCGGACTCTGCACAGAAACCGGTCCCACATACATGTGAACCGAGCCTTATGTATTCATATGCATTCATATGCACTTCTCCTGTTCAGACTACTTTGCTTTTAGAAAAGATCATGTGGTCATTAAATGCCAAGGTACTGGTCATGTGACCAGCACCAGAGGTAACTGTGTTTAAATGAGAAGATTATGTTTAATAGCATCCATGTTTTGAGGCATTAGACCAGGTTTGAACATGGATGAGAATCAAAAAGCTCACACACGGCAGATGCATTCCTCCCATATAATAGCGAGACTTGTTTTGTATGCGATAGAAAGAACTGCGACTTCATAAATCTTAGCTACTGATGTGAAATAATTTCAAGGCAGGACACCACGAATCTCACATCAGCAGTTTTATTCCCACATTTTTCTTCCATGAATAAGAGGGCTCCAGATTCCTGTAGTTCAGAAATGTAAACTCAGCTAGTGTTATTGATCAACATCCCTAGGAATTGTTGAGCAAGCGTCACTGCAGAAATGAAAAGACAGGCAGAGCTGTGAAACAAAGATTGCCAATAAACCAAAAGTACCCTACAAGCAGAAAAAGAGAAGTTGGCTCTTGTTAGCAAATAAAATGATTGCCTCTGCTTTCGCCCACTCTTACATTTTAGTCCAATTTTCCAGCTGAACTATTTTATTCACAGAACAGCAAGTCCTACATGCAAAGATCAGATCGATGAAAGGTGTAATGCTGTTAACAGCGGTCAGTGTCAAGCGTACATAAGTACAAGATTTCTCACAAAATTAGAAGCAGCTTATTCAGTCCTATGAAGATCATAATGCCGGCAGGTTTACCGAGTCTTGTGTAATCTTGCACCAGGCTGATGACGAAAGGAAGCAAACTGCAAACATTTATGCTACTGATCAGACTTCATAAAAACATTCATATATATGGATAAACACAGTATGCCGGTTACTAAAAGTTGTATTAAAGGCTGAGCCTTTTCTTTTTGTAATTAAAATAAACATGTTATACTTACCTGCTCTGTGCAGTGGAAGCTGTCCAGAAGCTTTTTTTGCCTTCATGCATAGAATGTATGAAGGCAAAAAACCATCAGCTTTTACAACCACTTTAAAGCAGAACTTCACCCAAAAGGGAAAGTTCCACTTCTCCGCTCCCGACTTCAATAATTTCAAGGTACCCGCTCCCACTTCTGATGAGATAGCCGCATCGATCTGACCGGAAGTTCAGCCATCGCCCCCCTCCTCCGCAGTCTGACACGTCATGGGTCCCAGGAGACTGCGGGACTATTCACAGGGCGCAGTGGGCAGATGGCTGTGATGGCCGCAAAGAGTCACAGTCGGCTGCTCACAGTTAACATGCAGGCACCTGAACCTGAAGACCAGTAAAAGAGCCAGTTTGGGTTAGGACATCGCTGGATACTTGGACAGCTGTGTGTTTTTTTTAAAAGTCAGCAGCTACAGTATTTTTAGCTGCTGGCTTTTACATTTTTGTTTACAGGGTAAAGCTCCTCTTTAGGGTCTCTTTCACACGGGCAGCCTAGTAGGTAGGGGATAAAAACAGGAGGGTTGAGCCAGTTTTACAGCCACATAGATGACCCACCTAAAGCCCACAACCCCACCTTCTCCCCATTGTGTTCCAATACCTGGTCATTACATTCATATCCTTCTCTCCACTGGGCAGAGATTGCTCCCATGGCCTTATCCCTGGGCTCTTCTCGGCTAACCTACTCTTGTGCAGCGCAGTGTCCTTTTTCCTAGTTCGGCTCAACATTTACCGCAGGTAACTATCAAATGGGTGTCAGCTGAACTTGTGGTTTTAAATGGTCAATGGTATTTTTTCTGAGTATACATTTTTGTTCATATTCTATGGTCTTTAACTGTACTTTGTTTTATGCAGTGACACGTCTATCCTTGTCTCTCAACAAAACATCCCCTGAGGAAGCCCTAATGGGCGAAACATGTCGGGATATTAGTGCTGAGTGACCCTTTTTAACATCCAATTTGATGTGTACTGATCTCTGCGTTATTTATGTATAACCAATACAACTTTTAACCTTGTTCTATGTTTAATAAATTGTGATACTATTTTTTACCTTGTTGTATGAGTAATTCAATTAGCTTGGCACCCATAAAATCCCATCAAATTATCCTCTTGTTTACATCCGCCTAAAGCGTACTATACAGTCAGAGGCGGCTGTTCACATGCTGCAGAAAGTGTATTGCAGCAAGCCAAGTTGACAGGCAGTACCGTCACTACCAAACTCACTCATTCAAGTCAAACTCTTGGCTTGCAGCCATTAATCCCATTGAAAATTGCTGCTCTGCAAAAAAAATAAAAAAAATAAAGGCATTCTGAAGGCGGCAGGATTGCCTCGAACACCTGACAGCTGATGCTTATTCACACTCTGAAAAGCGTTCCAGCACTAAGCGCTTTTCAGAGAACATAGAAGAGTGAACTAACAGAACAATTTTTTATGTACTCATTTAACATCTGCAACCACTATTTGATACTACTCTAGTTGCATAGATATAAGAAACAATAGGAATGCTTTATTGCGTGTGCAGTGCTGTGTAATAAAAGTTCACTTCATTTCTACTTTAGTAAATCATCCCTATTACATTTGACTGCAATTTAGGGCACACAAGAAGCTGGCTTAGTATATTGCTAATCTGTAAATTATAGAAGAAACCCTTACCTTAAGCACAACGTCGCCTTCCTGAATATTTCCATCTCTCGCTGCCAGACTATCTTGAGAGATTTCCTTTACAAAAATATGGCTGGCTAATCTTAAACCATATTCTGCAAAAACAAATCATACACAAAACACACTTATCCCATGGGTAGTATGATACATGACTACAACCTCAAAAATGATGCAGGAGGACAATACCAAAAACAGACATAGCAAACATGGGCCCTTTCACACTGATCAGTTTTTGATGAGCTTTGGGGGTTTCAAAAGCAGAAGAAAATGCATGAAAAATGTATACCTTTAAATACTATGAAATGCTTCACACGTTCCAATTTAAGTTAATGGACGGTCATCAAAAGCCGATCAGTGTGAAGAGGCCCTTAGGCTGAACAAAAAGTGCATTAAAAAAACTGATTCGTGTGAAAGACCCCTAAAGGAAAAGCTCAATACACAAAAAAACAAAGACCCTTTGGGGTCGATTTACTAAAACTGGAGTGCGCAAAATCTGGTGCAGATGTGCATGGTAACCAATCAGCTTCTAACTTCAGCTTCTTCAATTAAGCTTTGACAAAAATAAAAACAAGTAGAAGCTGATGGTTTCTATGAAGAGCTGCACCAGAGTTTGCACTCCAGTTTTAGTAAATCAACCCAATTATGTATGGCATGCATTTGTAAAAAGTCTCTGCACGGGCACAATGGTGGTGCAGCTCTTCTAAATTGGAAACTGAACCATTTAGTGCTCTGTGGCAACCTGCTTCATTAAAGTCTTTGTTACCCCAAAACTTCATATTCCTGAAATGTGTCTGCTGTACCATGTACTTGTATGAGAAAGTATCCTGTTCTCTTTGTATTGCTTCCTTTGTGTGAAATCCCCCCCCCCCATGGGAATATTGGTGTACTGCTATTTCTCCTCCCCAAGCTCTTATGCAGCTGAGACCAGAGGGAATGTGATCACTTATACAAAAGGTGGAAAAAAGGGTATTTGTATTGTTTTTATATCTATATACAAATGTTTTTTTCCTTTCATTTCTATTTTAAACTGAATGGGTTGTTTTACAAAGTGATCATTTACAATAGCTTTAAGACATTTACAGGTCCATCACGAATCAGTAAAAGTATTAAAATAACTGGAGGACAACAGGAACCTCGAAATGCTTGGTGCAGCCATCCATGGCACTCAAGAGTGCTCACAGACACATCTCACAGGATTAGGTAGAACGTGAACACTAAATTCTAACACACACGGGCCAAATGTCGGCAACATCGGCCGGTTCAATAAAAACCAGCCAACATTCGGTCCGCGTGTATGGCAGCCGGTGCAACAGAAGCCGGCCAAACCGGATGTGCATGCTGGAAAACCAGCAGCCAACTGGTACCCAAACACTCTCAGCCAACGGCTGAGAGCGCTGAACGGAGTTTTCTGCGGGGGTCCGCTCCCCTGTCAGAACACAGCAGAGAAATCGCTGTACAAACATCAGATTGTTAGTACAGCGGCTCTGACCTGAGCTGTGAGTTTTTGTTCGTTCAACCGTTGGGTTGAATGAAAAAAAGCTAATGGTGTGTATCAGGCTTTACAACACTGTAATATACACACACAAATAAAACCATGACATTAAAATTACAGTACACCTGATACAAACCTAAGTACACTTCTTGGAGCTTCATTTTTATCATAAAACACATTTGGCACTTCTAAAAAATCATCCCAGATTAATAAATACGGCAAAGAGCCCTAAAGATGGCTGTGCCAGGAAATCAGCACTGCATGTCCACATATAGAACGGGTAAAAAAAAAAGTATTGAACACGTCACCATTTTTCTAGGTAAATATATTTCTAAAAGGTGCTATTGACATGAAATTTTCACCACATGTCAGTAACAACCCATGCAGTCCATACATATAAAAGAAACTAAAACAAATAGGTTCAGAAATGAAGTTGTGTAATAAAATGGAATGACGCAGGGAAAAAGTATTGCACGTGAAGAAAGGAAGGCGCAAAAAAGGCACGGAAAGCAAAGACACCAGCTGAAATCTATCAATAATTAGAAAGCAATCCTGCCCCTTGTCAGTGCAAATTAATATCAGCTGGTTCAGTCTCAACTGATGACCTATAAAAAGGTTTCTCATTACCAAGGTGTCACACAAGAAACATCTCATGATGGTCTAAAAGCAAAAAGTTCCCTCAAGACCTTTGCAACCTTATTGTTGCAAAACATACTGATAGCATTCGTTACAGAAAGCATTTCTAAACTTCTGAATGTTCCAGAGGGCACTGTTGGGGCCATAATCCGGAAGTGGAAAGAACATCAGTTCACCATAAACCGGGCACGACCAGCTGCTCCTCGTAAGATTTCTGACAGCGGAGTGAAAAGAATTATCAGAAGAGTTGTCCTGAAGCCAAGGACCACTTGTGGAGAGCATTAGAAAGACCTGGAATTAGCAGGAACTATTGTTTCAAAGAAAACAATAAGTAATGCACTCAACCACCATGTCCTGTATGCACGCTGAACATGCAAGACTCCACTGCTGAAGAAAAAGCATGTTGAAGCTTGTGTAGAATTTGCTGCACAACATTTAGACAAGCCTGTGAAATACTGCGAGAATATAGTCTGGTTAGATGAGACCAAAATTTGAACTCTTTGGATGTCATAATACACACTATGTTTGGAGGTCAAATGGTGGCACTGCACATCACCCCAAAAACACCCCAATACCAACAGTGAAGTTTGGAGATGGGAACATCATGGTGTGGGGCTGTTTTTCAGCATACGGTACTGGCAAACTTAATGTTATTGAAGGAAAGTTGAACGGAAAAATGTACCAAGATGTTCTTGATAAAAATCTGCTGCCATCTACCAGGATGAAGAAGATGAAACGAGGGTGGATATTTCAGCAAGACAATGATCCTAAACACAAAGCCAAGGAAACTCTCAATTGGTTTCAAAGAAAGAAAATAAAGTTTCTAGAATGGCCCAGCCAATCCCCTTACTTGACTCCAATAGAAAATCTATGGAAAGAACTAAGGATCAGAGTTCATAAACGAGGCCCACGGAACCTTAAAGATTTGAAGACTGTTTGTGTGGAAGAATGGGCCAAAATCATACCTGAGCAATGCATGCAACTAGTTTCTCCATACAAGAGGCATCTTGAAGCGGGCATTACCAACAAAGAATTTTGTACAACATATTAAATCAATTTCAGTTAGTGTGTTCAATACTTTTTCCCTGCGTCATTCCATTTTATTACACAACTTCATTTCTGAACTTATTTGTTTTGGTTTCTTTGTATGTATGGATTGCATGGGTTGTTATCGTCGTGTGGTGAAAATTTCATGTCAATAGCACCTTTAGATATACAAATACCTAGAAAAATGGTGACGTGTTCAATACTTATATTACCCGCTGTATGACTACTGAATTAGGCCTCATTCACTAGGGCGTACTAAAGTGTATGATCGTGCAAGGGCCCTGTTCACAGATTTTCTGTGTATTCCCATGCAGGCAGTCCCATTCACGTTAATTGAGTATCAGCTGCTGCATGGACACAGCCACTGCTCCCAATTTGACAACCATGTGAATGCAGTGTGTGTCTGGGGCTGCGCACCCGCAAGGCTGTCAAAATGGAAGCAGCAGCCTCTGCATTCCAATAGACACGAATGGGACTGCCTGCATGGGTATGCAAGGAACACCTGTGCATCCCTGTGTGGGTAAACACGGGCGTACGCTATAGTACGCCCGTGTGAACAAAGCTTAAAAAGTACCACAAATATAACATACCTTCATTTTTTCTAGATTTCACCAAGGTCACTTTGGAAGGTTTTGGAGGTTGACTGGAAGCGACAGATCTTCTGTCTGATCTAGGCGATAAACTTCTTTCTCTGCTGGCACTTCTGTCCCTTACCCAGCTCTTCTCACTCCTCCTGCTGGCACCAGGGCCACTGAGGGCACTTCTCTGGTCAGGCACCTCATCCTCGTAACTGTCCTCCTCATTTTCAGATACTGGCTCTGGGTCAGGGCGAACCACAGGAAGCTGAACTTTTTTCTTCCGTCGTATAGTCTGGAAAGGGTTTAATGGGAATGGTAAGATAAGATGCCAGGTTTAATAACATAAGAAGCTGAATTGTAATATGATTACTAGTATTCCATCAGTCGCTGTGCAAAAATATGAGGAAAGATTAATTAGGCATGTCGAGCAATTTGTTTCAAGGAAAATGCTGATTGCACATAATTCAGATCAATCTAAGAGCAGCAAAATCAGTCTCATAAAAATGCTGTAGAGGTGCCCAACTCTGAACAATGGATAAAATGATGTGGAATTTATGAATTGGCTTAAACACTGGATGTATGGATGCCAGGCTTTTAAAATATGTGACACTAACATAACATACATTTTGATCTCTAAAGTGCCAAGTTTAAAGTAACCACATTAAATTACCAACAATCAATATCCGACCCATAAAAGCAACGTCTACTTATAAAACTGAATATTTCTAGAAAGCTTTTCAGGAAAGGCTTAAATTAATCTTAGACTGTCTGACAGGCTAGGAGTCAGGACACATAGCATAAGGAAAACAAAATTAACATAGTATTAAGAAATAAAAAAAAAAACACAAATAACTTACAATTTTGGCATTTTTACCACTCTTTCTCAACTGTTGAACTGCAAACGCATGCTCAACATTATCCATGGACACTCCATTGACCATTGCAACACGGTCATTTTCCCTGCAAAGACAATACAGAAAGTATTAATGTTTGAATATAGGAGTTTACCTTTAATTTTATTTCTATTTTTTTTTTTTAGAAAGAGTATATACTGCAACCATACCTAGCTTATCTAATGGTCTGCACAGTATTATAACAAATCTATATTGCAGTCACACCTGCTTGTAGTGCTCATAGTACTCACTGTTCCTGTCTTTGCATTAACTCTTATAGGTCAACACATGCCAACAAATTCCATCATTACCCATGTATGGTGAACACGCATACTGGCACATACTATCCCAATGCCCCTATAGACAAGACAGGACAGTCAGCTGGGCAGTGTTTCCATGCTTCCAAATACAACGTATAGGCTGTTAACACTTCTTGGGAAATCAAGTTACCAAACACGTTGGAAAACCTTTCCTGAACGACTATTGTTTTACCATAAAATAACACTCTGCTTTAGTTGCTCGGAATCATTTTCTGATCCTCTCCATAGGTAAGAAAGTGTTGGAAGGGCCAATCTGAGTTTATGGTGTCAGTGAACAGCTGTCATGTGTCTGAGGGCGGTGGAAGAGTGTCTGCCTAGCCATCCATCTTCCTATATCTTATCTAAAGACTGGGTACACACGGATCAAAATTTGGCCGGTTCAGCAGGTCATTAGACTGGCTTCAGTCGAACTGTTCTGCTGGAAAACCAGCATTTAATCAGCCACTGCAGCGCTGATCAGTGTGGTTTGACAATGGAGTGTGGCGGGGGGTCCACAACGTAAGAATACAATAACGCAGTACTGAATGGGGTCAGCTCTGCCAAGTTTTTTAAGGGAAACTGCACTTTAGTGAAAATACCGGTAGCACCCATCTAATAAGTGGCTGCCAAATTTGGCTTTCTACTCACAGCTTGCTATCTGGACAAGATGACAGTGCATTAATGAGGCCATTGCTGTGCTCTCCTCTTCTGTACACATGTTGAGCATTGTGCAAAGTAATAGGAAGTTCTCTAGCCCACAGTATCGTTGCTCCTTCCTCTACCAGTGTGAGGTCTGTTGGATAGGGCATTACTAGATTATAGAAAGCAGCAAAACTCAGTGTTGGCAAGCACAGTGAATAAAAAAAAACATACTAGGCAAGTCATACGCCCATAAAAAGTGTGTTCTCAGCTACGGCTTCGAGAGAATGACATTGCATGGTCAACAAACTCAAATCCAATAATTCCATTTTTTTTTTTTTTTTTTTATTGCTGGAGGACAGAATAATCCACTAACTTCGCTATTCAGGTCTGTCATAAGGGGTTTGGGATTGGCCTTGTAAGCATTGACACTGAGGTGAGGAGAACCAAGAACTTTGGTGGGGAACCCGAGTCCCTTAAAGATAAGCAAAACTTTTAGGCCTCGTGCACACTGAACGTTTTTGAACGTTTTTACAGCAGCTGTTTTTGGCTACAGTCGATAAACTCCCCATCATGTTATTCTGTGTCCATGCACACATAGGCTGTTATCAGCAGTTTTTGGCTGGGACGTTTTTTGGCTTTTTAAAAAAAAAAAAACTAGTGGGTTCTGAGAGGAGTTTTTCAGCTGTAAAAACGCTCTAACGTCTAAAAACGCTGATAGATGCCGATAAAGACTCAAAAACACCGCTAACCAGTGTTTGACGTTCTTGATCCATTGAAAAAAAATAAAATAAAAAAAATCGCTAAAAACACTATTGCAAAAACGTTAAACTCACTGCAAAGCTACAGGCGTTTTTATAACGTTATTTTAACGTTCAGTGTGCATGAGGCCTTAAACATAGATAAACCTTTAGGCTACTTTCACACTGAGGTGCTTTATAGGCACTATAGTGCTAAAAATAGCGCCTGTAAAGCGCCTCTCCTCTCACTCACGGTGCACTGGCAGGATGCTCAAAAAAGTTCTGCAAGCAGCATCTTTGAGGCACATCACCGCCGATGCCCATCCCAGTGAAAGTGCCTTTACATTTTTGCATCCCCCCCCAGAAACTTTACTCGCATAGTATAAACCACACTCTTGCACCACTTATGTTGCCAACAAAAAACCTATATCCCCGGGCACCTAAACCCTGAAGAGAAAGGTTTTGTTCTTAAATTGAAGCGAATGTAAAAAGGTATTTTTTATTTTATAACAAAAGTATCATACTTACCTGCTCTGTGCAATGATTTTGCACAGAGCAGCCCCGATCCTCCTCTTCTGGGGTCTCACGCCAGTGCACTCTGCTCCTCTCCCCTTCTGAGTTCCGCTACAGCAAGCTGCTTGCTATGGGGGCACCTGAGTGTGCTCGATCCTAAGCTGGGCTCTGTATGTCAATTGACACAAACCGCATGGCTCGGTCCCACCCCCGCAATCTCCTCTCAGGCTGTGGATTGATAGCAGGAGCCACTGGCCAATGCCTCCATATCCAGGATAGAGCCACTGCTCTTGGGCAAAGCGCTGAGTCTAGACCTGGCTCAGGTAAGTATTTAGCGGGGGGCTAGGGGGAGCTGAACATAGAAGGTTTTTACCATAATGCAGAGAATTCATTAAAGGTAAAAAACCTCCTGCCTTTGGAACCACCTTAACCTTTTCACCACAGGGATTACAGTCAAAAAGTGGCACAATAGCCTTTTTTCCCCCCTTTAGGGAGTGAGCGTTGTATTCCCCAATGTGCCTTTGATGTTGTTCTTCATACCAGACCTCTGGTCCTCCAATGAGTTTTGTGTGAGCATGATGTCCCCAGCTTTTACTGGATTATCCTTATGGACAATGCATTACAAAAGATAGTAACTAAGAAGATCTCCCCATGGGAAACCAGTTAAAACCCAGGAGGAAATCTGACCCTGTGTTACCTCTGACAAAGCTGAGCACAAGATTGTGAAGAGTTCAAGACCAAGTTCAAGTAATGTTACCTTGTCCATCTCTTTTAAGGCCAGTAAAACACAGCGACAAAGAGGACAAATACATTATCCTAGTTTCTCACATGACACAAGCTTTCGTAACAAGCAATCACTTGCGTGGACAGATTATATGTAGTGGTCTTCACTAAACTAGAATAAAAGGGCTTCAAAACATTGAACAGACAGCTATAGGATCCTAAAAAAAGAGTACTGATCTGACACCACTCTGACAAAGCACTTGACTAATCTATAATATTACAATTACACCTTAAAGTGTTACTAAATCCACATCATAAAAAACGATCAATAAAATGGTCTATTACATGCTGTTCGTACTCAGTAACTATGAGATTTGTTTTCTGTATTCTGCAAAAAAAACCTGGTTGATCCTGCTGCTCTCGATCTCCACCTTCTGTTCATGTTCCCAATTCAGCTAGGGATTTTGCAGCTGTGGTGGGAACTCTGCACATGCTCAGTTTTGAGTGAGTTTCTATGCTGAGCATTTCCTCCCTATCACATCTAAGGAGCCCATGCGGCTATAAAAGTCACACATGTGGACGTATACAGAGTGGTAAATGAAATTCCACTCTCTCCCTCCTCCTCCATGCCCACTAACCAGCTAAACACTATGGGTGTGGCATATTACATTAATGGTGGCTTCACCTCCCTCTTATTCTAAGACGCAGGATGGAGGGGCGTGACACAGTAATAACAAATGGTCACTGTCCCCGCTTATAACTGGCCTTCACAGCAAGGAGCACATGAAAGGGTGACGCATGTCAAACAAAACCAGTCTGCAAACAACCAATTTATCCTGTGTAAAAGTTTACATTAAAAACAGGGATTTAGTTTGCACACATTTGCAAATACATGCGGAAGCTGCAGTCCTAACACTAAACATTTTTGAAAGCCTCCACAGTGGAAGCATATGCATTATAATGGATAGAGGGCAGGTAACCCTGGAGGTAGCCCACCTCCTCCTTAACCCCTTGCCACCCAGGCCAATTCTGATATACATTATATATGTTTTTTAACAGAGACCCTAGAGAACAAAATGGAGGCCGTTGCAACTTTTTATCTCGCATTGTATTTGTACAGCAATTTTTCAAATGCTTTTTTTGGGGGGAAAAAAAATGTTAAACAAAAAACAGTAATGTTAGCCCTTTTTTTTGCATATTGTGAAAGATGATGTTACGCTGAGTAAATAGATACCCAACATGTCACGCTTCAAAATTGCACACGCTCATGGAATGGCGCCAAACTTGGGTACTTAAAAATCCCTATAGGCGACGATTAAAAATTGTTTACTGGTTACATGTTTTGAGTTATAGAGGAGGTTTAGGGCTAGAATTATTGCTCTCGTTCTACCATTCGCGATGATACCTCACATGTGTGGTTTTAATACCATTTTCATACGTGTGTGGGACTTACGTATGCGTTCGCTTCTGTGTGCGAGCACACGGGGATAGGGGCGCTTTAAACATTTTTTTTTTTGTTAATTTTTCTTTAATTTTTCTATTTTAAAACTTTTTTACAATTTTTTTTATCACTTATTCCTATTACAAGGAATGTAAACATCTCTTGTAATAGGAATATGCATGACAGTAGGGCTGAAGCAACTAATCAATTAATCGACAACTAATCGATTATGAAATTAATTGATTACCATTTTCATAATCGATTAATCGTCCAGCAAACATAATGGGGTTAAAAAAACTAAAGTAAGCCCTTTATAGTACAAAAAGAGCAAATAATCGCTTAAAATTACATTTTTTTTTGTAAGGCAGACATTGTTTGTTTTTTAAATAAAAAAAATTTGATCTGAGTCTGATGATATTTACCAGATGCACCCTTTTATAGTATATACAGTATATCTCTCCTGTAATAGTATATACAGTATATCTCTCCTCTATTAGTATATACAGTATATCTCTTCTGTCTGTTATTCTCAGAGTGGATTAGATATTTTGCTCCCTAACCATACAGTTGTTTATTTATATTTACCACTGCATAGAGATATTTAAGAATAAATTGCCTTTTTTTTTTTTAAACTTTACCTATTAACTAAATTATACACCACCCTTTTTTTTTTTTTAAGGTTATTAACCGATTAATCGAAACAATAATAGGCCAATTACTCGATTATGAAAACTATCGTTAGTTGCAGCCCTACATGACAGGTTCTTGTTACAGTGAGATATGGGGTCAATAAGACCCCACACATCTCACCTCTAGGCTGGAAAGCCTGAAATTGAAAAAAAAAAAAAAAAAAAAAAAAAAAAAAACACCAAAAAAAACGATCTCAGCTTCCCAGCCAAGGCGGCGCCATTTGTTTGAATGCAGAGCCCAGGTGTAACATCATAACATCCTCTCGCTGCCCGTAAGAACGATCAAGCGGCGGAACAGCCAATATGATCATTCTTATAGTGTAGGGAATCGCTGGCACTAAAAGATGATATCTGAATGATTCCTGTAGCTGCAGGCATCATTCAGATATCCCCGCTCAAATGCAAGGATGTCATATGATGGCCAGCGGGCAGGAAGTGGTTAAAGGCAGGTTAAAGGAACTAACCCCCCAAAAAAGCTGGGACTAACAGCAACGAAAATACAAAAATATAAATATAAAATGTATTTAAAAGAATACATATATACAAATATGAAACATCAAACCACTAGAAATTAATAACAATGATGATGGATTTTCCATAGGGAATCCTCCGGCGTCAGATGCATGCCCCGCCATCCACTGCAGTTGGTCACTGCAATGGATGGCGGGGCGTGCATCTGATGCCGGAGGACTGTCATGGAGGGAATTCTTTGTTCGCTACATGCCTGACTAGCATATTAACATACATAAAGATCCACTCTCCAAACAGATAACTCTCATAAGTGATATTTTTCTGTGTGTCCTCCGCCGTTGCGCTTTCTTGGCGACATTCCCACTGTGGAACTTACCAAGACTATATACCTTGGAGAGAGCCTTCAGGACCATTGAGTATTTACTCATTTGTGTGCCATCTCCTGCTGCCCTTATGTGGGACTTGTGTGAATGCTTGGTGACCCACCCGGTACAACAGTGTCCCTGTGACATAAGTGATGTAGGTTTGTGATGCCACCTCCAATCCAGCAGTAAACTTATATGATTATCAGCTTGGTGTGATTCCTTCCTGACACGTGTCGGGCTGTCCGGACCCCTATGGGAATTCCATCATCATTGTTATTAATCTCTAGTGGTTTGATGTTTCATATTTGTATTCTTTTGAATAAATTATATTTATATTTTTGTATTTTTGTTGCCGTTAAAGTCCCAGCTTTTTGGGGGGTTAGTTCCTTTCCTAATTAAATTGTACAAGGGATGTTGGCAATTTTTCATTGGTGTGGTTGGATGTTCTTCTATATCCAAGGCAGGCTAAAGGGGCGCACTGGCAGCAAAACGGTGTCCAGTGCATTCCCTCACCAGTATTCCAACAGTACAAATGGTCACTGCCCTGACCTATAACTGGCCTTCACCCTGGCCTGTGACTGGCACAAATCCACCCACACCGTGTTATTGCCAAAAATTAATAAATAATTGATTTCAAATATATATTTGTATGACAATTTAAAACAGTTTATGGATATTCATTTTATTTTTACTCTGTACTCCAAAGGCTGTTTTTTTATTATTTTGAACATGTGACCAGCAGCAGAGGACTAGAAGCTCCTCCTGCTCATGTTTCCCTGCAGACAGGACTGGAAAGATCTGGGTCATGTGACAGTTGTATATCGATTAGGAAAAAGGTACTTAGATGTTTTTGTTTTTAATTAAAATAATTACAGTGCCATCATCCCATACAGAAATAGAAGGGACAAAGTCAATTAAACAGTGCATGTTTAGTATCACTTTAACCTTACAAAAGAAAGAAGAAGATAATCTTTTTTACTGAAAACATATTTGAAACATTTGACATTTGCTTTATAAAGCTACAAATAGGTAAACCGAGCCGTTAAAAACACAAAGTATCTTCTGTTTCAAAAGGTGTTAATGTAGTGTTCATACATTTTCAGCTAGCCATGCTAATGCAGTTAAAATAAAACCAAAGTGTGAACTGCATATGTATGAATTACACAATAACACCTTTACTTTTGAGCACATTTTTTTTTCTTTACAGGTTTACACTGCTTTATTTCCAACTGCAAAGGGAACCCTGCTTTAAAGTTTAATCCGAACGGAGGCGGTATAAAATGTAATTGCAAAACCACTAGCTGAAATCCGAGCAGATGGAGGAAAGTCAAGAAAAAAAAAACTGAAGCACTTAGTTCTAGGAGAAACTGTATGCCCACAGACATAATGGCCGAAATAACGTCACAAAGCTGCAGCCGTCATAACGCGCTGCATTGTTTCATTAGACTCGTGTCTGTTGGCGCAGGCTCCATAGATAAACAGTGAACATTTGAAAGTTTACTTTAGTATTGAGGAACTGTTGCTTTCACCTATCCTGTCTGGCCCTCATCTAAAGTCATAGGATATGCCAACAGCATGCAAAGAGGAATGAAGCCTGACAAGTAAAAGGCAAAACAGTTTGAAAAACCTCCTTCAAAACATGAAACAAAAGGAAACCCAGACACAAAAACTAGTCCTTCAGTCATACAGGTATTACAGTTCTACTGATGGAACCAAGAATAAAATCACATGTACGCCAAGTTAAAGTTGCAGATATACAATATTTGTAAGGCGGAGGGATGCAAATACATATACACAAAAGTCTGCTGAAGGTCTTTTAAATCAGTGGTCTCCAAACTGCGGCCCGGAGGCCAGTTGTGGCCCTTTTCTTGCATTTATATGGCCCTTGGGGGACTATTTTATTCACTGACCTCAATGGTGGGGCACAGTTCCTCCCAATGACACCAACAATGGGGGACAATTCCTCCCAAGGACACCAACAATGGGGGACAATTCCTCCCAAGGACACCAACAATGGGGGACAATTCCTCCCAAGGACACCAACAATGGGGGACAATTCCTCCCAAGGACACCAACAATGGGGGACAATTCCTCCCAAGGACACCAACAATGGGGGACAATTCCTCCCAAGGACACCAACAATGGGGGACAATTCCTCCCAAGGACACCAACAATGGGGGACAATTCCTCCCAAGGACACCAACAATGGGGGACAATTCCTCCCAAGGACACCAACAATGGGGGACAATTCCTCCCAATGACACCAACAATGGGGGTTTGTTGACTCCCACTGATGGGGCATTTTTTACTCCCAAAGGCCACAGACCAGCCCTTGGTCTGAAAAACCGTAAACTGCCCCTTTGTTTAGAAAGTTTGGAGATCCCCGTTTTATAATGCAACATAACTGCTGCAGTCAACTATCATGAACCCAGAGTGTAATGTACATACACAAGCCAGTTCTCCAAACACAGGTCAAAGGTCAGCACCTTTCTACGTGTGGTCAGTTTGCCAACAAAATGATTCATAAGGAAATAAATAGAACAGCAGCACAAGTGCAGAAGTACAGGAACACATTTATTTCTTATACCTTAGAAAATGAAGGGATACATCTTAGTTACCCTATTTATTTTACTATCCACTTTTCAAAACCCTATGCCTGGCCATACATTATACAATGTTCTTGTACAACTTTCCTTTAGATTTACCAAAGCCATATAATATGAGGTCAAACCTAAACACTTTCAATTTGTATGCAATCAGGAAGGCCCTTGTACTACATTGTTGAAGGTAAATCTAAAGAAGATCGAATAAGAAAATTGTATGGTGTATGGCCAGCTTAAGCTTCAGTTGAAAATGACAAGAAAATGGTGACAAAGCAGAACTGTTGCATCTGAGAACTACAAACTAAAAACGCTATTCAAATAATTTTTGATATGCAACGCAAACTCCCCATCGACCCAGGTCTCCATGCTTTATTTTGCTGAGAAATCACTTTGAAAAACACACGCCTAACATTTCTGGCTGTGGCCATCTTGAGTAAGGGTATTTGATTCATGTAGCATTTATTTCCTGTAATCCTTCTTCCCTTAACTCAGGAATGCAGAAAGGAGGGTGTGTTTAGCGCAGAACCCCCCCCCCCCCCGAAGACTCATGGGATGTATGACATCATTTGCCTAGGCCTGGAAAGCAGGAGGTAACTGATGAAATGTAAAAAATAGTCAATGCTGATTGAGAGTGTAAAGTTCTGCTTTAAAGTGTATGTGCAGCCAAAAGGTTTGTCTAATGGCGCGTACACACGAGCGGACTTTACGGCAGACTTTGCCCGGCAGACTTTGACGTACTGTACGATAGACTTTCTGAATGAACGGACTTGCCTACACACAATCCACCAAAGTCCGTCGAATTCGTACGTGATGACGTATGACCGGACTAAAACAAGGAAGTTCATAGCCAGTAGCCAATAGTGCCCTAGCGTGGCTTTCTGTCCGTCGAACTAGCATACAGACGAGCGGACTCGATTTCGACGGATTGATTTAAAACATGTTTCAAATCTAAGTCCGTCCAACTTTTGAGAAAAAGTCAGCTGGAGCCCACACACGATCAAATTGTTCGACGAAATCCCGTCCGCCAGGCAAAGTCTGCCGTAAAGTCCGCTCGTGTGTACGCGGCATTAGTTTTGGATAGCGTGAAAAAAAAATAAAAAAAAAAAAAGAAAAGAAAATGAAAAGAAAAAAAAAAGAGTTAGAATACCTGTGAGGCCTTACTGCTATCTAGGACTATGTTACAGGATTTACCCTCACTTCCTGTTCTGCTGACATTTTACCAGATAGGAAATGAGAAATGAAAGCAAGGCCAATTCTTGCTTTCAAGAGTACCCCTATAGGGTTACAGTGTGAAAGCACCACTGACACCCAAAGACCACTTTTTCCTTGCCTGTTTGACAGGTGCATATCATTCCCGCAGAATTTCAGCCAGCCGAGCACTTGCTGTGTACGACCGCTTGACATGAATGCAGTTTTGCCATGATTGTTAAGCAATAAATCATGTGGCAAACACAGCAAACCGCATTGCGTGAAGGTTCCCATTCAAAAGAAACTCCTGCT
The DNA here is from genome assembly GCF_042186555.1 of Aquarana catesbeiana. Taxonomy (NCBI): domain Eukaryota; kingdom Metazoa; phylum Chordata; class Amphibia; order Anura; family Ranidae; genus Aquarana; species Aquarana catesbeiana. Next base: position 96,813,354 of record NC_133326.1, on the reverse strand, counting down.
TCTGTGTGACAAGCTGCAGTTTGCCACAATTAAATCGTAGCAAAACCACACCACGTTTAGGTACCATTGAAAATGAATGGCACCTGAACATGCGTAGCGTGTTTTGCCATTATTGCAGTGCGATTTGGGATCAAGGGCAGAATCGCAGCAATTCTGCCCAGACTCCAAAACGCCAGATGTAAACGGGTCCTTAAAAATCATCTGGATATCCAAAAGTAGAAAAACATTTCTTGCTTTACATGCACGTCAATGTGACCCTGCTTCAATCTTACATTTCCTCAAGCAAGGCGTACATGTAAAAGAAACTAAGGAGAGGGTTTGGGACTTTGAATGAGGCACAAAATAAAGCGACTGCAGAAGTAGTAAACAACATGACATTTATTAGATCAGCATGTGCGCTTGACCCATGGTAGGGTAAACTGTAAATGCAAGCATAAAAAAAATAAATATCAATTTTACAGGATGATAAACCTGACATACAAAAATAGATAGTAAACATAGGAGCCAATATTACTTGATACTATAAAACGAGTTGAGTACGTAGCACTATCATGGATATATATTTTTTGTGCTTGCATGTACAGTTTTTACCCTAGCATGGGGCATGCGCACATGCTCATCTAATAAATGTCAAGTTGTTTACAACTTCTGCAGTTGCTTTTTTATGTGTATCATTCAAAGTCCCAAACTCTGCCCTTATTTACACATACCAAGGATAGAGGCATCGGTTTTCTGGTGGCTCATTTAAATTCCCCAAACCCTCCCAGTTCAAATGTAAAATAATATTGTACATAATTGACTCTGGGACCAATGGCGTCCCTAGGGCGGGGGGGCAGAGGGGGCCCTGACCCCCCCCCCCCAACATTATGCTGTGCCCCACCAATAAAAAAAAAAAAAAATTTTTTTTTTTTTTTTTTTACAAAAAAATCAATGTCTAAGAGGGAGAGAGACTCCCTAGTCAGCTCCTGCAGGTGATTCCTCCCCCCTCCCTTTGCTCGCTGACACTGCATAATGCGAGCGCTCACACAACCACGGCCGCCCGATCTGCTCCTTCCCCTGCATCCTCATTGGCAGGGAGAAGAACGAGTTGCAGGAAGAACTCCACCAGGACTCTCAGTTACTGAAAAAAACAGACTGATTTCTCCCGTCCTTAGGACAGGAGAACCAGCCTGTAAATTCCAAGAGATGCCAGACCAGCGCTGTCAATAGCAGGGGCAGGAGAGCAAGAGGAGGCTGGGGAACCCCACAGTGGCAGAACACCAGGGCCCGGTGGCAAGACAACCTTTGCAACCCCGATAGTTCTCCCACTGCTTTGGACCCTTATATTTTCTTGGTATGCTGGTAACATATATCTCTTGTTTTCTGCCACCCTGGGGGCCCTCAATACAGTAGGAAGGGAGCTCACTGCAGAACATGTGAAAGGGCCCGTTGGGAGATCGTAGTAAAGGGTCCCAGTGTGTGTGTGTGTGTGTAATTATATATATATATATATATATATATATATATATATATATATATATATATATATATATATATATATATATATATATATATATAGTTGCCCCCTAACTTTTGTCCCTGTCCCCCCATGTGCCCCCCCTAAATATGAAAGCTGGAGACGCCACTGTCTGGGACACCAACAGGGTGGAGAGAGTCCCCAATTCCCCCACAGCTTTCACTGGTTCCTCCTGCTGACTTCCACCCATGACAAGGAACAGTAGCTATGAAAAAACTAGCTACAGAATACCCCCTCAAAAATCACATTACCCTGTTTGCAAGGCATATAGGGCTGCAACTAACGATTATTTTCATAATCGATTAGTTGGTCGATTATGGTTTCGATTAATCGGTTAATAACCTTAAAAAAGAGTGTGGTGTATAATTTAGTTAATATGTAAAGTTTTTTAAAAAAAGCTATTTATTTTTAAATATCTATATGCAGTGGTAAATATAAACAACCAACTATATGGCTAGGGAGCAAAATATTGAATCCACCCTGAGAATAACAAACAGAAGAGATATACTGTATATACACTATTAGAGGAGATATACTGAATACACTATTAGAGGAGAAATAGTTTTTTAGCCAATTTGTCGTTGGGCAGATTAAAAAATACAAATTGCTGCAAAAACGCATTACATGCTTTTCTGCAGCTTCTCCATTGAAGTATATTGAACCAAAAAAGCAACGTTTTGCGTTAAAAAAAAAAAGTCCTTGACCCTTTCTAAATACGCAGCGGCTGAAAAAAAGCATAGATGTGAACGTGTCCCATAGAAAACCATGTTAAATGAACTGTAGTGTGTTTCTGCAAAACACACCAAAAAACACAAAGATGTGAACCAGGTCCAAAACGTTTAGTAACATAATGGGGTTAAAAAAAACTAAAATGAGCCCTTTATAGTACAAAAAAAGCAAATAATTGCTACTGTAAAGGGTTCATTTTTTTACTGTAGAACTGTGAAAGTAATATTTACAGTAGCGATTATTTGCTCTTTTTGTACTATAAAGGGCTAATTTTATTATTTTTAACCCCATTATGTTACTGGCCGATTAATCGATTATGAAAATAGTAATCGATTATTTTCATAATCGATTAGTTGTCGATTAATCGATTAGTTGTTTCAGCCCTAAAGGCATATACAATCCACATCGCTATACTCAATAGAATACAATTACAAAAACACGTACAGCTGGTATAGCCGACCTCCAACAAATATTGCCTGGCTGTCTCTGACTATGTTACTTTTTGAGTCACCGACTAAGAACAAGCATACAAGGAACAAGTATAAACCAAGCCAGGTTAAGGGTCGAATATCGGTAGGCATCAGCTAGTTCAATAGAAACAGGTGGACATTCGGCCCATGTGTACGGTAGCTGATGCAACAGAAGCTGGCTGTGTCGAAGGGGCATGACCAAAACAGGTCTGCTGATCAACAACCGATCAGCGCTCTCAGCCAATGGCGCGGGAGTGATGTCATCGCAGTTTCAGCCAATCACAGGAAATAACTCCAGGAGCGATGTCGCCGGCCGAACCAGTGTACAGGGACCGCTGCGGGGGCTTCGATCTAAGATGAGTATTTCATAATGAGCTAGTATGCTATTTTTTTTTAATGAAGTGGGTTTACAACCACTTAAATATATGAGTTTTCAGATATCCCAAGTCGGAAGTTTAAAAAGCTACATAAGCTAGTTCAAAAGGCAGAATTGGGAATTTTGTCCCCATAGACTTAAATGGGAACAAAAGCAAATCAAGAATTTTGCACTTTTTTTAGCCTGTAAAAACAGATTCTATCCCCTATTGCTTTCCATTGGCTCAAACAAAAACACATGAAGCTTGGATACACATATAAAACGCTTTAAACAAGCTTCTAAAACAAACACTCGCATACACATGTAAAAATGCTAAGAAAATACACTGGAAAATCGCTCTGCTCAGGTGTGAATAAACATGTGTTCAAAAAATATTTTTTTCTTTTTTTTTCAGTGTAAATATTGCACACCTAACTGGATTTACCATCACTCTTTATAATTGTGTCAGAACAGCAGTAACCCATTATTCTGTTGTTATTTTGGGTTGTGTTTTACTGGCCTTCCAAAAGTTTTTGGTTAAAATCTAAAAAGCAACTTAACTAAGAGATGCAATTTATTAAAGTGAAGATTATTCCATAAAGTCAGATTGCCAAAATGCTAAAGATTTCATACAAAGATGTCTACTTCTGCCTTGACAGAAGAGCCCAGTCTTGTTCTTCCCAAGACAGAAAAATTAAATCGAAGGTCCAGAAGCATGACTGCCAAGTAGATAAGTACCCTAGAATCAGCGGTTTGAGAAACACACGCCTTACTGGTCCTCATTCAGTTGCTTCCTTAAATAGTATAGGCTAAATACCAGTGTTATCTACAACCGTGAAAGGATTACTTCAGGATATTAGACTTAAAGGCAGAGATTCAAAGACTGAGGTGTTAGAAACAATGATATATGTAAGACAAAGCAGAAGAAAGTATCCCAGAGGAGTGCATGATGCCTTATGTTAAACACAGCAGGGGAAATGTAATGATATGGAGCTGACTTGGTGCTGGTAAAGTGGGCATGTTACACAGGAACCAAGAAATGAAGTGAACCATAAAGCGCCCTAATATCTGGCTGTAAATCCCACCCCCACCCCCGCATCCCTGACGCCCTAATCTTCCAGCAGAAGAGTTAATAGAACTAAGGGGCTAATCTCCCTCCATCCTCGACGCCCTAATCTTCCAGCAGAAGGGTTAATAGAACTAGGGGGCTTTCATAGGCAGTTATCAAGAGAGCCTGACTATGCCTACCCTTTCTGTCCATCTACTCCATTCATAAAAGCTGTACTACACCTTTTATGAATAAAACACAAGCTATGAATAGAAGGGGTGGATCTTTCAGTCATCCGCTGTCCTCCATTCATAGAAGCTGTAGTTAGTATAAATTCTATAAATGGAAAAGCAAGATTGAAAGGGCAGGCATAATCGGGTTCTCTTGATGAGTCTGACAATCTCTCAGTTCTATTAACCTCCATGCCACAAGGTTACGGTATCGTGAAGAGAGGCATGGACAGAGAAGGATTTCTACTAAACATAAGAAGCACCAGCACAAGGATTACATCCTACTGACTGTAAGTTATGTCCCTTGTGTTGATATTTCTGCAATTATTTTGGCTGCACGTGGACTTTAAAGATATTACTGTGGCTTCCTATTTTTTAATCGACTAGCCAGCACAATCAACAGTATCAACCATATCAAAAACATGGAGGGAACACCCTCTTCATAACAGAACAGAAACATGCATTACAAGAGTTGCACCTCCGAGATGAGCTACAAAAGTCATACATTTTAAATTTAAATACATCATAAATTTTAAATTCTGCCTATGATATACCTCCGAGGGTGCCAGCCCTTGGATTCACACCAGGAAACCTAAGCCCCAGACTCTATAGTTCTGTAAGCTGGCTTCCTTGCACTAAACAGGGTAGAGATAACTGACCCGGAAAGTCCACGTTTCTTCAAAATGTGGGTTTCAATAGCCAAGCCATTAAGTTTAGAGACCGTACGGTAAGATGGAATATCGGTATCTGTGAGAGCAGATCTGGCCATAGTGGGAGGGACCATGGGCCCTCCACTGCCATCTGTATGATTTCTGCATAACATGACCTTCTGGATCATGCTGGTGCCACCAGAATTACTGTCTTTCTTACCAGCTTGATCCTGCAAAGAAGTCAAGGCAGCAACTGAATAGGGGGGAATGCATAGATCAGTGAGAACTGATCCCATGGGGTCACCAACGCATCCATTCCGCATGCGATCCCCTGTTCTGGCCACAAAGTTTATTAACTTCATGTTGAACCTGGACACTAAAAGATCTACGTCCGGAGTCCCCCATCTTTGGCAAACAGCCAGAAATATGTCAGGGTAAAGAGACCATTCCGCTGGGAATAACTGCTGGCGACTCAAGTAGTCCGCCTGCCAATTCTCTTGTCCTGGACCGAAGACTGCTGATAGGCACGGAACATTCCTTTCTGTCCAAGTTAGAATATGGTTCACCTCTCTCTGCACTGAGAGACCTTTGGTGCCCCCTTGGTGATTGATATAGGCCACAGCTGTGGCATTGTTGGATTAAATCCTGACAGCACAATCCCGGTAACCTGAAAGTCCAGGTCTTTAGAGCCAGACGCACTGCCGGAATCTCTAGGATATTGATGGACAAGGTTAGGGGTAGCATGAAAGTAGAACGAACCATCTCCGTAAGAGATTGTATCAACGATTTCTAAGATTTGAGAGGCTGAAAAAAGGCTCATCTACCATTGTTTCCTCCGCAGAGGAATAGTCATCGGTTAGTTTTTCCTCCTGATCGACTGAGGGTAACACCTCATCCTGTGCCCACTGTTCCCCTTACAAAGGTTCTGAAGTGGGGGAGGGGGATATAGCACGCTTCCTATCCATCTGAATGGAGGATGCGATTAAAGCCGCTAATCTTTCTTCCAGACCCTGCAGGGAGGAGGAAAGGACATCTTCAATCACGTATACAGGGGCTGAGATGTGAGAAGCAGTTGCACCATCAATTTATTCCAAATGGCTCACTCTGGCTTGACATAACTGGTAATTCAGGCGAGGAGGAAAGCATGGAAATGAGGCACGGGATCCTAGCGCCTGGGGGTAAAACCTTTATGTGGTGTCTTTTTTGGTAGGTATAGTCCTAAGTACAAAAACAGGCACTATACAAATTGCACTTAAACGTTGAAAATAGTCATGACATTTAAAGCCTCTATAAAATTCAGCCTAATGCTGGGAAAAAGGTGTCGTTCCGGGATCAGGAATGTCAGTTTGCAACCCTCACATGTCCCCACAGCTCTTGTGTCCTTGTGTTGCAGGCTGCTTGTTTTCGCCTCGTCAGCCGAGGAGAGACTCGCGCTTAGGCCCCGCCCCCTCCGAGAAAAAATGTTGCCCCTTTTTACGTTTAAAATGTTCCCGCGCTTGTGCACTGCGTTTTCGGGTCCACCGACCCAAACATGGGGGGGGGGGGGCAGGAACCCATCCAGCAGCAGGCACAGACAACAATGAAATCAGCCACAGTAAAAACAATTAGCGGTATTAAGGCTCTGTGTCCCATGATGTATGATAAAGGAAGTGGTGTTTTGTAAGCCTTGTCTGCATAAGCCCTGAATGTAGACTGTATATGATCTGTATGATATAATATATCAGCTTGGGGGCTTCAACAGAGAAGTAACAGCACAAGCAAAACATGACAAACATTGCAGGGCAATCTGTAGCACTGTGCTATGGAAACAAGCTACCAAGTTGGCAAGGTGTGGAATATATAGCAAGCAAAGATCCAAAGTAAGACAGGCGGTTCACACGGCCGCAACCTGAAAGTTGGCATGACTTTGCCTGGCAACTTGGAGGCAACTTCAGGGAATGCCTGGGTAATCTTCCTGTAATGTCGGATCTAAATCACACCAATTAAGATAAGGATCAGTCTTGGAGGCAACTTCCATGAAAGTCTATGGGCAAAAGTTGGATAGAAGTCACATTGAAGTAGTACAGGAACCTTTTCTAAAGTCCGAGCGACTTCAGTACTGCTAATTAAGACAGCCATCATTGACTAAAATGGGATTTCACATGTCACGCAACTTGGGGTTTTACAAGTCGGAACCGAGCCTAAAAGGCCAATTATTTACAATATAATTAACAGTGTTCAACAATACTGAATATGAGCATTACATTGAAATAGGAGACTGACAAATCTAAAAAGTAAAAACTGGATTTTAAATAATTACCCAACAGGTATACATGTAACATAAAAGACAACACTTACTGCAGCAGGCCTTCAGCAGGTCCTCCTTTGAGAACATCAGAGATGACTATCGATGTTTCTCCACTCTGGAAATGAGGGTTGTCTCTACCTCCTGATATTGCGATCCCAAATCCAAATCCTGGGGCCTATGGGGGAAAAAAAAAAAAATTGTTTTCATCAAGGTTGCAATTTAATATGCAAGAAGCAAACAGCTGCAGTAGTGCTAGTCACCGTCATCTAAAGGAAGTGCTGTACAAGTCTTTTCCTTTAAGCCGAATTGATACATTCAGTTTATAATGCATATTCTAAGGGCTCTTTCACACGGGGCGGATCAGTGATGATCCGCCCCGTAAACACCCGCTTGCTCAGCGGGGATCGCTCCGCCGATCCCCGCTGAGCAGAAAGATGACAGGTCCATCGCTGCACGCTGTGCAGCTACGGACCTGTCAGAGCGCCGCTCTCCCCTATGGGGGGATCGGATGATGACGGACCGTAGTGTCCGTCGTCACCCGATCCGATCACGGATGGAAAAGTAGGTTTTTCCTCCGTTACACTTTTCGGATCGGAGCGGGGTCGGATGTCAGCGGACATGTCACCGCTGACATCCGACGCTCCATAGGGATACATGCATGTCCGTTTTTCATCCGAAAACGGAAGGATGAAAAACGGACATACGGATCCCTCGTGTGAAAGAGCCCTAACTCCACACATTAGGAATGATTAGCGTTTAAGGCCCGATTTGCATTGCTGCTACTTGTCCTGCGATAAAGTCGCATCCAATTAACGGCATTTGAACCATTCTAGTTGTTGTGACTCAAGTCACTCTGACTTAGAAAAAGGTTCCTGCACTACTTTGGAGCGACTTCATCACAACTTGCATTGTCAAATGCCAGCCACGATGAAGTCGAGTAGGGATGTCGGCTTCATAATTGCATGACTTTGAAACCACGCTGGTGAACCCTCACAACCCATTCAGTTTCAAATAGAAATGAAAGACAAAACACATACAGTGGGGACAGAAAGTATTCAGACCCCCCCCTAAAATTTTTTACTCTGTTATATTGCAGCTATTTGCTAAAATTATTTTAAGTTCATTGTTTTTCCTCATTAATGTACACACAGCACCCCATATTGACAGAAAAACACAGAATTGTTGACATTTTTGCAGATTTATTAAAAAAGAAAAACTGAAATATCACATGGTCCTAAGTATTCAGACCCTTTGCTCAGTATTTAGTAGAAGCCCCTTTTGATCTAATACAGCCATAAGTCTTTTTGGGAAAGATGCAACAAGTTTTTCACACCTGGATTTGGGGATCCTCTGCCATTCCTCCTTGCAGATCCTCTCCAGTTCTGTCAGGTTGGATGGTAAACGTTGGTGGACAGCCATTTTTAGGTCTCTCCAGAGATGCTCAATTGGGTTTAAGTCAGGGCTCTGGCTGGGCCATTCAAGAACAGTCACTGAGTTGTTGTGAAGCCACTCCTTCGTTATTTTAGCTGTGTGCTTAGGGTCATTGTCTTGTTGGAAGGTAAACCTTTGGCCCAGTCTGAGGTCCTGAGCACTCTGAAGAAGGTTTTCGTCCAGGCCTGTACTTGGCCGCATTCATCTTTCCCTCGATTGCAACCAGTTGTCCTGTCCCTGCAGCTGAAAAACACCCCCACAGAATGATGCTGCCACCACCATGCTTCACTGTTGGGACTGTATTGGACAGGTGATGAGCAGTGCCTGGTTTCCTCCACACATACCGCTTAGAATTAAGGCCAAAAAGTTCTATCTTGGTCTCATCAGACCAAAGAATCTTATTTCTCACCATCTTGGAGTCCTTCAGGTGTTTTTTTTAGCAAACTCCATTCTGGCTTTCATGTGTCTTGCACTGAGGAAAGGCTTCCGTAGGGCCACTCTGCCATAAAGCCCCGAGTGGTGGAGGGCTGCAGTGATGGTTGACTTTCTACAACTTTCTCCCATCTCCCGACTGCATCTCTGGAGCTCAGCCACAGTGATCTTTGGGTTCTTCTTTACCTCTCTCACCAAGGCTCTTCTCCACCGCTCAGTTTGGCCGGACGGCCAGCTCTAGGAAGGGTTCTGTTCGCCCCAAACTTCTTCCATTTAAGGATTTTGGAGACCACTGTGCTCTTAGGAACCTTAAGTGCAGCAGAAATTTTTTTGTAACCTTGGCCAGACCTGTGCCTTGCCACAATTCTGTCTGAATACTTTCCGTCCCCACTGTATGTGTACACATATATAACAATTATAAAAAAAAAGGGGGGGGGGAAATATTTATATTTAAAATATTTATAAGTGATCACATTCCCTCTGTCTTCAGCTGCATAAGAGCTGGGGGAGAAGAAACCCAGTACACTGATCTTCACAGTGAAAGGCTGTATGGGGGGAGGGGGGGTGATTGTCAGGACAAGTGTGAACAATGGAGAAGAGCAAGCTGAATTCCCAGCACAGCTTGAGAACTGACCACACTGTGCTGCCCTGCTTAGTGTGGTCAGTTTTTAATAGAAAAGCAGAGGGACTGACAGGATCACCAGGGATTTCACACAAAGGAAGCAAAACAAAGAGAAAAGGATACTTTCTCATACAAGTACATGGTATAGCCGGCACATATCAGGAATATATGTTTGGTTGACATACTCTATATAAAAAGGTAAAAACGTACAGTACATAGGTATATAAACGTACGTATATAGTTTGCGAAAGCAATGACCTGCATAACAGAACATATATATGGAGCTAGAATTATTTACTGCCATTTCTTCTTAGTAATACCCAGATATGTTCAATATGGCCACCTATTGAACTCTCAGCCCCTACATCATGCCCTGTATGACAACAGTCACCACCTTTCTAACAGTTCTGAGTCCCATTACTATCTGTGTATAGGAACCCCCCCCCCCCCCGTACATTCTGCTAGAATTTTCCTGCAAAGCACACTCTGTTGAAAGAAGGAATAGCACTTTCCACAGCTTAGTAATTGAACAGAATTAGCGTGGACCTCCTTAATTTAAACGGGGTTGCACCAAGTGTCAGCTCTGCATGCCTAGACTGAAAAAAAAAGTCCATTACGCCTGTGTTTGTCACAGTGTATTTTTCATTTAAAGTGATATTAAAGCTTAGTATTTTTTACATTAAAATAATAAACAGGTCATACATGTTATGCTTGCCTGCTCTGTGTAGTGGTTTTGCACAGAGCAGCCCCGATCCTTCTCTTCTCAGGTCCCCCACCGACGCTCCTGGCCCCTTCCTCCTGCCGAGTGCCCCCAGAGCAAGCAGCTTGCTCTGGGGGCACTCAGACAGGCTCGCTCATGAGCCGCTGCTCTGCATGTTCATTCACACACTAAGCTGCAGCTTGACACCACCCCTCTCTCTCTTCATTGGCTCCATGTACATAATTTTCTTCAAACTATATTCAGAACAAAAGGCCTGTACATGTACCTTTTTGTATACTATTCAGATTGAAGGAAAACTTTTTATTGAGACCCAATAGATACCTTTCCAACCTGTCAGCATGGGGCCTTGATTAAAAATTTGTAGGAAAGGTTCCCATGCTAGAAAGGAGAAATGGCAAGAAAGGCCGGGGCAGGATTTTGCTGCAAACACTGGGGGAAGGCACTGGAGTATGGAAGCCGTACAGGTGGAGCGAGGATAGAAAGACTGCATATTATAGCACAAAGGGGATACATACATATATACACACACATATATTAAATATATATATATATATATATATATATATATATATATATATATATACACACATATAAATATATATATATATATATATATATATATATATATATATATATATATATATATATATATATATATATATATATATATACACACACACACACACACACACAAGGTTATTTACTAAAGGCAAATCCACTTTGCACTGCAAGTGCAGTCGCTGTAGATCTGAGGGGGACATGCAAGGAAAATAAAAAAACAGCATTTTAGCTTAAACATGATTGGATGATAAAATCAGCAGAGCTTCCCCTCATTTCAGATCTACCCCTTAGATTTACAGCGACTGCACTTCCCAGTGCACTTGTAGTGCAAAGTGGATTTGCCTGTTGTAAATAAACCCCACAGTATTTCACAAAAGTGAGTACACCCCTCACATTTTTTAAATATCTTATATTGCATGTGACAACATTGAAGAAATGACACTTTGCTACAATGTAAAGTAGTGAGTGTACAGCTTGAATAACAGTGTACATTTTCTGTCCCCTCAAAATAACTCAACACTAATTAGTGCAATTAAGCCATTAATGTCTAAACAGCTGGCAAAAAAAGTGAGTACACCCCCCCTAAGTGAAAATGTCCAAATTGTGCCCAAAGTGTCAATATTTTGTGCCGCTATTATTTTCCAGCACTGCCTTAACCCTCTTGGTTTCATCAGGCCACAGGACATGGTTCCAGTATTCCATGTCCTTAGTCCGCTTGTCCTCAGCAAACTGTGGCTTTCTTGTGCATCTGGGACGACAGCCATGCAGACCAATTTGATGCAGTGTGCGGCGTATGGTCTGAGCACTGACAGACTAACCCCCCACCCCTTCAACCTTTGCAGCAATGCTGGCAGCACTCATATGTCTATTTCCCAAAGACAACCTCTGGATACAACACCGAGCACAGGCACTCAACCTCTTTGGTTGACCATGGCGAGGCCTGTTCTGAGTGGTACCTGTCCTGTTAAACCACTGCATGGTCTTGGCCACTATGCTGCAGTTCAGTTTCAGGGTCTTGGGAATCTTCTTATAGCCTAGGCCATCTTTATGTAGAGCAACCATTCTTTTTTCAGATCCTCAGAGAGTTCTTTGCCAAGAGGCGCCATGTTGAACTTCCAGTGACCAGTATGAGGGAGTGAGAGCGAGAACACCAAATTTAACACACCTGCTCCCCATTCACACCTGAGACCTTCTAACACTAACAAGTCACATGACACAGAGGAGGGAAAATGGCTAATTGGGCCCAATTTGGACATTTTCACTTAGGGGTGTACTCACTTTTGTTGCCAGCGGTTTAGACATTAATGGCTGTGTGTTGAGTTATTTTGAGGGGACAGAAAATTTACACTGTTATACAAGCTGTACACTCACTACTTTACATTGTAGCAAAATGTAATTTCTTCAGTGTTGTCACATGAAAAGATAATAAAATATTTAAAAAATGTGAGATACAGTAAAAAAATATACACACACACACACTTTCTACTTCATCTAATGTACTCCAAGGTAAAGTGGTTGTAAAGGCAGAAGTTTTTTTTTTTTTTTTTTATCGTAATGCATGCCATGCATTAAGATAAAAAACATTCAGTGTGCAACAGCCCCCTAATACTTACCTAAGCCCCATCTTTATCCAGTGATGTCCGCGAGTCCCTCAGCCAACCGGGATTCTCCCACCTGATTGGCTGAGAGACAGCAGTGACGCCATTGGCTCCAGCTGCTATCAGCTCCCATAGCAAGCTGCTTGCTCTAGGGGCACTTGACAGGAGGGAGGGGTCAGGAGCAGCGACGAGGGACCCGAGAAGAGGAGGAAGGAAAGAATACCATGTTTGCTATTTATTTTTTAAACAAGGCTTTACAATGAAATTTTAATATTCCTATCATACTGTTTTAATAATCACAATTTTTTTTTTTGCATTTAGGTTTTTGAATTTATAAAATCACAAAACAGAGGCCATCCAACTAGTGCAGTGTCAATAATTATTATCTACACACTCATTATACCAAGTATAGGTCCTGTACAGCAGGTATAATTTCTACATTATTTTGGTTGTGGTCCCTATAATGGGACGATTTTTTTGGCTTTAACCACTTAAAGACCAGACTCGTTTTGGATCTTAGGTGTTTACATGTTTAAAACAGTTTTTTTTGCTAGAAAATTGCTTAGAACCCCCAAACATTATATATTGTTTTTTTTCTAACACCCTAGAGAATAAAATAGCGTTCATTGCAATACTTTTTTTTTTTGCACCGTATTTGCGCAGCGGTCTTATAAGCGCACTTTTTTTGGAAAAAATTCACTTTTTTGAATAAAAAAAATAAGACAACAATAAAGTTAGCCCAATTTTTTTTATATTGTGAAATATAATGTTACGCCAAGTAAATTGATACCCAACATGTCACGCTTCGCTCGTGGAATGGCGTCAAACTTTTACCCTGAAAAATCTCCATAGGCAACGTTTAAAAAATTCTACAGGTTGCATGTTTTGCGTTACAGAGGAGGTCTAGGGCTAGAATTATTGCTCTCGCTCTACCGGTCGCGGTGACACCTCACATGTGTGGTTTGATCACCGTTTTCATATGCGGGCGCTACTCACGTAGGCGTTCGGTTCTGCGCGCGAGCTAGTCGGGACAGGGCGCTTTAAAATTTTTTTTTTTTCTTATTTATTTTACTTTATTTTATTTATTTTTTCACTGTTTTTTTTTTTTTTTTTAAATTGGATCACTTTTATTCCTATTACAAGGGATGTAAACATCCCTTGTAATAGAAAAAAGCATGACAGGTCCTCTTAAATATGAGATCTGGGGTCAAAAAGTCCTTAGATCTCATATTTAGACTTTAATGCAAAAAAAGTTGTTTAAAAAAAAAAAAAAAAAAAGACAAAAAAAATTGTGCCTTTAAGACAAGTGGGCGGAGCTGACGTCGCTTCAGCCAACCTATGGTATGGAGACGGGTGGGGGCCATCTTAGCCTCACTCGTCTCCATACTGAGGATGTGACAGGTTCCGATCGCCTCCGCCGCTACCGACGGCTCCGGTAAGCGGCGGAGGGCGCGGGAGAGCGGCGTGAGGGGGGGTGGCACCTCTCCCGCCGCCGATAACGGTGATCTCGCGGCGAACCCGCCGCAGAGACCACCATTATCGTGTACAGAACCGCCGGCCCTAAAGATGGATACCTCGGTTGTGGCAGCAGCTGCTGCCATTACCGAGATATTCATCTTCAAAGAAATGACGTATATATATACAGTGGCCGGTGGCTTTAAAAATAAATAAATAAATCAATCAATCAATACTAGTGGGTTCTGAGAGGAGTTTTTTAGCGTTTTTTCAATGGATCAAAAACGTCAAAAAGCGCTGATAAACGCTGAAAAAAAAACGCCACTGCAAAAACATTACAAAAAACTCACCACAAAGCTACTGGCATTTTTATAACGTTATTTTAACGTCCAACGTGCATGAGGCCTGGAACTATCTTCTTTGGGACCCCTGAAGCAGAAGGGAAACCCCAAACCCCCACGGGGGACCAGTATGGTGGTGGTGCCACTGAACCAGAGTATGGGGACTGGTTTTGTTCCTTTTCTTTTTTTTCCCCTCTTTGAATCACTTCTTACTTTTATTACAAACAACAAAAACAACGAAAACAACAACCCAGGCATGTACTGGGATAATAAAATAAAATAAAATAAAATAAAATAAAATAAAAAAAAAAAACACCCCTTGCCCCCCTGCTCCCATATTTCTATAAATATAGAAATCTAAATATCTGATCGCATATCTTTTCAAATTTCTCTGGGCAGCCTCTATGTAGAAAAGTATATTTTTCCTTAATTATGGTTTCCCTTACTTGTATCTTCCATTCTGCTCCTGTAGGTGGAAATGGTGATGTCCACTTTTGTGCTATAAGCTTACGAGTCTGAAATAGGCTCCTTGTTATTGATATTGTACATTCACCCGGAATCCCCGAGTCATCCAGGATACCCAGAAGACATCCCCCCCGGCTCTAGAGACATCCCAGTCCCAAAAACGTTGCTAATCATTAATACCACTTCATGCCAATAACGATGGAGTTTAGGACATCTCCACAGCATGTGTATTAAATTAGCAGGGCTCCCTTTACATCTGGGGCATTGGGCTGTACCTCTGCATTTCCATTTAAAACGTTTCTCTGGTGTGTAGTAAAATGAATAGTTGTGTTAAATTTTGTGTTGAGGAAAGGGATGCCAGGGGTGTTGCCGACAATGCCAGTGCCCACTGTTCATCCGAGATCGGTCCTATATCGCAAGACCAAGCTGACCTTCCTGGTATGTCCACAGCTCCTTTAGATTTATCATATAATATATCATGTCATTGTGATATCAAACTTTGCTTTGGAATATTATATTTGTTTCCTAATTCAGTAAAGTTTTTCATCACATCTTCCTGGAATAGTTGTACCATATACCTTAGTCCCTTGCGCCTCCATGTCTCAAACCATTCCAGTTTCATCAATTCCCTATAACTATTATTCCATATTGGGGTATATAATGTGTAGCACTTTATTTCCGCGATTTTTTTCATTTCCTGTCATACCTTATCAAACAACTTACCCGTAACAAATCTTTTGTCGGACAATTGATTTCTCGTCTCCAATAGAGAAATCAATGGGTAATCGTCATATACTGATAGTAGCAAACTCTGTACAGGAACAGAGTCTGATGACACTTCAGTCCACCAATAAAAGTGTTGTAATTGTGAGGCTAAAAAATATTTTTTTGGATGGGGGAATTGCCAATCCACCAGCTTCTTTGGTTAACATTAATGCTGTTAACTTTATGCGTGGTTGTTTTTTCTTCCAAATAAGTTCTCTAAAAAGATTCCATTTTTCTAAACCAGAACCAGAATACTGTGATCCATACGGGTGAGTTATTGAACACAAAGTAATTGTGGGGTCCAGATCATTTTAACAAGATTTGCTCTACCTATCACCGTCAATGGTAACTTACACCAGCTTCGGCATTTATCCTTAAATTTCACTAATAAGGGTTTAAAGATTCAGATTAATATAATCATTTACATTCTAGGATCTCTCTATCCCTAAATATCTCACTGTATGCTTAATTTGAATTTGGGAAGCTTAATTTAGTAGGTGTTTTTATCTCATCTAAAATGGTAGTAATACAGACTTGTCCCAGTTAATCTGAAAGCCTGAAAATAGCCCAAATATGGAGACAAGGCTCATAAGTTCTGTTAATGACTTTGAGGTATCCCCCCGGAAAATAAGAGTGTCATCTGCATAAAAGGGCCACTTTATCCTCTCTTCCTGCCCGTCTGAACCCAACTATTTCCTCGGATTGTCTAATAGCAAGGGCAAGAGGTTCCACTGCTATGGCAAACAGAGGGGACAGGGGGCAACCCTGCCTTGTCCCTCTAAACAGAATAAACGGCCTAGATAACGTATTCATTTAGGTTTGTGTTCCTTTGCTGAAGTAAGCTATTATGTTTTCTGGACTGTATGCATTTTCAAATAATGACTGTCACTTTTTTCCAAGTGGCTAGAGCTGATCCTGGGCTACCATGTGACAACCTGTATAATGAGATCAGTACGTCTATTCTGAAATTACTTTTCAAAGGACTTTGTGCAGTGTACCCTTACTTTCAAAGCCTTAAAATACAAGGAATAATAAATGAATTCCTGCAGAAGACTGGGCCTACACTGATGAAATGACATTGTATAAGGCTGGATTCACACCTATGCATTTTTAGTGCTTTTTGCATTTAGCAGATTTGCACTACAGTCCATGCACCATGGTTTCCTATGGAATACGTTCTATAGTGCAAATCTGCAAAATGCAAAACGCACTTAAAATGCATAGGTGTGAATCCAGCGTAAAAGCTTCATGTGTACCACTTAGGAGAACAGCCAAACTAAAATGGCTCATTTATACCACATACATTGGGCTGCATTGCCCATCACAGTCCCAACACAACAAGCAGCTGAAATCCATTTGTTTTGTAATAGTCTCAATTAAAACCAAAGCACCACGTGGGTATATGTAGGTGAACATGGAATATGCTGCACTTAAAAGCACTCAATCCCCATAATTAAGCTTCCGAGGGGCGGGGTAAAATATGTTGGGGGCGTGGCCTGACAAGAGCCCAGGCTGAGACTGCCATCTATTCCAATACCAGTAGGTCTGCAATGATGTGCGGCTTCATGGAAATTACCCTTTGCTGCACTTAAACGCAGCGCCAACATGCTGCAACACGTGAATGTGGTTGTAAACACTGCCATATACCCAGTGAAGGAACTACCCTCAGGTGATACACAGAGATGAAACTAATTCTCAAAACGTAGGTTGTGCGCGGTTATCTGAATTCTTCTCTAAATCCGTTCAAAGAGCTGAATTTATAAGCTTGTCTGTGATTTCAGAAGAAAAAAAAAAAAAAAAAAAAAAAAGGAGGGTGGAGAGCTAAAGTTACACTCTGCAGAGCTCAGTGATGAGAGGTCTGAGAGCTGATTGGAGGGAAGAAACACACCCCCCCTCCACACAGCACACTGAACAGAGCTGAGTCTGTTAATCTGCTGGCGGTCCCTCCCCTGTCACGTTTTTCTCTTGGCGTCAGGAAAACTTGTCAAAAATGATTCATGCTGATAACAGAAGGAACAAAGCAGCAACCAGAGATGACACTTAGGCCCCTTTCACATTTATACGACTTCAAAGTTGCGTGATTTTACCGCGATTTCGTCGCGATTTGCTGCGATTTTACCGCGATTTGGGAGCAGTACTACTTTGTACGACTTTGCCACATTTTTGGCATTAACAAATGAAAACATACAGTAGTTGGTATGAATCAGAAGGCGGAACTCCACACCAAGTTTTAAATAAAAAAACTGGCGTGGGTTCCCCCCCAGGGGCATACCAGGTCCTTAGGTCTGGTATGGATTGTAAGGGGAACCCCCTACGCCGAAAAATTGGTGTGGGGGTCCCCCCAAAATCCATACCAGACCCTTATCCGAGCAAGCAGCCCGGCCGGTCAGGAATGGGGGTGGGGACGAGCGAGCGCCCCCCCCCCCCCGGATGTTACCAGTCCGCATGCCCTCAACCGGGTGATGAAAACGCCCCCTTATGACAGCACAGTCCCAGCATGCCCCGGGACAGTGACCTCATAAGGGGGCGGGGTCACCGCCTATATAAGTCCATTGCGGAGCGTTCAGAGACCATTCCAGCTGGAGAGAGCGTCGTGTCAACATCTCTGGAAGAAAAGAAGGCAGAAGGCAGAAGTCCGGGCCACCGCTAGCAATTGAGCTGCAGAAGATAGCGGAGGAGCCGGCAGAAGATCAGGACACCGGGAGGAGACGCCGGAGAGACCCCCGAAGTCGGAAGAGGACCCCGGAGCTGCCTAATAAATTACTTTAAAAACCTGTGTACTGTGTTTTTTATTGACACTTTTTTCCCTAGGTGAATGGGTAGGGGTACCATGTACCCCATGCTCATTCACATAGGGTGGGGGGCCGGGATCTGGGGGCCCCCTAATTAAAGGGGGCTCCCGGATTCTGATAAGCCCCCCGCCCGCAGACCCCGACAACCAACGGCCAGGGTTATCGGGAAGAGGCCCTTGTCCTCATCAACATGGGGACAAGGTGCTTTGGGGTGGGGGGGCCGCAGGGCGCCCCCCCATGCCCCAAAGCATCCACCCCACCATGTTGAGGGCATGCGGCCTGGTACGGTCCAGGAGGGGAGGGGGGGGGGGGCGCTCGCTCGTCCCCACCCCCATTCCTGACCGGCCGGGCTGCGTGCTCGGAGAAGGGTCTGGTATGGATTTTGGGGGGGACCCCATGCCGATTTTTCGGCGTAGGGGGTGCCCCTTAGATCCATACCAGACCTAAGGGCCTGGTATGCCCCTGGGGGGGGACCCACGCCGGTTTTTTCATTTAAAACTTGGCGCGGCGTTCCCCCTCAGGATTCATACCAGACAGCTGTCAGCACTGCCTGTCGCTCATCGCGAAAGGAAAAAAAAGTTTTCCTTTCCCGATCAGCGAGCCAGGCTTGTGCTTACAAAGTCGTACTGAAATCCTGTCTATATTATTCAGGCACGATTTGCATGCTACTTTGAGGGTTTAACATTGAGGTCTATGGAGTACAACTCGCATAGAAGTTGGACCAAAGTAGTGCAGGGACTACTTTCAAGTCGGCACGACTTAAAGTCGTGCCAATATGAATGGTAGTCATTGAAAATCATGGAGAATGACTTGTCATACGATTTTGCAGTACAAAATCGTGGGACAAGTCGTATAAGTGTGAAAGGGGCCTTAGGCTGCTTACACACTGAGGCGCTTTACAGGTGCTATATCGCTAAAACTATGTTTTCAGACTGGAGCGGTGCGCTGGCAGGACGGAAAAAAAAAAAGTTTTGCAAGCAGCATCTTTGCAGCGCTGTAGGAGCGATGTATACACCACTTCTAAAGCTCCCCTGCCCACCGAAATCAATGGGTAGCGCCGCCGAATCGCTGGCAAAATGCCGCTGCAGCAGCACTTTATGGGAAGTTTTAACCCTTTTTTGGCCGCTAGCGGGGGTTAAAAGCCGAAAACCCCAGCAAAAACGAAGGTAAAGCACCACTAAAAATAGCGGCGTTTTACCGCCGATGCCCCCAACGCCCCAGTGTGAAAGTAGCTTTAGTACTCTTAAGTGAGACTAGTACACACTATAGAGGGATATGCTTTGTTCATATTTTTATGTGGGGGGTTTACAACCACTTTAAAAAGGGAGAAAAAAAGATTTGGCTTCTACCATGAGGAAAAAAATAAATCCAACGCAAATGTTTTTTTTTCTAAAATGCACATCAACCCAAGTGTGTGTAAACACAAGCTAAACGCAATGCAAATAAATCCAGCCACAACTACTGTATTTAATGGGCATATAACATGCACTTTTTTTCCTCTGAAAACAGGGGGCAAATCACGGGTGCGTGTTATACGCTGACAGCATACCTCGGAGGGGAACAAACGCCACCAGAATTCACGAGCCGTCATCTCCTGTTTACGTGGCTCTCTCAAATCCCACATCACACACAGTCCCGCTATCACAGGAGCTGGTCCAATGCCAATGGTGGAGTCGGGACTGTGTGTGTGTGAGAGCCGAGTAAACAGGAGATGACGGCTTGGTGATTTCCTGCACTGTCCAGGCTGCATCGATGGTGAGGCTACAGATGAGCATTGAGGCTAAAAAGGGGCATTGATCAGGCTGCATTGATTAGATGGGCATTGATCACGCTGCATATAAGACGATAAATACGGTAATTAGATGGTTAATGGTGAAATTAAACCAAGGCTAGACCAATAAAAATGATACAAATGCACAAAAAGTCCAAACACTCCTGCTCCTCCTTTCTATTTTCCTAATAAATATATATTTTTATCATAAGAAATGTAAACCCTTTTTAAACTATACAGGGAAAATGCAAATACTGTGACAGACAATATTTTGGACTGGTTGTTCTTTGCAATATAGTACAGCTTGCAAAATGATTCCTTCCTCGTGTCAAACTCCTGGCACTTCTAATAAGGGTAAACATATTCTGTAGCCTCCAAGTTAATCACACATTGGCATCTGGACTATTCCTTGTGACTAACCCACTGCAAGAATTAGGTTCACACGCTGGCTGCTAATCCTACATTGGCCAGACCTTTCATGCTGTGCAGCTTACTCACATCTAACGGATGCTACAAACAACAAGCCGGGAAAGTCACATCTCGCTAAATGATTATTTACTGGCTGTAGCAGGCCACCCAGGAGTAGAACACAATATATTCCATAGAATACAAGTGACCAGTCCTATATAGCTATAGCTCTACTCTTCACAACCCACCTGTCTAAGGCCGGCCATAGATGGTGCAAATTACTTTCCTGCAATCACGGGTTGTAGGAAAGAAATTTCCACTATTCCCCCCATCAACACAGAGTGCGGACAGGGGAATCCCTCCTGCCGAGACATTGTGTTTTTCTGTGGGCGGGGGGGAGGGTTTGGGGAAGCCGTCCCTGCAGGGACAGTGACTATTGCTAGTGGCTAGAACAGCCACTAGTAATAATCGCAAGAAAATCCAGCAGGCTGGTTGCAGCAACGTTGATTGATTCAGATACATTCAGCTGCCCGTACACGGTTCGAATCTCAGCCTTTGCGACATGAATTATAACTAATGGGGCTGCTGTGCAAAACCAAAGCTTGTGTGAACGAACCCTAAGGCCAGCCATAGACTATTCAAATCTCTGCAGGAACCGCTTTTTTCAACTTTTGTTGCAGATTCCTACCTCATGTTATTCTGAAAAAATAGCTGCTTGTTCCTCTGTATCTAAATGCAGAGTGAATTTGAATGAGAATGATTTTATAATTATCAATCAGCTGCTGAACTTGCAGGGTTCTAATGAGGAAAGTGGCTAGGTCTGCATTCCTTTAGATGTGATAAAAATGATATTTTTTTGTTGCAGGAGATGCCCAAAAGCTGACCTTTATCTTAGTGCAGACTTCTGGGAAAATCAGGAAATGACATATCTGGGGGGGACATTCTGTAAACCATCTGTGTACAGAACGCCTCCAGGTAGCCATATTGCATTACATTTTACAGAAAACTGACAGCAATAAGGGTTGCACCAAATGGCAATTTTGGTGCCGAAACTGAAAATGCATGATGCACTTTGCCGAAAATGACAGTTTTTAAAAAATATTTATATACAATTGTATTATTCAACTTTTTAATTATTATCATCAATTTAAATATGAATTTATTGTTGGCCACTTTAAGTGCAAGAAAGGTCAAGAAAAATGCAGTCTGCAGTCTCTAACCATCTCTTGTATCATGTCTGCAATCTCTTACTTAAACTTAAACACACTGCTAATAGTATTAGCAAAATTTCCCATTCGGTGCACCCCTAGCAGACATGATACAAGAGATCAAAGAATGCCAACCGCAGCCTCGCCAGACGCAGCCTCGCCAGACCTGTGATCTCCGGCTGTGTCACGGAAGTGGATTTGAATTTCCCAGCTGCAGTAACAATGTCTCACCTCCTGTGATCACGTCACACCAATTCAATATCCCGCCATTGGATCAGTATGCCGTCTATCACAGGAGACAGGACATTGTTACTGCAGCCACCCGGACAATTCAGCTCCAAGACACACAGAGATCACAAGTCTGCGAGGAGATGGGCGGCACCCAGGGTGGACCCGCCCCCTTTTCGGCTCTATTGACGGCATTTTTCTTCTTTCGGCCGTATGCCAAAAATCACAGTTTTCAGCTGATAATTTTTGGCAGCTGAGATTTCGGTGCACCACTAATGACAATATGACTTGTGTCACAGTTGTACGTTATTTTTTTTAATTGCCATTTTTTCCTACAAAAGTTACCCTTTAAATCATTTCTTACTGTGTGTTTCTGCCTCCTTGTAACATCTGCTAAAAGCTCCACATCAGTTTAGTGGGAACAAGCAGTACGAGTTAGTAGCGGTCATGTGTACTGCTCTATGCACACCACACAGTCCACCCCAAATTGGCTACGTTCCTATGTACAGCGAGGACCATAGAGAATGAACGTAGCCGCCCTCCAACAGGAAGTCACATCACAGCAGCAAAAAAGAAATTTGGAGACCTGGAGGTGGCTGAGAGTAACAGAAGGAACGTTTTCCAAGTTTAGAATACATACTTGAATGGAATTTTCTTTTTTCAAACCAGAGTTTAGTGTCACTTTAAGGTGGCCAGGTCACAGCTTCCGTAAAGTCAGTTTCCCACACACTATCAAATAACTTCTGCCAGTGGGGTCAGACGAGGCGATGTGTACGCAGGGAAATGAACGGGATTTTAGCAGAACACTCAGCAAAGTGCAGAAATCATCCTACTATACCATATACTGGTCCTAGCAATATTATCTATTATAGGTATAACAGTATGACTGCTTTGTTATGCTCAGAGTATATAATACCAGTCTTATTCTATTCCTTTTGAAGTGTATGTCTGGGGGAAAACATATCCATACATATCTTCAATACATGCACACTTCAACATGTTTTGGATCCAAGTACAAATAATCCAAGGATAGAAAGTGTGTAACTGGCAGGATCACCAAGTGAAAAAAAGCAAAGAAAACTAATGCAGCCACCACTTCTAAATAGGGTGGCACCGATCCTGGTACTCGTACTAAGCATTTGTACTCGGGCAAATGCTTTGATACCTGAAACTGATACCTTTGCGGTACAAACTGAGTCCATAGAAATTGTATAGGCTCAAATCGCACAAGAATGCGGTGCGATTCCTGTCCGAATTGCGAGCAATTTCCCCCACCGGTCCTGTGTGAACCCAGGCTCATCATATTGACATCACCCTGGGTTTACACAGTAGCGGTGCTGGAAAATGCTTGCGATTCGGACAGGAATCACACTGTATTCCTGTTCAAATTTCATGCAATTCTTTGCAGTGCCATTTGAGACCATTCATTTTCTATGGGTTCAAATCGCACCGTAAAAAGTAGCGGTACTCGGTGTCGGCTTGACTTGAACGGAAAGTATCAGTACTCGCAGGTAGAAAACAGATGTGGATGCAACCCTACTTCTAAGGACTGGTAAGCCTCAATACAGTTTTGTTGTTGGGTTTAAATACATATTGAGTCCAGAATTGATCCAACCCTGTGCCCATCTGCAGCAGCACTGCTCTTTCTCCCTGGTCTCACAGAACAGACAGATAGCAGCAGGGGACATTGGCTGCTGCTGCTGTCAAATACAGTGAGGAGGAAGTGAGGGACAAGCCATGCTTTGTGAATCAATGGATGCACACAGCCCAGCAGTTTGCCATGGTGTCAGACACAGAAGAAAACGGAGCTGAGATTGCTGGTGGTGAATATCAGAAGAGGAGGTTCGGGGCAATACCAAGGCACAAAGCAGGTAAACAAATATAAACCTTATTTTTTTTATTAGTATAGGGTAAAATAAAGCAGCTTTTAGAATTTCTTTAAAGCTAAACTTCAGGCACAATCCCTTTCATTTAAATATATTCCTCAATAGCCACAAAGAATATAACTCCACTTTATGTGCACTACATACTTTTACAAGGTAATATATGGGATTGTAAAGGCAACAGTCACATTGCCACTGCCCTCGACATGGCCTGTGCAGAGAGCAGAGCTGTGGAAAGGGCTCATCAGGCTCCACCCACTACAGGCTGGCTGCAGAAAACTACAGGAGGGGCGGAGACAAGACCAATCGCCCTGCACAAAGACAGTGAGCAGCAGTGGCCAGTCTATTACAGGGAGCTCTGCACAGAAGCATTTTACAATGATTACTGCACAGATCTGAAAGAAATGCACAAACCTCATCTCCCACAACACTGTGTATTCTGTGAATGGTGAATGGGAATTCATAAAAGGTTGTCATGTACACTATTTAGAACAAGTATACACTATAAATGGATAAGCTTTGTTCATATTTCATGTCTGAGAATTACAACCAATTTAAAGCGTTACCATGCCCAGGACCCTGCATTCACTATATCTGGTCTCCCACAGTACATGGAAAATGGAAATGCAATTATTTTAGTAAATATATACTGCAAAATACATTTCTCATCGACAGTATATAACAGTCTTGTGACTTCTATCAGTGTCTGGTTAAAGCTTGTAGGAGGAGTTTTCCCGTCTACTGGACAGTGCCAATTGGCCCTTTGCTGATCACTTGCATTCCCAAGAAAAAAAAAAAAACACCTCTAGCAATACACACCAAATTGAGCATGTGCAGAGTGCCCCCAAGGCTCTGTACTATCAGGAGATTGATATTTACTTCATATACAGGGCAGCTACACAGGGGTCCCTGTGCGTCTTTGGCTCCGAATTCAGGCAAAAATTTGGCCCCAATTGTCCCTGAAATGGAGAACAGGGACGACCCCTGCTGTGAGCCACACCTGAATTAAGTGTGAACCCAGCCTAAGAGCACAAAGTGCATTTATCTCTATTATGTTCGTTCCTCTGCTGTCAGCACAAATCACTTCTGACAAATTTTCCTGACACCAAGAGAAGAATGGTGACAGTGGTGGGACGTCCAGCTGATTGACAGCCTCAACTCTGTTCCTGTGTGTTGAGTTAAGGGGAGTGTGTTCCTTCCCTCCAATCAGCTCACAGAGCTCTCCTGACTATGCTCTACAGAGTGTAACTTCAGCTCTCTGCCCTGTTTTCTGACAGCTCAGAGAAGCTTTATAAATTCTGGACTTTGAACAGATGTAGAGAAGACTGCAGATAAACAAGTAGAACTTATGTAGGAGGGTTTGTTTCATCTCTGTGTATAACCTGAGGCCTGTCACTTCACTGGGCATGTGGAAGGGTTTACAACCCCTTTTAAGGAAACTTTCGCCAGAAAAGTGATGTTGGGGCTGCTTTTAATTCCCCTATTGAGTTCTGTGAATAGAGAAGGGGAGAGATCGGGCAGCTAAAATGTGACTCTCACTTCCCTGTATGAGAGCTGCCGTGGGCTGAAGTACAGAGATACAAAGCAGCAGTTTGGATGTGGGATGAGACGAATTGAAAGGTAATTTTGTCTTTACATACCACAAGTCACAAAAATCTGGAGTTGCACTTTTACTATGTCTACAACTACCTATATAGTTCTATGCAGGTTGTGTAGTGCTGGCTCTTAGATCTGGGTGAAATCTGTCCACATCTGACATACCTGTCATAGTGAAAAGCAGGCAAATGACTGTATTGATCTTTGTAGTACATGTCAGGGCACTGACACTTGAACTGAAGAATACCTGACCCCTTCCCAAAATATTACTAAATTATATGTTTACATCCAGTACTTGTACCTTTATTGACCTGGATTGATTAAATCAAACCTGGAAATGACTCAGTGCAACAGTGCAGCTTTGATCCATCATATAAGGTTCTCACTGACCACAGAGGCTGTACTGTATATATAGCCCCCACCCCAACACTCATACAGTGCTCTCCCCCCTCACACAGTTACCAGATATAGACTGGTCAGACATCCCTATGTACAGCCTGGGCCTAGGATTCAAGGAACTGTGTACAAGGATAAAAGGGGCGCTTTGAAGACTAATGCCACGTACACACGGGCGGACTTTGACGGACTGGTCCGGCGGACTTTGACGGACTTTGGAATGAACGGACTTGCCTACACAAGATCAACCAAAGTCCGACGGATTCGTACGTGATGACGTACAACCAGACTAAAATAAGGAAGTTCATAGCCAGTAGCCAATAGCTGCCCTAGCGTCGGTTTTTGTCCGTCGGACTAGTATACAGACAAGCGGACTTTTCGACCGGACTCGTCGGAAAGATTTGAAACATGTTTTATTTTTAGGACCATCGGACTTTCGGGGAAATAAAAGTCAGCTGGAGCCCACACACTGTCGAATTGTCCGACAGAGTCCGGTCCGCCAGACCTAGTCTGTCAAAAAGTCCGCCCGTGTGTACGTGGCATAAGGCTGGTCATACATGTAGAGAATTTCGACTTGCAGTGCGAACGACTAATCGTCGCTCGATAGCGACTTGTCCACTAACTGATCACATAAAATCGTTTCCATGATCGAAAGTGATCAGTCAAGAACAATAACATATTGGTTTTTTTCGTTTTGAATATAACATACACATATACACTTTGGTTGAAACGGTAAAAGGTTTTCCTTTGGAACCATCAACATTAGCCGGGCCTACTGTCGAAATCAATGGTAAAGTTGAAACCACTAACAGCACCAATGTCAAAACGGTGTTTTGGAAAATGACCAGTTTCAGCTGAAATTCTACAGGTTTATGGCCAGCATAAGGCTACATGTACACTAGTCTACACTGGCAGCTCCTAAACTTGAGTTTAGGAGCTTTTGGTGTTTATTTGCCAAAGCTCCTGAACGCAACTCCATAAAAGCCTAAGGGGTTGATTTACTAAAGGCAAATTCACTGTGCACTACAAGTGCACTTGGAAGTGCCGTCGCTGTAGATCTGAGGGGAAGATCTGCTGATTTCTATCATCCAATCATGTGAGAGCTAAAATGTTGTTTTTTTTTTTTTTAATTGTCCTTGCACGTCCCCCTCAGATCTACAGCAACTGCACTTGCCTTTAGTAAATAACCCCCTATATGTCCATGTACACATACAGCCGTGAATGAGAATGACACAAATATTACATTTTCACAAAGTCTGCTACCTCAGTTTTTATCATGCCAATTTGCATATACTCCAGAATGTTATGAAGAGTGATCAGATGAATTGCAAAGTCCCCCTTTGCCATGAAAATGAACTTAATCCCATAAAAAAACATTTCCACTGCATTTGTGAAGAAGGCTTCTGGGTGCCCAAGAAAGTCCACCAAGCGCCAGGACCATCTAATACAGTCGGGGCACCACCAGTGCAAAGCTTGCCCAGGAATGGCAGCAGGCAGGTGTGAGTGCATCTGCTTGCAAAGTGAGGCAAAGATTTTGGAGGACACGCAGCGACCTTTCACCACTGGGCATACGCAATACATCCGGCACTACTGCACATGCATCGGCAGGTGTATATCAGATCCGTTCGTGGTGTGAAAACAACACAGCTGTGAAGGATCTGATCACTGGCACTTTTTGAAATTCTCCAGAGGAGGTAAGATGGACACACAGGACACGATTCTTTGTGGTTTCCTGATCTACCACCTCTTTACATCCCATACAGGCGTACCTCCTGGGCAGGGGATTCATGGGAACTCTCCCAGTCATTTCTATGGGATTGTTAAACAGGGGACATCGTCCTGTGTAGAATCTATGTATATTTTCTATCCAGGTATGTATGCCTTGTGTATATACAATCATGTGTAATTTTATTTGGTGCCAGACTTTAAATATGAGATATTATCATACTCCGCTTTACATTTCAGATCAGTTGAGATCTGACTTTTTCTTTGTGGCCTTCCTCCCCCTTTTTTGGACCTTTGTTGGGATATCTATACTTCCTGTGGGGTTATCTGAGATTGAGTCTTATCCATCCATCCTCTGTTACATGGGGCCTAAGGGCTCCTATACCTATGCACAATTTATTGATACTATTGGTTAGGGCTGGGGAAAAAAAATCGATTTAAATCTTGAATCGAGTTGAAAGGTCAAATCGATTCAAAGTTTAAACAAATCTTTTTTTTAGATTTTTTTTTTTTTCACCGCACCGGTCCTGAGGTGCTGCAGGCATGAGTTTTTAGGCAAGGCCACGGCTTCGGCCGGACGCCACAGACTAAGCCGAAGCCGCGGCCTCGCCTAAAAACTCATGCCCGCAGCGCCTCAGGACCGCCGCTGACATTGCGCCGGTCCTGAGGATCTGCGGGCAAGGAGTTTTTAGGTGAGGCCGCAGCTTCGGCCTAGTCTGCGAGGCTGGACGCCGCGGACTAGGCCGAAGCCACGGCCTCGCCTAAAAGCTCATGCCCGCAGCGCCTCAGGACCGGCGCGATTTCCAAAGGAAAAAAAAAAAAAAAATTGATTCAAATCGTGAATCGAGTTTTTTTTTTTTTAAGAGAATCGAAGATTTTTTTTTAAAAGAAAGTCTCCCAGCCCTACTATTGGTACGGGATATGCATTGCCATTTATGTGCTTTTCATGCCTTACATTGCTGTTCATGTTATCTCTATATTAATATATAGGTTTTCTTGATAGACATTTTGCTCCGTTTGTAAAAAAAAAAAAAAACCCCTGAAGAGGGGATCAAGCCGGAAATGTCAGGTTCATCAGAGATGTCATAAATGTCTGTATATGTATCACAATTACTTCATGTTTATGCTTTTGTGCATTCCTGTCTATACGACAAGGTTTTTAAAGGATTATACCATATTTTTTGTAATAAAACACTTTTTATATTAATATTTGGCGTTTTTGGTCACTTTCAAAATCCCATTTCCCAAGGAGGTTTGTGTTTTTTCTAGATTATCGGGTTGTGGTTACCTAACACACGATCCTGCAGAATTTATTTACAAGATTTTGGAGGATGGCCTGGTGTCAAGAAGGGCAGCAAAGAAGCCACTTCTCTCCAGGAAAAACATCAGGGACAGACTGATATTTTGCAAAAGGTACAGGGATTGGACTGCTGAGGACCGGGGTAAAGTCATTTTCTCTGATGAATCCCCTCTGATTGTTTGGGGTATCTGGAAAAAACCTTGTCTGGAGAAGAAAAGGTGAGTGCTACCATCAGTCCATGTCAGGCCAACTATAAAGCATCCTGAGACTATTCATGTGTGGGGTTGCTTCTCAGCCAATGGAGTGGGCTCACTCACAATTTTGCCTAAGAACACAGCCATGAATAAAGAACAGTACAATAACACCCTCTGAAAGCAACTTCTCCTAACCACTCAAGAACTGTTTGGGGAGGAACAATGCCTTTTCCAGCATGATGGAGCACCTTGCCATAAGGCAAAAGTTATAACCAAGTGGCTTAGGGAACAAAACATCGAAATTTTGGGTACATAGCCAGGAAAATCCCCAGACCTTAATCCTGTTGAGAACTTGTGGTCATTCCTGAAGAGGTGGGTGAACAAAAAAAACCCCACAAATTATGACAAACTCCAAGCATTGATTAGGTAAGAATGGGCTGCCATCAGTCAGGATGTGGCCCAGAAGTTGAATGACAGCATGCAGAGGTCTTAAAAAAGAAGGGTCAACACTGCAAATATTGACTATTGGTTGTTAAGCCACTATATTATGATCATGCCAGCCCCTCTGTTAAATAACATTATGTGTCCCAGCGTCTGTGCTGTATAGAAAAAAATGCAGATTTATACCTTATATCAGAGAGTCTCCTGGCGCTTGCATGACTGGTTGGCTCTCTCCTCTTCCAGGCTGTCAACTACAGCGTGAGGAGCCGAGAACCCCCACTGACGTCAGCCGGGAAGGAGAGAGAGCTGAGCAGACATGTGAGCGCCGGGAGATGCTGCGATATAAAAGGTAGAAATCAGCATCTTTTTTATACAACACAGACACTGGGACACAATGTTATTTAACAGAGGAGATGTTATGATCATAATATAGTTATGATTGCAGCAGAAAGGGAGGGCTGAGGAGTGGACGGAGCTGACAGGCAGGGAGGGGAGGGAGAGAATGGGGGAGAGCATGAGGGGGAGCTGCAGCTGACGGAGGCATGTAAACTGACCAGTGTCAGGGCTCAGCAGCCTTGATTAACCATGGTCAGTTACAGGGAGACGGCAGAACCAAGCAGGATCAGCCAAGTATTTTAGGTTATACAAGGGGCCAAATTACACAGCACAAGCACTCTTATTCATGCTTTAAGGGAACAGGATCTATTTTTTTTTTTTTTTTTAGGGTAACAAACGCTTTAATGTAATTTCTACTAAAAGTTTTTGACACTTATGAAATGCTTGTAACTAAACTTCGGTACACCATAGTAACATCTGACAAAAAAAGATCTAAAAACACTGAAGCAGCAGACTTTGAGAAAATTAATATTTGTGTCATTCTCAAAATTTTTGGCCAGGGCCGTAGGCTTTTAAGGAGCTGCCACGTTTGGGTGAGCTTCAACCTTCCTCCCCTGAACACAGAAGAATTGCATTCAGGATAGGAACGTTTTGATTGCCGGCCGCAGGAAAATGCAGACTGCCGCAAAAATGTGCAGCGACTTTGCTGCGTTTTGCATTTTCCTATGGCTGCGGTAAATGTAGGCCAGTGTACATGAAGCCTAAACACAGGTACTTGCAGACACCACAAGTTGCCAGCAGGTCAGGACTGTCATGACTATTCCTATCCAATATAGTACACCACTCCACCCTCATCTGAGCTGCATAGACCTCTGTTTATCCCTTCTTTTTTCTACATAAAGTGACTGTGTTGAGTATAAAAATATAAATACCTAACTAACAAAACACTCCCCACTAGGTTCTAATAAACCCAGCCATCTACAATTCACGGGATAGAAATCTTACATACGTATAGACATTTTCTACCATCTTCTCCAACATTCCGCAGTATAATAAAAGGGTTTGTTGATGTCTAGACACTTAATTATGCTTCTCTGTGTTTATTCATTCAAAGCAATCTACAGTCAGGTACATCCATGTATTATTTATTGTGCAGAGGAAACTGTACAAACCGTTACCAAATAATTCCACCCAAAACTAATCCTATCATTTTAGAGGACAGGATAACTGGGAACCACATATGCACAGCAAAGGCTCTCCCACAAATCCCCCTTTGTATTGCAAAGTAACTTCATTGCTGTTACCGTGTGATTCCATCATAATGCATGTCAACCCACCGTGTTATATGTCCTCAGTGCGACAAAGGAAAGAGAATAAAATTAAAATACGTAGCAATGGCGGATCTCATTGCTGGGCAGGAATGTAAATTTAAAGTCAATCTGTCACTATAAAATGCAGTAAGCAGCAATGCTACAACTGAGAGACAGAACAGTTTCTAAATCAATGGTATATGTTCCTTATACATATTTATCACAGCTGTAGGGCGTATTTTTCTTTGGAAACTCAACTTGAAATAGTGACTAAGTATATTGAGAAATCTATCGCATGCAACTGTAAGTCAATTGTTAAAATTTGGGAAATGAATGGGCCTGTAGGAAAAAAAATAAGAAAGAGAGAGTTTAATTTTACAGTGCTATCTGCTTTGGAAAAAAATGTGAAAGCATAAGGATTTGAGTGACTTTGGCAAGGGCCAAATTGTGATAGCTTGACAACCGGATCAGAGAAACTCCAAAAATGTAGCTCTTGTGGGATGTTCCTGATCTACAGCGGTCAGGACTAGAGGTCGACCGATATGGGTTTTTCTCTGGCCGATGCCGATATTTAGAAATCGCGGTGGCCGATGGCCGATATATGATGCCGATTTTTTTGGGCCGATTTTTTTTTTTTTCCCCTTCATCTCATAAAATCTAACAGTTAGACCCTTTTCACACTGGGGCGTTTTTTTAGGCGCTTTTGGGCTAAAAATAGTGCCTGTAAAACGGCTCCCCTGCAGTCTCAGTGTGATATCCCGAGTGCTTTCACACTGAGGCGATGCGCTGGCAGGATGTTAAAAAAAAGTCCTGCAAGCGGCATCTTTGGAGCGGTGTATACCGCTCCTCCACCACTCCTGCCCATTGAAATGAATGCGCACCGCTGCCGAAGCGCCTGCAAAGCGTTTTGGCAGCAGCACTTCAGGAGTGCATTTAACCCCTTCCTCGGCCTCTAGCTGGGTTATAAGCGCCCCGCTAGCAGCCGAATAGCGCCGCTAAAATGACGGTAAAGCGCCGCTAAAACTAACAGCGTTTTACCGTCAACGCATGCCCGCTCCAGTGTGAAAGCAGCCTTAAGTAATAAGTGATACAGAAAATTTTTTACATTTAAACATTTATTGAACAAAACAAAAAAACAAACCTCCAATCAGTTCACTTGTATGTAGAATTTAGATTAAAAAAAAAAAAAAAAAAACTATATCTTAAATATTAAAAACACAAAAACAGGTAATCAAAACTTTTGGACGAAAAAAAATGGGCTAACTTTACTGCTTTTTTTTTTTTAAATTAGTGTATTTTTAAAAAAAAAATTGCGTTTGAAAGACCGCTGCGCAAATACCGTGTGACAAAAAATATTGCAACAACCGCTATTTTATTCCCTAGGGTCTCTGCTAAAAAAAATATATATAATGTTTGGGGGTTCTAAGTGATTTTCTAGCAGAAAATACAGGATTTTTACTTGTAAGCAATAAGTGTCAGAAAAGATTGAGTCTTTAAATGGTTAAACTGAGAAATTCTGGAGTTCAGTCTATTGATAAAAGAACTCAAAAAGATACAAATGTATCTTCTTATCAGACTTGGCAGGCTGCCCAAAGGAGGAGAGAAGATAACTTCAGACAACTTGCAATTGACTTCTATTACAGAAGTCATTTGCAAGTCCCGCTGAAGTTATAATCGGCTTTTTTTATCAGCACAATCGGCCGATGCCGATTAAGTAAAAAAAGCCAAATATCGGCCGATATATCGGTCGACCTCTAGTCAGGACCGTCCAAAAGTGGTCCACAGACGGAAAACCAGCAAACCGGCATGGGCGGTCAAGGCTTATTGATGTACGCAAGAGGGTTAAAACTGGCACACATAGGCACACATAGACCAATCCAATAAAGGAGCTACTGTAGCTCAAATTGCTGAAAAAGTTAAAACTGGTTCCAATAGAAAGGTGTCAGAACACACAAGGCACCACAGTTTGTGTATGGTGCTGTGCAGCCATAGACAAGTTAGAGTGAACATGTTGACCCGTGCCCACAGCTAAAGCACCTACAATGGGCACATGAGCATCAGAACTGGATCACGGAGCAATAGAAGGTGGCCTGGTCTGATGAATTACTGTATGTGTGTGTGCGTTACCCACCTGGGGAAGAGATGGCACCAGGATGCAGTATGGGAAATAGTTAAGCTGGCAGAGGCAGTATGATGCTTTGGTCAATGTTCTGCTAGGAACCTTGGGTCCTGCCAATGACGTGGATGTTACTTTGACATGTACCACCTACCTAAACATCGTTGCTGACCCAAGTACACTCCTTCATGGAAATGGTATTCCCCGGTGTCAGTGGTCTCCTTCAGTAGGATAATGTGCCTTGCCACACTGCAAAAACTGTTCAAGAATGGTTTGAAGACCACAAGTTTGAGGTGTTGACTTGGCCCCAAAATTCTCCAGATCTCAATCTAAATCGAGCATCTGTAGGATGTGCTGAAAAAACAAGTCTGATCCATGGGGGCCTCACCTTTGCAACTTACAGGACTTAAAGGATCTGGTGATAGGTACCACAGCATACATACAGAGGTCTAGTGGTGTCCATGCCTCGACGGGTCGGGGTTTAAATAGATATAAAACGAAGCTGGCCATACAGTGATCAAAATGTCCTGCCAGACAGGCTAAATTTTCAATCAATCAGTGTGTGGCCTCCACTCGACCAAAGCAAATTATTACATCTACTTTGGTTGAAGGGACATATCAGAAAATATTTCAACTATCAGCAGCCACTGTTAAGTGTATTCTGACAGCAGTGGGTACCACCGTCACAATACAATGTCCAGGCAGGTTGTTTGTGTGGATGGTGGAATCAGTTGCTTTTTTGTCGTTCAGCCCACTGGCTGAACAAAAGAAATATATCTGTGTATAGCCAGCCTTTAGACAAGCCATTTTCTGTAATACATTCACTACTCCTGTATGCCAAACCCTCCTGAAAAGTCAGATCTCAGGGTTTAAAATAAAACTTTTAGCAGCACTTTAGATAAACCACCATGCACCAGAGTATACTTGATGAACATTTGATGCTACAGAGAGGAAGATATTTGAGTACAGTTGAGAAACACTATAACATAAGGCCTCACAAGGTGCCAAAAACATACAATTTCTGTTCACTACTCTGTATTGCAAATCCCCAAAACTGAGGCGCAAACCCCCGGATTTCAACACTTGGCAACTTATCTAGATACTCCTGCAACTCACGGACTGATGCAAAGTTCTATCTGAGCACGAGGAGAAGATGGTATGTGCTGGCATCTAATAATTATCACAGGTTATACAGAAACCTACGTTGATAGGTTTGCATCAAATATGAAGTTTCTTAATCAGCCTCCACAGAAACCTATGCAGCGGTTATTTCTTCTAACCTATAGAATAAAATAGCCACAGTTTATCCAAGTGTAACAATGTACATTGCTGAAAAGGTTTTTAGTTTATTCATGTCATGAAAGAACAGGTCCACTTCTTACTTTTCTATGGCTGAATCCAGTGGATGAGCATACAAGCCAGTCAACTACCCTTCTTCATGAAAAGTCAACAATGGCAACCCCAATATTTCTCTAATGAAAGATCTATTTAGGGATCATTGAAGAACCATCCTAAAAGATATGTAGTCAAAGGGGGAGGGAGGTCTGAAAGAAATCAATTACTGACAGATTTATCCTTTAGACCAAGGGTCTCCAAAAACTTTCCAAAACAAAGGACCAGCTTTCTGTCCTTCCTTCAGACATTGAGGGGGCCAGACTGTGGTCGGTATGAGCAGAAAATGCCCTGGGAGCAAACAATGGGGAGACAATGGGGATACCGCCCCACAGACGGGAGGTATAGCGCCCCACCGCTGGCGTCTGTGGGGAGGTATAGCGCCCAGTGTGGATATAAATCAATGATGGAAATAAATAAAAATCTGATTTTTTTTATTTTTATCAAATTTATTTTAATAAAATGGTTTTGGAGTAAAAATCTGTCTAAAGATAGTTTTCTATTTAAGATGTAAAATAGGAAGAACCGCGCTAACACAAAAACATATAAGCAGCAGCATATAGTGCGATCACACCAAAATCTAGAGTCCTGTAAAAAGCTGCGCTAAAATTATTAAAAGTTCATATAAATGACATCAAGGGGATTTCTCCAAGTCCTTATTTCAAAGTGAAAACACCACCACCGTGCACTTCTAAGCAGTAGTGACAATCCACCCTAGTAGTAGAGCCTGCTTACCAGATGGCAAGCATAAAAGGGCAAGTGGCTTTAGCCTAGCCAAGGCCTTTTAGCTTGCTGACGCTCCCGGTGTTCCTATGGGGGGTAAATCTCCAGGCTCCCTTAGGTTATCCTCATGTCGCCATTCAACACGAAAAACCCGGATGACTGGTGCGATGTCTGTGTTCCAGATCTTCTTTTTCTTTTTCGTGTTGAATGGCGACATGAGGATAACCTAAGGGAGCCTGGAGATTTACCCCCCATAGGAACACCGGGAGCGTCAGCAAGCTAAAAGGCCTTGGCTAGGCTAAAGCCACTTGCCCTTTTATGCTTGCCATCTGGTAAGCAGGCTCTACTACTAGGGTGGATTGTCACTACTGCTTAGAAGTGCACGGTGGTGGTGTTTTCACTTTGAAATAAGGACTTGGAGAAATCCCCTTGATGTCATTTATATGAACTTTTAATAATTTTAGCGCAGCTTTTTACAGGTTTCTATTTAAGATACATTAATAATTTTGTTTATTCAGCATGCAATTTAGCTTAGTTATGTAGCATGAGGCTGTATATTCTGCAATATTTACATTTTTGGTAAACTCATTCAATGAATCCAAGCTCTGCAAGCTCAGATAACATGCACTTCAGGAATATTCCTTTATCCTATTGTTTTGTATACCTATGGGGGTTATTTACGAAAGGCAAACCCACTTTGCACTATAAGTGCACTGAAAGTGCCCTTGGAAGTGCAGTCGCTGTAAATCTGAGGGGAAGATCTGAAATGAAGGGAAGCTCTGCTGATTTTATCATCCAAAATCATGTGCAAGGTAAAATGCTGTTTTTTTTTTTTTTATTTTTTTTGCATGTCCCCCTCAGATCTACAGCGATTGCACTTCCAAGCGCATTTTTGGTGCAAAGTGGATTTTCCTTTAGTAAATAACTACTATGTACACTACAAACTATATGATTGAATTGGTTCTGATATCGCTGTTTTACTAACCTGACAGCTTATTATTCTAAATAGGAAACCTTAATTTTGTTTGCAAATATTAAAGATTCTAACTACCATCAAAAATAAGTTCTTACATTTAAAGCGTACCTGTCATTTCAGATCCATCGTGGCAGCGCCTGTTAGTGGGCATCCACGTCCCTCACCTTGTTGTGTCACTGTCGCATCACCATTTAGTGAATGGGACTGTTGGTGAGTCAACAGCGGGTCAGAGGAGGAGCCTCTGCAGAACAGAGATGACAGTTGCTTTTTGAAAAATTTTATTTAAATCGAGTTGATGTAAATTAAGCCTTTTTACTAGTGATTTAAAATCGACTTGATTTAAATCAAATCCACCCTGATGGTGCCCCACCGCTGGCGTCAGTGGCAGGAATAATGCCGCACCTGGTTCCCAGGCCGCAGTTGGGAGACCTATGCTTTAATCCAAGGACTGCTTACCAATACACAGAGTCAAGCCTGCCACTGTAGCCATGCTTCCATTTCCAAATTAGAGCAATAAGAACAAAAGCAAGCCACATCACGTAAGCTGGACATAAAAAACAAAGATCTACTAGTTTGTTTTTTTTTTTGTTTTTTTTAAACTGCTTTTTGGAAAGTAGCACTAGAATTAAATGAAATGTTGCCATTATAAATCATGTCTCTTCAATTAATTACACTCATCTTTTATTTTCACTAGCCACTATTCTCTAATTACTTCAATATACACAAAAATTAACTAAAAGCAGTTGATGGGAAAAAAAAAAAAAGAAAAATCTCTCAACAGCTCATTTGCCAAGTGTCCAAAAATACTAGCAATATTTGTGTAAAAAGTCATTGATTTAACTCCACTCTGCAGACCAGCAAACACACCGATGAGGCTTATAAAACGATCTGGCAATAGTTCACACAATACAAATTGTAGATTCTAAATATTGACATGTGCAATAAAAAGGTCCATTGTTCTTACTGCAAGAGCCTGGCATCACCGCTTGTTTACAAGCACAGCTGTGGCATATTAGGCACATTCTCTGTGACAAGCTACCACTCTGTGCAAGTCCTTCTTCATTTAAATAATGAATTTATAGCAAAAAGAGTATATAAATCAGCCTTTCCCCACACAGAGGAACCTTTGAAATAATTTTCCAGTCTCAGGGAACCCCTGATAAAATGACTATATCAAAAAAAAAAAAAAAAAAACCTCATGATACATTAGTGCGATGGTCAGTGGGAAGAATGCTCCTTACACTTGTGGACATTGGGAAGACTTACCCTCTTAAGCAGTCCATACACTGTACAAATTGCTTTCCTGCCACCATGGGTCGATGGGGCTTAATTCCCCCATAAACACAGACAGTGCTGACAGAGGAATCCCTCCTGCCGTGTCATTGTATTCTCCCAGCGGAGGAAGCCGTCCTTGTCGGTTGAAGACAACGATTGTTAGCGGAAATCTTCCCAACAGAACAGACCATAGTAAAATCCTGGCAGAGGTTCTAATGCATCTCCACTCTAAGCAAGAAATACCAACTGTCCTGGATTCTACATTGCTCATGACTTCCAGTTAGGAACCATCAGCACCAATTTCCTACAGACAGAACCCAGGCCCTTGGCAATGTTTGCACACTCTGAGGTGCACAAACACTTCCTTAAAACTTCACTCAAGCGAGTTTCATGTGCGGACAGACGTGATTGTCAAATTCCATCCGTTACACATCCACAGGTAACAGCACTGACAGTGCAGCACATGGCAAGCTTCCCAAAGGCGACCTGCTATTCTCTACAAGTGTACAGGAATGTGTAGCACTGGCTACAGCATTACAGGTGTCAATATTTGCTAATAAAAGCAGCAGAGGGTAAAGGGCAATTCTACTAAAAGTGTGGGAAGGGATGTCAGAACAGATCGGGGTTGCTGGGGAGATGGATCTTCTGGCTGTAACCCATTTCTCTGTGTGGCTTTCCAACAATCGGTGCAGTGAGTTGCTTTGGACATAGTATTCAAATCATTGTCTGGCCCAGTAAAGCCATAAAAATTCCAAAGCAGAGCTTGCAAAATTATCATCAAATCTCACCATGAGTGCAGCAAAAACCTTACATATGCAAAAGTGGAGTGATAAGTGTCTCGGTAGCGTGCTTTAACATGCTCTATCAATATCCACAAAATATGAAATCCTGTAGTCCACAGTCACTATGACCAATTAATATGCATATCTAAGCATATGGAAATGTGGACTGTTAGGCCGTATTCACATGGGCGTACTGATCTGTGTGAAGGGAAGTCTGTCTGCATCTTGATCTGTGCATCAGACCCAGTGAAGGACCCAGGTCCATACAGCCGGGCACTTGTTGATTTGAGCAGGCGCTTCCTGGGTGGGTGAAGGCGGCCCTTCACATAGGTGTACGAACTGGTACACCCGTGTCAATGAGGTCAAAAATATCATCAGAAATTGGTGTAGGGAGGAATAATCAACACTATTAAGACATTCATAAAAGTGCTATAAACATAGTTAAAGCAGATCTTCAATGTATCTGAGCACCAAAAACACAATTTTATTCATTTCCAACATTGAAAGCAAACTCCTCCATCCATCAATGTCTCTATGCTTTATTTTGTTGAGAAATCACTTCGAAAAACACTGCACTAGCATTTCTGGCCGTGGACATCTTGATTCATGTAGCATTTACTCCCTGAAATTCCTCTGCCCTTAGCTCAAGCATGCATGCAGGAGGGTGTGCTTAGCTGAGAAAACCCCTCCTGAAGACTCCTGGGATGTATGACATCATTTGCCTAGGCATCAAAGCCAGGAAGTAACTGAAGAAATGTAAGTTTAAAACAAGCATCATATGCCTTTCTATCCATTTACGAATGCTGGCAGCATGATTACAAATAATCAATGCTGATTGGGAGAGTGAAGTTCTGCATTAAAATTACTTTAAATTTTTTTTTTTAAATGTTTAAAATGTAATTTTAAAAATATTTTAAAATGCTGAATCCTTACATATTCTTAAAAATGAAGGCATAAAAAAGGAATGTGCCTGTGCCATCACAACCATTTTCCAAATTATGTTTTGGTAAAGCAGGGCAGAAATAACCTAACCGATAACAAACACAGTCCTACCATTTCAGGTGCTTTTTAGGCCTCATACACACTGTATGCTATTGATGCTTTCTTTCATCTACAGGAGTTTACCAGAAAAAGATAAACAAATTCTGCGCTGCTCACAACATTAGCAGCTAACACACCACATGGAAAAAATGGTAAGCAAAAACTAGTAAATAAAAGCGTAGCGCTAAAGGTTAAGATGCACAGTACAAACCATGCAAAAAGTAAATAGAAAAATGATCACTGAGAGAGCCACATACATTTCATGAGTAGATTAATGTCCACAATCAATATCAGTAACACATACATAACATGCCCAAACGTGATAGTGTGCATAAGTGAAAAACACAATCTATGTTGTTGTGATAAACAAAAAGTCCATAAATGATGGGATGATGAATCTGTACACCATGAGACACCAAAAAAATCTTGAGAAGGTGAATATGTACTTGTGAAGGAACCACCACCGAATATAGGGAGGCTTACCAAATGGTTTGAACACACTAGGGCATACGCACTGTGTGTCAAACAGGCTTGCTTTTACATCAAATGGACCCTCGTATGGTACCGTCAAGGTGATGCATATAAATGACAGCCAAATGGAATCTTGGAGGATGTGATGCCAGGAGTGGACCCACGCTCAAAGTTCCACGGGCAGTTGCAGAGTACCAAAGAGGAAACAGAAATTGACCATAGCGTAATTCCATAAAATAAAACACATTTATTAAGAATACGAAACCGCTCACATGGATATGTATAAAACAGCGCTGATTAAAATCGAAAAAGGCAGCAGTGGGGATCGTCCAGACGTGTTTCGTCTACAAAGGTCATCATCTGGGGTGTCCTTCCACTGCTGCTAATCCCATATTTATAGACAATATGACCCTCAACATGAGAGTCAAGCCCACAGCCATTGCGGTGTGTATAGAGCTTACTTACGGTGTATTCAAGATGGCGCTCTAGCGTGCGTTCCACAACACTACGCTGGGTAGTGTGAAAGTGCGTTCCACACAGTCCCCGATGCGTCATCCAATAGAAAAAGCCCTGGGTGAGGGGCGAGGCAATCTACGTGGGTGTAACTAACACGTACCGGCAGCGGAGTGCAAGACAACATCCGACATCACTCAAGGGACTCGGACATGCGCATTGTTACCAAACAGCAACGCACTAAAAGAAAGCAAGTGCACAGCGTGCGTCACATGTCATCACTCACTCTGGGGTACAGGTGACCGGGTACAGCAAGCAGGGAGGGACAAACACTCTCTCCGTGATGTGCGTAGTAAGACCCGAAGTATAAACCTATGAGACGACACTTGAGTGACTACTTGTGTAGAATACCTATAACCAGAAGAGGGAATTTAATATTTATGAAAGAATGTATAAAATGTGAAATGTTACTGTGTGAATAAAGTACAGAGGAAATATCCCCGTTGGTGTCATAGTAGAAACTAAGAATGAAATGTAAATATTTATGAATTCCGAACTGTGCTCAGAATAGTCCCCTCTAATAATGATTGGGATCAAAAAGACTATAATGATAAAATGGATAAATAAAAAGGCATGGAAATTCCATATAAGTAAATGAATAAAAATTTGTGAAAATTAATAAATATTCGAATGGGAATTGTATGTGCCCAACACAAAAGTGTGTAAAAATAGTGGCAATTTAAAAACACCTGCAAACAATCAAAGGATGCAAGAGAATAAATACACCGCTCATGAGATGGACTCTCATGTGGGGTTACATATATAATGGCGTCTCGTGGTGTACAGATTCATCATCCCATCATTTATGGACTTGTTTATCGCAACAACATAGATTGTGTTTTTTCACTTATGCAAACTATCACGTTTGGGCATGTTATGTATGCGTTACTGATATTGATTGTGGCCCTCTCAGTGATCATTTTTCAATTTACTTTTTGCATGGTTTGTACTGTGCATCTTAATCTTTAGCGCTACACTACAGTAAAATGCTGCATTTTGCATGGGTGTTAATGCGCGTTCCCATACCCGGTGTTAATACATTCGGTTGCCCAGAATTCTGTCTATTAGAATGCATTCTGCCTCAACTCCCCTGCCACTAAACTCCTGATACACCCTATAGTGTGCATGGACACATAGGTTAACACAAAGGGGAGGTTACAGGCAGAGAAAAAAAAAGCTCAAACGCCTTTTCTGGATGAACATTTATTAAAATTATTATGTTGTACTAAAATGAAATGATACTTATATATTCCTCTTCTCTTTGTAGAAATCTTATACCCATCTTGAGTCAATAACAGAAAACCTCTGAAGAGGGACTTTGTAGTCCGTAACATATAAGGTGTTATTTACAGTGTATTGATCGTCGCCAGTCCTTTGCACAGGATGGTGCTTTTCTACACAACTGTATCAATTTGGGTATCATACATTGTATATATTGTCTGCACATGTATACTTTTGTTATGATTTAATAAAATTCATATTTTTATACTACGGACTTTATCTCGCTATTAACGACCCTTAGGGGTTTTTCTTTGTACCTTAGGTACTAGGTGTGTTTTTTCTTTGCTTGTTATATTGGGTCAGACAGATAAAGCCATCAATCACACCCCTCCCATCATTTTTTTAAACGCCTGAAGAAGCAGCTTTTTTGAGCTGCAGTGTGCATGAGGCCTTGTACAAGAGCTCCTTCACTATTTAAATCCCCGGTGCCCAACCTACACCCCTTTGATATAGGATTTGCAACCCTCGGACCTCAGCAGTCTGTAGTGGGAACATTGATAAAGGTAATAGCATTGGTCTCTACTAGCCCCATGTAACATGTTCCCAGGTTCATATTGTCTTCTGCAGCATATCCTCAGCCAAAAATGTAGGCTATCCACACTCTCTGACCCTCACTTCATACCTAATGAGGGAAATAGCTCACAGTCATTTCAACTATTACATAAGTTGAACAACATGAGTGGCCCTTTGGTGATGTTAGGGGCCACATTTGAGGCCTTCTTTAGTGCATAGGTGGACCACCACTGATCTAGATATTCAGCTACAACCATCATAACTGCATATAGGAAGGCATCATCTAGTGCCAGTTTTATTTAGCACTACTTATCGTAAAATATTCATTTAAAGTAAGGTTGGCCATAGATGGTCCGAATCGTGCGGCCAGGCTGAATGTACCAAGTTGCTCGATCGTTCAACTTGGGTACAACCAGCTTGCTGGATTCACTTGAGATTATCACTAGTGGCTGCTATAGTCACTAGCAATTATCACTGTCTTCTCCCAGCGGGGAGGGGGGGTTGGGCCTACATTTGCAAGATGATGGCGTCTCTAATGTTCAAATCACTCAGTCACAAGGTTTGTTCACATGGGCAGCCAGGCAGTGGTAAAAGCGGGCAGTTGAGCTTCAGTTTTACCACCCACCTAAACATAGAAATAGAACCACTCAGGGATGTACACTACACATGCTTTGGCAAAGATTAAAGGGCATGTCGCATTTGGCAGATGGGACTGTCCCCAAAACATGATCCATGCAAGTGAATAGGGCCACAGTGCAAACATGTGCACTGCATGCAGTAGCGGCACAGTGGGTTGGCATTTTGAGAGTTAAAACCGGCAACATCAACTCCTCAAATCCTGTCAAACACTTGCTGAAAAGCACACCAACAAACAAGCCCATATTCTCCTGAACAATATTAGAGACTATCACTAGGAAAAACAAAAATCCGCTGACAGAAAAGCGCTTTCTTATAATCCTGAAAGGGATCCTGACAGGGAGTTAGAAAAACACCATCACCAGTACCTGCTAAAAAAAAAAAAAGACAGCTTTATGCGCATACACACAAGCGGACTTTCCGGTGGACAATTCGATGGTATGTGGGCTCCAGCAGACTTTTTTTCCCCAAAAGTCCGACAGACCTAGAAATAAAACATGTTTCAAATCTGTCCGACGGACGCGAGTCCGGTGGAAAAGTCCGCTCGTCTGTATGCTAATCCGACCAACTAAAACCGATGCTAGGGCAGCTATTGGCTACTGGCTATGAACTTCCTTATTTTAGTCCGGTCGTACCTCATCACGTACGAATCTGTCGGACTTTGGTGTGATCGTGTGTAGGCAAGTCCGTTCATTTGAAAGTCCGGCGGACCTATGCTGCAAAGTCCCTCGGAAAGACTGTCGGACCTAGTCCGTCGAAAAGTATGCCCGTGTGTACGCGGCATTACACCTGTGTCCGGCAACCTGTCTGCTGAAACTTCACACTGAGCAGAGCTCCCAGAACGGACCCTATAGGACTCCTCCGGCTCCTGAATAGCGGGTACCTGCTGGCTACTGTGGCTTCTCCTGCTGTCACTGCAGAACACCATAGTGATGTAGGGGCATCAAGAGGAACCACAGCAGCCAGCATTGTCCTGACTTCTCCACACACCCGAATGCATGGTACAAGACCAGTGCCAGGCAGATGGGCCACCTACATCATTAGGCATCACTGCCAGTATTTATACCGGGACAGGATGACATGTAGCTCCTGCCAGTCCTCCCCTCTACATTCCTATTGGCTGCCTCACCCACAGGAAATGTTCAGCAGGCAGGACAGAGCGGCAAGTTCCAGCCCCACCAGGAAGCGTTGGAGCTTTTCCTGTCAGGACAGGCCAACATTTAGCTAAAGCAGGAGCTACTAAAAGCTGCAGCAGCTATGTGCCGGCATCTCTGGGTGCTGAAGGCTGGGGTCACACCTATGTGAATTGGATGTGGGTTTCTTCGCATCCAATTCGCATGACAGGAGATTGTGACCAGCTCGCTATGGAGCCGGTTCACATATCTCCGTTGAGGCTGTGGAGCGGCTTACACAGGAACGCTGTGCGTCCTTTTTCTCCGTTTCAGGGCCAAATTCAGGAAACAAACAATTTGGCCCGGATTCGTCCCTGAAAACGGAGAACAGGGATGCACCAGACCCCTGCTGCGAGCCACATCCTTCAGAGGTGTAAACCCAGCCTTATACCTGGTAGCAGTTT
This sequence comes from Aquarana catesbeiana, assembly GCF_042186555.1. NCBI lineage: Eukaryota > Metazoa > Chordata > Amphibia > Anura > Ranidae > Aquarana > Aquarana catesbeiana. Next base: position 96,768,795 of record NC_133326.1, on the reverse strand, counting down.
ATTTATTTATTTTAATGACAAACTCTCTTTGAATCCGAGAAAAAAAAATAAAATCATCAATGTACATAAATAGAATACTATAAAAAAGACAAACCGTGCTAAATAAACTAAATGAACAAACAGGAGCAACTCGGCTGTAAGATACATACAGTGAATATAAAAAGGAAAAAAAGAGGAGCTGCACTAATAGTAACTATATAAAAATAAATACCAAAATAAATGAAGAAAATAAATTTTATAGTGAGCAAAATAAATAAATAAATACCAGAAATTAGAAAAGTGCAAATCTGTGAATCATGCCGCGTACACACGAGCGGACTTTTCGACCGGACTATCTGACAGACTTTCCCAACGAACGGACTTGCTTACACACAATCACACCAAAGTCCGACAGATTCGTACGTGATGACGTACGACTGGACTAAAATAAAGAAGTTGATAGCCAGAAGCCAATAGCTGCCCTACAATAAAGAAGTTGATAGCCAGTAGCCAATAGCTGCCCTAGACTTTTCTATAGGAACTGGGTCCAGTGGAGTTCCGACGTAAAGATTTGAAACATGTTCCAAATCTAAAGTCCGTCAGATTTTCGACCGAAAAAGTCCGCTGCAGGTCCGATGAAGCCCACATACGGTCGAATTGTCCGTCGGACCAGTCCGGACGTGTGTAAGCGGCATCGCTCGTCAAACTAAATGAATCGCTTTTCAGAGTCCTCTCAAGGTGTCAGTGACTCACAAACACGGTAAATCCCTCCACCACATAGATTTCACAGGTACCAGATAGCAAGCGGTGTATCGCTTGTGGCTAATTACCCAGCCTGGGCCTTGATCACCGGTCAGATTCAGATGACAGCTCACATCCGAGAAAACCTCCTATGATGGAGCAGGACGGATGGTCTAGGACTAAGCAAATCCAAAGGGGCCAATCTCGTTCAGAGAGGGGACTCAAAGTAATTCACAGATTTGCACTTTTCTCATTTCTGGTGTTTTTTGCTCATCATCAAATTTCTTATTTTCTTAATTTATTTTCATAAAAAGAATACGCTTTCAGACTGGAGAAATCAATATACTATGTTTAGGAGCCCCATAAAATATATTTTTAAACTGTAAGAGCATGTCCACACCAGCAAACTGCACTGATCATACAGCCCACTGTCCACACCAGAAAACTGCACTGATCATACGGCCCACTGTCCACACCAGAAAACTGCACTGATCATACGGCCCACTGTCCACACCAGAAAACTGCACTGATCATACGGCCCACTGTCCACACCAGCAAACTGCACTGATCATACGGCCCACTGTCCACACCAGCAAACTGCACTGATCATACGGCCCACTGTCCACACCAGCAAATTGCACTGATCATACAGCCCACTGTCCATACCAGCAAACTGCACTGATCATACGGCCCACTGTCCACACCAGCAAACTGCACTGATCATACTGCCCACTGTCCACACCAGCAAACTGCACTGATCATACAGCCCACTGTCCACACCAGCAAACTGCACTGATCATACAGCCCACTGTCCACACCAGCAAACTGCACTGATCATACAGCCCACTGTCCACACCAGCAAACTGCACTGATCATACAGCCCACACCAGCAAACTGCACTGATCATACAGCCCACACCAGCAAACTGCACTGATCATACAGCCCACACCAGCAAACTGCACTGATCATACAGCCCACACCAGCAAACTGCACTGATCATACAGCCCACTGTCCACACCAGCAAACTGCACTGATCATACGGCCCACTGTCCACACCAGAAAACTGCACTGATCATACGGCCCACTGTCCACACCAGAAAACTGCACTGATCATACGGCCCACTGTCCACACCAGAAAACTGCACTGATCATACGGCCCACTGTCCACACCAGAAAACTGCACTGATCATACAGCTCGCTGTCCATGCCAGCAAGTCCCGCTGTCCACACCAGAAAACTGCACTAATCATACAGCCCACTGTCCACACCAGAAAACTGCACTGATCATACGGCCCACTGTCCACACCAGAAAACTGCACTGATCACATGGCTAACTGTCCACACCAGAAAACTGCACCGATCATACGGCCCACTGTCCACACCAGCAAACTGCACTGATCATACAGCTCGCTGTCCATGCCAGCAAGTCCCGCTGTCCACACCAGAAAACTGCACTGATCATATGGCTTGCTGACATGTGCTGGGTGGCAATGCAATGCCGTAGTTTGCGTCACAACTCACTGCATGTAGCTCTTTGTCAGCACACACACCACTGTAATGATGGTGTGAACTGCCCTCATAGTGAACAAGGCAAGGCTGCCCAGCGCAGTTCCAGTGAACCTAGCGTGTACGAACAAAAGTTTGCGAGTGCAACTTATCTAAGGTACCATTCAGGCCCTATTCATGTTTCACATAGCGGGAACTCCTGTTGCCGCTCTCAATTTTGTGTGGGTGATTTTCACAGGATTCTGCGTGTCATGCATAGGGCATTTACTTCAATGGGCTGCCCTATTCGCGTTTGTCACCCAAAAGAAGCTCCTGCCCCTTTTTGTGTGACAAGCATAGCATTTTGCTATGATTGCAGTGTGATTCTGTTGCATGATAATCGTGGCAAAATTGCACCACATTTGGGGTGCCATTTAGCATGAATGGCACCCAGACCTGCGTTGTGCAATGATTACCATGCGCTTTGGATACGCGGGCGGAATTGCGGCGATTCTGCCCGTGATTCTAAATCACCAATTGTGAATGGGGCCTTAGCATTTTACCAACTTCCAGTGTATAACTTCAAGCGGAGTTCCACCGCCCCCCAGCAAAAAGAGTAAAGTCAGCAGCTGCACACACTGTAGCTGCTGACTTTTAATATTAGAACACTTAACTGTCCTGGAATCCACCAGTCAATGTTTACATCGGCTCTCAGGTGCTGCCTTTCGGCTTCACAGCCAGTTCCTTCCCTACTGCGCATGCTTGAAGCGCGCTGCACTTTCTGAATGGCCCAGCGGCGGAGGACGGAGGAGGTGGGCCGAACTTTCGAGTGATCTCGCCACGGTGGGATCTCTCGAAAGTGGAGACGGGTACCTGTCAAAAACAGGTACCCGCTCCCCCCCCAAAAGGTGCCGGGGGAAAGGGAGGCAGATAAGCAGAGCTTCCACTTTTGGGTGGCTCTCTGCTTTCAAGTCTTCCAAAGCTGGCCTTAGAGGTAGAATTTTGTTAGCTAATAATCATTTTCAGAACGTCTGTTCAATTATCTTCAGAGGACGATTTGATAATCGCTTTCCACCAGAGTAAGTAAATACACTCACTCTCTCTCCCCTCCCCCCCCCCCCCACCCGGCCATGTTTTCACAGCAAGCTTCTCCCCCCCGATCCCATTTACAATCTAGAAAAAAACACAGATATGTGGGGATCCATGTGGCCACAGCATCCATTCACAGTGTTCTGTGAATGGGAAAACTACAAGTCCCGACATCCTTTGCTGCTGCCAGCTTTAAGTTCTCAATGAACTATCACAACACTGTTGATCGCTGTAGTTCATTGATTCTGTCACTGTGTAACTGCCTGACCGTATCGGAGGTACAGGCAGACAGCTACACAGACAGCCTGTAGGAGCATGGCATTATACCCACGATCTGCGACTGTGGGTGCAACGCTTTACATGTCCCAGACATAAAAGAAATATTCAAAATCACCCAAATCCAAGAAGGCAGATTGGAACGGTCAGACAATCGATTTTTACACTTTCTTGTCCAAGCATGCAAATTAAATTCTACAGCTGTAAAGCCAATAATAAGAATTGCATGTTTTCAAAAACACCACAATGTAGACCAATGCAGGTAGCTATAGACTGTTTAAACAGACAACATACATGCAGTAAAAGACTTAAAAAAAAAAATAAAAAAAAAGGAAGAAGAAGGAGGAAAAGCTGCAGACAAGTTCTAAAATAAAACAGTGCAGAGAAATCTGAGAAAATGTAAAACTACAACACGAGTGCATTGTCGTCTATGGGATGATGCACACAGCTGTATATAGATTTTTAATGCAGCAATGTGTTCAGAGCCGTAAAACACAAAATAATAAAATAGAACACATTATATGCGGGTGTATACAGGTACATTAGATCACTGGTAGATAGCGGAGGAGGCAGCGGGAAGAATTTTAAGCTTTGTGTATGCAGGCATAGAATTCTTCACCCTCTTCTAGCTGCCAGTGTTGTGATTTCCACATGTACTGAACACTTGTATGTACTTATCAATTCATACACATGCAAACTGCTGCATTTAAATGTAAATAGTCCTAGTGTTATTTATGTAAATGTATAAGAATGCTCAGAGACAGTCACTTACCCCAGATTGACAGTGGCCCTAATCACCACCTGTCAAATCAGGATGAGTGGTTGTGTCCCCATACAATTACATGGATTGCCTGCATGCAGAACCTGGCAGCCGTAGTCCATAAAGGGGCTCTGTGCAGGCAGCCAATGAAAGTGTCATTTGACTGGTGGGTGGAGAGCAACCCCAAACACAGGCAGCGGGCACTGCCACTCACCTGCACTGGTACACCTGTCCAAATGGGCTGAGTGGCTGTGTCCCCATACACTTACATAGGCTGCCTGCATGTACACGGCTGATTCACCGACTACAGACCTCAGCACCTGTGTGAATGAGGACTGTCTAGTCCCCCACTTTACAAAACACAGCAAATATATCCAAGAATCCAATACCAAGCAGAGCCAAGCCTGACTTCCCAGGACTGCACACAACAAAGTGACAACAATGAGTTCAAAGTTTACAACTAATTGTGACAAAAGGAAAATGACAAAACTGATTTCCTTCTCCTCGGCTTCCTGACATCTGGCTTTTGTCTATTGTTCCCAGCGGCGGCCCGTATCCTGAGCTACACACAGGGAATGGATGGTGACTTACCCTGTGGAGAGTGACTGTCTGCTGCTCCCATATCGCCGTCTCTTCCATCACCGTATTCTGAGGAGATACAAAGACAACACACAGCCGTTATATATACAGCAGGCAGGGGGTGAGGAGTACATATAGGAGAGGAGTATGCACAGCAGTCAGGGGGTGAGGGGTATACACAGCAGAGCAGAGGAGAAGAGAAGAGTATACAGAGCAGAGGAGAAGAGAAGAGTATAGAGAGCAGAGCAGAAGAGAAGGGTATACAGAGCAGAGCAGAAGAGAAGGGTATACAGAGCAGAGCAGAAGAGAAGGGTATACAGAGCAGAGGAGAAGGGAAGGGTATACAGAGCAGAGGAGAAGAGAAGGGTATACAGAGCAGAGGAGAAGAGAAGGGTATACAGAGGAGAAGAGAAGGGAAGGGTATACAGAGCAGAGGAGAAGGGTATACAGAGCAGAGGAGAAGGGTATACAGAGCAGAGGAGAAGGGTATACAGAGCAGAGGAGAAGGGTATACAGAGCAGAAGAGAAGAGTATACAGAGCAAAAGAGAAGAGTATACAGAGCAAAAGAGAAGAGTATACAGAGCAAAAGAGAAGAGTATACAGAGCAAAAGAGAAGAGTATACAGAGCAAAAGAGAAGAGTATACAGAGCAAAAGAGAAGGGTATACAGAGCAGAAGAGAAGGGTATACAGAGCAGAAGAGAAGGGTATACAGAGCAGAAGAGAAGAGTATACAGAGCAAAAGAGAAGAGTATACAGAGCAAAAGAGAAGAGTATACAGAGCAAAAGAGAAGAGTATACAGAGCAAAAGAGAAGAGTATACAGAGCAAAAGAGAAGAGTATACAGAGCAGAAGAGAAGGGTATACAGAGCAGAAGAGAAGGGTATACAGAGCAGAAGAGAAGAGTATACAGAGCAGAAGAGAAGAGTATACAGAGCAAAAGAGAAGAGTATACAGAGCAAAAGAGAAGGGTATACAGAGCAGAAGAGAAGGGTATACAGAGCAGAAGAGAAGGGTATACAGAGCAGAAGAGAAGGGTATACAGAGCAGAAGAGAAGGGTATACAGAGCAGAAGAGAAGGGTATACAGAGCAAAAGAGAAGAGTATACAGAGCAAAAGAGAAGAGTATACAGAGCAAAAGAGAAGAGTATACAGAGCAAAAGAGAAGAGTATACAGAGCAGAAGAGAAGGGTATACAGAGCAGAGGAGAAGGGTATACAGAGCAGAAGAGAAGGGTATACAGAGCAAAAGAGAAGAGTATACAGAGCAAAAGAGAAGAGTATACAGAGCAGAAGAGAAGGGTATACAGAGCAGAGGAGAAGGGTATACAGAGCAGAAGAGAAGGGTATACAGAGCAAAAGAGAAGAGTATACAGAGCAAAAGAGAAGAGTATACAGAGCAGAAGAGAAGAGTATACAGAGCAAAAGAGAAGAGTATACAGAGCAGAAGAGAAGGGTATACAGAGCAGAGGAGAAGGGTATACAGAGCAGAAGAGAAGGGTATACAGAGCAAAAGAGAAGAGTATACAGAGCAAAAGAGAAGAGTATACAGAGCAGAAGAGAAGGGTATACAGAGCAGAGGAGAAGGGTATACAGAGCAGAAGAGAAGGGTATACAGAGCAAAAGAGAAGAGTATACAGAGCAAAAGAGAAGAGTATACAGAGCAAAAGAGAAGAGTATACAGAGCAAAAGAGAAGAGTATACAGAGCAAAAGAGAAGAGTATACAGAGCAGAAGAGAAGGGTATACAGAGCAGAGGAGAAGGGTATACAGAGCAGAAGAGAAGGGTATACAGAGCAGAAGAGAAGGGTATACAGAGCAGAAGAGAAGGGTATACAGAGCAGAAGAGAAGGGTATACAGAGCAGAAGAGAAGGGTATACAGAGCAGAAGAGAAGAGTATACAGAGCAGAAGAGAAGGGTATACAGAGCAGAAGAGAAGGGTATACAGAGCAGAGGAGAGGAGTATACAGAGCAGAAGAGAAGGGTATACAGAGCAGAAGAGAAGAGTATACAGAGCAGAAGAGAAGAGTATACAGAGCAGAAGAGAAGAGTATACAGAGCAGAAGAGAAGAGTATACAGAGCAGAAGAGAAGAGTATACAGAGCAGAAGAGAAGAGTATACAGAGCAGAAGAGAAGAGTATACAGAGCAGAAGAGAAGAGTATACAGAGCAGAAGAGAAGAGTATACAGAGCAGAAGAGAAGAGTATACAGAGCAGAAGAGAAGGGTATACAGAGCAGAAGAGAAGAGTATACAGAGCAGAAGAGAAGAGTATACAGAGCAGAGGAGAGGAGTATACAGAGCAGAGGAGAAGGGTATACAGAGCAGAGGAGAAGGGTATACAGAGCAGAGGAGAGGAGTATACAGAGCAGAGGAGAGGAGTATACAGAGCAGAGGAGTGGAGTATACAGAGCAGAGGAGTGGAGTATACAGAGCAGAGGAGTGTATATATAGGACAGGGGGGGGGGGGTGAGGAGTCTATATAGAGAGGAGAGGAGTCTATATAGAGAGGAGAGGACACAGCCATGTAGTCAGTGTACAGTCCCCATAATAATAATAACATTGATAATATTGCTCTTGGTAACAGTGTAATAAGTCAGTGCTCCCCTCCCCCTCCCCCCGGCTGGGACATGTAGTTCCCTCCCTCAGTGAGACTCTACAGGTGGCCCGGTTAGAAGTAAGTGATGGTGGCTGGCCTAACAGACAGGAGTCGGCTCCTCACCCTCGTCATCTCCGGTCAGGGAGGCACACAGCCCCCGGTAGCGGACACCGGCTCCTCCCGGGAGGTGACACAGCGCCGCCCGGCTCCTATTACCGGAGAGCAGTGCGGACACGGCGACGTACGTTCTATGCTGGGCTGATGGATCGCTCACTCTGGACTGGGCGTAGCCGGGGAGGAGCTAGGGGCGGAACAACGATTCTCACAAGCCCCGCCCTCTAACAATAACAACAAACACCAGGAAGAACGAGTTGTGTGGAGAAAGAGAGGGCAGAGCCGGGTCACAGCTCCGTCCGCTCACCGGGGCTCTGTGTACAGCACGAGAAGCCAGGCACAAACTTCCCGGCGCCCGCTGGCCGGCATATCAATGGTTAATACTGTGCGGGCACTTTAGAAAGAGGCGGACCTCTCCCTCCGGCCCGCCTGTCGCCGGAAACGTCACAGCGTCCCATCGTAATGATGAGAGACGTCAGACGCAAACCCGGTTCTCCAGACCCCTCCTTTCCCGGTGCTCCCATAGCGCCATGTCTAGAGAGGGCAAAGTGCCCACAGAGAGGCTGACTGCACGTGCCTACATGTGCAGGAAATGACAACTCAGGTCCTGGCCACCATTTCCAGGGACAGTTCATAAGAGAATCATTGTGTGTGTGTGTGTGGCCACATCTCTCATAACTCTCTCTGCTGTTTTGACCACCTAAAGCGGAGTTCCAGCCTGGGCAAAAAAACTACAAATACTGCAGCTGCTGACTTTTAATATAAGAACACTTACCTGTCCAGGGCACCCGCGATGTCGGCACCCGAAGCAGACCTGTCCCTCAGCTCTGGGTGCAGGTGGCGGTGTTCTAGTGCCTGCTATCGAGAAGTGCCCGGGACGAACGGCGCATGCACCATACAGAACAGCACAACAGCTGATTTTACGATCAGCTGTTGTGATGGCGAGACGGCGCCTGCGCACAATATCCGACTGAAGACATTTTTGTGTCAGATTGTGCCTCGCGCTGCCGAGGAGTGTTCATGTCGGTGAGGGGCGGATTTGTACATGATGGGGGCGTATTTTTAAGCAGAAAAAGATTTGTTTTGCAGCACTGGCCAGCATTTAAAAAACTGCCCCCATCATGTACAAATCCGCCCCTCACTGGCATGAACACGTCTCGGCAACGCGAGGCACAATTGGACATAAACATTTCTTCCGTCGGCTATTGTGCACAGGCGCCGTCTCACCTTCACAACAGCTGATCGTTAAATCAGCTGTTGTTCTATTCCATACAGCGCATTCGCCGTTCGTCCCGGGCACTTCGATAGAACACCGGCATCATTACTAAGGGAAACAGAAAGTGAAGCCTTGAGGATTCAGAGCCTATTCCCTACTGTGATTGCACTAGTCGCGCTGTGCTTTCTGAATGGTCCCTGCTATTTTCTGGGACCTGTGTGTGTCTCCCAGAAGGCAGCAGGGGGGAGGAGGAGGGGCCAAACATTACGTACTTCGCCACACAATCTTTCCCCGGAAGTGGGAGCAAATACCTGTATTAGACAGGTATCTGCTCCCCCCTCCCCCCTGAAAGGTGCCAAATGTGACACCAGAGGGGGGGAGGAATCCAATCAGCGGAAGTTCTATTAATGGGGGGAACTCCGCTTTAAGGACCAAGCCTCTTTTTGAGATTTGTTGTTTACAATTTAAAATCATTATTTTTTGCTAGAAAATGACTTAGAACCCCCAAACATTATATTTAATGGTAAACCCTAGAGAATAAAATGGCGGTCGTTGCAACACTTTATGTCACACCGTATTTGCGCAGTATTTTGAATTAAAAAATAAGACATCAGTAAAGTTAGCTCAATTTTTTTCTGTATTGTGAAAGATGATGTTACGCCGAGTAAATTGATGCCCTACATGTCACACTTCAAAATTGCGCACACTTGTGGAATGGCGACAAACTTTTTCACTTAAAAATCTCCATTGGCGACATTTAAAAATTTCCACAGGTTACCAGTTTAGAGTTACTACAGGTTTTCCTGTAGTAATTTTCCACAGGTTACCGGTTTAGTGTTACAGTTTAGAGTTACAGAGGAGGTCTAGTGCTAGAATTATTGTTCTCGCTCTAACGATTGCGGCGATACCTCACATGTGTGGTTTGAACACCGTTTTCATACAGGTGCGACTTGCTTCTGTGCGCAAGCTCGGCTGGACGGACGCTTTTTTTTTTTTTCTTATTTATTTTACTTTTTATTTTTAAATTTTCCACTGTCCTTTGAAAAAAAAAAAAAAAAAGGGTCACTTATTCCTATTACAAGGAATGTAAACATCCCTTGAAATAGAAAAAAGCATGACAGGACCTCTTTAACGTGAGATCTGGGGTCAAAAAGACCTCAGATCTCACATTTACACTTAAATGCAATAAAAAAAAAACTCAAAAATAATAATAATATTTTTTTTTCCCAAAAAATAAATTCCCCTTTAAGACCACTGGGCGGAAGTAACATTTGTTATAACAGGGTATAAGTGCAGCGCAAACAAAAAATTCAAAACATTGATGAACAACAAGTCTCAGAGTATATTTTATGATAATAATGAGAGAATAATAATGAGAGAAAGTCCAGAGAGTCGATGCACAACAAGTCCCAGAAAACCTTCACCAGTGATGATAAAATCCACATTAGGTGACAGTCCCGCCACCTCCGGTCTTATTATCTACTCTCACCTCAGGACATGGATTCCTGAACTAACAGGTAGTCATGCAAGCAGATCCTAATATACCAAATGGCTTGAAACGGATCACACACTCCTTTCCAGACTCCTCAGAAATAAATACGGACGCCAGACCATAAATAATAAAAAGGAAAAGATCTAAGTGCCCTCTGTATGTTAATAAAATTTAATTGTGTCCAAACGCGGACTAACATTTAAAACGATTTGGTACAGGCATACAACACGGGCATGTGTCTGATTCCGATGGGCAGCAGTGGGTGACGTCATACGTAGCTCTCCCCCGGAAGTAACATTTGACACCGCTTCTGTCATCCAATGTTATGGAGCTGAGTGGAGGCCATCATTCCCTCTCTAGGCTCCATGCTACGGAAGGGATAGGTTCAAATTGTCTCCGCCGCTACTGACGGTTCTGGTAAGCGGCGGAGACGACCGGAGTGCGGCGGGAGGGGGGGCACCTCTCCCACCACCAATAAAACTGATCTTGCAGCGAATCCGCCACAGAGACCACTTTTAATTGAAAGCGGACCGCCCGCTGTTTAAGGGGATAACAGGGTTATGGCAGTTATCTGCAACCATAACCCCGGTATTCCACGTCAAAGTACCGACGTATAACGACGGCGGCTGGTCCGTAAGTGGCTAAAGTGCAGTTCCTGATCTGTGCCTGCTGTACCATGTACTTGTATGAGAAAGTCTCCTGTTCTCTTTGTATGGAAGCCCTGGTGTTCCTGCCAGTCCCTCTGCTTTCCTGTTTCAAACTAACCATGATAGGCAAGAGAGCACATCCATTCTAGTGTGGTCAGTTTTCTTGCTGTGCTGGGAGAACAGCCTGCCTGTCCTCCAATCTTCAGACTTGTGCTTACACAGCCATTCACTGGGAAGCTCAGGGTTTGGCTATCCTCCTGCTGACACACACCTCTGCCATGTTGTCACCCAAAGTCAGGAAGTACCTTAGTATTGCATAACGCCTACAAACACAAAGGTGCAGCGTTCTAAACAGGGGAATACCAACAGGCAGGGCGGAGTCCACAGGTGGGTGCTCAGGCTGCAGGGTCCTCCACACAACACCCAAATAGGTAGACAAAATAGAAAAATACCTGGCAACTCCAATCCAAAAGAATAATTTATTTGCACATGTAGGAAAACAAAAAAGCAGATGCGTTTCGGCTGGAGAGCCTTGGTCATTGCATAGCACCTCCCTCACACTTCATCTCCTTAACATGTGGGAAGGTGATCTGTAGTTTACAGACAAACCTGTAAACAATGCTAACCGATGACAGCAAAGAGGACAGCACACTAGATTTCTGGCAGGATCAACAGGTATTTCTTGGGAATTAACCACTTGCCTACTGGGCACTTTCACCCTGACAGGCAGACCTGATCGGTCCACTACTGTGAAAGGGGCCCAATACAGGAGGTATGTTACAAGCCAGATCACCAGGTGAAAACAGAGGGGGGAAAAGCCTAAAAAAAGAAAACCAATGCAGCCACCACATCTAATAATTGGTAAGCTGCAATATTTTACATTTTTGGTTTTGGGTTTAATACCGCTTCAAGCAGTCTGCAACAATTTATCTAATCAGGAATGGTATGGGACTAAGGTTGCCACCTGTCCGGGATTCACCCGGACAGTTCGGGTTTGAAATCATATGTCCAGGTTTCAAACTGCCTGAAACCCAGACACATTATTATTCATACTGAACTATGGCTTCACAGCAGGGTTGCTGGATGCAGTTGTCTAAGCCGAGAGTGTCTGCTACACTCTCTTTCACACTGCCCAAAACCAGCACTAACAGTCCCCCCCCCCCCAACACACACACTCATAGACGGGAGAGGAGAGAGGGCTCAATCTGCTCCTCTACCTCCCACCCCTACCCCTCTGTGTCTGCCCACACTCCAATCCCCGACACCGTGCCTCAGAAAAGAAAAGTGGGGGCTGAAAATTTGAAGTCCAGCAACCTCAGATACATCAGGATGAAAGGTGCTGACTGCCAAGGGGTGAGTGAGCTCACAATCCTTCTCCCTCTTGCCTCTGAGTGAGTACACAAAGGTAAATCAGGGTTCTCAGAGCACCCCTTACATCAAAGTTTCCCTTTACACCAGAAGCCACAGCGTTCCCTCTTAAATCAGGGTTCCCAGAGTTCTTCCTTACATCAGAGTCCCCAGAGTTCTTCCTTACATCAGAGTCCCCAGAGTTCTTCCTTACATCAGAGTCCCCAGAGTTCTTCCTTACATCAGAGTCTGCAGAGTCCCCCCTTACAGTGTAAGGGAACTATTTGAGTTCAGATGTAAAAAGGGAACTCTGTGGATTCATATGTAAAATGGTAACTCTGTGGATTCAGATATAAAAGGGGAACTCTGTGGATTCAGATGTAAAAAGTGGACTCTGGCGTAAAGGGGGACTCTTGTGATTAACTTCATATGATTAGAAATGTTATTTAATTTCAAAATATATGTATAGTTTATACATTTATACTATAACAAAAAAAAATTGCTGCACGCTAAAGTGTTCGGGTTTGACTTGAAGAAAAGGTGGCAACCCTATATGGGAGATGACATGGAGGGTGTAAGGTACATAGCCAGACCCAAGAACACATGCTACATCGGAGGGCTCCAGTTCTATGGGATTGTAGTGACCCGATCGGAGGTAACATGGCTCCCACATCCTCCAGTACATCTGATAACGTGAGGAGCATGGATCTACCGCCTCCTCTTTGGCTGGGACCAGGTCTTTTCCTCTATCTGCTGTCAGAATTGAATTGGCTGGTGAACAGTGCAGCAATGCAGTTCAAATAAAGCAAGACCAGCAAATTCCACTTACAAAACAGAACATTGTTAAATCAACCAGCAAACCCGTTTAGAGAAAAACAATAAAAGTAACTTCATATCCTATCATATCACACATGTTGCTCTTTCTATTATTTTTGTGAGCCATCAGAATGCGATTTTTAATGTATGACGGAGAGATGACTGAACCCCGTCCATAGCTGGGCGGAAGTCGTGCAGCTCAGGGGAATCACAGCCATTTTCTGTCAAAAAAATAGATTTGTTCTTCGAGTTGCACACAAATCATATCACCCATAGTGTATGCTGTGAATCGTGGGCTGTTATGACCAATCCACACAAATCATAGCTTCCGCAATCTATCCCAAAAGACAGAAACCCTCAATCATCCATACAATGCAAAATATAGCCTTATCAATCAAAATGCAATTCATCACCTCTGCTGCCTTGAATGGGCCAGGCAAAAGAGGAGAGATTTCTGGCAATAATAAGCAGGATCTCAGTTTTCTGGATCTAACAATGGAAGAAAAAGACTTTCTGGTGCTCTGTGATTGTGTCACCCTCAGATCCATTGGTGCTCTGAGAGGACCGCATAGCTTATCATTTTCTTCTAAAGCACGGCGCCTCTCAAAGGAGAAACAGGTAAAAATGTTCCATTGGGATTTAAATGCATTCTGCCAAAACACAGCTGTCTGTATTCTAAGTACTTCCAATGATTCATGTCCTGGAATTCTTCAACCACTACAGGTGGAAAATTCAGTTCATACTGGTACACTATGGAAGGGGATAACAAAGACTGGCACAAATGCCGAAAAATGGACCAATTTCTATAGGTTTGCTTAATTGGCATGTCATACTACAAAATAATCAAACTAGTACACGTGGAATTGTTAATTTGTCACATGGTGGTTCACCAGATATTTGTGGAGTGCGCCAAAATTTTGGTGCAGATATGAAGTATTCATCCCATGGGTCTATCCTAAATTTTCCCCTCTCCTTCCTTCGTTGCTGGACCTCGCTGAACGTCCATACCCATCCCCCTCTCTTTTCTGCATTACTGGACCTCGCTGAACGTCCATACCCATCCCCCTCTCTTTTCTGCATTACTGGACCTCGCTGAACGTCCATACCCATCCCCCTCTCTTTTCTGCATTACTGGACCTCGCTGACCGTCCATACCCATCCCCCTCTCTTTTCTGCATTACTGGACCTCGCTGACCGTCCATACCCATCCCCCTCTCCTTCCTGCATTACTGGACCTCGCTGACTGTCCATACCCATCCCCCTCTCTTTCCTGCATTACTGGACCTCGCTGACCGTCCATACCCATCCCCCTCTCTTTTCTGCATTACTGGACCTCGCTGACCGTCCATACCCATCCCCCTCTCCTTCCTGCATTACTGGACCTCGCTGACCATCCTTACCCATCCCCCTCTCCTTCCTGCATTACTGGACCTCGCTGGCTGTCCATACCCATCCCCCTCTCTTTCCTGCATTACTGGACCTCGCTGACCATCCTTACCCATCCCCCTCTCCTTCCTGCATTACTGGACCTCGCTGGCTGTCCATACCCATCCCCATTCCCCATTCTGCGTAGCTGGACCTCGCTTGCCATCCATGCCCATCCCCCTCTCCTTCCTGCATTACTGGGCCTCACTGGCCGTCCATACTCATCCCTATTCTCCTTTTTGCATTGCTGGATATCACTGGCTGTCTATACCCATCCCCATTCTCCTTCCTGCATTGCTGGATCTTGCTGGCCATCAATACCCATCCTCCTCCTCTTTCCTGCATTGCTGGACCTCACTGGCTATCCATAACCATCCCTCTTATCCTTCCTGCATTGCTGGGCCTCATTTGCCATTCATATCCATCTCAATCTCCTTCCTGCATTGCTGGACCTCACTGGCTGGCCATACCCATCCCAATCTCCTTCCTGTATTACTGGACCTCACTGGCCGTCCATACCCATCACCCTCTCCTTCCTGCATTGCTGGACCTCATTAGCCATCCAACCCCATCCCCCTTCCTCTTGCATTGCTGGACCTCATTGGCCATTCATACCCATCCCCCTTCCTCTTGCATTGCTGGACCTCACTGGCTGGTCATACCCACCCCCTACTCCTTCAAGCATTGCTGGACGTCACTGGCCATCCATACCCATTTTCCTCTCTTTTCTGCATTACTGGACCTCGCTGGCCATACATACCCATCCCCCTTCTCATTCCTGCATTGCCAGACCTCGCTGGCCATCCATACCCATCCCCCTCTCCTTCCTGCATTACTGGACCTCACTGGCCATTCAGACCCATCCCCCTCTCTTTCCTGCATTTTCAGACCTCGTTGGCCATCCATACCCATTCACCTCTCCTTCCTGCATTACTGGACCCTGCTGGCCATCCATTCCCATCCCTATTCTCCTTCCTGCATTACTGGACCTTGCTAGCCACTCATACCCATCCTCCTCTCTTTCCTGCAAAACTGGACCCCACTGGCTGTCTATACACAAGGCCTACTCCAAAGAGGTGGGACCACCAAAAGAGGAGGTAAGTGACCTTTCTGTGCAATATCGTTGCATAAAGGAGGGAAGTTTAACTTTTTTTTTAAACCCTTTAGTATGACTTTAACAAATATGTGTGGTTATGTAGTATATAGCATGATGACTACTGAGAGTCACCTTCTAAAAGAAGCTAACCTGTGTAGTTAACATGTACAATGTTGCACACAGTATATACTGTATCTCAATGTAGTGTTGTATCTAAAATCTTTGAGGGAACATTTGATACATGATGAGGAAAGGGCACAGCAGTAGCTTTTCCTTTATGTTAGTCTTTATCCGTTTCATCAGAGTAAGACCTCACGCATATGGACGATGTGGCCCATACAGCATTTGTTTAGGCCAGGGATCCTCAAATTATGGCCCTCCAGCTGTTGCAGAACTACGCGTCCCATGAGGCATTGTAAAGCTCTGACATTCACAGACATGGCTAGGCATGATGGGAATTGTAGTTCCTGAACAACTGGAGGGCCATAGTTTGAAGACCCCTGGTTTAGGCAGCTGGAGCTGCATTCAGGCAGTCTATGCTACTCTATTGGGATGCAGCAGCGGTACAGACAGGGCAGGAAAGTAGTCCTGAAAACAGAGATAGGCTGGAAATAAATGAAAAGGAATCTAGAGTTCCCTCTGTTCCCATTGGATTTAGAGGACAGATATGGCCATACATATTACTAGATCACTGTTCAATCTCGGAACTGTCTAATTTTTACCAAAAGCAATGCATTATTATTATTATACAGTATTTATATAGCGCCAACAATTTATGCAGCACTTTACAACTTGAGGGTAGACAGTACAATTACAATACACTTTAATGCCCTGTACACACGGTCGGACTTTGTTCGGACATTCTGACAACAAAATCCTAGGATTTTTTCCGACGGATGTTGGCTCAAACTTGTCTTGCATACACACGGTCACACAAAGTTGTCGGAAAATCCGATCGTTCTAAACGCGGTGACGTAAAACACGTACGTCGGGACTATAAACGGGGCAGTGGCCAATAGCTTTCATCTCTTTATTTATTCTGAGCATGCGTGGCACTTTGTCCGTCGGATTTGTGTACACACGATCGGAATTTCCGACAACGGATTTTGTTGTCGGAAAATTTTATCTCCTGCTCTCAAACTTTGTGTGTCGGAAAATCCGATGGAAAATGTCCGATGAAGCCCACACACAGTCGGAATTTCCGACAACACGCTCCGATCGGACATTTTCCATCGGAAAATCCGACTGTGTGTACGGGGCATAATACAGTAGGAATCAGAGAGCCCTGCTCGTTAGAGTTTACAATCTAAGGAGGGTCAAACTATGAGGACCTACCTAAATTCTTCAATCAATTTGTATCCCTCAAGCAGGCTCTTGCACTACATAAGTGTTGGTAAAGATTGCAATATGTGTGGCCAACTTTATTGAAGAAACAGATGTTGGGGCTGGCTGTTCAGAAGACACAGAATTCCATCTCGGTTACAGAATTGTTATCTCATACAGACATAATAGACCTGTCATTTCATATGGTGCATACCAGTTACTCCTAAAAATGCACATTTCCTTAATACGCTTAACAAGCTCATAAGGTCTAAAAAGCAGACTGACAGCGGGATTAATTCCTAATAGACATCTATGGCTAAAAATCTCTCTTACCATGTCTGGTAATCCACATTAATGAAAGTAGGGCAGAATATCAAGGTCAAACACCGACACGGAAAGACTTGTATTAGCAGAATAAATGTGATTAGAAATTACCGCTTAAACTCGCAACTGGACACGCAAAGTATGAAGGTGAATAGTGTAAGGGCCAGTTCACACCAGCATCACACAACATTGATGGCAAAGCCGCTGGTATGTGAAGGGGACACTGAGAACAATGTGATACTGGGGAGATACACTATGTTACCAAAAGTAGTGTGACGCCTGCCTTTACACACACATGAACTTTAATGGCATCCCAGTCTTAGTCCGTAGGGTTCAATATTGAGTTGGCATACCCTTTGCAGCTATAACAGTTTCAACTCTTCTGGGAAGGCTGTCCACAAGGTTTAGGAGTGTGTCTATGGGAATGTTTGACCATTCTTCCAGAAGTACATTTGTGAGGTAAGGCACTGATGTTGGGTGAGAAGGCCTGGCTCGCAGTCTCCTCTCTAATTCATCCCAAAGGTGTTCTATTGGGTTGAGGTCAGGACTCTGTGCAGGCCAGTCAAGTTCCTCCACCCCAAACTCGCTAATCCATGCCTTTATAGACCTTGCTTTGTGATGTTATAATTCAGACACTGAGAACCAGCAGTCAGAATATGTTTATGTATCAGGGAAGAGAAGTTTCAATGCATAACAGCAATGCTACACGGGCAGTTTCTGATCGCATGACTGCAAAATGTATGTCTGGGAAGGGACACCAGGCATTACATGTAGATGTACGTATGTACAGTAAATAATGACTTGCTCTCTCACACACACTCTACCCAAACTGAGGACACTGATCTTCTTTTGTCATCTTAAATGTCTATGGGTCCTCAGGGGTCAGACCTTCCCAAAAACAAAATGAAAAGGAGGTGAGATAACCTAGGCAATTTGTTTGGTAGGTTGGTAGATCACCAGAATCCAGAGAGAACTTAAAGTACAACTAAAGGCTATCACTGCTGAGAGGGCTTCCATCTGCACCCGGTCTTACTTCTGGGTTTGCGTGTTCCGGCCGTCTGATTGGCCATGCCGCAATGACCTCACTCCCACGCATTTGCGTGGGAGTCGTGGTCCATGGCACAGGGCTCTGAAGCAACGGCACTGCTGCATGCAGTGTGAAAATCTCCTAAACCATGCTGGCTTAGGAGATATTCACAGAACCTACAGGTAAGCTTTATTATAGGCTAACCTGTACATGCAAGTGCAAAAATAGACTTTACTTTCACTTTATAAGTGACTTCTACCTGCATCGTATCTTCATATTTTAGCAAAACTGCAATGCGATATACTTTTTATTGATATAAAAAAAAAATCACATGGATGAGCTGTAGTCCTTACCACTGAAGGTACAAAACATAACCACTACACTTTCCCCCTATGTATGCTGCAGCAGGGTGGTATGTTTGGTCCAGCCACAAGCATACCACATCATGGTAAAAGGGGTGTGGACTTATATAAAAGGGGTGGAGCTACATACTTACACTGCAAGCAGAGGAATATTTGTCTGCCATTTCAGATACATGGGCAAGAAGGTCTACTACAGCTGCTTCTAATACAGAAGACTGGCATGTAAAAAGTGTCATATAGAACTTCAGTATGTTGGTATTGTGGATGGGGTCCTGTGCAATGAAACATAGGTTCATAAAAAGTCAAAAGAAAAAAAAATGCCTCTATAAATTTAGCCCAGGGGTCTCCAAACCTTTCAGTATGACGGCAGCATTGTATATTTTACAAATATTTATAACTAAAGGAATACAATTTTAAAGAATGAATAGACACACTCCAAGAAATAACTTCTCATCATAGGCCCCCATCACATCAGAAGTCTTCCATCACATCAGAGCCCCCCTTAGATATAAAAGTATCCCTTACATCAGGGTCCCTCTCAGAGACCCAAATACATCAGCATCCCTCTCAGAGTTTCCATATACATTAAGGTCCCCATCAGAGCCCCCTCACATCAGGGTCCTCATTAGAGTACCCCCTTACATCTGAAGCCCCCTTCACATATCAAAGCCCCCCTCAGAGTTCTGATATTCTTCAGGGTCCCTCCCAGAGTTCCCATATACATCAGGGTCCCCATCAGAGTCCCTCTTAAATCAGTGCCCTTATTCGAGTCATCCCTTACATCAGAAGCCCCCCTATAACTTTAGAACTCCCCTTACATATCAAAGCCCCTTTAAGAATTCCCATATATAACAGGGTCCCTCTCAGAGTTCCCATATACATCATGGTCCCCATCAGAGTCTCCCTTACAGAGTTCTGATTAAAGTCCCCCCTTACATCAGAAGCGCCCCATTACTTCAGAGCCCCCCTCCTTAGATATCAAAGCCCCCTCAGAGTTCATATATACATTAGGGTCCCTCTCAGAGTTCCCATATACATCAGGGTCCCTCTCAGAGTTCCCATATACATTAGGGTCCCTCATAGGGTTACCACATATAACAGGGTCCACATCGAGGTCCCCCTTACATCAGAATCCTTTTTATAGTTCCCTCTTACATCAAGGTCCCCATCAGAAGCAGAGATCAACTGATATGAATCCTCAAATCTGTGCACTGAGCTCAGGGATACACCACTGACCCCAGCTGCAGCTGCAAAAATTAGCAGAGGGCCAGATGTGGCCATAGGGCCATAATTTGGAGGCTCCTGGTTTAGCCTGTATCCTTATAACATACATGCAGTATCTCACAAAAGTAAATATTTTGTAAATATTTTATTATATCTTTTCATGTGACAACACTGAGTGAGTGTACAGCTTGTATAACAGTGTCAATTTGCTGTCCCCTCAAAATAACTCAACACACAGCTATTAATGTCTAAACCGCTGGCAATAAAAGTGAGTACACCCCTAAGTGAAAATGCCCAAACTGGGCCCAAAGAGTTAATATTTTGTGTGGCCACCATTATTTTCCAGCACTGCCTTAACCCTCTTGGGCATGAAGGTCACCAGAGCATCACAGGTTGCCACTGGAGTCCTCTTCCACTCCTCCATGATGACATCACAGAGCTGGTGGATGTTGGAGACCTTGCGCTCCTCCACCTTCCATTTGAGGATGGGAGCGGATCGTGTTCTGTTTCAGTATGTCACATGTTGGTATTCATGCATCCCTCAATGAACTGTAGCTCCCCAGTGCCAGCAGCACTCATGCAGCCCCAGACCATGACACTCCCACCACCATGCTTAACTTTAGGCAAGACACACTTGTCTTTGTACTCCTCACCTTGTTGCCACCACACACGCTTGACACCATCTGAACCAAATAAGTTTATCTTTGTCTCATAAGACCACAGGACATGGTTCCAGTAATCCATGTCTTTAGTCTGCTTGTCTTCAGCAAACTGTTTGCAGGCTTTCTTGTGCATCATCTTTAGAAGAGGATTCCTTCTGGCATTACAGCCATGCAGACCAATTTGATGCAGTGTGCGGCGTATGGTCTGAGAACTGACAGGCTGAACCCCCCACCCCTTCAACCTCTGCAGCAATGCTGGCAGCGCTCATACGTCTATTTTCCAAAGACAAACTCTGGTATGGCACTGAGCACATGCACTCAACAGCTTTGGTTGACCATGGCGAGGCCTGTTCTGAGTGGAACCTGTCCTGTTAAACTGCTGTATGGTCTTGGCCACCGTGCTGCAGCTCAGTTTCAGGGTCTTGGCAATCTTCTTATAGCCTAGGCCAGGGATATGCAATTAACTGACCTCCAGCTGTTGCAAAACTACAAGTCCCATCATGCCTCTACCTCTGGGTGTCATGCTTGTGGCTGTGAGAGTCTTGCTATGCCTCATGGGACTTGCAGTTCTGCAACAGCTGGAGGTCAGCTAATGGCATATCCCTGGCCTAGGCCATCTTTATGTAGAGCAACCATTCTTTTTTTTAGATCCTCAGAGAGTTCTTTGCCATGAGATGCCATGTTGAACTTCCAGTGACCAGTATGAGAGAGCAAAAGCGATAACGCCAATGTTAACACACCTGCTCCCCATTCACACCTGAGACCTTGTAACACTAACGAGTCACATGACACAGGGGAGGGAAAATGGCTAATTGGGCCCAATTTGGACATTTTCACTTAGAGCTGTACTCACTTTTGTTGCCAGTGGTTTAGACATTAATGGCTGTGTGTTGAGTTATTTTGAGAGGACAGCAAATTGACACTGTTATACAAGCTGTACACTCACTACTTTACATTGTAGCAAAGTGTCATTTCTTCAGTGTTGTCACATGAAAAGATATAATAAAATATTTACAAAAACGTGAGGGGTGTACTCACTTTTGCAAGATACTGTATACTACCTGGCACTTAGGAGAATAAAAAGCCAGGGTACCCCTGTGTATGTATCTAAAGAAAATATACCTTCAAGGGTCAAAATAACCCAACACCTAGTTTTAACTATATGTTTAAATATTCAACTCAAATTATATAGTGTATATTGCAGGTATATTACCATAAGATGAATGCCTAAAAACCACAAAGCGTTACCCATGTGCCTACTTATAACTGAACATAAACAGGCAGTGATATTACAAAATTGAAAACACTTTCCAATCAGTATAAAACCAGTTCTCAGCCTTAAAGATCCTAGTGTGACAGCCGTGTAAATTATATTGTTAATCAAGTTTCCGAGATGGTTTTACGGGCCTCAAACTGCTGCCGTCAGCATATGAGATGCTGCACCAATGTACAAAATGCTTTGAGGGATTAAGAGGGATTTTCATATTAGAAAGAGGTGCATGCCACAGATTCCTTATGCATTTAGAATACATCAGCGAAGAAAATGCAAATGTAAATCAGCGGACAGTTTAACATTCAGTGTTAGAATTACTGAATGTAAAAATCAGAGGGTCTTAAAATACATTGTGGTTAACTGCAGGCTTCTAAGACAAGGAAGAGGCTGATAAAAATGTTTTATGATTTTTTCCCTTCATAGACGTAAGCATCAAGGAGAGCACATTGAGGAAAATCAATGCAAGTGTGGATATTAAAAATAAACAGAGTTGGACGAAGACATGGGAATGTCAAGGAAAGCATTGTAAAAATATCACAGAAGGAGACTCGAATATATACAGAATACAAAGAATAGGAGCTACACCACTGAAACCGAATACAATAAGCTGATATATTTTGCCAATACTGCACTATACATACTGACATGCAACAGGAGGGTTATGGGTGAAGGTAAACCATTCATAATACATTAAATTGTAATCCATTTCAATAACATAATAAAAGAATCAAACTGCACGCAAAAAATACAAAGCAAATTCCAAAAAAACGATTATTAACTGCATTGTTAATAGCAACGCCACCCATAGTCCACACAGTTCAGTGAGGCCATGTAGGGGTTTCGAAGTGATTTAATCTTTTTTTAAATTGCAGAAGTAGATCTTATGCCAGTGACAAATGGATGAGCCACCGCTGGAATGGTGTCATCCATCAAAATGCAATTCTCCCACAAATTCCTCATGTCATGCATCAGCCTTCCAGCAAATTATTAGCATTAGTTGTATTACTAAAGAACTCATCTTGAACATGGGAGTTAACGTTTGGAGAAAAATTCTGTTCAGGTCACTTTAGTTATTAAAGCTTTGACTACAGGAAAGTACAGCAGAAAACCGCTACACACTCCCCGATTTTCATAAACTTTTGTTGTGTTTTCTTAAAAGAGAGAAAAGGAATGTTCAGTATGGGCCAAATGGTGGATAAGACTGAGTCATTATCTTTTAATAATCACCCCTGCTTTGAAGCAAGAAGCCAAAATAAAAATGCACAATACACTGTTTAAGCCCAGATCTGCCAAGCCTGAAAACTCTCCCTTGCAGAGGGGCTGCGCCCACACTGCATGGGTTAACTGTGCGTTTATTATAGAGGAGAGTAAAAGCACCTTTACTTACCTGATCTTCAGATTCCCCCAGAAGATGGCGCTCCAGCAGTGAATTGTCCCTCTGCATCATCATGTCCTCTGCAGGGATATAGACCCTGCTTTGGTCTTGATGACATCAGGACCTTAGGACCAGTGGAGAAGATGCTGCAGGGACTGGTCTAGCAGCAAAGAGGAACGAAGGATCGGATAACTAAATCTTGCAGTGTGGGTACAACCCTACTACGGAGGGGGGATTTTTAAGTTTTGTGGAGTTCAACTTTATTGTAGCCTGGCATAGATAATTATGCAGTGTATAAACCGGTTAGGATCAGGATCTGAACCCAGGACCTCTGCTGCATCTGGCAGTAGAGTCACCTGAGATGCTGGACATCTCCTTGTCTGATCTCTTAGTACAGTGGTCTCCAAACTGCGGCCCTGGGGCCAGATGTGGCCCTTTGCTTGCCTTTATCTGGCCCATAAGGCATAATTCCTGCCACTGACACCAACAATGGAGCACTATTCCTCCCACTGACACCAAAGATTCAGCACTATTCCTCCTACTGACACCAACGATGGGGCATAATTCCTTCCACTGAAAACAAAAATGAGGCACTATTGCACTACTGACACCAATTATTTCTCCCCCTAATACCAAAGATCGGGCAATGTTTACTCCTACTGGGCACAGTCCAGCCCCCTAAAGTCTGAAGGACAGTAAACTGGCCCTTTGTTTAGAAAGTTTGGAGACTTCTGCCTTAGTACAATCTTTCCTTCTCTTTAGTTCCTGGTAAATCTTGAACTCCTTGCTCCTCTAATGAACTTCCTGATTTAAGCCATGTCCCTGCACATCCTGTTTGCCAGTTTATTGTGCTCTCTCCAGCTGATATCTTGCTCCTTTGAGTATCTGCAGCTGACTTTTCTCCACTGCCACTCCTTACCAACCTTTGGCTTGGTCCTAAACTACCATTCCACTTGATCCCAACCTGCAATCATTTATCGACCTTTGGCTTACTCCTCGACTAGGCTTCTGCTTGATCCTAAACTGCAACCACTTATTACTGACCTTTGGTTTATTTACTGGCTAAGCTTCTGCTTGTTCACTACCTACTTTACCTGTTGCTGAACCCCGGCTTGCTCACCTCCTGGTGGAGCGACCCTGAGGCCCTCAACCTGGCACTAACACGCAGCAAAAGTCATCGCAACCATCAGGAGCTCTGGTGAATACCGGATAGCATGTGACCCTGCACCTCGGGTGACATCCGCCATGGTGACCTGCTTGTTTACATGTCCAGGTGGTTGGTGGGACTCCGAGTCTGACCCCTGACTGTGACTTTCATTACAGCATGTGAGTTGGCTGTGTTCACAACCTGTGAACCTAAATATATCTAAAGCCCAAATTTTATATTTTTTATTTAAAAGAGAGTAGGGGAGGGTCAGTCTTCTGAAAAAATTCTTTTAACTTACTGTCCTGTAGACTTAACAGGAAGTGATAAAATTCCTCCCTGATTTATATGGATATTCCTGGTTGTCAGGGGAACAAGTGTCCCCATTGGAAGTTTCCCCTGTTATTCCTATTCATCCAACTAATGTTGGATCTACCCTCACTTTCATTCCCCGTGACATTTGTGATCAGGAAAATTAGGGTGAATCTCCCTAATGAGAACATAGATAGCAATGAATACTTGACAGAGGTTCTAACTCTCATCCAAACCTAAACAAAAAAGTGTTGCCCTTAGTTATGCTTTAAAGTGGTTGTTAACCTCAGACATGAAACTTGAACAAAGCATATCTCTCTATAATGTGTACTTGGCTCAATCCAGAGCACTAAGTGTTATTTTTGTCTGCTGCCCTGCTCCTCTATCAACATGAGTCACTTCTGACAAGTTTTCCTGACACCAAGAGAAAAAAGGTGACAGGAAAGGATCTCCAGCACACAGGCTTTGATTGACATCCTCAGCTCAGTTCCTGTATGCTGTGAGAAGGTGGGGGGGGGTGTCCTATCCCTTCAATGCGCTCTCACTTAGCACAGTGTGTGTTCAGCTCCCCCTTGCTTTCTGGAAGCTCAGACATGCTGTATAAATTCTGCACTTTGAAAGGATGTAGATGAGAGATCGTTATAGATAAAGAGGTACAACCTATGTAGGAGGATTTTTTCCGGCTCACCAGTCCAGTCATTTTATTTATTTATTTATTTATTTCAGGTACTTATATAGTGCCGTCAATTTATGCAGCGCTTTACATATACATTGTACATTCACATCAGTCCTTACCCTCAAGGAGCTTACAATCTAAGGTTACTAACTCACATGCACACATACGAGGGACAATTTAGACAGGATCCAATTAACCTACCAGCATGTCTTTGGAGTGTGGGAGGAAACCGGAGTACCCGGAGGAAAGCCACGCAGGCACAGGGAGAACATGCAAACTCCAGGCAGGTAGTTTACTTTACTGGGTATATGTAAGTCTTTGCAACCACTTTAACTACTCATGTACAAAGTTTACTGTGGATTAAGTCAATACTTAGGTAGACTCAATGAAAAATAAAATGTACAGAATAGAAAAGACAAGTATCACTGCCGACCAAATCAAACACGACTTCTAATGCAAACATCAAGAAAACCCACCAGTACTGTTCCTACTACAAGGAGACTATAGCAATAAAAGTCCACCCTGCATGTCAGCTCATACTCCGCCATCCACACACAAATAGACAGGTCACATCTGAGATACACTTTTTTCACATAATTCCAATAAGGAACTTGTTACTTTTGCTGTACAGGCTGAATGCGGTCATCATCAGAACAAATGCAATTAAAGTTGACACAGCCGCCAGCAACAGAGAGGAACTGAGCGAGGCAGGAAGTCAAATCTAGAAATGTATATATTCAGCGCTACCCAGAGGGTGAAGTGGAGAATCAAAACTGGACATGCAATAGGAGGGTTCGTCTAAAATTCTACCAGTTCTCTCCTCTGCACAGCCATAGAAGATACTTCCTGATAATATGACATGAGGGTGGAGATGAACACACATAAACAAGAATGGATTTATGACTCTGCATTTTATCAGATAAGAGTGCAGGAGATCATTTACTGGATGCCCAAGCCAAAAGCCTGATAAAAAAAAAAAAAAAAAACAATGTACAGATCTCTTTGAAATCCAAGTGTACAGCTAGCCATAAAAACATACTTACAGGATACTGCATGATCTTTAAGTGTCAGATGTTGCAATTAGATAGTGTACAGATTTTTTAAAGTGGTTGTAAAGGCAGAAGGTTTTTAGCTTAAAGCGGAGGTTCGCCGAAAAAAAAAATATTAAAAGCCAGCAGCTACAAATACTGCAGCTACTGACTTTTAATATATGGACACTTACCTGTCCAGGGAGCCCGCAATGTCAGCAGCCGAAGCTGATCTGTCCGTTTGCTCTCGGCTGCTGCCGCCTCCATCCTCGGTAAGGGTATAAGGAAGTGAAGCCGTGCGGCTTCACTTCCTGGTTCCCTACTGCGCATGTGCGAGTCGCGCTGCGTGTCCTCACTGGTCCCAGCTGTGTTCTGGGACCTATGTGTCTCCCAGAATACAGCGGGGGAGGACAAAGTAGGCGCCGGAAGTGGCGTAGGTTACTGTGAACACCGCGGTGATCTATGCCAGGAAGTTGGAGCAAATACTTGTATTAGACAGGTATCTGCTCCCTCCTCCCCCCTGAAAGGTGCCAAATGTGACACTGGAGGAGGGGGGGAGGAATCCAAAAAGTGGAAGTTCAATTTTTGGGTGGAACTCCACTTTAATGCATTCTATGCATTAGGCTAAAAAACCTTCTTTATCCAGCAGCCCCCCTCAGCCCCCCTAAAACTTACCTGAGCCCCCTCTCTATCCAGCGATGTGCAAGAGTGCCTCGGCCATCTGGGACTTTCCCTCTTGATTGGCTGAGACACAGCAGTGGTGCCATCGGCTCCGGCTGTTGTCAAAGACAGTTAGCCAATCAGGAGAGAGAGGGGAGGGGGCGAACCACAGCTTCGTGTCTGAATAGACACACGGACCTCCGGCCCCTGCTCGGGTGCCCCCATAGCAGCTGCTTGCTGTGGGGGCACTCAACAGGGGGGAGGGACCAGGAGTGCCAAAGAGGTACCCGGGAAGAGGAGGATTGGGGCTGCTCTGTGCAAAACCATTTCACAGAGCAGGTAAGTATAACATGTTTGTTTTTTAAAGAAAAGAAAGAAGTGCACCCCTCCAGTGTTCCCACTTCCGGGAGTCTGGGCCACGGCACAATATGTCACAACTCGGCTCCCTCCTCCTTCCCCCACCCCCTGGGCCAGTAGGAGGGCACAGTGGTGCCTTGCACATGCGCATTAGGGACCCGGAGTGCAGCCGCAATGCTACACTACAGGGTTCCCTTACCCACAATGGCGGCGGCAGCACCTGACAGCTGTTGGAAACATCAGCTGCGGTGCTGACATCGCTGGACTCCAGGACAGGTAAGTGTCCTATTATTAAAAGTCAGCAGCTGCAGTATGTGTAACTGTTGGCTTTTAATTTTTGCAGGGGTGGGCGGAACTGCTCTTTAAGGTGGCCTTAGATTAATTGAATCTAGACCAGTTCAGCAAGGACCGGCTAGAGATTTAATCCGTCTTTGGGCAGGCTAGTTTTACCCAAATTGATCCGCCATTTGACTTGGGTATAACCAGCCTGTCGTTTTTTTACATGCGATTACTGCTGGTAGCTATAGCCACTGGCAGTAATCACTGTGTTCTGCGGCTCATATCCAAATATACCTAAGCTTACCCTTAAAGAGGTTGTAACCCAAAAAAAAAAAAAAGAAAGATCCTGTTTCTTTAATGCATGTTAAACAGCATAGTGCTTGTGCTGTGTAATTTGTCCCTTTCTATGCTATAAAATACCTAGCTGATCCTGCCTGTTCCTGTGTCCCCTATGTGAACTGACCATGGTAATCATGACTGCTGATCCATGATACTGTAGTCAGTTTACGTGCCTTTGTGTTAGAGTCTCTTCCCCCTCTCCCCTTCCCTCCCTGCCTGTCAGTTCCTATTGTGTGAGCGATCTCCAAACCCACCCCTCACTTCCTACCACTATTTCATGTGGCAGTAAAGTGTACCATTACTGCCAGCCCCTATGTTATAACAAGGTATAATACACAGTGTCAATGTTTTTTTTTTAATTATGCTGCTAACTACCTTATTTCAGAGCACCGCTGTGTGGTCACATGACCTCCCACTGCTCTCCTCCCCCGATCTAAGGGCTACAGTGGGAGGGGCTAAGTGGACAAGACATAGTGATCACACAGTGGCGCTCTGAAATAAGGAATTTAGCAGCATAATTTGAAAAGAAACCTGACACTGTGTATTATACTTTGTTATAAGAGTGGGGCTGGCTTCCAACTTTAGATGGACTAGCAGATTTAGATGACTAACAAATTAAAATAGAAGTATGGGAATTTGTGTTATTTCAATTCATACTTACCTAGGTGGAAGCAGCATCGGATCAATGCTCTGTCCCCCGCCAGCTCTAACACTGAGAACCGCGCAATCAAATATTGCCGATCGCTCGGTTCTCACAGCTCCCTGTGCAGAGAGCTGGTGACTGTCAATCACTGCCATCTGCTCTACCCCTCCAGCGCTCACTGGAGCCCTGGGCTGTGCAGGGGGCGGGAGCGACCAGCTCAGGCTCTCGGCAGCTTGCTGAGAGGCTGAGCCGGTTGCCAGTCCAGCCATCTGGGCTGATCCCGACCATATGGTCGTGATCTTTCCAGAGCCTGGACTGGCTCAGTGACATCAGCTGACAGCGTTCATTCTGCACGCCTGTGATCCAGAGGAGAAGTACAGCCAAACAAGCTTTGGCTGTTCTCCTTTAAAGCAGAACTGAATTCATTTTAGAACAGACTGTGAGCAGGCAGGCTATTATCACAGAAGAGCTATGATCTATCCCATCAGAATGCATGTGCTTCCACTGTGGAGCCTCTTATAAGTTAGAGGTAGGAACTACAGGTAACAGGGTGCCTTGCCTGGGCCTGTAGCGCATGTATTTGCAAATGTGTGTAGACTAAACCCGTTTTTGATGCATACTGTTAGACAGATCAATTTGGTTGCTCGCAGGCTGGTTGGTAAGTAGAGCTTTTTATCTTCCTTGGATTTTTCCTTGTCCTTTTTTGACATGTGTTGCCCTCCGATGCTCCTTGCTGCATAGGCCGGTTACAGGTGGGGGCAGTGGTTAACTTTTTGTATGCTTGATATTCTGGTCAGGCAAGGCACTGACACCTTTGCAGTCATCGTGCTATGTGCTGGGTGTTCAGTGTGCCCCTGTACCTTTAAGGAGGGATGGGCTCCCTCCAGCCCATCTGCCCTTCATCTATCCTATCAGAATTCATGTGCTTCCACTGTAGAGCCTCTTATAAGATAGCGGTAGGAACTAAAGGTAACAGGGTGCCTTGCCGAGGCCTGTAGCTTACGCATGTATTTGCAAATGTGTGCAGACTAAACCCCTGTTTTTGATGCATTGCATACTGTTAGACAGGTCAATTTGGTTGGTCGCAGGCTGGTCGGTAAGTAGAGCTTGGTGTTTTCCTTGGATTTTTCCTTGGCCTTTTTTGATATTATCACAGAAGAGACATGGCAATATCTCTTCTGCAATAAAATACACCCACCTGCCTGCTCACAGTCTTCTGCAGCATGTAAAGCTGAACTCCAGCTAACACTTTTCGAGTTTCAGTAACAGTTTCCTTTTGGGATAAAGGTTCTACATTAATAAAAGCTTGGTTTGTTATTAAAGAAAGTTGGAAAAAAAAAAACAAACAGACTTACTGGCTGAATCACCAGGTGCAAATAAAAAGAAAACAAAAAACAATATAAATTATCACATCTAAGGATTGCTAAACTGCAATATATTACATTTTTATTTTAATATTTGCTCTTCTCCAACAGGAAAAGTGTTTCCGTGAACATTCTCACATAACATTATATCTAAAATTAAATAAACAGCTGCAGGCTGTATGACACACTTGCACAAAAGACAAAAACAAAATAAAAAAATGCTGCAAGCGTTATAAAAACATAATTTTTCTTTTCTGCGGAAGCCTAATGTTTGTGGTGTGAACAGCCTATGGGAAATACTGGCCGCTCCAATCACACCTGCCAACTCTTTCTTTTCCAGAGTGTGTGTGTCATTTTCAGCTGTTTGTTTTCCCACCTCAAATTCTGTTTGGCTGTATGCCTAACACTTCTGCCGTACATCACTGAACAGAACGACATGGAAAGATGTATCACTAGCCACGTGAGACAGAACCTTCCCATTGTAAGTCTACAGGACAAGGTCACAGGAGAGTCTAGCACATGTTATCCACATTTTCAATTCTTCTGCTTGAAGGAAAAGACTGGGCACCAAAAATAACAAACTCACTCTAAATACACCACTTGAAGAACATCTGGCAGAAGAGAAATATGGAGGCTGCCATTGTTGGTCATCTTCTAAAAAAACGCTGGTTGTCTGGCTTCATTACTTCCAAGCCACTGACCCAAAACACATATGCAGCAAATGAACTTCTGAAATTCTTATATCTATGCTTGTTCCAGGTCAGTGACTCAAAGTATTAAAGCCAAAACATCATAATGCCAGGCAAGCAGTATTTTTTTTAAATTTAAGAAGTCTTTATTGGGAAAAGGACAGAAATGACACAGATACAGGTTATACATGTAGTCCTTCAACAGGAGAACATATACATAAGCTACATGAGTACGAACAATAGACCCTTTAGATGTCTGACAACAAAACCATTATAATTTCCCAGTAGAAAAGTGTATAGGTTTAACATTATAGGTATAGGCAAACAATGGGATGAGAAATACCACAGTTGGGGAGGAAAAGTACAGAAAAGGGTCGGGAGATCGCTGTTCAGAGGAGGGAAAAAAAGGGAAGCACTCCATAATGCCCCGTACACACGGTCTGACATTGATCCGACATTCCGACAACAAAATCCTAGGATTTTTTCCGACGAATGTTGGCTCAAACTTGTCTTGCATACACACGGTCACACAAAGTTGTTGGAAAATCCGATCATTCTGAACGCGGTGACGTAAAACACGTACGTCGGGACTATAAATGGGGCAGTAGCCAATAGCTTTCATTTCTTTATTTATTCTGAGCATGCGTGGCACTTTGTGCATCAGATTTGTGTACACATGATCGGAATTTCCGACAATGGATTTTGTTGTCGGAAAATTTTATACCCTGCTCTCAAACTTTGTGTGTCGAAAAATCCGATGGAAAATGTGTGATGGAGCCCACACACGGTCGGAATTTCCGACAACAAGGTCCTATCACACATTTTCCATCGGAAAATCCGACCGTGTGTACGGGGCATAAGAGTTATAAAAGAGCACAACAGTTATCTGAAGTGTTAAAGGCCATAATTTCAAGATAAGGAAAGATGGTCTTGAAGGATAACCAGCATGCCCATATTTTGGTGTAAGTGATGGGAGTGTTAGAAACCATGAATCAGACCGAGACTGAATTACAGTTAAATTACACTTGTTTAATAATAAAAGTAAATAGAACAAACATAGTCAAAACATAGCCAAAGTTCAGTAACCGGAACGGATAGTCAGACAAGCCAGAAAGTCAGGAAGCCAGAGAATCAGTGCAGTGGAACAGCAAGCAGGATCTGGGACCCAAAGGAATGTTAGCCAAGCAAGTCTTTAACAGGAACGCAGGAGATAGTCTCTGTGATGTTGACCAAGGCAAAGGCAGAGATCATCTGGGCTGGACGGCTTAAGTAGGCAGGACTGACAAGTAGGATATCATCAACAGGTGAGTCACTGTGGAGTGATAGGAGCTGGCAATTAACCGACAGCTGAGCAGCCAGCTCAGAGGAAAGAAGGGCTGAGCTCAGCCCTGACAGGGAGATTAGCGTCATTAGGTAAATCTGATCCACCTTCTAAAGTCACTGTTTCACTGAAGGAAAATTTTTCTGTTTCCAATATAGAGGTGTAAGAGCTTTCGCTGCATTACGTAAACGGGACATAATTGATTTTTTATAATGACCTAAGGGTTTATTAGAACGGTGGAAAAGTGCGGCCCAGGGATCATTAGACTCTGCAGAGGCTTGAATAGCTTCCACTAACCCTAAGATGGAGGACCAATATGGTTGTATGAGTAAACAATCCAACCAAATATGGGCATGAGTGGCCTTCCCTCCACACCCCCTCCAGCACATAGGGGACAGATTAGGCCCAATTAGATGAAGTATAGCCGGTGTATAATTATTATTATTATTATACAGGATTTATATAGCGCCAACAGTTTACGTAGCGCTTTACAACTTGAGGGTAGACAGTACAAATACAATACACTTTGATACAGTAGGAATCAGAGGGCCCTGCTCCTTAGAGCTTACAATCTAAGAGAATGCCAACTAGTTAGTAAATTATAGGCAACTAGTAATTAAAAGAGGAGATATTAGCAGTGGCATCCTACATACTTCTACCATGTGAGGTTTCCTTCAATGCCCTACTTGTAAAGAGTTCTCAATATTCATTCTCACAATTGCCCACACTAGATACCTAACTGGGATGGCACTGTAATGATCACTTTAGACTACCTCCCCAAAAATTGGAGGCATTGGCCTTTCTAACCAATTAGCTATTACCATTTATTTTCGAACATACAACTAAAATATGAGCCAGAACTTGATTTTATTATTTGGGTGAAAACCATTTTCCTCCAGTTTTTATAAAAGCAACAACATTAACTATAGCTAAAGAGGCTGCAGAATAACAAAGGGAAGGTGCTTAAATAGGAGACTTACGACCCCCACTAATTTCCACATCCAAAACAAATGGTCCGATAGTACATAGTATGATGAACAACTCAATATGCATTGGACAGGTGGAGTATGTTGCTTTGTAGCAGGGATGGACTGGCCATCGGGACTACCGGGAGATTCCCGGTGGGCCGATGGCTCAGACTGGGCCACTTTCACTTTCAGGCGCATCTGCGGTGCGCGGCGATTTACCCGTCAACCGCCAACAGCTGGCGCCTGACGGGTAGATCGAGATTAGCCAGCATGCAGAGTAGCGCAGGGAGCTTCTGTAGTAATAAGTTCTCTCTCGTGTCATCACGCTGTTCTCCGGCGGCCCCGCCCCCTCCTCTCTTCTCGTCTATACCAATTGGCTTGTAGGATCATCTGGTATAGACAAGAAGAGAGGAGGGGGCGGGGCCGCCGGAGAACAGCGTGATGACACGAGAGAGAACTTATTACTACAGAAGCTCCCTGCGCTACTCTGCATGCTGGCTAGTAAGACCCCACAATGTGCCCTGATGATGTGCTATGTGCCCCGCTATGTGCCCCATCATGTGCCCCGCTATGTGCCCCATCATGTGCCCCGCTATGTGCCCCATCATGTGCCCCATCATGTGCCCCGATGTGCTATGTGCCCCATCACCCCATCATGTGCCCCATCATGTGCCCCGATGTGCTATGTTCCCCATCATGTGCCCTGATGTGCTATGTGCCCCATCATGTGCCCCATCATGTGCCCCGATGTGCTATGTGCCCCATCATGTGCCCCGATGTGCTATGTGCCCCATCATGTGCCCCGATGTGCTATGTGCTCCATCATGTGCCCCGATGTGCTATGTGCCCCGATGTGCTATGTGCCCCATCATGTGCCCTGATGTGCTATGTGCCCCATCATGTGCCCCGATGTGCTATGTGCTCCATCATGTGCCCCGATGTGCTATGTGCCCCAATGTGCTATGTGCCCCATCATGTGCCCTGATGTGCTATGTGCCCCATCATGTGCCCCGATGTGCTATGTGCCCCATCATGTGCCCTGATGTGCTATGTGCCCCATCATGTGCCCCGAGCCCTGATGTGCCCCATGCCCTGATGTGCCCCGATGTGCCACGTGCCCTAATGTGCCATGTAGCCTGATGTGCCCCATAATGTGCCCTGATGTGCCCCATCATGTGCCCTGATGTGCCATAATGTGCCCTGATGTGCCATGTGCCCCGTGCCCTAATGTGCCATGTGGCCTGATGTGCCATGTGCCCCATAATGTGCCCCATCATGTGCCCTGATGTGCCATGTGCCCCGTGCCCTGATGTGCTATGTGCCCTGATGTACCATGTGGCCTGATGTGCCCCATGCCCTGATGTGCGATGTGCCCCATCATGTGCCCTGATGTGCCATAATGTGCCCTGATGTGCCATAATGTGCCCTGATGTGCCATGTGGCCTGATGTGCCCCGTGCCCTGATGTGCCATGTGCCCTGATGTGCCATGATGTGCCATGTGACCTGATGTGCCCCGTGCCCTGATGTGCCCCGTGCCCTGATGTGCCCTGTGCCCTGATGTGCCCCGTGCCCTGATGTGCTATGTGCCCCGTGCCCTGATGTGCCACGTGCCCTGATGTGCTATGTGCCCTGATGCGCCCTGATGTGCTATGTACCCTGATGTGCTGTGTCCCGATGTCCTATGCCCTGATGTGCCTTGTGCCCCGATGTGCTTTGCCCTGATGTCCTGTGCCCTGATGTCCTGTGCCCCGGTGTGCTGTGCCTCAATGTCGTGTGCTCTGATGTACTGTGCCCTGATGTGTTGTGCCCTATTAGCTGATGTGCTGGGCTCTGTACCCTGATGTGCTGTGCACTGTACCCTGATATGTTGTGCCCTGTACGCTGATGTACTGGGCACTGTACCCTGATATGTTGTGCCCTGTACGCTGATGTGCTGGGCACTGTACCCTGATATGTTGTGCCCTGTACGCTGATGTACTGGGCACTGTACCCTGATATGTTGTGCACTGTACGCTGATGTACTGGGCTCTGTACCCTGATGTGCTGGGCCCTGTACCCTGATGTGGCCTGATGTACCGTGCCCTGATGTATTGTGCCCTGGGCCGGTCTGGATGAAGTCCAGGGCCACATTTTTGTCCCAGTCCAGCCCTGCTTTGTAGTGTGGGGGACCAAACATACAACTTTGGGTCATGGTTGACTTTCAACTATACAGTTTTTTCCCACAAACTGGTAGTTAATTGATTACTCAATAATTGTCTTTGATGTGTGTAATTGCAGTGGGAACATTAGCTTGAGTTTTATTTTACTATGCAAACCCCTACACAATACATTAGTGCTATATAAATATGAGAAATACAGCTACGCTACCCCTCCTACCCCAGTCCAACTACAGGAGGAATGCCACTCCAAAAATATGGGCACAGGAGGCTTTTCTATGTCCAGCACCCATGTGAGTCTAGGCTTGGGATACCATCACCAAACACGTTATGTAGTGTTTTATGCAACATATTTTTACATGCATTAACATAAAGGCATTTTTCAAAGTTTCCTTCAAGCAGTTCTTTATTGTAAATCATATTGATCGCGTTTACATGCAAACCAATGTCAAAGCTGAGCGATTAGACACACAGGAGGTTGATTTACTGGGATTTTATATGTGTCACAATTTTTACATCTGCACAGTTTTTTATAGTATTTAATCATTGACTTTTGTGATTATTTTTTGACTCAGATATTTGTTGCAAGATTACCTTTGCAATTTTCATTGAGACATTTTATAATTGATTTTTGTTTGGATTGGTAGTGCTGCACTAGTTTGGGTTATTTGATTTAGTTTAGGGTGGAGTGAGAAAACTTGAGTGCCAGCTGTCTACCAAGGATTTTAATTTTTTTTTTCATCAATACTGGAGGCTGGTGCACAGGTGTGTTTTTGGTGAGTAGTTTGGTTTACTATGAAAGCTGTAGTGTGACAATACAGAAAACCGAATTTAATTTTACATGATCATAACACTCAAGCCTCAAAAACTACTGTAGCAAAATTAAGTCATAAACTGAATCTGTCACAAATCTGAGCAATCCAAATTAAACATATATTGAAAAATAAATAACCTAAGATATGCTGGTAGGTTATCCTGTCTATATTGGCCCTAGTATGTGTATGTATGAATGTGAGTTAGGAACCTTAGACCCCATACACACTATTAGATTTTCTGCAGATTTTTGTCTTCAGATTTACTAAAACCATGTAGTGCAAGGGCCTGCCTGATTGCTTACAAATTGAAACTCTTAAGGTTTGACCTCATATTGTATGGTTATATGGTTTTGGTAAATCTGAAGACAAACATCTGCAGAAAATCTAATAGTGTGTATGGGGCTTTAAGCCTCGTACACACGCTTTGATTTTCAGAAGACAGAAGGTCCGATTTATGTGGCATGCTAGTCTCATGTTGAAAGTGAAGAGGTTACTAACAATACGAGAATTTTCGTTTGACAGAATACAACGTCAGAAGTGACATAAAATGTTGAATAGTTTTGTGTGTATTCTTTAGTTTTCTGAGCATGCGTAGTCTTGCTCTTACGATTTTTTCCGTATGAAAACTGTATTAATGAGATGAAAATCAGACGTTGAGTTCACATTCAACAAAAATTTCATAGTCTGCACATCCAGCTTTTGTTTGATGAAAAAATGAAATCGGCTGCCGAAAGCACTGTATTAATGGTAAGATTTGACGTCCGTAAATCAAAGTGTGTGTAAGGGCCATTAGATTGTAAGCTCCTCAAGCGCAGGGACTGATGTGAATGTACAATATACAGTATCTCACAAAGTGAGTACACCCCTCACATTTTTGTAAATATTTTATTATATCTTTTCATGTGACAACACTGAAGAAATGATACTTTTCTACAATGTAAAGTAGTGAGTGTACAGCTTGTATAACAGTGTAAATTTGCTGTCCCCTCAAAATTACTCAACACACAGCCATTAATGTCTAAACTGCTGGCAACAAAAGTGAGTACATCCCTAAGTGAAAATGTCCAAATTGGGCCCAAAGTGTCAATATTTTGTGTGGCCATTATTTTCCAGCACTGCCTTAACCCTCTTGGGCATGGAGTTCACCAGAGCTTCACAGGTTGCCACTGGAGTCCTCTTCCACTCCTCCATGACAACATCGTGGAGCTAGTGGATGTTAGAGACCTTGTACTCTTCCACTTTCTATATGAGGATGCCCCACAGATGCTCAATAGGGTTTAGGTCTGGAGACATGCTTGGCCAGTCCATCACCTTTACCCTCAGCTTCTTTAGCAAGGCAGTGTTTGTCTTGGAGTTGTGTTTGGGGTCCTTATGTTGGAATACTGCCCTGCGGCCCTATCTCTGATGGGAGGGGATCATGTTCTGCTTCAGTATGTCACAGTATATGTTGGCATTCATGGTTCCCTCAATGAACTGTGCCAGCAGCACTCATGCAGCCCCAGACCATGACACTCCCACCACCATGCTTGACTGTAGACAAGACAAACTTGTCTTTGTACTCCTCACCTGGTTGCCGCCACACATGCTTGACACCATCTGAACCAAATTTATCTTGGTCTCATCAGGCCACAGGACACGATTCCAGTAATCCATGTCCTTAGTCTGCCTATCTTCAGAAACTGTGTGCGGGCTTTCTTGTGCATCATCTTTAGAAGAGGCTTCCTTCTGGGATGACAGCCATGCAGACCAATTTGATGCAGTGTGCAGCGTATGGTCTGAGCACTGACAGGCTGACCCCCTTTCTCCTTCAACCTCTGCAGCAATGCTGGAAGCACTCATACGTCTATTTCCCAAAGACAACCTCTGGATATGACATGGAGCATATGCACTCAACTTCTTTGGTCGACCATGGTGAGGCCTGTTCTGAGTGGAACCTGTCCTGTTAAACTGGTGTATGGTTTTGGCCACCGTGCTGCAGCTCGGTTTCAGCGTCTTGGCAATCCTCTTATAGCCTAGGCCATCTTCATGTAGAACAACAATTCTTTTTTCAGATCCTCAGAGAGTTCTTTGCCATGAGGTGCCATGTTGAACTTCCAGTCACCAGTATGAGAGAGTGAGAGCGACAACACCAAATTTAACACAACTGCTCCCTATTCACGCCTGAGACTTTGTAACACTAACGAGTCACATGACACCAGGGAGGGAAAATGGCTAATTGGGCCCAATTTGGACATTTTCACTTAGGGATGTACTCACTTTTGTTGCCAGCGGATTAGATGGATTAATGGCACCAATGTCTGTTGAGTTATTTTGAGGGGGCAACAAATTTACACTGTTATACAAGCTGTACACTCACTACTTTACATTGTAGTAAAGTGTAATTTCTTCAGTGTTGTCACATGAAAAGATATAATAAAATATTTACAAAAATGTGAGGGGTGTACTCACTTTTGTGAGATACTGTATATGTAAAGTGCTACGTAAATTGATGATGCTATAAAAGTACCTGTAATAAATAAAAATAAAATAAATATTCAGAAAGTACCTTAAGTGAAACCTGCATGTGAAGAATAATCAGCCTCAAATTTTACAGGAATTTGCTGCCTATACATCTGGATCTTCTGACCGTAATGACATATGATTTCACTGCAGATAACCTCTACCCACGGATTTTCTCATCATATGCTCAGTTTGAATTATCCAAGTCTGGTTTCAGGGTGAGCGACAGCAAAGATATGAAGATCATGACTAAATTAGGTGTTGCAGTTAAATGATTTGTTCTGCAGATCACAGAGACCTGGAATCGTGCCACCCTGGCATACAGTGACGTGTCTCTGTTTTACAGGAAATGCTGCATCTTGGATTTACGCTTACTCAACTGCATACCTTTAAAAGCACTTGGATCTGGAATTTAAAGTCATTTCTAAATACTGCTACATAATAAAAGGCAAATGATATATCACATATATATATATATATATATATACACACACACATACACACATATACACACACACATAGACATGCATAAATACAGTACTGTACATACAAACACTCACACCTTAAACATTTATCGGAAAATAACTGCCCCATAATTCAGCCACTACTTGGATTTACTCATTATTACAGGTATTTGAATCAAACAAGGTTCAGCGCACTAAGCTATGAAGCATGTGTTTGCCATAATGTTCGATATTTTCCATCATTCTATTATACTTGTTCAGTAGTGAAAAAAAGCATGACTAGACACTGAATAGCTGTCAAGACATATTTGAACAATCGGCAATAACAACCCATGAAATATATAGACATCCAATGCCTGTTTTTTGCTCTAAAGCAGGGGTCTTCAAACTGCAGCCTGGGGACCAGCTGTGGCCCTTTGCTTGCCTTTATTTAGCCCTCAGAGCCTATTCCTTCCATTGATACAAGGGACTATTCTCTCCCCTGACACCAATGATGGGGCACAATTCCTCCCCCTGACAACAACGATGGGGCACTATTCCTCCCACTGACACCAACGATGGGGCACAATTTCTCCTACTGACACCAATGATGGGACACTATTCCTCCCACTGACACCAACGATGGGGCACAATTTCTCCTACTGACACCAATGATGGGACACTATTCCTCCCACTGACACCAACGATGGGGCACAATTTCTCCTACTGACACCACTGATGGGGCACTATTCCTCCCACTGACACCAACGATGGGGCACAATTTCTCCTACTGACACCAATGATGGGACACTATTCCTCCCACTGACACCAGAGACGAGGAACTAATTCTCCCACTGACACCAATGATGAGGCACTATTCCACCCACTGACACCAATAATGCATTTCTTTTATACTCCCACTGACCACCAAGCCTATTGTATTGCTTACTCCCATCAATGCCAGTGCACAGTCTACTCCCACTGGCCACAGTTCGGCTCTCTTAATATTTGAAGGGCAGTTTTGAAAGTTTGGATGCCCCTGCTCTAAAGAGTATCAGCTGTATTTGGGTTTATGCGAGAATCTGGTTAGTTTTTGTAAAAAAATAAATAAATAAATCGAAAGAGGTCAAATATAAGACTTTTGTAAGAAGGTCTGTACATTTATAACAATATCAGTCTCAGTATTCAGATTCTCACAAAAGCAGAACTGTGGCTGGTATCCTCGTGGGCGCCTAGAACACATGACAATCTGCTGAGCGGCCATGCAAACCACAGCTATGGATGAATCCTTATGGGTTTATAGGTGGCGGTGGGGAGAAAACACTCCTTTAAATGTCTTCTATGTCTTCTAGTAGATCAGCACACAATATATACCGCATAGTTGAGTATAGTGTTAGCAAGATAAAACTGCTACAGAAACAATATTAATAAAGCCCATTCTGACTAGATATAGACGATCTGCAGATTGGACATAGGAAGGTAGACAGGCCTGTCCTGGGGAACACTGCCATGAGCAAGCATACTGAGAGTATAAGCATGTTATGTAACACATTTAACTGATTCCAAATAAATTATTTCCTGTGTTGGTAATCCGTCCTTTATCTGCCTGTGTTTGTGTCTGGTCATATCACTGTTATTAAATCTAAAAATAAATGCAGCCTGGGCGCTTAACCTGTATTTTGGAAATGAATTTCTTTACAAGCAGATGCTTCTCTCTAGACCTATAGGATCCTTGGCACAATAGACTTCCAAGTATCGGGGATTCTAGGTTCTGATGCAGGAAAATGATTTTATTACAAGCTAATGCTTGGTATACAACTTATCTTTTATAATATATTATTTCGGTTATGTTCTCATTTGGGGATTTGTTTCAGACACAACATAATTAACTTTGGTCACATATTGCAATATTTCTATTTTCAATGCTAGAAGTGCTGCTTGACAAGTGCTGGATAGTACGCGAGTGTCATAATTCATCCATACAGCGTGGATATTTCTTACTGCGGCTACACAGTAAACAAAGACTTTTCCAGTTTAAAAAAAGAAAGAAGATAATACAAAACTATAATCATCATCATCATTAATCGTATGTGAGACAACATGGTGGCAGTCCCATATGTCTGATCACCCACAACAGTTCCTAAACTCAAGCTGTAGGGCCTGTTTGGGTGGAAGCTAATAAATCGGCCATTATATTTTTAGTTGTGGAAGGAGCCTAGAGCAGTGATGGCAAACCTTGGCACCGCAGATGTTTTGGAACTACATTTCCCATGATGCTCAACTACACTGCAGCGTGTATGAGCATCATGGGAAATGTAGTTCCAAAACATCTGGGGTGCCAAGGTTCACCATCACTGGCCTAGAGCATCCATACAACAATGAGAGGACACACAAACCTCCTGCAGATAGTGTCCCTATGGAGAGTGAACTAAGGATCTCAGCACAACCCTGGCAAAGTAAATATTCCAATGTAGAAAGAGGCCCACACTAAACTGCTGATTACGATTACTTGGCTTCTAAATACTGTACGCCGATGCTAATCAAAACTGAATGTGATTGAAACAGTCCATAAAATAGCTTTTTGCTTCAATTGTGCCATGCACAAATTTGTAAAGAAGATTTGCCCCTTTTTAACTAATAAAACCACCAAGCTACTCATTCCCTCCCTTGTTATCTCTCACTTTGACTATTGCAACTCCCTTCTAATAGGCCTCTCCATAGGCTATCCTCTCTTCAGTCTATCATGAATGCTGCTGCCAGACTCGTCCACCTTACCAACTGCTCAGTGTCTGTCACCTCTCTCCAATCTCTACACTGGCTTCCGATCGCCCAGCGAATTAAAGTCAAAATACGAACAACATACAAAGCCGTTCACAGCTCTGCCCCAAGCTACATCACCAATCTTGTCTCCAAATATCACCCAAACCTTCCTCTCTGCTCTTCCCAAGACC
Source organism: Aquarana catesbeiana (assembly GCF_042186555.1). Lineage (NCBI taxonomy): Eukaryota > Metazoa > Chordata > Amphibia > Anura > Ranidae > Aquarana > Aquarana catesbeiana. Next base: position 96,726,922 of record NC_133326.1, on the reverse strand, counting down.
TCCTGTTCTCAAGCTTCCTTGTCTCCTACTCTCATGCTCGCCCCCCAGGACTTCTCCAGAGCCTCTCCCATCCTCTGGAACTCTCTACCTCAGTCTGTCCGGTTATCTCCTACTCTGGCTGCCTTTAGGCAATCCCTGAAAACTCATCTCTTTAGGGAAGCCTATCACACCTCTAACTAATCTTTTATAACTTCCATCAGCTCACCCCCCACAGTTACAACCTTTTGTACCACTTGCCACATCCTGTTAGATTGTAAGCTCTTATGAGCAGGACACTCTTAACTCTCTTGTATTTTATTGCATTGTAACTGTACTGTTTCCCTTTTATAATGTAAAGCGCTGCGTAAACTGTTGGCACTATATAAATCTTGTATAATAATAATAACAGTGTTGTCTATTGTCTCCAGTCAAATTCCCCCTCTAATTTTTCAATCCACATGAAGAACATATACCGATTAGCCATAACATTAAAGCGGAGTTCCGGACACATTTTTTATTTTTTTTTTAATTGATCCGAGCCTAATGCATTATTACATTAAAAAACGATTACATATGTTTAATAGTGGATGTTGATAAAATATATATTTTATACTCTCCAGTTTGTACATCATCTTCTGACCTTTACCATCATGACTGTGGCAATGTGAAACCCAATCGATACCTCTTCCGGGATTAGCGTTAGAGAGGTGCATGCTGGGTAACCAGCATGCACCTCTCCATCTCGTGCATGCGCAATTCATCGGCGGCCTTAGCGCCAATTGTTTCTAAAGTTGCCATAACAATGGGCGGCGACGGAGGAAGGTCCTACCCCATTGTTATGGCAACATTGATGTGATCCGCCTTAAATCGCATAATTTCCTGTCAGGAAATAACGCGATTTTTGATCACAGTACTGCCCACAGACTCCTGGGAAAGAGCACAGGCAAGGGAGGAAGTGACCAGGAGTGCAGCAGACCAGGAAGTGGCAGATTAGGACTACATAGCAACAGGGCGTTTCTGGTAAGTGTAAAAACATTTTTTCCTCCAAATGTTTCTTGATAGATTTAAAAGTGTGCGACTATGTAAAAAAAAAATTTCAGGGTGGAACTCCGCTTTAAGATCACAGGCAGGTTAAGTGAAAAATAATAATTATAAAATCATATAGGATATCTGCACTAAAACATATAAATTACAAATGAGCAGTCACTTAAGTAATCTGTGACACTAGATGCAAGAATTGTGATAAATATACGAAGCAGCGCTAAAAAATGTACCTCAATATTGTGAAAACACAAAAATTAATCAATATAATGACGTCAAACTTATTAGGTGAAAAAACGCGTATAAAGAAATCACACCTAATATGTAAATAAGTGTCCATAAGAGCCGGTTAACAAGGGCTAAAAATGAAAAATATATGTGAAACAAGAATGTTCAAAGGAAACAAATCATCCACGGTTCACTTGCTCTACCAGTGTCCCCAAAATTTGTAGCGCTTCCACCACCAGGTGTCACCAAGTATTAAAGCCTGCTTTTTTTAGCGCTGTTTCATATATTTATCTGATTGACATTAATTATCTTGTTACAATGGCATTTGAAAGTCAGTGGGATATATTATTATCATACAGGATTTATATAGCGCCAACAGTTCGCGCAGCACTTTACAACATGAGGGCAGACAGTACAGTTACAATACAATTCAATACAGGAGGAATCAGAGAGCCCTGCTCGTTAGAGCTTACGGTCTAGGAGGGAGGGATAGGCAGGAAGTGAACATGTTGTGCATGAAGTTGATGTGTTGAAAGCAGAAAAAATGAGTTTCCCAGTTGTTGTGTATGGGGCTGCGTACCCACAGAGTAGTCAGGGTGCCCATGCTGACTCATGTCCACAGCTAAAAGCGCCTACACTGGGCACATGAGCATCAGAACTGGACCACAAAGCAATGGAAGGAGGTGGTCTGGTCTGATGAATCAGGACCTCTTTTACATGGATGGCCAGGTTCATGTGCGTTGTTTACCTGGGAAAAAGATGGCACCAGGATGCAGTATGGGAAGAAGGTAAGCAGGTGGAGGCAGTGTGGTTCTGCTGGGAAACCTTGGGTCCTGCCATTCATGTGGATGTTACTTTGGAAGTACACCCCTTCATGGAAACAGTATTCCTTGGTTAAGGAATGGTTTAAGGTACACAACGAGTTTGAGGTGTTGACTTAACCTATAAATTCTCCAGATCTCAATCTGACGAGCATCTGTGAGCTGTGCTAGAAAACGTTTGATCCATGCAGGCCTCACTTCACAACTTACAGGCCTTAAAGGATCTACTGATGGCTTGGTGCAAATACCACAGCATACCATCAGAGGTTTAATGGTGTCCATGCCACTAAACCTCTGCTCAGGGCTGTTTTGGCGGCAAAAGGGGGGTCTACTCAATGATGTTATGTCTGAATGGTGTATAATCTTAGGCAAGCCATAGATTATGCAATTTTCTTTTCTTCCACCACGGGTGGATAGCTTCTACTTCAGTGTTTACCCACACATGCTCATACAGCGTATTTTCCTAAACACAAAAGTGGCATATTCTGGGAATTATGCCATATGCGCCTGCGTGATTCAAGCAAAAACCATTGGTATTTACAAGCAGGCGGCTGTGTACAGCTATTCACTTGCCTTGTATATGCAGACCAAAACATGCGGTGATAATGGGCTCTTCGTGTAAGCTGCCATTGCAGGTAAAACATGAACATTTTTACTAGACAGGAAGTCCACTTTGTGTTCAATATCATTCCCAGCTACACCACCTTTATTTTATAAGGCTTCTTCTCTCATAACCTCCTAAACCATCTACATATTCATCTGTGAATCAATGTCATTAAAACAATCACAATTTAATAAATTAGTTGATGGAAATGTATCAGTTGTATACTGAAGACTTTTTAAACTGTAAATGTATTCTTCATTGAGAAAGCAATGGCAATGTATGAATTGGATTGATGTGTTTTAGAATGCAGTTAATGAAATTACACCTATATTATGGGACCCCCAAAGATCCTCTATAGAATGAAAACAAACTCTAGCTATGAGTGCTGCATCCATTCCCTCCCCATTCCTCTTCCATGCTGCCAGCCTGCAAGGTCTGTCGCCAATTTCTGCCATGTATTTGGGACCTAGGAAATGACAGCAGTACATCTGCACACACATGGGGCCTTTTCTGCACATGTGCGAGAATGCCACAGTTTGTAATGCATGGGCATCTTAGTTCCCAGTGGCATTTTGCTGTGATCAAGCAATTCCTGGAGGCAGAGGGGCCCCACTTAGGCCAAAAAACAATTAGTGCTACCTTGCTGCACAAAAAAACACCTAAAATGTACAAATCATAATACATTTTTTAAAATATTTTTGTGATAGGGAGGGGGGACGATCAAGAATAGAAAATGTTGCTACAAGAAGTTAAGTTCTGCATTAATTATATTTTATATTTTATATGGTTTACTTATTATTTTTTTTTTTTTTTTTTATGAAGGCATGTTTTTCAGCTACAAAGGATGTGCACAGATTGTGTAGTTTTATGGTGTCATTTGTTGCCCTTTACATACAGCCTATAGTAGAGTAAATCTTTACATTCCAGTGTCAGCAGGTTAAACCTTACACTGCGCAGGTTAAAAGAGGAGCAGGTTTGTTTGTTTTTTTCCATATTCATACTTACCTAGGTGGATGCAGCATCATTCCGATGCTGAATCTGTCCCCCAGCGCCTCTGCACTGAGAACCGAGCGATTGAACACCGTCGATGGCTCAGTTCTCTCAGCTCCCCTAGCAGTCAGCAGCTCTCCACTCTGCCCCCCACCCCCACCCCCACGCTCACTGGAGTGCTGAGCTGTGGAGGGGCAGGGAGCGGCCGTCTCAGGCTCTCAGTGGCATCAGTTTTCTGTGACGGCAGCAGAGAGCGGACTTCAGTCCGCTCTCTGCTGAAAACATGTAACAGGAGTGCAAAACGAATTGCACTCCTGTGACCCATAGGAGAAGCCCAGCCAAACGAGCTTAGGCTGGACTTCTCCTTTAATGCATGACCTCTGTCCATAGTCAAGGAAAAGTCACTTCCTGAGAAGAAACTACATATCCTACAATCCCTGAGTCTCTCAGTTTATTGCTAGTGCAGATGAGGGCTATACAGTAATTAGATGGGACACAGACACAAGCAGGCAGAGCATTCACAGACACACATAAGAGCTCATGCATGCAGTGTTTCATCACATTAGCACTCCAATATGTGTAATGCAACACAGAAGGGATGGTGGGGCATATGTTGAATGCTGAGTAACCCGGAACAGGAAGCTGTCTTGTCCCCTTGACATATGGAGGACCAGCTAGTTAAAGCAATACATGAAAAGCTGCAGCCATCACATGTGATCCCATCATCACAAGGTACACAAACAGTACAGGGAATATAACTACACTAATTTAACATTAGTTAAACCAATGAAAACATTTGAAAGTGTACAATGCCTTTACATACTCATGCAAGGTCCCCTGTAGCTGTAGTAAACCACAAAAAAAAACCCTGCTAGACAATGGCAAAATGTGCTAGTATGCATCGTATACTAGCACGTTATGACATATGTATCTAAGAACGAAGCCCTGACAGGGCTTCCATCTTCACACGGTCTTCCTTCTGGGTTTGAGAGCTCCGGCCAACTGATTGGCTGAGTCGCGATGACCTCACTTCCTCGGCATGGAGCTCTGAAGGGGACGGCACACGTATGCTGTCCCTGCAAAGCGAATGCGTTGGTGACGTCATCGGCTCTATGCAGTGTGAATATCTCCTAAACTGTCCAAGTTTAGGAGATATTCACAGTACCTACAGGTACACCTTATTATAGGCTTATCTGTAGGTGCAAGTAAAAAAAAAAAAGACTTTACTACCACTTTAAAAGAAACATATAATCTTTACACAAAAAGGAAGAGATAGTCTTTATGTGACTAATCTTTATCAATATGTTTCTAAAATCACTGTCAGTTAGTAAGACCATTCTTTATTTAAACACAACAACAATGTGGTAATCCTCATTCATTCATTCCAAACTCTAAAGATTAACTGAGGTGACTACACCTGGGTGACAGGAGAAGACAATAAAGAGCAGGCACCGCAGTTCTTTTTATGAACAACTTGGAAGGTTTACCTAAGAGCACTATGTTAGGAGCCATTACATAAGATGAAAATGTAGGTGTTAGCTTTGTTTCCAGCACTAAATGCTCTGCAAATAGCTGTGGCTATAAACACAAATTCTTATAAATCACAGTAAATGCAGAGTCCAATCCCCAGTGTGGAAAAGTCAGGACATTCTGACAACAGGTTCAAGAGCAGTTATGACACAGCGATAAAAATGTACTGAACTTGTTCACACCTGACAACTCACAATTTTGCTGCATTTCCCATACAAGATACAGTAAAACCTTGGATTGTGAGCATAATTTGTTCTGTAAGCATGCTTGTAATCCAAAGCACTTGTATATCAAAGCGAATTTCCCCATAAGAAATAATGGATTCGTTCCACAACCATTTATTCATAGGTCCTTCAGTTTATAGTGCATATAAAAAGATTATAGCAATGTGATAGGGTGTGTAACCATAAAATGTCCATCCACAAATGGAAGCCTCCACAAGGGGATTAGAAGCAAAATCCAGCAGGAGCTCCAGAGTATAAAAGAGAAGAGAGGCGCCTCTAAGTGTAACAATTTGGTTACATTTAATGAAGGTACAACATTTAGTAACTCACAGGGTTGATGATTAAAAGAGGCACATCTAAGTATGCAGGCATCCGGGGTAAAGCTGTCCACATAGACCATCCCCTGCACCACCGACTCACCGTTGTCAGTCTGCAATCGTGACGTAAAGACTTTTTTCATTTTGGTAGAATAAGTGGGTGTTATAACCCCTGTCATGTTTTTTGGGTGTTCTTTTGTCCCATTGGGGAGATTTCCATTCACTTCCTGTCCCCTAACCAAAAGAGGAAGTGAGAGGAAATCCCTGCAAATTAAGGGAATCCCTTGGGGACCCCCAGTCACTAGTATCCTCATTGGAAGATGTCCCCTCTATTACTTTTCTGGGGACAACCCAAAATGTGGGATTTTCTTTTACTTTTAATGCTAATGGTAAACAGGAAAAACAGAGAGGGTGAAGCTCCCTAACAGGGGCACAGAAAGCAATAAAAACCTGACAGGTGTTCTAATCCATCTCTACTCTATCCAAAACAAAAACAAACAAAAAAAGTTTTGCCTTTAGTTATACATTAACCCTACCAGCTCTGCTCATGTAGTGTAATCACTGCACAGGCAGAGAAAGAGATATAAGCAGATGTACTGACAGCTCACACCTGGCTTTGCCCAATCAGAGGAAATCTTATATTCATTCATAAAATACTATGCTTTCTATGAGTGACTGGGCAGCTATGACTTTGTTTCGGGGAACAGGACAGGAAGTCCCAGTACTGCTGCCGGAACCCAATGCTGTATACTGTATGTGGCTGATGCTACATACAGTTTATATAGCACTGACAAAGGGGGCTTCCATTAGTGAAAGGAAATAGCTAATTTGGACCAAATTAACTATTTAAAGTTAAATAAATCCTGGCGTTAGGCTGTAAAACATATGACATAAAAGGATTTAACACACACAGAAAATATCTATATAGCACAAAGGGAATGGTCTTATCAGCTGGCTCTGATGACCTTCACACAGGCTAGACATTGGAGAATGTGTAAAACCCATGGTAAAACTTAACAGATCAGAAATTTCAATGTGACAATTCAACCCACAGCAGCTTCCTATATTCAGTCTTTCTGACCGCAACTACTCACCACATCTTCTCACCCAAAACCCCACCGCTTCCTCAAACCACCATCTAGAAGAAAGGTTTGGGGTCATAGAGAGGAGCACGACGCTGCCGATAAAGACACCACCCTAGATATCAGAGCAATAGTCTGGTCATAGATTATATCTTATATTTAAACTATATCAAATATATAGTTAATTAAAAAGAGAATTCTAGATAAAACTCAGTTCAGTTATAAAGACGCATACTGTACCTATGCCTGCTATTTGTTTTCAGGTGCACCAAAAACAATGCTGTATACATTTGGAGCAGAGAATTAAAGCTGAACTTCAATTTATGTATTCATAAAAAAAAATCAAACATACAGGTATCTTTCACCTATCACATGTACATGAATCTGTCTTAAAATAGGCCTCCTATATTCCCTGTAAAGCATTGCACAGACTGAGTGCATTGGTGTGAATCCAGCCTAAAAGGGCTCTTTCACATGGTTGGATGGGAAGGAGGTAAAAACAGGGGGCTAATGGCGCGTACACACAACCGCACTTTCCATCAGAATAGACTCTGACGGTCTTTCCGACGGAGTTCCGCTGAAACGGATTTGCCTACACATGATCATACCAAAGTCCGATCGTTTAGAACGCAATGATGTACGACAGGACTAGAAAAAGGAAGTTCAACAGCCAGTAGCCAATAGCTGCCCTTGCGTCGTTTTTGGTCCGTCGGAATAGCATACAGAAGAGCGGTTTTCCTGATGGGAACGGATTCCGTCGGAAAGATTTGAAACATGTTCCATTTCTAGGTCCGTCAGAATTTTAAAAAGAAAAAGTCCAATGAAGCCCACACACAATCGGAATGTCCGACGGAATAATTCTGTCGGACCTTTTCTGCTGGAAAGTCCGGTAGTATGTAAGCGACATTAGCCTTATTTTTTCCTTCTCTCATCTGCCCACCCAAATTCTAACATTACAGCCTGACAGGGGCTGTACACATGCCACAGCCCTCACCAGTTTTAAGTCAGAGTGTTTAAAGGAGAAGTACAGCCAAAGCTAGTTTTACTGTACTGTAGTTCCTTCTTCACTCCTGTGACCCGTTTTCAGCAGACAGCGACCTGAAGCTGGCTGCTAGCTAACGTCACAGAGCCGGTTCAGACTGGAACCGCCCAGAATCCTTGGCCGGTACCTGACTCAGCCTCTTAGCAAGCCACTGAGAGCCTGAGCTAGCCACGCCCCCTCCACAACCCAGTGCTCCAGCGAGTGCAGGGGTAATGGGGAGGGGGGTTATGTACGTATCAGCGCTACAGTCTGATTGCTGAGTTCAGGTACAGGGAATAATGAAGGCACTAAATGTGTATAATATTTTATATATATACACTATATTACCAAAACGCCTGCCTTTACACACGTGACCTTTAATGACATCCTAGTCTATAACAGCTTCAACTCTTCTGGGAATGCTGTCCACAAGGTTTAGGAGTGTGTCTATAGGAATGTTTGACCATTCTTCCATAAGCACATTTGTGAGGTCAGGCACTGATGTGGACAAGAAGGCCTGGCTCACAGTCTCTGCTCAGGTTGAGGTCAGGACTCTGTGCAGGCCAGTCAAGTTCCTCCACCCCAAACTTGCTCATCCATATCTTTATGGGCCTTGCTTTGTGCACTGGTCCAAATCATTTGGTGGAGGGGGGATTATGGTGTGGGGTTGTTTTCATGGGTTGGTCTTGGCCCCTTAGTTCCAGTGAAGGGAACACTTAAGGCATCAGTATGCAGTTTGGGGATGGCCCCAACATGACTGCACACCAGTGCAAAAGCAAGGTCCATAAAGACATGGATGAGTGAGTTTTGGATGGAGGAACTTGACTGGCCTGCACCGAGTCCTGCCCTCAACTCGATAGAACACCTTTGGGATGAATTAGAGTGGAGACAGCGAGCCAGGCCTTCTCTTTAATATTAGTGCCTGACCTCACAAATGACTTCTGGAAGAATGGTCAAACATTCCCATAGACACACACCTAAACCTTGCGGACAGCCTTCACAGAAGAGCTGAAGCTGTTATAGCGGGAAAAGGTGAGCCAACGCAATATTGAACCCTATGGACTGAGACTGGGATGCCACTAAAGGCCAGCGTCCCAATACTTTTGGTAATATAGTGTACATACATATAAATATATATATATATATATAAACACAACACAGCTTGATCACTTTGACTCAGTTGGCCTGCTTGAACATGTACATGTGAACTCAGAATTGTATTTATTTATTTATTTATTTATTTATTTTTTTATTTTTAAGCATAAGTTTGCTATGAATATAGTATCTCAAGTGTTTTATTTATACAATACATTTAGGACTGACAGATCTCAATTTCTATTGCAGGTTACAACTCAGGAATTAAAGGGCAGGAATGCTTCAATTTACTTGGACTATTCTTTAATAGGAACAATACATTCTGCTCTCTATGCGCTAACCCCCTTGTACTTTGTTTATTTGGTGTACTTTTTGCGACACACCTGGTTACGTGCATAGGTGACTGTTTTTAGACTGTTGATGCTGTCCATCCTCCAAGACTTTATGGCATTTTATACACACAAAGGAAAACAAAGACAGGTTGCAGCACAAGCTTCTTCCTTAATAATTGAAATAAATCAGTTACATTGTCACAACAAACTGGCAACAGTTTCAAGCATGCAAAATCTTTTAATCAAGCCAAATAAATGACTACAACTACAGTACATAGTGTCACCAGTCTGTTAAATAGTCTAGAAGACTAACTGGAAATAGGCATTTCAAATATGTTAACTCTTCATTTACCCTTCAATTCACGATATACTGTATATATATATATATATATATATATATATATATATATATATATATATGTGTGTGTGTGTGTGTGTACACTATATGTATATATGTGTGTGTATATATATATATATATATATATATATATATATATATATATATAAAAATATAAATATATATTATACACACACAGTATACTATATACAAACACACACAGGAATATTTGTTATAATGTTACAATCTGGCTTATAAACACCACATCAGCAAGGCAATGATCTACTTCTGTTCTCATAAAAGATGGCTATTCCACCATTAGGTGCTCCCATCTTTCATTTAGCAGAGAGAAAAAACAGCCGCAGTGAATACACACAGCCTACACGTCAAAGACACTGCCACCCTTCATGTGGCCCTAACTTGACAGGGCAGCAGCCAGGGAGATGGGTTATGACCCACTCACACATTTCCAGCGCAGTACATTGTGGCAGTGCATGTTGGCACGTTGCAGTGACATTCATTTTGAAATGCAACGCAGTTCCAATGCATAGGTGTTGCAGCACACCACAACGCCCAGCACTTCTGTATTGTGGTGTGCAGAGGTGTACAACCATTTTTTTGGGACATTTGGTTGCACTGCTAGCTCAATTATGTGAATAGGATAGCTTAATGCAATGCATGTTAACTCATTAAAAATGCATGTCAAAGCTTAGTACACACCATGATTTTTTTTTTTGTTCAACTGCTGGGTTGAACGAAAAAAAAAATATGTACAGCTCCATCTGGAGCCGCTGTACTAACAATCTGATGTTAGTAGAGCAATCTCCCCTGCTGAGCTATTGTGTTCTGACAGGGGAGCCCCCTCCCCCCAACCAGAACACTCCAGCTAGTGCTCTCAACCATTGGGAGCCAGCCGGCTGCACATTTTCCAGCATGCACTTCCAACAGAAGCCGGGTCGGACCATCTGCCATACATACGGGCCAAATGTTGGCTATTTTTTATTGAACCGGCCGATGTAATCTGACATACAGCCCGTGTGTACTAGGCTTAACACAATGCACCAGGATGCCAAGGTCCGAATGGGCCCTCAGACTTTGTGTAATCACTGTGCATTAGTCCACATGAATAGGAGGGGGGAATTTAAACACATTTGAAACACCCATTACAAGTATATTACAGTGAACAGAAATCCTAAGTCATCCTATTGTCTGTTAAATAGAAGAGATGGTAAGTAACAGATTAAAAACACCAGCCAAAAATTGAAACTTTTCCCTCCACATCACAGTGTGAGTGTCATCATGGCATAATACAAATGTGCGGTAATGCCCCAATAATGCACATTGCAGCACTTTTATTTATTTATTTATTTTACTTCTGAATGTTATTATTATGCTCCGTGGTATGTTGCAATGTATTACAATGGGGTTGATTTAATAAAACTGGAGAGTGTAAAATCTGGTGCAGCTGTGCATAGAAACCAATCAGATTCCATGTTTTTTGGTCAAATCTTAAATTAAACAAGCTGAAGTTAGAAGCCAATTGGCTTCCTTGCACAGCTGCACCAGATTTTTCACTCTCTAGTTTTAATGGGCAGTTCACACCAGATGCAGAAACTGACCGGAAACTGACTGCATGGTGTGAACTAAAGCCGTTGGATTACACAGAAAACACTGTGCGTGCATTTTGTGCAAAAAAAAAAGTGCACAGCTCCTAAAGCGTCCCTGCCCACTGAAAGCAATGGGGCAGCACTGCCCAACCGCCGCTGCAGCGGTGCTTTGCGGGTGGTTTTAAACCTTTTTCGGCTGCTAGCAGGGGTTAAAACCGCCCGCTAGCGGCCGAATAGCGCCGCTAAAATTACGGTAAAGTGGCGCTTTACCGCCGGCGCCCACCCCAGTCTGAAAGTAGCCTAAATATCCACATTTTTTTTTATCACGCAATAAGACGTAATGGCTTTTTTCTTGGTTTGAAACTAATGATGTGATGTGAATGAGCCCCTATTGATTCCAGAGGTCACAGTGTGGGCTCTACATCAACAGATCAATGAAACGTGGGCTGTAATCAGATTTCACCCTTTTTTCCCCTAGAAAGGGTTAGAAATATTGCCTTTATCTTAATAAAATCCTTTTCCCCGTTTCCTAGTCTTTTTTATTTTAATGTAAACAGATAAAAAATAAAGGAGGATCAGAAAATGTGATAAAGTATTCCCCATTAAGTCCTATATACCTGATCAAAATGCACATTGAAAAGTCCTGCATGCTGCATCTTTGGCGCTGTTTTTCAAAAGCTGCATAAAACACAACATACTTTATGTACCTTCTAATTCCCATCCCCCAGCATATTCTATATATAATAAATCCAGGAAAAGGACCCGATCCTATACCAAGATGTGCTTTCTCACATAGTTGTAATTTTTACAGCAATTAACAAATATAACAGAATATTTCTATTTTAAGCCTGATCTCTGCACAGGGTAATAGAACATTACCATGGCAACCATCGGCGACACAAAAAGAAAAAAAAAACTGACAATTGTTCCTGCCATTCTGACATTAAAACCATATCAGGGACATTGTCACTTATCAGAACAAAACTGAACATGAGAAAGTGGATTTCAACTAATTCTTATTGTACGTTTAACAAATGCATCTGGTTTACTAAGGAAAGCTACTGAACAGCTGAACCCGAAATCTCAATATTAAATATTGTGAAGACACGCAGAATGCACAATCTGCTCCCTCAGAGCTCTGCGCCCCGTCTGAGCTTAATTGCCTTGTAGCATGACATTGCCTCCCACAGTCACATCACTGGTAACATAGGGATTTCAGTAGCTTACAAATGATGTTTTTGTTATCTCATCTTATGTATGAAAACATTCAATGATGTTCAATTAGTATATTCCATGACTTTTACATTATCATCCTGGAAAATAGAAAACCATATAACAAAGCCCAGGGGAGTCAGGGCCGCTTCCCACCCGCCATTGCATTACAGCATAGTGGGTGGAATGCAGTGCGATCCAATGGAGTGCTCAGCGCGTTTTTTTTTTTTTTTTTTTTTTTTTTATTGAATTGTCACAATGCTGCAGTTGAAAGGTAGCTCTGATGTTCCTCCATTCAGAATGAAGACACCCTAGACAGGAGGTGTATTACTGGCAGATTATTAGGTGAAAATAGAGGGGAAAAAAGTCTAATGAAGACTAATGCAGCCAGCACATTTGAAACCTCAGTTTAGACACAAATGGAAAAAAAGAAAAACAAATCAGCACAAGGGACATTATTTACAGTCAGTAGGATGTGTCCCTTGTGCTGCTGCCACCCTTTCCGCCCTCCTCCTACATTCAAAGAGGCTGTACTACAGTCTCTATGAATGAATCATGATATATCAATAGAGGGGGTGGACCTTTCAATTATCTGTCTGTAGTCCATTCATAGATCACGGTTCATTCATAGAAGCTGTAGTATGGATTCCATGACTGGAAAAGGTGGGCGGAAAGTGCGGGCATGCTGGCTCTATTGACTCCAGCCACACTTGAAGATTATGGTGGTGGAGGCAACGCTGTATCCTGGCCTAGGCCGACAAGGCCCAGGCCTAGAGCAGCACTTTGCAGGGGGGCAGCACGGAGAGAGTCCCCGCCGGCTTGCGCTACACTGTTAGTGTAGTGCCAGTCTTATGGGGTGGACTGGGTTGAGAAGCAAATTAGTCTAGCACCCCCATAAAGCGTCCGCACTGCTTCCTGTATGTTGGCGGCCGGCATTCCTCAAATGTGGGGGAGGAGGCGCCGCTTCTAATTTTGACTGTCCTATCATCCTGGACCACAAATATTCCTCACTGTGCTATATGTTTTCTGCTGCACCATTGGCAGGGTTATATCTTCTTAGTCCTCTCCATAAAATTATCAGAAATTTGTGCTTAAAGTATAACTATAGGCAACACTTTTTTTTTCATTTTGGATAGAATAACGGAGGGTTATAGCCCCTGTCAGTTTATTTTTTACCATCCCTGTCACATTGCAGAGATTTCCCTTCACTTCCTGCCCCACTGCAAAACAGGAAGTGAGAGGAAATCTATGCAAATTAAGGGAATCAAGTCCCCCCCCAGGCCCTCAAAACTAGTGTCCCCACTCAAACTTCAGGGCGGGTCTTAAACAGCAAGGGGTGTGGTCTTGACAGGAAGTGGGGGGTCATATTTAAATTAGAGGGTGCACGAGTTTAGTCAGGCCTAGGGCAGCACAAAGCCTAAATACACTACTGAGTGGAGGTCAGGTGTAGGGATGAGGCAGATGTTCGACTCGAACATTGGGTGTTCGCCTGTTTGCCGAAGAGCGAACAATATGCGGTGTTCGCAGCAAATTCGAAAAGCCACGGAACACCATTAAAGTCTATGGGACACTAATAGACTATTAGTCCATGGGTGCTCATTTTAAAGGCTTATATGTAAGTTATTGTCATAAAAATATTGTGCCTGGAGGGTGTCTATAGTATGCCTGTAAAGTGGTGCAGTTTTCCCGTATTCCCTATTTAGAAGAATACCACAGCACATTTCTAAAGGAAAAAAAAGTCATTTGAAACTGTTTGCGGCTGTAATGAATTGTCCTGGCAATATAGATAAAATTAATTGAAAAAAAAACAGCATGGTCCCCCAACCCCACCCCCCCAGTCCACTACCAGGCCCTTTGGGTCTGGTATGAATATTAAGGGCCACACCCAAAATTTTTTTTTTAAATTGCGTGGGGGTCAATTTTGAGGGCCATTTTGAGGGTATATTGCCTGGTACGGTTCAGGAGGGGTGGCGCTCTCTCGTCCCCCCCTCTTTTTCTGCGGCTTGCCAGGTTGCGTGTTCAGATAAGGGTCTGGTATGGATATTAAGGGGAACCTGTGCCAATTTCTTTGTTAAAAAATGGCGTAGGGGTCCCCCCAAAAATCCTTACCAGACCCTGCAGGTCTGGTATGGATTTTAAGGGGAACCCTGCGCCAAAATTTTTTTAAAAAATGGTGTAGGGGCCTCCCCCCAAAATCCATACCAGACCCTTATCCGAGCACGCAACCTGGTAGGCCCTCAACATGGAGAGGATGCTTTTGGGGCATCAGAGTGGGGGCGGGGGTCACCCATTTATGTCACCAGCTGGCCCTCAGCAGTATAACAGCTGTCACCGAGAAGAAGCGTCACTCGGTGGGAGCCTCCCATAGAGGCGGAGCTGTTGCATTTTTTTTTGCTTTTTTCGGCCGGTCGGGTGGCGTGAGATGGATTTACATCGCTGGCCATTTTTATTTTTTTATTTTTTAATAAAGGACTTGTCCCAAAGTGTCTTCCTGTCTTTTTTAATATTTTTGACACTTTTTTTGTGAATTGGTAGGGGTACAATGTACCTGTTACGAATTCACATGGGGGACCGGGATCTGGGGGCCCCCTTGTTAAAGGGGACTTCCAGATTCCAATAAGTCCCCCGCCCGCATACCCCCACAACCACCGGGCATTGTGGGGATGAGGCCCTTGTCCCCATCAACATGGGGACAAGAAGTTTTGGGGGGACCCCAAAGCATCCTCCCCATGTTGAGGGCATGTGGCCTGGTACGGTTCAGGAGAAGGGGGGCAATTTTTTTTTAAATTTTCGTTCGGGGTTCCCCTTAATATTTATATCAGACCCAAAGGGCCTGGTAATGGACTGGGGGGTGGGGGGGCGGGGGGAACCGAAGCCGTTTTTTTCAATTAGTTTCATCTATATTGCTGAGACCCAACAATTCATTACAGCCGCGATTTAAATGTCTTTTTTCTTTTAGAAATGTCATTTTGCTGTGGTATTGTTATAAACACGGGAAAACTGCACCACCTTACAGGCATACTATAGACACCCCCCAGCACGATATTTAAAGGAATATTTCATTTTTAGACACCTTTCATATGGAGCCGCCCCGGGTGTCAGCGGTAAAGCAGCGCTATTTTTAGTGCCACTTTACCGTCGTTTTAGCGGTGCTATTCGGTCGCTAGCAGGGGCGGTTTTAACCCCCCGCTAGCAGCTGAAAAGGGGTATGGCGGCGCTGCCCCATTGTTTTCAATGGCCAGGAGTGGTGGAGGAGCAGTGTATTCACCGCTCCTACACTGCTGCAAAGAAGCTGCTGGCAGGACTTTTTGTGACGCCCTGCCAGCGCATAGCCCCAGTGTGAAAGCACTCGGGCTTTCACACTGGGTTTGCAGCTGAGGCTTTTTTCAGGCGCTATTTTTAATTCTGTAGTACCTGAAAAATGCTTCCAGTGTGAAAGGGGTCTTATCGTTTCACTTTAAACATTATTAAAATCTCTGCTCCCGAAAAAACGTCCCTTTTTAAAACGTTTTTTTTTTTTTGCATTGATACATATCTCCTGGGCAGGACCCGGGTCCCCAAACACTTTATATGACAATAACTTGCATATAAGCCTTTACTTACCTTTTTTCAGCCCACTTCAATCTGGTCACATGTTCCCCATGTCAGTCAGCAGAAGCAGCAGGGGAGAGGAGAGAGCACTCGACAATTGCTGGTAAAGCCTGGAGTGGTAATGTTACCCATAGGCTTCAATGACCCACCTGTTGTTGGCTTTCCTTCCTCTCCCCTGCAGCCGCACTGGCTGACCCAGGGATCACATAACCTGACTGGAGTGGCCTAAATATAGGTAATTGTATACATCTTTCTTACACAGGTTAGTAAGCATAGGTGTTAGAAGGGGACAGCTTTAAGACTAGTTAGGTTTAAAGTGGTTATAAAGTCTGAAGGTTTTATACCTTCATGCATTCTGTGCATAAAGGTAGAAAATCTTCTGTGTGTTGCTCCCCCCACAGCCCCCCTAATACTCACCTGAGACCCCTTTCTATCCAACTATGTGCATGGGAGCCTTGGCTGTCCCAGTCGCTCTCTCCTCATTGGCTGACACAAAAGCGGGAGCCATTGGCTCCCACTGCTGCCAATCACGACCCGTGAGCCAATAAGAAGAGAGCAGGGGGCGGGGTGGGACGAGCCGCAGCTCTATGTATCTTATGGATGCAAAGAGTGGGGCTCGGCAATGAGCATGCACCAGTGCCCTCATAGCAAGCAGCTTGCTATTGGGGGCACTGGTTGAGGGGGAGGAGCCAGGAGCGGGGGACCTGAGAAGAAGAGGATCGGGGCTGCTCTGTGCAGAACCATTACACAGAGCAGGTAAGTATGACATGTTTGTTATTAAAAAAAAAAAAAGCTGAAGCTTTAATGTCACTTTAAGCCAAAATTCCAATCTAAGGATAAGTAAACTGCAATATATTACATTATTGTTTCTGGCTTTAATACCACTTTAATTATCTTCATAAACAGAAAAATATCAGCCACCACGATTCAAGTCAAGCAGTCTTGATACATATCGGCATCCTAAACTGGCCCAGAAGACTATGAAAATCCAAAATATCTGCTTTCTGGAGAAAAATATATGATCTTCAAGGCAATAATAGGATCTGAAATAAGTCACTTGAATTATACTCTCTTGTTCCCAATAGATTTACTGCCAAGTGTCAGCAGTTCATAGTATGACAGCGATGACAGCTGAGTGACTTTAAACTGCAAAGCGTTTTTCCACCCCTGTACTATGCTTCCTTCTATAAAGACATGAATCATTTCATACCAACCCAAATTAATCATTTTTATATGAATTACTGTTTATCATTCTTTTACCAAAGTCAAGATTAACATGTTAATTGATAATAAACCCAATATTACAACTAGTCAGAATACTGCTTTAAAGGAGAACTCCACCTTTATTTGAAAAGAAAAAAAAAAGAAGATCATTGCACCCATAGGGGCAGCACAGTGGCTAAGTGATTAGCACTTCTGGCTAACAGCACTAGGGTCATCGGTTTCAATCTCAACCATGGCAATACCTTCCAGGAGTTTGCATATGCCTGCGTGGGTTTCCTCCGGGTACTCCAGTATCCTCCCACACTCCAAAGACATGCTGGTAGGTTAACTGGCTCCTGTCTAAATTGGCACTAATACGTGTATGTAAGATTGTGAGTTAGGGACCTTAGTAAGACCTTGTAAGCTCCTTGAGGGCATGGACTGATGAGAATGTGCAATATATATGTAAAGTGCTGTGTAAATTGACAGCCCTATATACTGTTAGTACCTATAATAAATAAATACTGCAGAAAACAAAAATGGGCAGTTATTTTTTTGTATTGTAGTCTGAAAAGCAGATCGCAGTGCAATACTCTGGGTCATGCAGACTCTTCCCCAGCTCTAGGTTTTCACAGAGGTATGGACCTTCAACTACTGTACATAGCTGGAGAATGCATCAACGAAGTACAAGTACCGAGGTGTCACCAGACTTGTACTCTATGGATAGCTACAGTTCCTCTGCTGTGATGTTTTTTTCATTCTCAACTTCCTGTGAATAAATTATGCTGATTTCCAACTTCCTGTGAATAAATTATGCTGATTTCCAACTTCCTGTGAATAATTTCAACACTGAACAGTGTTGGTGTAACCTGAAACATGATCTGAAAGGTGAGCACTCTGGTGTAAGTGCTGCACGTCTCATAGACCCCACTGCTGAGGTTATAACTCTGCCTCCCTATCCTCCCATCCATTCACAAAATGAAGCCTGTGTTTTCAGAATGGCCAGGAGGAAAAGGGGGCGGAGACACGGCATAGAATCATTGCATCACAGTGATGGCCCTGCAGCCTGACCCTCTATATACAAGTCAGTGATAGTAGCATTGGCGGCTGGTGAATAATATTTTGGTTGGTATCCATGTAACTGGGGCATGTAGTTTAGGGGGCCAGATGCATGGATGGAGCATCGCCCTGTGCCCTGCATTACGGGCACCGCCACTGGATAGTAGGTGGTATATTCATATATTGACCACTTCCTCATCAACACACATTCAAAATAAAAGGGCTACAATTTTATTTTATGGCTCCCAAAGGAATTAATCCAAAGAATGGTGATATTTACATAACAATGACAAAGCGTTTAATGTGGACATCACCTCCCTTCTTCTGAAAAGCTTGCACTGTGTTAACACAATGTTACAATTTTCTTATGTAAACCATCACACTTGAGACCTCATGCACACAGGGTGTGTAGCCCCACTGCCTGCAGCCAGTCAAAGTCTGACAGGCTGAAATACATTGCAGCTGGTCACTGCACCAAGTACTTGTGTTTAGAGCCCTATGTAGGG